>NW_027507764.1:364602080-365202080 GCF_037356315.1 Lithobates pipiens
CACTTCTTCTCTTTTTTTTCTCTCTTGGTGATGGTGGAAGGAATCTGGATCTTATCATCTTATTGGAATTGTCAATTTCCATACTGTTAAATTTTTCCCGTTATGTGGACTTAATTGTCTTTTTTTTTACGTTTGCTGATGAAGAGTTTTTCATATAGACTTTTACATACAGAGTTTCTTATTTACAGTTTTCATCTATTGTTTTTTTCATTTAGAACGTTTTGCACTTCAGTAGTATTGTACTTTTGTCTATATTTACCATATCACTCATGTTATATACATAGTTACATAGTTAGTAAGGTTGAATAAAGACACCAGTCCATCCAGTTCAACCTGAGTGAGTGTCTACAATTGTCCCTATCCATTGCACACTCACATTGGTTGCTACCCTCAAGGAGCCCAAAATCCAAGGTCCCTATTCATATACTAGGGCCAAATTGGACAGAAGCCAATTAACCTACCTGCATGTCTTTGGATTGTGGGAGGAAACCCATGCAGGCACAGGGAGAACATGCAAACTCCAGGCAGGTAGTGTCGTGGTTGAGATTTGAACCAGTGACCCTTTTTTACTGCTAGGTGAGAGTGCTAACCACTACACCACTGTGCCGCCCGCACAACTGAGCGCAACTTATTTTTATACAATTTATTTTTGCCCTATAGTGATATAGTTTTTGTTGCAGCTATATATATATGTTCTAACTCTAGTGTGGTATAACTCTACATTTTTCTACTAACCTTTACCTGACTACGCATATTTACATAGTAAGTATATGTATATGCATAGAATTATGTGACCTGGACGTCCACTAACTGTTCCCAAACAAGTCACATTATTTTATGTCATATTTCATATCCCATAGCTCAACCAAGATTTAAACACTGTTTGTATCATAAGTTATACAGAATAAGGATTCATGTTACATTGTATAGACATTGAATCTCACTTGAACACAGAAAGTCTATTCCAGTCACAATCCATTTTCATTATCACTTTTGGTTGTATATATTTCATATATACACATGAATAAAAAATAATCCTTAGACACAGTCTCTAGATATTTGTATTCAAAGCAGCACTCACTACCACACACAGTTTAAGTGTGGCTGAAGTTCATAAAGTCCCATAAGAGAAATAAAGCGTGATGCTGGGAGATGAGATGAACAGTCAGTACGTGAAGATCCTTGTCATTATCCGTAAATCGTGCACCAAACACCAGAGTCCGCACCTCGTGAGTCGCTCTCCCCCTAAAAGTATAGACTCACCAGACTGCTAAAATATAAAAGCCTTAAAAAAGCTCAAGGAGCGTGACCTAGCAGCATCTGGAAGTGAGGATAGCGTGTTATGATTGAATAGGATTAGCCTGAGACTGTCCAAGCAGTGGATGCATCTCCTCCTGAATGGTGACAGATTAATTTATACTACTTTGCTGTTTTAAATGTTGTATCTTGTAAGTGTAATCATAAGGGGGGGTTGTTCTAACAAAAACAATAAACTACTTGAAACAAGATTACGCTATGTGGAGTGTTTCTCTTTCTCATGTGATCAACCACCCATGGAGTGATGGATTGAATGGATGGAATCTTGAACAGGGGGATGCCCTTGAGCTTTTTTAAGGCTTCTATATTTTAGCAGTCTGGTGACTGTATACCCTTAGGGGTAGAGTGACTCACGAGGTGCAGACTCTGGTGTTTAGTGCATGCTTTACGGATAATGCCAGGGATCTTCACTTATGACTGCCAATCTCATCACCCAGCATCACACTTATTTCTCTTATGGGACTTTATGAACTTTAGCCACACTTACGCTGTGTGTGGTTGTGAGCACTGCTTTGAATACAAATATTTAGAGACTGTCTAATGATTGTTTTTTTCTCATGTATATATATTCTATGATCTTTTAAGCGGCTGCTTTTTATATAATATAATGCATTTATGTTTTATTTATTTACCCACATAAGATTGCAATTGTATCCAGCAATAAGGGGACTTCAAGGCACCATAACGTTAAGTGTTGCGTGAAGGCCGTTTGTTTAAGACTATTGTATATATTCCATATCTTATAATCTCGCCAGCAGTTTGAAAGCTGTTTTTATTGGGATGTGTATAAGAATACCATTCTGTGCTGTATGGACTGACTTGTAAATTAACTCAATTTTATACTCCTCAATTGAGTACATACAGATAGTTTTATAGCAATTCAAAACAAATATAGAGGCAAATGCAGGTCTTGCAGAGAATATAAATCAGGGCAAAAGCTTTTTCTATTGTTAATGGGACAGAGAGAGAGAGAGAGAGATATGGGACAGAGATAAAGGGGAAGGCACAGTGAAAGAGAGAGGGGACAGAGAGAGAGGACACATAGAGAGAGAAAGGTGACAGAGAGTGAGGGGGGACAGATAGAGATAGGGGACACACACAGAGGGGGGCACACGGGGGGTGCAGGAGTGTGAGATATGCTGAGAGAGAGAGAGAGGGGGCAGAGAGAGAGAGATGGGACAGAGATAAAGGGGAGGGCACAGAGAAAGAGAGAGAGGGGACACAGAGAGAGAGAGAGATACACAGAGAGAGAGAGAGAGAGAGAGAGAGAGAGAGATATGGGGCAGAGATAAAGGGGAGGGCACAGAGAGAGAGAGAGAGGGGGGACAGAGAGAGAGGGGGGACAGAGAGAGAGAGATAGAAAGGGGACACAGAGAGAGGGGGGCACAGAAAGGGGAGCAGAAAGAGGGGGACACGGGGGCTGAAAAAGAGGATAGCTGAGAGAAAGGGAGACCTCTAGCTCTGTCCTTATCTGCAATCCATGCTCTGCCTCCCTGCCCCAGTCTTTGTCTGCAGGTATTCAGTGTATAATTGTGCCCAGTACCTGTCTCCATCCCTGTTCCATCTAGCGGCTCCCTCACAGCCTGCGCCTCTCACCTGTCCTTGTCTTCTGGGCCCACGGTCAGTCTGTTCTGTGGGCCTCACTGTTGAAGGAGGTTTGAGGAGTCCAAGCTCCGGAAGGCGCCAGGGATGCTGCGCCCCTCTTCAGCCATACAATGAAGCAGTGAAGCTCTTCTCTCCCTCCCGTGCGTGCTGTCAGGCCTGTAGCCTACCACGCGGAGAATGTGGGGCCGCCCACTCAGTCGTGCAGACAGTGTCCCGCACCTAGTCGCTGCTTGCTTCTCTCCCTTGCGTGCTCTCAGGTCTGTAGCCTTCCGTGCGGAGGCTGCGGAGCCACCCACTCACTCGTGCAGTTAATTTCCTGCACCTCGCCGCTGTTTGCTGCCATGTTCTCCCCATCGTGAACCAGGACCCTCTCGAGTGCCCACAGAGATGGCTATGCGTGCCGGCTGTGGCACGCGTGCCATAGGTTCGCCATCACTGGCCTAGACTATAAGAAGATTGCCAATACCCTGAAACTGAGATTCAGGTCAGTGGCCAAGACCATACAGCGGTTCTACTCAGAACAGGCCTCGCCATGGTACACCAAAGAAGCTGAGTGCAAGTGCTCGGCGTCATATCCAGAGGTTGTCTTTGTTAAATAGACGTATGAGTGCTGCCAGCTTTGCTGCAGAGGTTGAAGGGGTGGGGGTTAGCCTGTCAGTGCTCAGACCATATGCCACACAGTGCATCAAATCAGTCTGCATCACTGTCATCCCAAAACGAAGCTTCTTCTAAAGATGATGCACAAGAAAGCCCACAAACAGTTTGCTGAAGACTAGTAGACTAAGGACATGGATTACTGGAACCATGTCCTGTGGTCTGATGAGACCAAGATACAATAATTTGATTCAGATGGTGTCAAGCATGTGTGGCAGCAACCAGGTGAGGAGTACAAAGACAAGTGTGTCTTGCCTACAGTCATGTATGGAGGTGGGAGTGTCATGGTCTGGGGCTGCATGAGTGCTGCCTGCACAGGGGAGCTACAGTTTATTGAGGGAACCATAAATGCCAATATGAACTGTGACATACTGAAGCAGAGCATGATCCCCTCCCTTCAGAGACTGGGCCACAGGGCAGTATTCCAACATAATGACCCCAAACACACCCCAAAGATGACCAATGCCTTGCTAAAGAAATTGATGGTAAAGGTGATGGACGGGCCAAGCATGTCTCCAGACCTAAACCCTACCCTAGAGAGATTTACAACAAATCAATACAAGATCCAGCACTCCTATACCACACGATAATAAATGTGTGATACCATTATTAAGAATATGAAGTGAGGCTATTAGCCTACAGCTGTACCCAGAATGCTATGCAGTGTAATGTTCTGTCTCGAAGCAGGGGGAGCGTGACTGGATGCAGGGGGTTGGTGAGAGTGAGTGAGGAGTGAGTTTGGTGTCCTCTCACCTCCCTCCCGACTCCCAGTGAACTGATGATGCCCATAAGCCCGCCTGACTGCTCGCTTAGCGGTCTCGTTGTGTGAGCAGGGGGAGCCGTGATACAGACAGGGCTGCAAGAGAGCTGGCGGGACACAGGCTTTGCGCCCGGTGAATGTAGCATACCGCGAGCGGAGGACGAGGGACGAGGACTAGAGGATCAGACACCGGCCGGGGGTGAGGTAGCAGAGGGGGCGGCAAGAGAAGTGAGAGGCTGCCTCCCCTCCCTCCCCCCAGATGGTGGGCGAGCATGCCACTAGGGAGAGCGGCTAACGGCGAATTACCTCTGATCAGCCTGCCTAATTAGAGGGGGAACCGTGAGAGGGTTCCCCTTACCCATAGCAGTGGTGACACAGTGGTGACACAGGGGAACCCTGAGGGTTTGCCTCCCAAATTAACAAGCCTCAGCGTCAGAGGGGATGCAAGTGTTCCTGTGTGTTTGGATACTATTGAAAAGCAGCATAACACAGGACGCCTGTGTGCCCGGATAAACATCTGAAAAGCAATACAACATAGGACGCCTAACGCTTCAAGTCAAGTACAGCAACCCACTGAATGCAGCACCTGGAGTGGTGAGAAGTACCCAGAACGTTTTTTTGGCTTGCTTTTCTCTCTTGCTTCTTTTTTTTTCTCTCTCTTACATTATATGAGAAAGTAGAAGTGACATGAACTGTGCTTGTTAGGTTGGGTCATTTCAGAAGGAAAAGTGGGTCTGATGGTTTTTGTTGCCAATGTGAACTTTTCCCGTCCCTTTTTTTTTAATATATATATATATTGCTCTCCCTAAAAAATGTTGAGCATTAGAGCCTATTTAAATATTAATATTGGCCCTATTAGGGGGGGTCAACCAATGCAAAGACCAATGCAAAGACTGTAATTAGTTCTACACCCTGTATCTGGAACCTCGTTCAGTCAAAACTTTGCCGTCGCAACGCACCACAAAGACTAGTCAGGCAAGCCCAGCAGCAGCAAAGCTTGAGAAATTTGCTTGCACTCCAGGTCAAGCACCGGGTCAGATATCTCCTAAATCTACCTCACAAAATCACTAGGCCCATCATAACAGACAGTCTGGGGCTGTAGGGGGTAGGAAAAGTCAAGGGCAGAGTCATCAACCTTTGCAGGGGGAAGTAGGTGATCCTGTGGGGAGGTCCCAGGGCCAACTAGCGGAAGGAGCCTGAGGATTAGTGGCGGGACCTGGTGCAGAAAACCTAGACCCTACTCTTAAGGAGGTATTCAAGGTGATTAATTCCTGTAGAACTTCTTTGGTCGAAATGAACAACCAATTGAAAACTTTTCAAGAAGATCTTTCGTTGTCAGACATGACTTACAAAAAATACAAGACAGGACTACAGCCTTGGAGGGTAGAGTGAGTGTGGTGGAGGATGACTTAGCCCCCCTTAAACGTGAGATGAGCGTTATTAAAGAACAACTGTCCAAACAAGCAAATAAAATGGATGAAATGGAGAATAGGATGAGAAGAAAAAACTTTCGTATACTAGGTCTCCCAGAACATTGCGAGGGATCCAACCCTGTTGCTTTTTTGGAAAAATAGTTCTGCAAGGTATTTGGGCAGGAATCGTTCTCACCACTTTTTGCAATAGAGAGAGCTCATAGGGTCCCTGCTCGGCCTTCCCATTCTGGAGCTTCTCCAAGACCACTTCTGGTAAATTTATTGAGTTATAAGGACAAAGAGACTATAACGCGGAAAGCAAGTGAATTGGGTAACCTGTTGTACAATGGTATCAGGGTGTCTATTTACCCAGACTAGTCACCAGACCTCCAGAGGAAGAGAGCTAAATTCGGGGAAGTAAAAGGTAGGCTACGCCAAGCTAATTTTTCATATGTGCTACTATATCCAGCAAAATTAAGACTAACTTCTTCTGAAGGAACTATATTTTTTGATACCCCGGAGGGGGTGGAGGCATGATTGTCAACCCATAATGAGAGACACTAAAAGAGTGGGACTGCAGCATTGTCCTAATTGGGGTTTTCTTGGGGTCACGGCAAATTAATATGTGCTGTTTTCTATCACTGGGGGGTGGGGGGAAGGGGAGATGATAAGTGAGGGTTTTTTTTCCCTCCTTCTTTTTCCTCCTTTTTTTTTCTCCCTCACGGTTTGCCATGTCCCTCTCCCCCCGCTAGGGGGTTAGGGGTAGGGAGTGAGGAGTATGGAAGGAGGAGAGCAAAAGGCATGGTACCCCCCGTTTGGGGGGGTGCAGCAAGATGTTCTCTTTGCTTATATGTTTTGTTAGTTTATTTTTTTCTTTTTTTTTCCTTTTTGGGGATGAGGGATGGTATTTGTTTCAGATTTTTTGGGGGTAGGGAAGGCTAGGGAGGGGGCGGGTAGTATAGTAAATATAGTCACAAAGGCAATATTTCAAATATGGTGTGTATGGGTAGGTCACAATAGAAGGCTCCCAGGTAAGCCGAGTGAGACAAGGAGAGAGGCAATGAGAGATGGAGTTTTGGTTGGAGGAGGATGTAACGGTTGGGGTATGTTTGCAAAGGAAGTATGGTATATTATGTATGTATGGTGCAGGGAGGATCGTAAGTATGACACTCAATATAATAAGTATTTCCACAATCTATGTTTGGTCACTAAAGGAGCACAAATTGATATTAGCAGTAAAAGGAAGAAAGATGCTGACACGTACCTGGTATAGGAGCCCAGAATGAAGGGAGCGGCCTCTCGTAAGCCTCTGGCTCGAGAACCCCTGGAAGTGGGAACAAGAATTCAGGAGTTCAGAGGGCACAAGTGCCAGGCTGGTGTAGGACTGGTCCGGACCCCTAAGGAGCGGGGGATCCACAGGAGCGCTGGATAGTAGATACCCGGCAGACAGGTAGGAACAGCAGAAGGCAGCGGGCACAGGCAGACAGGCTGGAACAGCAGGTGGCAGACAGCAGACGGCAGCAGGCACAGGCGGTCAAGCTGGAACGGCAGGTGGCAGACAGCAGAGTCAAGTACAAGCCGGGTCGGTAACAGGTGGGCAACAACGGTACACAGGAAGAGGCAGAAGTGGCAGATACCTTAAGTAGCCCTTTGGGCGCCAAAAACGGTCACACGGCGAGTCTGCGCACCCCCGCGGGTAACCGTGTGCCTGTTCGTGACCCTGCACACCCGCGTGCGTCCGTTCGCACCATCGCGCACCCGCATGTGCCCATTCGTAACATCACGCACCCGCGTGCGCCCGTTCGTTCCAACGCGCACCTCGATTTCTCCATCGACAATCACAGGTTTCCGGGGGACCGACATTTCGGTTGGCAAAGGAATGCGGAACTGCAGGTTTGAGTAGGGCCACATGAAAAACTGGATGGATCCAAAATGATTCTGGAAGCTTCAGTTCATATGCCACGCTATTCAACTTCCTTACAATCGAAAAAGGACCCACAAACCTTGGTCCCAGTTTCTTAGACAGGCAAGCCAGTTTTAAGTTCAAGGTGGATAACCAGACCTGATCCCCGACCTTGAGATCAACTTCCCCCTTCTCTTCCTATCAAACACCTCCTTATTGTAGTTCTGTGTCTTAGTCATAGTCTCCTGCAGAAGCTTATTGTTTGCTTTGAAGAAGTTAAGGTTTTCTTGCACAGCTGGTCTCGGACATTCGGGTAGGTTGTTGGATAGGAACAGCGGATGAAAGCCGTAATTTGCAAAGAACGGGGATTGCTTCGTGGCAGAATGAACAGAGTTGTTATATGCAAATTCAGCCAGGGGTAGAAGCGAAGCCCAGTCATCTTGAGAGAATGAAGAAAAGCAGCGCGGATACTGCTCCAGCGTCTGATTCGTCCTCTCAGTTTGGCCATTAGTCTGGGGGTGATAGGCAGAGGAGAAGCAGAGTTCAATCTTCAGAGCCCCACAAAGCGCTTTCCAGAACTTGGAGGTGAATTGCACCCCCCTATCTGACGTGATATTTGCGGGAATGCCGTGGAGCCTCACAATCTCCCTGATGAAAGTCTTGGCAGTCTCTGCGGCAGAGGGGGTGCCATTCATTGGCAAAAAGTGGGCCATTTTGGAAAGTCTGTTCACCACCACAAAGATTGTGGAATAATCCTCTGAAGGTGGCAACTCAACAATGAAGTCCATGGAGATCATCCTCCATGGTCTGTCCAGGACAGGTAATGGCTTCAGCAGGCCCCATGCTCTCGACTTGCTGCCCTTGTTCTGAATGCAGGTGACACATGCCTCCACATACTCCTTGCAATCCTTCTTCAACTGTGGCCACCAGAACGTACGTCAAAGCAGTTCAACGGTCTTATGTACACCAAAATGGCCAGCCAGCAAATGGTCATGACAGGAATTCAGAACCAAGACTCGCACTTCCTGAGGGACATAGATCTTATCCTTGTTCCAAAAGAGGTCATCCCTGGACAGTAGAGGGGTGTCAGGCGGGAGAACAGTACTTGTAGAAGCCTGCTTGATTTGGGACAGTAAGTCCCCCTGGAGCAAGAGGAAGTTCCCTGAAGAAAGGATGGTGTCTGGGGACGAAGGAATTTCTGGTTCGCTATACATGCGGGACAAGGCGTCGGGTTTTGTGTTCTTAGATCCAGGGCGATAGGTGATGTGGAACGAAAATCTGGTGAAGAAAAGTGCCCACCTGGCCTGTCGTGGTCTCAGTCTTTTAGCAGTCTTTAAATATTCAACATTTTTATGGTCGGTATACACAAGGATCGGATGGATAGCACCCTCTAGAAGATAGCGCCATTCTTCAAGTGCCGCCTTAATCGCCAGTAGCTCACGATCACCAACGTCGTAATTTCTTTCCGCCTCGGATAACTTGCGAGAGAAGAATGTGACTGGGTGCAGAAGGGATTTAGGCCCTTGTCTCTGAGAAAGCACTGCCCCGACCGCTATTTCTGAGGCATCTACTTCTAGGATATATGGCAGAGTTGAGTCGGGGTGCTTTAGGACTGAGGCTGAGATAAACAAGTCTTTCAGGGTTTTAAAGGCCTCTTGCGCTTCAGGACAACTTTAGACCCTGTTTGGTCAGTCCGGTGATGGGGGAAATGATGGAGGAAAACCCCTTAATGAATTACCTATAAAAATTAGAGAACCCCACAAACCGTTGGACCCCCTTCTTGTCAGTAGGAGCAGGCCAGTCCCGGATAGCAGAAACTTTCTGGGGGTCCATCTCAATACCTTCCACTGAGATGATCAGACCGAGAAACTGGATGCTTCGTTGCTCAAAGACACACTATTCAGGCTTGGCAGACAGACCGTGAAGTCGGAGTCGAGATAAGACGTTTCTTACATGTTCCCGATGATCAGCTAGAGAGGAGGAAAAGATCAAAATATCATCCAGATAGATAATTACAAATAGATCAAGGTAGTCTCTGAAAATATAATTTACAAAGTGTTGAAACGTGGCAGGAGCGTTGCACAGACCAAAGGGCATAACTAAATATTCGAAGTGCCCGAAGCGTGTACGGAAGGCGGTCTTCCATTCATCGAATGCGGACGAGGTTGTAGGTACCCCGAAGATCCAATTCGGAAAATACTTCAGCTGATCCCAGTCTTTGAAACAATTCGGCCACTAACGGCAGGGGATAACGGTTCTTGATGGTGACTTGATTAAGTGCCCGATAATCCACACATGGGCGCAGGGAATGGTCCTTCTTCTCAATGAAGAAGATCCCTGCACCCGCCGGGGAGGTGGAAGGTCGGATGAACCCCTTCTCCAGGTTGTCCAGGTAAGATCTCAGGGTCCCCAATTCTGCTTCTGATAATGGAAAAATTCTCCCGAAAAGGAATCTCTGCCCCAGGAAGCAATTCTATCGGACAGTCATACGGCCTATGTGGAGGTAGGGTTTCAGCGCCCTTCTTACTAAACACTTGCAAGAAGCTGTGATAGACCTTGGGTACAGCTTGTCGGACCTCAGTGTCCGCTTCCAAGCAGAGTAGGGAAGAAGAGGCTTCGTTGACAACCGGAAAACAATGCTGAAGGCAGTAAGATGAAGAAAACTCGATTCTTCCTGAGATCCAATTAATACATGGGTTGTGTGCTCTCAACCAAGGCATGCCTAGTATGACAGGAAACAGAGGAGACTTGATAACATCTAGGCACAATAGCTCCTGGTGAGTCCCAGCAATGGTAGCAAGCAGCGGTAAAGTCTCCTGAGTCACTGGTCCAGATTTAAGAGTAGAGCCATAAGCCAGATACACCGAAAGTCCTTTCACCCTAGGCCGAAGAGGAATGTTATTCTTTAAGGCGAAGGACAAATCCATAAAGCCACTACAAGACCCAGAGTCAATTATTGCGCTGGTTTGAATATTTCCTCCTGGGAGCTGCAAAAGAATAGGTACAGCCAAATGAGAAATATTGTTCGACAAAACGGGTGGAAGAGCAGGAGAGATGGAAAAGCACTTACGAAGTTTAGCAGGGCAAGTGCGAACATAATGTCCCAGGTCTCCACAGTAGAGGCAAAGATTGCCAGCCCGACAACGTTGCCGCTCCTCAGGTGTCAAAGAAGGTCAGAGCAACCCCAGCTGCATTGGTTCTGGAGAGTCCAGGGCGGCTGTGGCATGAGCAGAAGGGACTGAATGGGTGAAACTTGGCACTCGTGGTAACATCCAAACAGGACGAGAGCTTGTGGAGGATAGTTCCAGGCGACGCTCTCTTAGGCGTCTGTCTATTTGGATGGATAGATCTATGAGAGCTTCCAGAGTCTCAGGGGTACCCACTCGGGCCAGTTCATCTTTCAAAGGCTCTGAAAGACCCATGCGGAACTGGTAACGTAAGGCAGGATTATTCCAGTCCGTGTCGGAGCTCCAGCGTCTAAATTCTGACACATAGTCCTCCCTGGGTCTGCGGCCTTGTTGTAGTGCGTGCAAAGCTGCCTCTGCGGTGGCAGTTAGCTGAGGGTCTTCATACAACCGAGACATAGCTTGAAAGAAGCATTCAGAGTATCTAGAGATGGATCTTTCCGTTCCAGGAGACGGTGGGCCCAGGCCTGGGGTTCATCTGTCAGCAGTGAGATGACAAACCCCACTTTGGTAGCCTCGAGAGAGAAGGTCCTCGGTTGTAAGGCAAAGAAGAGTTCACAAGAGTTGCAAAAAGCTCTGAATTTACTCCGATTGTTGGAGAATCTTTCCAGAATAGGGACCCTGGGTTCGGGTGGCATCATCACCACCGAAGGTGGGGCAGAAGATCCGGGGACGGCTGGCGTAGAAGCAGATAGGGCCTGGACACGTTCTTCCAGTCGGCCGTAGCCTTCCTGCAGGCTCTTCACCGCCTGGGTAAGTCCAGCTAAGTGGCGGCAAAGCTCGTCCATAGGGGAGGATCCCTGCGTGGGCTCGGACATGGCTGTCCAGTACTGTCACATACCTGGTATAGGAGCCAAGAATGCAGGGAGCGGCCTCTCGTAAGCCTCTGGCTCGAGAACCCCTGGAAGTGGGAACAGGAATTCAGGAGTTCAGAGGGCACAAGTGCCAGGCTGGTGTAGGACTGGTCCAGACCCTAAGGAGGGAGGGATCCACAGGAGCGCTGGATAGTAGACACCCAGCAGACAGGTAGGAACAGCAGAAGGCAACGGGCACAGGCAGACGGGCTGGAACAGCAGGTGGCAGACAGCAGATGGCAGCAGGCACAGGCGGTCAAGCTGGAACGGCAGGTGGCAGACAGCAGACGGCAGCAGGCACAGGCGGTCAAGCTGGAACGGCAGGTGGCAGACAGCAGATGGCAGCAGGCACAGGCGGTCAAGCTGGAACAGCAGGTGGCAGACAGCAGAGTCAAGTACAAGCCGGGTCGGTAACAGGGGGGCAACAACGGTACACAGGAAGAGGCAGAAGCGCAGTCAGACAGGCCGGAGGTCGGTGGCAGGCAGCAAGCAAACATCATCAGGAACAGGCCGGGTAACAGGAATCAGAGGCAATCAGGTAACAGATAGCAGAATAACCGGACACGCTGTAGACTGGACAGCAAGGAGGCACAGTGGCAGATTCCTTAAGTACGCGTGCGTTCGTTCGCGCGCCCAAGGATACCGACAAGTTCTTAACATGGGGATTCTGCGGGCAGGTCTCCTATATGCCATTGGACCACTGGGACGATCATGACAGATGCACTAATGAGTAAAGGTATAGCACACAAAAGTTACAGAACTAATTGAAAGTTAGAACTACTATGAACAGAGAAACACTGGTTAATAAAAAGAGAATTTTTATTTGTTCTTGGAACATTGGGGGATTGGGAGACTCAGCAGTTCCATTCGACTCATACATCTTTCTCTAGAGGAGTGAGTATTTTTATTAGATTAGGGAGTACGTTTAACTGTATTCAAAGTAAGATTGACGACCAGGGGCAGGAATATCTTTTTATATTGTAAGGTAGAAAATAGAACAATTTTGTTGGCAAACATGTATATTACTCCCCCCCCCCCCCCCCCTTTGACACAGAGATTCTGTTTGACCTATTGGAGTTTGTTATGGACAAGCCAGGAGTCCCTATCTTGGTAACGGGAGATTTTAACGCGATTGTTGGCCAATCACTAGATAGGTTCCCACAAGGGAGCCATCAGAGAGGGATAACGGAAGGTCGACTATCCCAGTTTATGGGTGAGATGGGTCGGAAGGACATTTGGCGATTAAGAAATCCAAGATCTCTGAGTTATTCTTGCTTTTCCAGTACATATTCTACATTGTCGAGGATTGATATGGTGCTTGGCAATGATGAGATTATCCCAAAGAAAAACAATCTTAGATATATGCCAAGAGGGCTTTCGGACCATTCCCCATTAATAGCTTTACTGGAGGTTGGGGCATGTAGTAATTATATGGAATGAAAAATTAGTCCTGTTTGGCTGGAACTCATGGATGAACCCCAAGAGGTATTCAGGGCCTTAAAAGAATGTATAGCTTTGAATATGGGTTCAGCCCCCCAGGGGGTAGTGTGGGATACAACTAAGGCCTTTCTCCGTAGTCTCTTGATCCAGCAAATCTCAAAAATCAAAAAAGACTCAAGGGAAAGGGAGGAAATGGCAGCAGGTAGAGTCGTACTTCTAGAAGAGCAATATATAAGTTATCCGACACCTGCGAATCTCAGGGTCTGGATGGAGGCACAACAGACTTAACGTTTAATAGTACTAGGCAAAGCGGAGAATAAACAAATTTTCCAGAAGCAAATAGCTTTTGGGGAGGTGGAAAGCGTAGGCAGCACCTGGATCTAACGCACCATCATCAGTTGTACCGATGATCACTATCAGCGAGGGTAGGACATCCTCATATACATTGGCGATAGTGGATACATTTTAAGTATATTATGAGGATCTTTATCGGTCCAATCAGGATGATAACGAGGTAGAAATGAATACGTATTCAGAGCAGGACAGGGCTGCTCTTGACAGTCCAGTCACCCTTGGGGAGTTACAGCAGACCATCCGGGAGATGGCGGGCTCGAAGTCCCTGGGCCCGGACGGTCTCCCTATCGAAATCTACCGACACTATGGTGAGGTGCTCCTCGCCGAACTGCTAAAGGTGTTTAACGCCTCAGCAATGAAGGGAGGGCTTCCCCCATCCATGATGGAGTCCACTATAATTGTTATCCCTAAAGAGAATAAAGATCCATTTAACCCTTCCTCATATAGACCTATTTCACTTCTTAATTCAGATATTAAGGTCTTATCAAAGGTCTTGGTGGCTAGATTAAATTGAGTCATACATAAGTTGGTTCACCCTGACCAATCAGGGTTTATTCCCGGGAGGTCTACCAGTAATAATATCAGACGACGTTCATGTTTTTGAACCTTCAAATCCCTACGGATGAGGATGGCCATAGGGCCGCTCTCTCTTTGGATGCCGCTAAGGCTTTTGATACCCTCAAATGGAAGTATCTCTGGAGAGTTCTGAGAGAAAGTGAATAATGTGAGTGAAAGTGAATAATGTATATGCCGCTAAGTTTAGTTTACGGTGGGGATGAGACAGGGGTACCCTCTGTCCCCCCTACTCTTTGCCCTCGCTATTGAGCCTTTGGCATTGTCTCTTAGATCTTCCCCAGAGAAAGGATTTAAGCAAGGGCAGGAGGAAGAAAAAGTAATACTATTTGCCGATGATCTCTTACTATTGCTTAGTGACACACAGAATTCACCGAGGGAGACTATGCGTAAAATCAAGTCCTTTGGACACTTCTCAGGTTTGAGGATCAATTGGGAGAAATCTTCCCTGCTGCCCATTGACCCATCAGATAAGCCTTTACCACAAGAAGTAGACCGACTACAAATAGTCAATCAAATAAAGTATTTGGGTATAAATATTTCTATAGACCCTAAACAATTCATAGTTAATAACCTGGTTCCATTGTTAAAAAAATGTAAATTTAAAAATAAAACTTGGAAAAAACTACCACTATCTGCGGCGGGTCACCTAATAAAAATTATTATCCTGACACAACTTCTTTACCTTCTACATAATTCTCCAATATGGATTTATAAAGTATGGTTTCACAAGGTTGACAGTATTTTGAGGGAACTAATTTGGAGAGGAGGGCCGTCGCATATTGGTCTTAGTACACTGCAACTCCAAAATAATGAAGGGGGGGTAGCTACTTCCTGGTGGCTCAGCTACAACATATGGGGGATGCGAGAAAGGGAGTGAAGACTTTTTCTTGTAAATTGACGCATAAATCTTTGATCGAAGTATTGGAGGCAGGGACATTCCTGAGGGTGCCCCCTACCATTGAGTTGATGGCAAAAGTTTGGGAAGTGGGAAAGAAAATTCTGGGCTATAGAGGATTCTCTGAGTACTCCCCCTTGTGGGATAACAATAAGCTGGGTGAGGTGCAGAAATTGAGCCCAACTAGAGAATGGGAAATACGAGGTTTAAAGTATCTTTCACAGATCTATCATGAGGGAAAACTGAGATCTTTTCAATACCTGCGAGACCAATTTGCACTCCCTAAGCAGTCATTTTTTAAGTATTTACAGGTGAGGCATGCCTTGACAGAACAGTTTAAAGGGAGGATGATAGAATGGAGTACTATACCTGTATTACAGAAGATTATTAAGACTAATACACGGAAGGCCTAATATCTAAAATATATCCAAGTTTCCACAAAGGAAACCGGGAAGAGCTGTAGATAAGGCCCTATAGGAGGAAATGGGAGAAGGATGTTGGGGACATATCGGAATTGCATTGGGAAAGGATTCTTGAACTAGCTCCATGAGTATCGCTCTCCCCACCCCAGAAGATGTCACATCTTTTTTTTTCTGTACAGGGTTTATTATAAGCCACAAAAACGTTTTTGGTTTGGTTGGAGGAAAGATGACACTTGCCCAAGATGCAGAAGAATAGGGGGGATCTTATTCATATATAATACTTTAACATTCCTCACTCAACATTTTGGAGCAGATTCTGTCAAGCCATTAATGTCCCTAATTTGAAGACGAGTGCCTGCAGTCATGTCTTTTTCATTTTTTTTTTAATTTTCCTAAAAAAGGATGGATATTCATATTCAAATTCATTTCATATTGTCCATTTGCTAATATTTTAATAGATTTGAATAGTGAAAATATAGAATGATGTTCATTTTTTGATCAGTCTAACCCATGAACCAATCTTCATTAACAACATATTCAATTAAGCAATAGCCCAAAAATAAGAGCATTGAGGTTGATTTACTAAAAGCAAATATACTGTGCACTGCAAGTGCATTGCAAATGCAGTTGTGCTAGATCTGAGGGAAAGCTCTGAAATGAGGGAAAGCTCTGCTGATTTCTATCAACCAATCATGTGCAAGCAAAAATGCAGTTTTTTTAAATTTTCCTTGCATATTCCCCTTAGATCCAATTGCGTGAGCACTGACTATTTGACATTAACGTTACTTTCAATTTCTTGTATAAAAAACCTTGGCACATGCTTATGTACCTAATATAAATGGCCTGCATGATCAAACCAGTGCAGTTTGAACCAATAATGAAAAACAAGTTCAGGATAGCAAGGAACATGCATACACTGCAGAATACCAAAAGAACATATTATGAAAGTTTCACAAACATGGACTCTTTACAGCAATGTCTTTGTAGCTCAATGAAGGTAATGTGTGGCTGCACAATATTGCATTACAACTCTAACAACAGACTCCAGTAGAAAATCAGTACTGCAAAACACAACCAGCTGGAGGGATCCAAGGCCCAAGGACAAGGGACCCACTGGAACTGGAATACTTTGGTAGCAATCAGGAAGGAGATTCCCACAGTAGCTGGGTCTTCTGGAGAAGCTGCATGTTAGGGTCCTGCTTGGCTGCCTGCATACTGGTTCTCACAGGGTCACTCTCACCTAGCTGCAGATCACTTGCCTAGCTACCTCTGTCCCATCAGGTATGGCCTCTGTAAGTTGAAGGGAGGGAAGCTGAGAAACTTATCTTCCCTGAGAATGTCCAGGAATCCAAGGAGTTAAAGGAACCTGCACCTGAAATAGTGAGTATATGGACACTCCACTACACTCCATGCCACTTATACTTTCTGTCCCTATCAGGTCTGCAGATCATTCTAATTCATCCCATGGAAAATTGTTGCAGACCTACCCACACTCTAAAGGCCTAGTGTCTACTTGCTACACATCCTTTAATAACTCCCTAGGTCCACATAAATTTACTTACATGGAAAAATGTGAACATGGTCTTGGATCCACCTTGGATATACAGGAATGGGAATCTATTTGGCTGGCCACCTCTAAATGTTCACCTAATATACTTGCTCAAGAAAATGCTTATAAATGAATGTCTCATTGATACATGACACAGGATCACATTTCTTCTTTTAATCCCGACACTTCTCCACAATGCTTCAGAGGTTGTACTGACCGTGGCACTTTATTACATATTTGGAGGACATGTCCTGTAGCTTCTCATTTCTGGACCAAGGAATATGATCTATTGTGTTCAATTCTTCATATCACTCATTATAAACCGTTGGGCTGCTCTCCTACACAAACCTATTCCACATCTAAATATTAGTAAACGAAAGCTGGTGGGATTTGTTTTCTTGGCAGCAGGAAAAACATTATCCAAAGCATGGAAACAAAAGTCAATACCCTTCTCTGAAGTCAAACAATGAATTTTAGGTACTATGGTTCACAAAAAAATTACCTCTATCCTCAACAACCACACTAAATTCTTAAAAATATGGGAACCATGGCTTGGTTATATCAAATATTTAAATATTGATCATTTCCTTCTTTCTCTCTGACCAATTATTTCAACTTATACTGTCAACACTAATATTGGTTCCACATGGGACTCCTTCTTATTCTACTCTTACTAACCCCTCCCCCTTCCCTCTTTTCTCTTAACTACTTTCTTTTTTATCCATTTACTTTTTATTTTTTACCATCCTAATTCACCTGACCTCTATGACTTGGATCTTTTCTGTTCAATTTTACATTTTTCACTTTGTTATATATGAATTGTTCCTATTCTTATTCATGTATTGTATGATGCATTTAATACTATATTGCTTCTTGCCAGTTGCTATATTATTTGTCATTCTAATATTGTAGAACTGGTTTAATTTATTGTAAAACAAATTCATCCTGTTCAAAGTGTTCCAGAAGTTAGGTCACTGGGAGTGAAGAGCAAGTCTTTGTTCCATCATTTGGTACAAGAGGTGATGCATCTCTGTCTTAAAGCATGTCACTGGATGGTGGTAAAAACAACTCAACTGCAAAAGCATGAACCTTAGCTGGATGAGCTGGTCTGTGTAAAATTGTCAACATCAAAATCTTCTCCCGGGAGTTTTGGATTTAATGGTGGATGAGTAGGAGACAGCCCCTATTGAATTTCTGATGGCAGAGATGTTTTTAGCTCACAAACTTGGACACATTCTTCAAAAAACGCATTTGGGCCTCTCTGTGGGTCTGCCAGGGCTTGGCATTTAGCAGCTCTCTTCTCAGTGCTCGGGCTGCTCAGCTGTCAGATCATTGTCAGCACTCATTGTTTCCACAGTGGCTCACCTGGTTATCATTACCTGCTCATCATTTCAGCCTACAGCCAGTCCCTTCTGGCTATTTAAACTGCCTTGTTCATTCCTTTCATGCCTCCATCTTGGTCAACATATCCTGAATGGCTCTGCTGAGTTCCTGTTAAATACTTTGTCCGGCTGATGTCCCTCTGGTTCTTGATCCTGATCTTTGGCTTCCGACTATGCTGATGCCTGGCTTCCTTATTACCGTCTGATTCATAGTTCCTCACATTAGGCGAAGGCCATGAATTCAGAAAATCAAGGCAATCCATGTGGTTGTAATATGGCACCATTCTTGGAAAAAAAGGGACCCCTGGTCTGACTGTATCTTCTGCAGACAGCCATAAGAAGGGCAGAAGTGCTTTCACAACATCTGGGCAGCCCCACCACAAACTTGATAAACCATGACTAAACAGGATGGCACCTGTCTTCTGACTTGTCGAGCGTAAGGCATGTCCCAAGTCAAATGTGAAATTTGAGCCTCACCACCCTTCGACACTGAACAGACAGACTTTTTCAACAAACTGAAACAGATGCAATTACTGGAACAAACACGTTGGTTTGTTCCAGTAGTTGTTCCATTGGTAAGGTCACTGACAAGTGATGGGGCAACATTATTCTTTGGTACAGTAAACTATCCCTTAGGACAAGATGGAACAACTGATGCCGCGTACACACGAGCGGATTGTATGGCGTACTTAGTCCGTCATACAATCCGACGGACAATCCGGCGTACTTTCCACTGAACGGACTTGACCACACACGGATACACAAACAGTCCGTCGAAAGCTTGCGCGATGACGTGTACAGCACGTACGACGGGACTAGAAATAGGAAGTCCAAGACACAGCAAAGCACCCTTCCGCCGTGTAAATCCTTTCTGGGCATGCGCCATTCTTAGTCCGTTGAACTAGCATACTGGCGACCGTATTGTCCGCTGAAACCAAAGTACGATGGACAGATTTTTGGAAAAACCGAAAATCTTAGTACTCCGGACTGCACGCTGAAAAAGTCTGCTGAAACCCACACACGAGCGGATTGTCCGCTGAAATGTGTTTCAACGGACTAAGTACGTCAAACAGTTCGACCGTGTGTACGCGGCATGAGAGTTTGCTGGTTTCTGGAAGTAGTTTTAATCTCCTTCTGGGACTGGGCCACTGCCATAACCCTGTGACCTCTGTTAGGAGGGCAACCACTGGAACCTCTCTCTGTTTCTCTGTACAGTTATAATCTTCCAGGATATGGATGAGGTTCACTTGAGACCTACTCTTAGGTCTTCCTCCACTCAAGTAAGGGATTTTTTTATCTCTTCTGCTTATTACTGACTAGTAGGCACCATGACAGGGCATCTGCCACCTTGTTGCTCCTTTCAGGGTCATGACAAGGGGAATTCAAAGTTTACCAGACACTCTGTCTAAAGTTCCCCTAGAGTGCCAAGTAGTTTTGAGATACACTAATGGACCTCAAACTTGGCTCCTATCAGGTACTCAGCAAAGTGTTCATTGACTGCCCACACCAAGGCCAAAACCTTTAGCAGTTAGCAGGGTCCCTCTCGGAAGTATGAAGGCTTAAACTAACATAGGCTATGACTCTCTCCTGACTGTCTTGTACTTGCAAGAGCTCAACCCCCTGGCCTTGATTACTGACCTTAGTTCTTACCTGCTTGCATAGAAAAGGTTTGGGACTTTAAATGAGGCCCACATAGATATGTGCCTCCATCCATGTTCCACAACAGAGGGGAGAGAGTTTTGAGACTTTAAATGAGGCGTGTAGCCAACAGTCAATGTAGTGAGCATCACCATATTATAAATGCATTTGCAATGTAAATATACATAAAAAACAATCTTTATTAAATTATACATCGACAATTGTAGCCAATATTCTCTACTCATTTCATGAAACATCATTTCTTTAGGAGAAGGCGCAGTCCAACTATCTATTAAAAAAGTATATATATGCATAAAATCACACTCTTTTCTACAAAAAAGAAGATCAAAAAATTACATGAAAAACAACAAATCCAAAGTAGGCTCAAGCAGTGCTTATATATAAAATAATCCCCAAGATATGAGCAATTATTTCAATGAATGTCCATTCTGTATAGTCCATCCACCGTGTAAATAGGTGTATATAAAAACATATATCAAAATGGGAATCGCAATCTAATACTGTTAAGATAGACTTGTCCTTTTTTAGTCCGTAAAAATGGAATGGAAAATGCTGCCACCAACAGAAACCACCTTCACGTGTGCACAGATAGATGAGGGGGGGTGTGTGGAAGAAAACCCCCTTGGTAAAAATCTTAAAGGAAAAGAGATATACTCTTGCATGTAAATGCATTATCAATAGGACAGCTTTACAGGTATCTTCTGTTCCCTATCCACCTCTGTGCTGGCCACTCCTAATTAGGGAAAGTATGGATTCAATAGGACATACACCCTATGAACCAAACAGACTTGTTGGTGATTCTTCACCAAAAATAGTTGAGCCTGGATGGATATAGGCGTTGATACAATTGGATAAAATAATCTTCTCACAAGGACCACCGGTCAACAAGAAAGGAAGCTCCAAGGTATATAAAACGTCATGTGGATTCAAACATATAGAGCCAAAAAGGAATGAAAAAGGCACATAGCCTGAATCCGCATAACACAAAATGTATTATTAACAATGAAAGATTTACACTCACATTTTGAAAGAGGTAAAACATATCTTGGGGATTATTTTATATATAAGTGCTGTGATAGCGGCCCTCCTAGGCTGAGATTCCAGTAGTAGTTTATCCATATATAGGCTTAAATATTCATTAAGACTGATAATTAATAATTTTTTGGTATAACAATATATACACGCTATCTACATATATACATTATTATTTTTATAGAATCCCTTTGGACGGTCAATTAAGCCACAAGTGACCCCTATATGGATATCTTTTCTCTTTTCATGATTTTCATACTGCAATCTGTCGTGTGAACAATGTGAACCTAGTACCAATGTTTATGTGAGTTAACATAAGTATGCAATGGAATAAAAAATCTAATATAGTGAATATGGAAACCCATGTGGGAATAATCCCACAGGGATAGGGAAAGGGATTGATGTGTATAAACAAGGGAAGAGAGTGAATGATAGCTCATCCAGAGCCTATTACCTTGTATTTACTCATATGTGCATAACCAGAAAAGTATGATATCATCAAGTGAGTCCAATGGTGAAAATGATCAGTAGTCTTTTGCAGGGGGGTTTACCTGGAACAGAAAATAGAAGTCACCATGGGTGCCAATTAGAGTTGGGGCGAACAGTTTGACCCGAGCAAAACAAAAAGTTTGGCCCAAACATCACCTGTTCACCCAAATTTGCGGGGTGCACGGGATGTTAGCATCAGGGCACAGTGAATAGCTGGTTGATAAGGAGCAGGCCGGGAAGCCGGCTGCTGCATCCTTAACAACGGAGGAGTTATCAGCTGTCAACAGGCTTTCCTACTGACAGCTGAATGAGAAAAAAACATTGCCGGCAATAGAAAAAGTGAAAAAAATGGTGTGGGGATAACCCTAATCCATACCAGGCCCTTATCTGAGCATGCAGCCTGACAGGACAGGATAGGGGGCATGAGCAAGATCCCCCCTATCCAGATCCCGACCCCCCCATATGAATGAGTACATTGTACCCCTACCCATTCACCAAAAAGTGTCAAAAATAAATAAAGGCAGGAGGCAGTTTTTGACAATACCTTTATTTAAAAAAAAATTAAAAACAATGTCCCCGATATAAATCCATCAATCAATCACGATGCCCACTGCATCACCAGACACGAAAAAAGAAAAAAAAATGTTCCACCTGTGCTCTGCCCTTTGACAGTTCTTAAATAGGTAAGGGGCCACCTGGTGATGTCACCTGATGGCACCGCCCCATTGTTGTATCACCAACCCAGCATACACCAGTCCGTGGGGGTGCCACCAGGTGATGTCACCAAGTGGCCCCTCCCTTACCTACCGTGTTTACCCGAAAATAAGACCAGGTCTTATATTAATTTTGCCTGCAAAAAACACACTAGGGCTTATTTTCAGGGGATGTCTTATTTATTTACGGTATGTAGCAAAAAATAAAAAATCCCCCTGTCAGCTCAAGAGTCAGCATTGTGAAATTCTGTAATCCCAAAAATAAACCTATTTAAAGACCTTGTAAAATGATGTAATCCATTTTGTATAAATATTAGAGGGAGAGGTCGAGATCCTTGCTCAGGTCAGCCTGCTCTGAGCACTGCTGACATCAGCCGAGAGGAGAAGAGAAGAGCTTCGGTGGGTCACGTGAGCACCCAAAGGCGCTGTAAATAAGGTATTTTCCACAATAAAGTTACTCAAGGAGACACCCTGCACATTATATAATCTTTTTACAGAACTGTTTACATGAGTTTACAAGAACTTTAAAGAGGAAGTAAACCCTGATGTTTTTACTTCCTCTTTCATTCCCTGCAAAGGTAAAGCTATGCGATGCATAGTAGTCCATTATGTGTCACTTACCTGACACAGGAGCCAGCGAAGTCACTGCTGTCCCCTGTAGTCCGGCGCATCCATCTTCTCGGTGGGTCTCGCTGCTCCGCCGCTGTCATTTGGTGAAGCCGCGATGACGTCACTCCCACGCATGCGCACGGGAGCCACTACTCGCAGCATATCGCTGTTGACCGTGGCGCGCTCAGTGCGCCTGCGCGCCGCTATCTACGGCGCATGCGCCGTAGACAGCGGTGCCTGTCTTTCATCAAATATCTCCTAAACCGTGTAGGTTTAGGAGATATTTCTTGGACCTACAGGTAAGCCTTAATCTAGGTCAATGTTGGTTGTAAGGGTTTACAACCACTTTAACTAGGGCTCATTTTCATGGTAGGTCTTATATTTCAGCCATCCCAGATACTCAGGCTAAGTCTTATTTTTGGAGTAGGAATTATTTTTGTGCAAACAGGGTATATAAAACTGTCAATTGGTGGTGGAGGCATTCAGCGGTCGGTCGTCAATGAGTCGGTCTTCTTTTTCGGGTGCAGTAAGCGGCGTAATTGACAATAGATTTAAATCGGGACTCTGTTTTTTCATTTTTAATAAAGGACTTATCAAAAACTGTCTGTATTTTTATTATTCTGACACTTTTTTTTTGGTGAATCGGTAGGGGTACTATGTACCCCATATTCATTCACAAGGGGGATGGGATCTGATTCCGATAAGCCCTCTGCCTGCAGAACCCCACAACCACAGCGCAGGGTTGTGGAGAAAAGACCCTTGTCCCCATCAACATGGGGACAAGGTGCTTTGGAGTGGAGGAGCAGAGCATGTCCCCCAGGGCATTACATAGACCACCATAACCCCTTTTATAGCCAATTACTTGCATATAAGCCTTGTTTGGCTACCATAGACTTTAATGGGGTTCCCCGTTTGGGTCAGAACTTTTCCCCTGTTCAAGAGTTCTGCTGCAAACCGAACAGGGAGCTGTTCGGCCCATCTCTATTTCCTAGGAACGTTATCTCATATTTAAATAGATGACACTTCTTGGTTTTGAACTTCAACTCATACTGATGCAGTAAGACCAAAACAGCATATAAGTGTGCAAGCTGGTCCTCAAATGTTGCAGAAAATATCACTATATCGTCTAGATAGATCAGGATGCTCTCCAGGTACATGTACCAAAAGCAAGGTTCCATCATCTTTTGGAAAGTGTTGGGCATTTAGTTCAGCCTGAAAGGCATCCATTTGAATGGGCACAGCCATACAGGAGTAATGGAAACAGTCTTCATCAGGGATATGCTATCACCTGCTGCTGAGATCTAGTTTGGAATTAAATTTGGCCTGCCTTAGGTGGCAGAGAATTCTTAGATCCATGGAAGAGAATGGGTGTCCCTTGTGGCAACAGCATTTAGATGCCTATAGTCCACACTAAACCAGATGATTACATTCACCAAGATGATTAGAGCCTCCAATGGGATCTTACTCTCAATTTGATCACTCCTTGGTGCTTCGTCAGTTCTACCATCTGCTTCACTTTTTGCTAGAGAAGTGATGTATACTTAATTTTTTTCCCTGAATGGGAAGGCTTTCTCTTGTATCTTTTATGCTGGTATCAATCCCTGGTATGTGTTCAATCCCATTGCTATAGCCCAGGTCATGGTCTCAGTGTAAGAACACCTCTGACCACTTATCCAGTAGATGCCTTGCAGATTGCAATTGAGTGGCTGTCAGTTCCTCCGTGTTTGTAGGTGTGGTAGTATTTACTTTCCTGTCCAATCCCATTTCACTCCTGCCAACAACTGAGACATATTCAGCTTCAGCCATGCCACGTAGTGAAAATCTCAGAGCTATATGTGCCCCACCTTAGGCGTGATCACACTAATGGTTAGGGCCAGTTCCATCACAGTTGTCCCAGGAAGTAGACAGAGTGGAAAAGTCTTGCTATTATGGATTCTACCTAGTACCATACCTTGCTAGACCACTATGAGGGTCCTGGCGACAACATGTGAGGTCAAGGTTTCCAGAAAAACAGTAAAGACTTTCAATTCAAGGAAAGAGCAATATTTGTAGGGTGTATAGTTTCTCAAGTAGGTGGTACCACAAACCCCATCCAAAAGGGAATCCTAACAATGCCAGTTTTTTCCCAGATCTCCATAGAGCATGCATCAGGGTCCTTCAGTGCTTCCACATCATGCAACAGTTGCCTAATTTTTTGGGGTGGGTCCAAGTGGGCAGGGTGTCCCTTAAGCAACTTAGTCCCTGGGTCCTAAGATGACATCCTAGTATTCTACTTAAAGGTGCAGAATTAGCCTTTTTGCAGCCCCCTCTAGGGTATTATTGACCAGTTATGCTTGTGCAGATCAGATCCCTTTTGAACGGATCAGGCCCTGTAACTTCTTGACCCAATCACAGAAGTCCTCACTTGGCCCAGGGAAGTTGGGTAATTGTTGAGTAATGAATCCTGCCAGGAATAATGGGGGCATTATTGAAGGGGTGGAAAGTTGCTTACTTTACCAGCAAAGTGTCAAGAACAGATGTTGAGAATACATAGAAGAGCTGTAAGCCGGCAACAATGAGGCCCAGTCCCCTCAGAAAGGCGGGGAAAGGGAAGCAGAAACATCCTTGATATCTAGCTCGAGAAAATCATATGTATGCAGGAATTCACTTTCCTGGGATTGACGATGGATTGAATTGGATTGAATTGGTGATTGTAGTCTAAAGATAAAGTGTCATATCTCAGTGGATCGCACAGCAATGATATGCATAAACCAAATATGTATAAGCAAAGATGTTAGTTTGACAAACAAATACAGACTAGTCCATATTCTTGTGTTCCCCATAGCTACCTACAGTTGTGAAATTTGATCCTTAAAAACAGGAAAGAAAAAAATGCAACACTGAGTTAAGGTGCTAGAAAAGCCTCCTATGCATTCCATGGATAGCAAAATTCCAAAACGTAAGCCTAGTACACACAGGGCAAAAGCTGGGCAACATTGGTTGGTTAAAAAAAAACTGTTCGACATTCAGCCCGTCTGTATGGCAGCCGGTCTGACAGGAGGCGGACGTTCAGCCGGCTTCTGTCAAATGAGCATGCTGGAAAACCAGCAGCCAACTGGCTCCCAATCAGTGCTTTCAGCCAATGGCTGAGAGCGCTGACTGGAGTGTTCTGAAATTTTGAATTTTTTTTAATGCATTCTTGTTCTGAGAAAAAGCTGTTCTGGGGCCCTAAAGACCTTCTTCTTGTGTATTTATAATAAAATCAATAAAAACAATTGAATAAGAAAAGCTCTACCTCTGGGTTTTTGTCATTTATTATATTGGAATTAGCACGCTTCAATGTTATATGTTTACTTCGGATATAATGTAGTTTTCCGATATCATCAGTTTTGTTGTACAGTATCTCACAAATGTCACTACACCCCTCACATTTTTGGAAATATTTTATTATATCTTTTCATGTGACAACACTGAAAAAATGACACTTTGCTACAATGTAAAGTAGTGAGTATACAGCTTGTTTAACAGTGTAAATTTGCTGTCCCCTCAAAATAACTCAACACACAGCCATTAATGTCTAAATTGGACAAAAAGTGTCAATATTTTGTGTGGCCACCATTATTTTCCAGCACTACCTTATTCCTTTTGCACATGAAGTTCACCAGAGCCTCGCAGGTTGCCACTGGAGTCCTCTTCCACTCCTCCATGGCGACATCACATTGGTGTAGTTGGTGGATGTTAGAGACCTGGTGCTCCTCCACCTTCTGTTTGAGGATGCCCCACAGATGCTCAATAGGGTTTAGGTCTGGAGACATACTTGGCTAGTTCATCGCCTTTACCCTCAGCTTCTTTAGCAAGGCAGTGGTTGTCTTGGAGGTGTGTTTGTGGTTGTTATCATGTTGGAATACTGCCCTGCAGCCCAGTCTCCGAAGGGAGGGGATCATGCTCTGCTTCAGTATGTTACAGTACATGTTGGCATTCATGTTTCCCTCAATGAACTGTAGCTCCCCAGTGCCAGCAGCACTCATGCAGCCCCAGACCATGACACTCACACCAACATGCTTGACAGTAGGCAAGACACACTTGTCTTTGTACTCCTCACCGTGTTGCCGCCACACACGCTTGACACCATCTGAACCAAATAAGTTTATCTTGGTCTCATCAGACCATAGGACATGGTTCCTGTAATCCATGTCCTTAGTCTGCTTGTCTTCAGAAAACTGTTTGCAGGCTTTCTTGTGCATCATCTTTAGAAGAAGCTTCCTTCTGGGACAACAGCCATACAGACCAATTTAATGCAGTGTGTGGCATATGGTCTGAGCACTGACAGGCTGACCCCCCCCCCCCCCCCTTCAACCTCTGCAGAAATGCTGGCAGCACTCATACATCTATTTCCCAAAGACCACCTCGGGATATGACGCTGAGCACATGCACTCAATTTCTTTGGTCAACCATGGTGAGTCCTGTTCTGAGTGGAACCTGTCCTGTTAAACCACAATTCGCAAATTTGCAACCTCAACCCTTCCCTTCTTCACTCTGCTACTGATGGCCTTTATGACAAAATCACACCCCTGTCCTGCCCGGACCTAACCACTTCCATCTAAAACAACATGCTCTCATCCTCCCTAGACGTACATGCTCCTCTTTCTACACGCAGAACAAGGCCCCGTCTGCCACAATCCTCGCAAACAGACGACACCAGAAGTCTCAAGAGACACAGCCGTGCTCTTGAAGGAGCGTGGCGTAAATCTAAGTCCCTGCAAGAATTTACCCTCTACAAATCTGCCTTTCTCAAATACAACTCCTGCCCCCACACTGCTAAACAAACCTATTACAACACTCTCATCAAAACGCTCTCATCCAAACGTCATCAACTCTCTTCTACCCTTAATTCATTACTTCACCCCCCATTGCCCCCACCCACCAACTTGCTTACCACTCAACAGGTTGCCAACTATTTCAATAGCAAAATCGACACAATTCACAAGGAGATATTCAGCACACAACTTCCTCCCCTACCCAACACAACAGGTCCAACACCACGCTCAATACTCTTCTCTTTTTGCCCAGTTACCACAGATGACGTTAATAAACTCCTCTCCATGGCTCACCTCACTGCCTGTTCCCTGGACCCTGTCCCCTTACAATTACTGCTACCACCTTCCCACTCTATCCTCAACTCCCTAACCCACATCTTCAACCTTTCCCTTTCCTCTGACACCATTCCTTCCCTGCTCAAACATGCACTGGTTACCCCAAAACTCAAAAAACCCTCATTAGACCCCACCTGTTTGACCAACTTAAGACCCATCTCCCTGCTCTCGTTTGCCTCCAAGCTCATCGAACACCTTTTCCATGACCAAATGAGTCGTTACCTCATGAACAACAACCTTCTCGACCCCCTACAGTCTGGCTTCCGCCCACAACATTCCACTGAAACTGCCCTACTAAAACTCACCAATGACCTACTAACTGCTAAAACCAATGGGCACTACTCCATACTCATACTTTTAGACCTCTCTGCTGCCTTTGACACAGTTCACCACCTGCTCCTCCTCAGCAAATTACGCTCCCTTGGCCTCCACGATTCTGCTTTATCCTGGTTTTCCTCCTACCTATCTCAGCGCACTTTCAGTGTCACTTAAAACTCCATCTCCTCTGCTCCCCTTCCTCTTTCTGTTGGGGTACCCAAAGGTTCTGTCCTTGTGCCCCTTCTATTCTCACTCTATACCTCTTCCCTGGGTCAGTTGACAACCTCCCATGGTTTCCAATACCAATACTTCACGATCCCCCCCCCCCCGTGACTTCACCATTAATATCAACAACACAACCATTGGTTCCTCCACACATGCCAGGGTCCTGGGTGTAATCCTTGACTCTGACCTCTCCTTCAGCCCCCATATCCAATCACTGGCTAAATCCTGCCATCTTTATCTCCGCATTATCTCCAGAATTCGACCCTTCCTGACTAATGACACCACAAAGCAACTTGTGCACTCCTTGATTATTTCCCGCCTTGACTACTGCAACTCTCTCCTTAATGGCCTACTTTTAAGCAGGCTATCCCTCTTTCAGTCTATTATGAATGCTGCTGCTAGAATAATACACCTCACTAATCGATTTGTGACTGCCGCCCCTCTCTGCCAATCCCTTCACTGGCTTCCCCTACCCCACTGTGTAAAATTCAAAATGCTAACCATAACGTACATCCACAACATCGCCCCCATCTACATCACCAACGTCAGCTGCAGATATCGCCCAAATCGTCCCCTCCACTCCTCCCAGGACCTCCTGCTTTCTAGCTCCCTTGTTACCTCCTACCTCAAGACTTCACCAGAGCCTCTCCCATCCTCTGGAACTCCCTGCCCCAGTCTGTCCGATCAGCCCCTACCCTTTCCACCTTTAGGAGATCCCTGAAAACTCATTTATTCAGGGAAGCCTATCCCACACCCACCTAACAACTGTCCCCAGGCCACCCCCATCAAATCATTCTCTGCAGCTATTACCTTTTATACCACCACCCCCTCCCTTTAGAATGTAAGCTCTATGAGCAGGGCCCTCCTGTACCTTTTGTATTGTACTTTAATTGTGTTGTCCCCCCCATACATTGTAAAGCGCTGCGTAAACTGTTGGCGCTATATAAATAGTGTATAATAATAATAATAATAAACCGTTGTATGGTCTTGGCCACAGAGCTGCAGCTCAGTTTCAGGGTATTGGCAATCTTTTTATAGCCTAGTCCATCTTTATGTAGAGCAACAATTCTTTTTTTCGGATCCTCAGAGTTCTTCGCCATGAGGTGCCATGTTGAACTTCTAGTGACCAGTATGAGCGAGTGAGAGCAATAACACCAAATTTATCACACCTGAGACCTTGTAACACTAACGAGTCACATGACAGCGTGGAGGGGAAATAGCTAATTGGGCCCAATTTGGACATTTTCATTTAGGGGTATACTCACTTGTTGCCAGCGGTTTAGACATTAATGGCTGTGTGTTGAGTTATTTTGAGGGGACCGCACATTTACACTGTTATACAAGCTGTACACTCAAAAACACTAATATCAGGCTAAACTCTCCTAATCTTATCCCAATATAGGCATCAAATTAGAATCAGCATAGGCCACTAATGTAACAAAGTTAAGATGTTACCTTCATTAGAACGTTCGTCCTAATTCCTCAACACACAGAACGTACGTACGACACACGCATGTTAACTTTATATATACTGCACATGCGTCAAACTCCGCCTGCCCCTGACGTTCTTTCTATAATATTCCCAGCCCCATCTCTTTCGTCGCAGTGGGAGAGCAACATGGCGGACACACAGCAGGTGGCTACTGCTAGTAGTAACGAGGAGGAGGAAAGCCCCGAGGCCGAAACGTCCCAATCCAGGAGGAGGTTTAAGGCCTCCAATATGTTCTTTGATGAGATGGTAGAGATGGTCGACATATTGAAGAGGGCGGACTATGATGGTAAGCATGGACCGTACCTAAACCCCAATCTGAGAAAGGCCAAAATCATGACAAAAGTTGTGAAGAGTCTACGACGTAATTTTGGCATACAGAGATCCAAGGAGCAATTGAGAAAATGCTGGTCAGACCTCAAATAAGGAAGCAGGATCAGTACAGAAGGATCAAGAAAATTCTTCTAAAAAGTAAGTACTTGTCGTGTGTCATTATTATTATTATTAAATAGCATGCTGCTCCATGTGCTTTTCTTTACTGTTGTACAGTTTAAAATCGCTACTTTCATGTTCATGGGTACTTTAATTGTTTGTATGAAACATTGTTCATTTGCCAACTAAATTCAATGTTTTTGGCAGATACAGGGTTAACTACATTTGGTCATGCTAATTTGTATTTAAAGAAGTTTAGGACATTGTTGTCTAGATGTCTTTGAAACTAGAATGAATTGCAAACTTGATTCAGTGTAATGTAAGGAGAGGACACTCAGCAGCTGTTTACACATCTGGACTCAGGAGCACTAGTGTGGGACACCAGAGCAAATTTTTTAGGGTGACCCACACAGGTGCTCCAGTGGATACTTGGGGTGTCTACATGTGTGAAACTTGTCCGAAAAAGGTAAGTATTCCAGCTTGGTTAAGGGACTTAATCAAGTCTTCAACTTGGAACTCTGCCCAAACAGACAATTGTACCCCACTTCCAAGCAATGTTTCACATTCATATTTCTGTCCACAAATATCTGTGTGCTAAGTATACCTTTTTGTTTCATTCTCATAGGGGAGAAAAGACTCAGTCCATCTGAGGACACCAGCAACACCACACCTCAGGAAGAAGGGGAGCAGAGGATTGTGGTACCTCAGGATGTGGAGGAAGAAGAGGTGGAAGAAGTGGTCTAAATTGGCACCACAACAGGTCAGTGTCTGACACCACAGATTCAGGTAATAGATGTATGCTTGCATATTTATAATACATGGTGTGTATTTTTATTTTAGGTGATGTGCAGGTTGTGGAAGAAAAATCTACTAATTTCACCAGTGGTCATGCACAACTGCTTATCCAGGACATAATGGTGTGTAGTCGTGATTTAGATCTTATCAAGCAAGAAAACAAGGAGATTGAACAAAGACTGAAGATCATGATTGATGTACTAGAGAGAATTTAAATCCCAAAAAGATTACACCTTTTTTTAACTTTAAAAAAAATAAATAATCTAACGTTTTAATACAGTTTAAAAGCCAAATTTGGAAGATGCACACAGTGTGACAACATGTGCTATCTGCCATCAGGGGATTTCAATGTACGTGTTTTGTGGGTGCAACCCCTTCCTCCCAACTCTAGTAGGTAAGAGGATGTGGTTGCACCCCCAAAACACATTTATTGATCCCCTATGATGGGAGATAGCACATGTTGACATTAGGTATGAGATCAGAAAGGAAATCCCCATTTTGACTCACAATTTCTGTACATCTTCTAAATTTGGCTTTTACAAACCCTTTTCACACTATAATGTCTGAAATTGTTTTTTTTGCAATGTTGAACTTTGTAAGTTGTGTATGTTATGTTTGGAAACATGCCTGTTTCTGTACTTTAAAAAAAAAAGTAAAATGTAAAGTTTTAAAAACTTTTACAAAAAAATATGTTTTTTTTTACCACCAAATGTTTTATAATGCACATGTGAATGTGCATGGAGTAAAAGGCTTTCTACTCAACAATGCGTGGCTTCTTCTTTCAATGCTCAATAAAACTTTTTGTATTAAGTTGGTATTTACAGTGACAGTGGGTGTTATTTAAATAATGTTAAAACCATTTGGCACTACAAGTGCACTAGGAGAACCTAGGAGACAGATAAAAGCAACACAAGCAGTAAATCCAAACCAAGAATTTATCATATCAATATTTTTTACAAAATATTTACAAATTAGCTGGCATAGTAATGGCCCCCCTACCCGTAAAATATTCCACTCATTTTTCACGCACTTCACAGGCGCTTTGGGTTGCAAACCAGGATGGACAGCTTCCAGTGTTGGTTCACGAAGTCCGAAGGCCCAACTGAGGCTATATAATTTGGAGCATTTATTTTTAAAAAGTTGTGCAGGATGCAGCAGCATAAAACAATGTGGTTCAGTTTGTACTCCGCCATGTCAATTGCCGTTAGAAATAGGCGGAACCGGCTGGCCATTATCCCAAAGATATTCTCCATTTCTCTTTGGGTTCTGGCCAGCCGGCAATTAAAAACCCTCATCTCCAGGGTGAGGGTCCTCGGGGGAATGGCCTCATCACGTGATTGGCCCGACCAAATGCTTCATCAGCGATAAAACAAATGGAAGTCCTTTGACGTTCTCTTCCAAAGGTGGCAATCCCAAGCTACCGCCCTGGAGAAGTCCGCAGAACTTGGTCTGGGCAAAGACTCCACTATCGGGCCAATCTTCTCCACATCCACATAGAGAAGCTCATATGTTGCTGACACCACCGCCATCAACTTGATACTATGAAACCCCTTATAGTTAAAATAGTATGACCCCGAATGGGGTGGTGGGATTATGTGGACGTGCTTCCCATCTATTGCCCCTCTGCAGCTGGGAAAGCGGGAAAGTGGGATGCCACAGTCTGCTATTCCTGTGGCATTGAAGGAAACTGTGGAGTCAAAATCCCCCCAAAAAATAGTAATTTTGCACATAAACATTGCAGGCAGATTAGACACAAACATTCTTGGCCAACATCAGTATAACATTTATTTTAATTAGTATTTAAAGACAAAAATCTAAGGTCCACTTATTAGATTCCTCACCCCCTCTGATGGCCCATTGACAAAATTTTAGGGGGGGGGGGGTTCTAAATTAGTTTGGGAGCCAAAAAAAAGCCTCTGACACTGCCTGAATTTAAGGACAACAGTAACATTTGTACACATTATAGGGGATGTTTAGGGCAAAGCACCTACAATGGAGCTGACAAAATACATTGTTAGGTGACTAGGCTAGGTGTGTATGGGCCCAGGATAGCATGCTGGGGAGGTTAGTGAAGGCAAATATGCATGTAGGCCAAAAAAGGAGCATTAAAAGATTTGAGCATGCATGAGGACAAAGGGGACATTCACAGCATATTACAATCAGGGTAATTATGGAATGATGAAATAAATACAAAACATTAGCAAACATTAAATACATAGAATGTGATGTTAAAGGATAAAACTTACCCTAATATAGGCCTTCTGCAGGACCTGAATAGTAGCAGAACAGGTCTCTGGAATAATGATCCCCAGAGCCTGGGGGGAGATGCCTGTAGAGAACTTGAGGTCCTATAGACTTCTCCCCGTCACCAAGTACCACAAGGTGGTGACTAGCCTCTGCTCGGGAGTGATGGCTTGCCACATGCAGGTGTCCTGCCTGGTAATATAAGGGGTGAGAAAAGCCAACAAACGGTGAAAAATGGGGCCTGTCATCAGGAGAAAATTACTGAAATCATCAGGGTTATTCTGCTGGATCTCCCACAGCAAAGGCATATAAGAGAATTGGTCACGCTGGAGTAACCAATTCTTGGTCCATGAACTCCTCCCCACCCTGTTCATGGACTGGGCTTGGGTCAAAGTAAGAACCCCAACACCAAGCCCCCGCAAAGCATGAACTCACGCACTGAAAAACAGATATGAACTGACTACATGCACTGAAAACCAGATACAAACCCACAAGCACAAACTGAACAGCAGTAAAACGATCGGAATAAGCACAAGTCTGAAAAGAGCAAATTGTCTCTCACAAAACTTTTACTAACAAGAGATAAACACAAAATTAGCAGAAGGAGCCCAAAGGGTGGTGCACTAGCTATTGAGCTTACGTTTTCTAGTCCCATCATACGTGTTGTAAGTCACCACATTCTGGACGGTCGAAATTTGGTATGACAGCGTGTATGCAAGACAGCTTGAGCAGAATCACGTTGGAGAAACCATCAGAGCTTTTTCTGACCAAAATTCTGATCTTGTGTACACGGCATTAGGGACTCTGTGTATGTAGTCCATGCATTAGCTCAAACCAAAGAGATGGTTTTTGTTAAGTGGCAGTATTTCAAAACATCAGGGGAATCATAGATTGGCTTTTACTGTACCAACAGAATCGAAAATAGTATTGAAGAACAATCAATTGTTGGTAAAAGTATTGAGATAAGCTTCATAACCTCTTGACTAACAAATTGCCCCATGTTGGCGATAAGCTTCCTTACCTCTTGACTAACAAAAAACCCCATGTTCATGTCTGTGTTTACAGAATTGACTAATTTCTGTTGGTGGGTCTCCAAGAGCCTGTACAACGTGTTTATTCTGATATGACATGAAATGGTACTTAACTTTGCTTCTTTTTTGTAGCTCGTATGAAGTCCCGGCCTCTGACACTGGGGGAGACCCTGGGACTATATCTGCTGCATGTATACATCCCCACATGGAACAGTTAGGCCATCCAGCTGTACTATTTGGACATATTGTATATTACACATGGACAATGTTACCATTCCAAACACAAAGATGGTTTTGGAGCCTCTATCTGGCTTCATTATTGAGCACTATGTGGCAATCTTTACCTCTCTAGGGACAGCTATATATGCGCCCCAGGCTCCCATGGATCTCTATTGACTCAGCTACCAGGCTAGACATTCACAGCAGCCCCCCCCCCCCCTCTTCTCCAATATCACACAGGCTAGATCCAATAACGTTTACATGTCAAGCATCCCTCCTGGATCAATTCATGAAACGTGTCAAGCTCTTGAGATACAATTTTGTTCCTTATATGGGAGCTCTGCTATCTCATGTCCAAGCTTTGGTTCCTATACATTATTCAATCTTATATATAGTCATAGTTAGGAAAAGTGTTAGTGGTCCCGTGTTTATGGAGAAATAGACAAGAAGGATAACTGCTGCCTCTACCAGTACAACCACCTGAGTAGCATGTAAAAGGTAAATGTGTGAATGGGAAAGGTAGAAATTACGCTGTTCTAGGGTGCAATGTCACATGCCTCTGTATGACTTACACGCGATCCCAATGTAATAGATCTCAAAACTAAAACCAAAAACAGAAACAAAAACAAAGTGTCTTGTGTTTAGTGTGAACCAAATATGTGCAAATGATGCCAATGTATTTGTACAGCAATCAGGTATGCTCCTATTTAAATTGACAATCACTCTATTAAATGTAGCCTCAGTGTGGCTCATAAAGTCAATATCAAATTCAAGGAAATAAAAACATAGGTATGTGAATTACAGTGCACTTACTAGAAATGTATACAAAAAACCTTATTCATAAAGTGACTAGTGCCCTTTAAATGTGTACCTGAGTGATACTCCCCTGTATCAATTTCAACTGATTTATGGAATATATACTGTCCTCAACAATAGTCCATAATTCATTTTAAAGCAAAAATCATAAAAATAAATATAATAAAAAGTGACAGGTGCTCTTCAAATCTGTGCTCAGTGCTTCTTATGGGTGCCCTATAGGTAATGCACTCACTGGAACCATTCACCCCACGCAGAGGTACTACATTTTCACAGTATCTGCCACTGTGTAGCAAACAAAATACTTTTTCCTGTGTCAGCTGTTTGTTTCCGTGCTTGCGGTATAAGATGTAAGGGATGAGCCGAACACCCCCTGGTTCAGTTTGCACCAGAACTTGCAAACCGACAAAAAATTTGTGCGAGCATGGGAACATCATTAAAGTCTATGGGACACGAACGTGAAAAATCAAAAGTGCTAATTTTAAAGGCTTTTACAGTGGTGGAATTACCAGGGATGCAACAGTTGCAGTTGTGATGGGGCCCTGGAATTCTGTCACTGTGGGGGGGGGGGGGGCAGGACAAGCAGGGTTGCTATTCACAGGGCCCTGAGCGGAGAGAGCGTTTCTCTCATGTAACAGCAGCACAAAGACACCGACATTGACAGTTTTATTTCCCACTCTGTCGTCCTCTCTCGCACGGGATGATATAGGACACACAGCTGATCTGCTCCCCCTTCTCCCCCCTCCCCTCTCCTGTGTGTGTTCCGCGGAAATTGTGAGCTCCTTATCTTTACACTTGACATCCCACGGAGCACACACAGGAGAGGGGAGGGAGGAGAAGGGTGAGCAGATCAGCTGTGTGTCCTGTGTCATCCCGTGCATGAGAGGGCGACAGAGTGGGAAATAAAACTGTGAATGTCGGTGTCTCTGTGCTGCTGTTACATGAGGGATATGCTCTCTGCTCAGGGCAGTGCTGTCCTGAGAAGACAGAGGACTCTGATGGGCACTGATAAGAGGCACTGATAGGAAACACTGATAAAAGGCACTAATGGAAGGCACTGATAGGGGGCACTGATGGAGGACACTGATAGGGGGCACTGATTGGGGATACTGATAGCGGACACTGATAGGGGCACTGATGGGAGGCACTGATAGGATTTACTGATGAGCACTGAAGGGAGGCACTGATAGGGGGCACTGAGAAGGCACTAGGGGGCACTGATAGGGGACACTGATGGGGGGCACTAGGGGGCACTAATAGGGGACACTGATAGGGGGCACTGATAGGGCACACTGAGAAGGCACTAGGGGGCACTGATGGGAGACACTGGTGGGCACCAATAGGAGGCACTGATGAGCACTGATAGGAGGCACTGATAGGATTTACTGATGAGCACTGATAGGAGGCACCGATAGGAGGCTTATATGTGGCACAGATGGGCATTGATGAGCACTGTAGGCAGTACTCATAGACTGCACTGATGAGCACTGAGGAACACTGATAGGCAGAACTCAGGCAGCATTGATGGGCAGCATTGAAGAGTACTGATAGGTGGCACGGATGGACGCTGTTAAGCAGCATTAATGAGCACTGATAGGTAATACTTGTAGGCGGCATTGATGGGCACTGATAGGCAACATTGATGGGCACTGATAGATGGCACTGATGATTGGGGCACTGTTTATCAGTGTAAACAATTTACTGACATTCTTGACAGTTAATGGCAATCCTTTCCTAACACAGACACAGCGTGGGAGAAAAGGGCTGCGGATAACCGGCAAGTCTGTTTACATGTGATCAGCAGGCATCACATGGTAAAGGGCCACTGTGATTGTGCTGGATGCACGTCCCAGGGGGCATGCAGAAAGCACCGTTTTGGGAGGATGTCCATGGACACCCTCCCAAAATTGGAAGCCCGGGGCTCAGGTGGAAGGGGGGATCCATCATGGTTTCTTGCACCGGGACCCTGAAGGTTCTAGTTACGCCTCTGGGCTTTAATGCATGTTATTGCCATGAAAAGTGTTTGGGGACCCGGGTACTGCCACAGGGGACATGTATCAATACAAAAGAATGATTAAAGTGAAACAATAAAAAATAAATATTCCTTTAAATATCATGCCTGAGAGGTCCCCTTAGTAGCGCATTTTCCCATGTTTAGAAAAGCATTTTTTAAAGGAAAAATGTAATTAAAAATGTCCCATGGCTGTAATCTATTGCCAGATCCTGGCAATATACATAAAAATCATTTAAAAACAGCATGCCCCCCCCCCCCCGTTTTGGATATTACGGTGAACTCCACAACAATTATTTTTTTTTAAATGGCATGGGGTCCCCCCCCCAAATCCATACCAGACCCAGAGGGCATGGTATGGGTGGAACCCATGCTGTTTTTTTCTTAATTCTGTCATAGGGCTCCCCTTAACCACTTCAATACACCATATTATATATTGTACACTGCACTATATACCCTGCACTGTATTATATATACTACACTGACTGCACTATATTCTCTGAACTGCAGTATATATACTATATGGACTGCACTATATACTCTGCTGAAAAATTGGACCTTAGGTGTTGGTGGTGGCAGAACACGGTAACCCTTCTCTTGTTGGGCACAGAAACGGTCCCCGCTGTTAACTATTATTTAAAAAATTGTAAATACATGCCCCTGTTAAACAGGGCCGGAATCATTGGGCCTTAAGCCGCGTACACACGGGCGGACTGTCTGGCCTACTTAGTCCGCCGAAACACATTTCAGCGGACAGTCCGCTCGTGTGTGGGCTTCAGCGGGCTTTTTCAGCGTGCAGTCCGGCGGACTAAGTATTTCGGAATTTCCGTAATACTGTCCGTCGTACTCGCATTTCGGCGGACAATCCGCCCGTGTGTATGCCAGTCCGCCGTACTTTTGAAATGAGCAGACTTTTCCCGCCCGGAGAAAAGTCTGCTCATTTCGAGCGGGTATCCAGGTAGGCGGGGCCCGCGAAGGAGACGTCGCAGGCCCCGCCGCCTGGTATGGACTTAAAGGGGAACCCCAACGCCGAAAAAAATCGGCGTGGGGGTCCCCCCCAAGTCCACAACAGACCCTTGTCCGAGCACGCTACCCGGCCGGCCAGGAAAGGGGGGCGAGCAAGCGCCCCCCCTCCTGAGCCGTACCAGGCCGCGTGCCCTCAACCCATGTGACATAAAGCCATGTGACACCGCCCCTTGTCCCTATATAAGTGGCCGCGCAGCGCGGCCCTGGCATTCCGGCTGGAGAGATCGTCGAGGCAACATCTCCTGGAGAAGAAGAAGAAGAAGAAGAAGAAGAAGAACGGAAGGGGCGGCGGCGGCGGCGACAGAAGACCGGGCCACCGCCTGTAAAAGAGCTATAAGAAGGCGTGGTGGCCCGGCAGAAGAACCGAAGAGGGGGACAAGACCTCCGAAGTCGGGAGAAGAGGCCGGCGGCGAGGAAGAAAGCCGGACTCCTCTGCTAGCAAAAGAGCTACAAGAAGATAGCGGAGGAGTCCGGCGAGAAGACCCTCGAAGACAGAAGACCCCCGGAGCTGTGCAATAAAGTATTTTATCTCGTGTGTTGTGTTTTTTTTTGTACTTTTATTTTACAGGTGAATGGGTAGGGGTACATTGTACCCCATACTCATTCACATAGGGTGGGGGGCCGGTATCCGGGGGCCCCCTTATTATAGGGGGCTCCCGGATTCCGATAAGCTCCCCGCCCGCAGACCCCGACAACCAACAGCCAGGGTTGTCGGGAAGAGGCCCTTGTCCTCATCAACATGGGGACAAGGTGCTTTGGGGTGGGGGGGCCGCGAGGCCCCCCCTCCCCAAGGCACCCCCCCCATGTTGAGGGCACGCGGCCTGGTACGGTTTAGGAGGAGGGGGCGCTCGCTCGCCCCCCTTTCCTGGCCGGCCGGGTAGCGTGCTCGGACAAGGGTCTGTTGTGGACTTGGGGGGGACCCCCACGCCGATTTTTTCCGGCGTTGGGGTTCCCCTTTAAGTCCATACCAGGCAGCGGGGCCTGCGACATCTCCTTCGCGGGCCCCGCCTACCTGGATACCCGCTCGAAATGAGCGGACTTTCCTCCGCATGTGTGGGCGAGTCCGTTCATTTCAAAAGTAGGGCGGATAGTATGGCGGACTTAGTACGCCGTATTAGTCCGCTCAAAAAGTGCCGTGTGTGGGCAAGTACGTTCATTCGAAAGTATGACGGACTGTCCGTCGGATTGTATGACGGACTAAGTAGGCCATACAATCTGCCCGTGTGTACGCGGCTTTAGGTGTTGGTGGTGGCAGAACACTGTAACCTCTCACAGTTACTCTTGCTGAGTACAGGAACTGCACCTGCTGTTAAATATTATTTCAGAGGCTGCTTGCCCTCTTTTAGTGGCCTGTGTCTGCCTCTCCTTGGAGGCCTTCCGGTCATGATGGGTATTTATTTTTTTTAACACCGTACTACACTGTATTATATACTGTGTGCACCACCTGAAGTGTATTTGAAGCTGTACACACTGTATTATATTATAATAAATTAATAAAATATTTAACTATGCTTCAAACTAGCAAACATTTATCAGGGTCATCAATAAAGTGCAAAAGTGCAGATGAAATAATATCCTGAATTAAATGGCATAAATGTTAAAAGAGACATAATAATTTTTCTACTGTGCAAAAAGCAAATATAAAATATATATCAAACATGTGCAATACTGCAAAAAAATAAAAATATGATATAAATTGTAACTGCAAGTGGTTCTAAAACTGTGCAACATACACAAAGAGTGAATAGTTCATAAAGTGACTTGCTTTGGCAAAGAAAAAATTAAGTAAATGAAAAACGGATAATTAAATAAAAATGCTTTTAACAAACTAAGTGTAACAAGTTTTTAGTGCAATATTGGACGTTATTCCTTGGTCCAATGTGCAATAGTAGTGCAGGTGTGCAAGTGTTTCACTATCTTGACATTTTGGTGATACTGTGCCTTTAAGTGCAAAAAAGGTAGATCTTCAGTGTCACTGACACCCGTGGTTATAATGAATGATTACCTTACTGCTGTAAGGTAAACAGCATGTAGCAGGATATTTATGGGGGGAAGGGGTCCCTTCAGATCGATCCTTTCCTAGGCGTTCGTACACTATATGAAGTGAAGCCAGGGGGGGAGGGAGGGATGGTCCTTTCCTTTTTTCCTTTCTTTCCACTGGGCGTTTAGATGTCTTGGATCGCTCAAATCATTAAGGCACTCAATGTATTAAAAAAGATAAAAGAGGCCCACCATGGTGTAGTATTTTGAAAGAGGATATACAGTTTTATTTGGATAAGATAATAAAAACTCACATTTTGTTATGTACACAGAGCGGTGTAAAAACGAGCGCCGAGCTCGTGGCTGGGCGTCTATTCCGGTGTCTGATTTGCCTCTGGTCTCCTACGCGTTACGTCACAACACACGTGACTTAGACTGGGATCAATCCCATGGTGGGCCTCTTTTATCTTTTTTAATACATATAAATATATATATATATAAAATACACTTCCACTAACTAACTAACCTGCCTTCCTAATCTAGCTCAATTTCTCTATCTCCGTCCACTGTGGTGCTGTGTAAGCAGCCTTATAGAGTGTGGGTCGTGGACTTAGTCCCCCTGAGCCATGATTGGCCAAAGGCACCCTGCCTTTGGCCAATTATGGCTCTCACTGAGGAGCATGCTGTGATTGGCCAAAGCATGCAGGTCAGGTGTATGCTTTGACAGTCATCATACAGCAATGCACTGCGGTCTTGCAGTGCATTATGGGGCTCTCAAATTTGCCTTGAACTCCCCATAAAATTTGCTGTTCAGTGAACGGGCGAACACCCGATGTTCGAGTCTAACTCGAAGCTCATCCCTAATTATAGTTATAGTATAGTTAGATCCTTTTATTCCATCATAATGACACGTCTTATTGTGTCTTTGGCGCTTTGTGGGTCTTTTCAACACATTTTCGGCCACTGGCGGAGGTTAGAAGCACCCGCTAGCAGCTGAAAACCCCCACAAAAACTATGGTAAAGCACTTCACCACCGACGCCCTAGTGTGAAAGGGGCCTTAAAGTGGTTGTAAACCCTTACAACACACTTTGACCTACAGGTAAGCCTAGATTAAGGCTTACCTGTAGGTCCAAGAAATATCTCCTAAACTTATACAGTTTAGGAGATATTTGCCCGAAGACATGCACCGCTGTCTACGACGCATGCGCGCAGGCGCACTGAGCGCGGCATTTTCAACGATGGAGCTGCCGTGCATGCACGGGAGTGACATCATCGTGGCTTCGTCGAATGACAGCGGCGGAGCTGCCAGACCCCACCGAGAAGATGGATGCGCCGGACTACAGGGGACAGCGGTGACTTCGCTGGGTCCTGTGTCAGGTAGGTGACACATAATGGACTACTATGCGATGCATAGTAGTCCATTATGCTTTGCCTTTGCAGGGAATGAAAGAGGAAGTAAACTCATCAGGGTAACTAGTATTTGTATAAGGAGGTCAGCAATAGTAACTTACATATTTCAATATGTACAGGTGTAGTTTAACAAATATTTCCACCTGGAAAGTCCTTTCTTTGATTCTGTTTTGTCCTTTATGCTTTATGTTTTGTGTATTACTCTCAGTCCCATCCTTTTGCAACATAACATTAGGATTTGTTTAAAACTCAAACACTTGCTTTGTTTTAATTGTTCAAAAACACATTTGCAAACAACTCAGCAGCTATGAGAAATGCATATAGCTATTTCGATCGCATTGTGAGATTAGCACCTGTGAAGGGAGGAGATTTGGCGAGCAAACCATCTTTGAACAGGTGAAGTAAATAGAAAGTAAGTTAACAGAGTATTATCTAGAAGGGAGCGATCGTTAGTATGTCTGCTTTCTGTTCACATAGAGATTGTGACTGATTATTCAGAACAGAGCCTGCTGCCAAAAACACAAGCAGATACAGAACACCCATAAAAAATTCACTGTAATTCAGGATTTAGGAGCACCTTTTACATATTTTATTGTGGTGTTCAACCTTGAGACATTTATAGAATTACCTGTATTTGTATTGCTTACCTTTTTTTTTTTTTTTCAGAGAAACTGCTGTTTTTCACCTAAACAAACAGGGGTTGATTTACTAAAACTGGAAAGTGCAAAATATGGTGCAACTCTGCATAGAAACCAATCAGCTTCCAGGATTTAGGTCAAAGCTTAACCACCTTCAGACCCGACCATTTTGCTGGTAAATGACCAGAGGTCTTTTTACAATTTGGCACTGCGCTGCTTTAACTGGTAATTGCGCGGTCATGCAATGTTGTACCCAAACAAAATTTGCGTCCTTTTCTTCCCACAAATAGAGCTTTCTTTTGATGGTATTTGATTGCCTCTGCGATTTTTATTTTTTGCGATATAAACGTAAAAAGACCGCAAATTTTGAAAAAAAATTATATTTTCTACTTTTTGTTATTAGAAAAATCCAATAAACTCAATTTTAGTCATACATTTAGGCCAAAATGTATTCAGCCACATGTCTTTGGTAAAAAAAAAGTCAATAATTGTATATTTATTGGTTTGCGCAAAAGTTGTCACATCTACAAACTAAGGTACGTTTTCTGGAATTTACGCAGCTTTTAGTTTACGACTGCCTATCTCATTTCTTGAGGTGCTAAAATGGCAGGGCAGTACAAAACCCCCCCAAATGACCCCATTTTGGAAAGTAGACACCCTAAGGAAATTGATAAGTGGCATTTTGAGCCCATTGAATATTTTATTTTTTTGCCTCAAGCGATTGAATAATGACAAAAAATTTTTTTTTTTTTTTTTTTTTACACAAAGTTGTCACTAAATGATATATTGCTCACACATGCTATGGGCATATGTGAAATGACACCCCAAAATAAATTCTGCTGCTTCTCCTGAGTACGGGGATACCACATATGTGGGACTTTTTGGGAGCCTAGCCGCGTACGGGGCCCCGAAAACCAAGCACCGCCTTCAGGCTTTCTAAGGGCGTAAATTTTTGATTTCACTTCTCACTACCTATTACAGTTTTGAAGGCCATAAAATGCCAAGATGGCACAAAACCCCCACAAATGACCCCATTTTAGAAAGTAGACACCCCAAGCTATTTGCTGAGAGGCATTTTGAGTCCATGGAATATTTTATATTTTGCCACAAGTTGCGGGAAAATTACAAACTTTAATTTTTTTTTATTTTTTTTTCACAAAGTTGTCAATAAATGATATATTGCTTACACATGCTATGGGCATATGTGAAATGACACCACAAAATAAATTCTGCTGCTTCTCCTGAGTACGGGGATACCACATATGTGGGACTTTTTGGGAGCCTAGCCGTGTACGGGGCCCCGAAAACCAAGAACCGCCTTCAGGTTTTCTAAGGGCGTAAATATTTGACTTCACTCCTCACTACCTATTACAGTTTTGAAGGCCATAAAATGCCAAGATGGCACAAAACCCCCACAAATGACCCCATTTTAGAAAGTAGATACCCCAAGCTATTTGCTGAGAGGCATGTTGAGTCCATGGAATATTTTATATTTTGCCACAAGTTGCGGGAAAATTACAAACTTTTTTTTTTTTTTTCTTTTCACAAAGTTGTCACTAAATGATATATTGCTCACGCATGCCATGGGCATATGTGAAATGACACCCCAAAATAAATTCTGCTGCTTCTCCTGAGTACGGGGATACCACATATGTGGGACTTTTTGGGAGCCTAGCCGCGTACGGGGCCCCGAAAACCAAGCACCGCCTTCAGGCTTTCTAAGGGCGTTACAGTTTTGAAGGCCATAAAATGCCAAGATGGCACAAACCCCCCCAAATGACCCCATTTTGGAAAGTAGACACCCCTAAATTTAGGGGTACACTAGTGAGACTAGGTAATAAATGGTGGTTGCCCTGAAACTATAAAAAAAATAACTAACCAACCAGCGTCACCTGTAACAGTTATATGGTGATCACTGGTGAAAGGGTTAACTAGGGGGCAATCAGGGGGCTTTATGCGGTAGTATATGGGGGTCCCTGGCGCTATAAAAAGCTGCGGCGAACCTAAATACCTACCTGCCTAACTAGCGTCACCTGTGACACTAATACAGTGATCAGAAAAACGATCGCTTATTAGGCTGGGTTCACACTGGAGCGATGCGGGAACGCCACGAATCCGCGACGGGTTCCCGCATCGCATGCCTCCCGGCGGCAGTTTACACTGCCCTATGCGAACTGCTGGGAGTGTCAGTGAAATGTTAATGACACCCCCAGATCAGTTTGCATATCGCAGTGCGATCTGCAAACTCGGATCGCATGGTGTGAACACCCATGCGATCCGATTCTGCTGCGGACCAAAAAAAGGGTCCCGTGCGAGTTTGCGGCGGGTGCGGCGGGTGCGACACGAATTCAGCCATACTATCTGTATGGCTGAACTCGAATCGCACAGAGATCAGATGTGATTTGCACTGCAGTGCGGTGCGAATCACATCCGTTCTCATAAACCGCTGCAATGTGAACCCAGCCTTAGTGACACTGGCGACGGGGGGTGATCACGGGGTTAAACCTTTATTGGGGGGGTTAGGGGGGTACCTTAGAACTAAAGGGGGCTAACCCTAACTGCCCTAACAGTTATTACAGTCACAAATGACACCCACCGGGTGATCAGGGGGTTAAACCTTTATTAGGTAATAAATGGCGGGTGCCCTGAAACTATAAAAAAATAACTAACCAACCAGCGTCACCTGTAACAGTTATATGGTGATGACTGGTGAAAGGGTTAACTAGGGGGCAATCAGGGGGCTTTATGCGGTAGTATATGGGGGTCCCTGGCGCTATAAAAAGCTGCGCGAACCTAAATACCTACCTGCCTAACTAGCGTCACCTGTGACACTAATACAGCGATCAGAAAAACTATCGCTTATTAGGCTGGGTTCACACTGGAGCGATGCGGGAACGCCATGAATCCGCGGCGGGTTCCCGCATCGCATGCCTCCCGGCGGCAGTTCACACTGCCCTATGCGAACTGCTGGGAGTGTCAGTGAAATGTTAATGACACCCCCAGATCAGTTCGCATATCGCAGTGCGATCTGCAAACTCGGATCGCATGGTGTGAACACCCATGCGATCCGATTCTGCTGCGGGCCAAAAAAAGGGTCCCGTGCGAATTTGCGGCGGGTGCGACACGAATTCAGCCATACTATCTGTATGGCTGAACTCGAATCGCACAGAGATCGGATGTGATTTGCACTGCAGTGCGGTGCGAATCACATTCGTTCTCATAAACCGCTGCAATGTGAACCCAGCCTTAGTGACACTGGCGACGGGGGGTGATCACGGGGTTAAACCTTTATTGGGGGGGTTAGGGGGGCACATTAGAACTAAAGGGGGCTAACCCTAACTGCCCTAACAGTTATTACAGTCACAAATGACACCAATGCAAAAAAAAAAAAAAGCAATTGGTGTCACTGTGACTGGGGGGGCAGGGGTAATTGGGGGGTGATCGGGGGGTAAAGGGGGGTGTGAGTGTGCCTGGCATGTTCTACTGTATGTGTGGTGTGTTGGTGCAACTCACCGAACCTCTCTCCTCGGTGCCGGAACGAAAAATACCGACACGGAGGAGAGAATACATCCCTTACTCTCCTGTGTTTACATTACAGGAGAGGAAGTGATGTCACGGGACATTTTCATTCGTCGGGAGCGATCGCGAGGGGGTGGCCATGAATGAATGGCCGTCCCCTCGTCCGGGATCGCTCCCGAACGAATACCGACCGCCGCAGGCACCGGGCGGGGGCCCGATTGGGCCCCCGACCGGCGGGCAGGCAAGGACGTACATGTAAGCCCTTATGCCTGCCCGTGCCATTCTGTCGACGTACATCGTCGTGCGGCGGTCGGCAAGTGGTTAACTGAACTGCTGAAGTTAGAAGCTGATTGGCTATCATGAACAGCTGCACCAGATATTGCTTTCTCCAGTTTTAGTAAATCAACCCCACAGAGTGAGTAGCCGCTAATGAAGTATCTTGTGTATGCTCTTCAGATGATACATGTGCAAAATGTGTTAAAGGTTTTTCCAAATTTATGCTGTATGGTCTTCAATAGCTGGGCAAAAAGTGAACAAATGGGGGTGTGCATTCAGATCTTAAAGCGGAGTTCCACCCATTTAAAAGTCATTAAAAGTGTAGCTGCTGACCTTTAATAATCAGGCACGCACCTGTCCCACAGTCCAGCGATGTGGGCGCATGAAGCCTCGCTCCTCTCCCCCTCTTCTCTGCGGCACTGGCATTCTATCTGTGGGTGCCCAGCTGTGGCTTCACAACCGGGAGCGCACTGAGTATGTGCAAGCCACGCTGCTTGCTGTGAATGGCCGGGCAAAGTTCTGGGACCTGGGACGTGTCCCAGAAGATTGCAGGGAGGGAGGAGTGAGAGGTGATCTTCCTTTTGGCGCCAGGGAGGAAGTGGGAGCTGGGTGCCTGTAAAAACAGGGTACCTGCCCCCCCCACCCAAAAAAAAATGACATGTCAAATCCCAAATGTGGCATGTCAGGGGGTTACTAGCACTTAAAGCGGAAGTTAAATTTTTGGGTGGAACTCCGCTTTAAGAACCTTGCAATATTTATGCTGCCTTAATATATTCAAGGAAAAACTTTATATGGTGTGCTTACAGTTTGTGAAGCTTTATGCTCCATGCACACTAGCGTTTTTTTTTATAGAGCGTTTAAGAGAGTTTAGCATTTTTTTCTACCAGGAAAAATACCAGGGTCGATCCTAGGGTCACAGACACCTGGGTTCAGAAATATTTCTGGTGACCCCACATGGGCATGGTCATCTTACTTACACTCCTCCCCTTTATAATTGTTTCTATGGTAACGAGTCAATGGCACAACACCTGAGGATAATGCTTATCACTGGTAATTCTAAACTTTTGAGTTTACAGTTCTACCATATGTGATAATGAGTTTCAATATAGAAACATCCCTTTTAAAAAGCATACAAGGATCACTATAACCACTTCAGCCCCGTAAGATTTGGCTGCTGAATAACCAGGCAATTGTTTGCGATTTGGCATTGCATTGCTTTAACAGATGATTGCGCGGTCGTGCGACGCTGCAACCAAACAAAATTGACATCTTTTTTTGCGCACAAATAGCGCTTTCTTTTGGTGGTATTTAATTGCCTCTGCAGTTTTTATTTTTTGCGCTATAAACAAAAAAGAGCGACAATTTTGTAAAAAAAAAACACAATATTTTGTACTTTTTGCTATAATAAATATCCCCATTTAAAAAAAAAATGCTAATTCTTTTACATATTTTTGGTAAAAAAAATCGCAATAAGCATATATTGATTGGTTTGTGCAAAATTTATAGCATCTATAAAGTAGGAGATAGATTTATAGCATTTTTATTATTATTATTATTATTATTATTTTTTTTTACTAGTAATGGCGGCGATCTGCGATTTTTATCATGACTGCAACATTATGGCGGACATATCAGACAATTTTGACACATTTTTGGGACCATTGGCATTTATACAGCGATCAGTGCTATAAAAATGCATTGATTACTGTAAAAATTTCACTGGCAATGAAGGGATTAACACTAGCGGGCGATCAAGGGGTTAATTGTGTTCCCTGGGAGGTGCTTCTAACTGAAGAGGGAGGGGGACTGACTAGAGGAAGTGACAGATCGTGGTTCCTAGCTAATAGAAACACACAATCTGTCACTCCTTTCAGAACAGAACACGGAAGTGTGTGTTTACACACACGCGCTTCCGTGTTCTGTCCCTCGCGCTCGCGATCACTTGTGGCCGGTGGTCATCACGACCTTCAGCCACGAGCATCAGCACCTCGCTGTGCAGCGGGCACGTGTGCGCGCCTCCGGCAGCACATGCCCCTGCTATCCCGATCCCACGAGCCGACGTATAACTACGATGGTTCGTGGGATCATACTGACCTGCTGCAGTATAATGACGGTGGCTGGTCGGCAAGCGGTTAAATTCAGCATCAGAAGAAACATGTTGCTTTGTTATCGCAAAACAAAGGCAGAATATTTTTACCTGCTAGAAGCAAGACTACTGCAGCAAAAGACAGAAGCTGGACTTGTTTCCAGTTCATTTTGGCTGAGCCCCAGGCCGCTCACTCCTCCCCATCTGCCTTAAATGCGCAGGGAGGTGCCTCCAGTGTCTCCATCACTCAGCAACGAAGAAAGATGTTGGCAGTCCAGCTTCCATTAACCCCGCCACTGCCAATTCCCCCAGCCCTAAGGGCCGGTTCACACTGGTGCGATTTCAGAGATTGGGTGTCATTTGCACCGCACTGCAGTGAAAATCATATGCGATCTCTGTGCGATGTGAATTCAGCCATAAAGCTCGTATGGCTGAATTCACAGCAAACTAGCACAGGAGCTTTTTTTTTGTCCACAGCAGAATCAGATGGCATGGGTGTTCACAGATTGCAGATTGCGTTGCAATATGCGAACTGATTTGGGGATGCCATTAACTTTTACCTGACACTCCCAGCAGTTTGCATAGGGCAGTGTGAACTGCCGCTGGGAAACATGCAATGTTGATTTGCAGGCTTCCGCATTGCAGCAGTGTGAACCGGCCCTTAAGGTGGCATGGCCTTCTCCCGCCCGCCCCCACTCAGCGCCACTGTTAGGCTTTATGGGGCCCCATGATTTCTGTCTGGCAAGGCCCCCTCTTGGGCACCCAATAGAGATTTATGAGGTGACTGTTAAATTATGTTAACAGTTGAAAGGGCTTAAAATTTGAGCCCAGGTATAGAGTGTGGGTGTCAGGTGCATGTAATGTACAGAATCATATAATGTACATAGTGCAGGGCTCATGAGTGGATAACATACAGGGTGCAAGGATCAGAAATATGTAATGTACAAAATGCATGGTCATCTACTTGTCTTTAAAGGGTCAGTTCTTTCAGACAGATAATTTGCCCCCTTTAAGACTTTTTTCTCATGTGCGATCGGGGGTGGTAAAAACAGCTGTGGTTACTGCCCCTTGGCTGCCCTCCCTAAGAAATTTGGATATTCAGGTCAATGGGGCCAAGCCACAACCATAAGTCAAATACTTGCCTTGCTGTTGTGGCTTATTAGCCTCATAATAAACTGCCACTCAGCTAAAAAAAAAAAAAAACAGGATTCAGGAGGATTATTATTTTGCCCTCTTAATAAGTCATTGTAATGCCACCCATATTTTTGTCCTTTTAAACAGGGTGACAGTAAGCTGACCAGTGGTGGCTGCTCCATTAGGGGCGCAGGGGAGAGGCCCTCCCATCCAATGCGTTCGGCGCCCAATCTACATGCAGGGCGCCGGACGCATGGATTCCAATGGGGATTTTTTTTTTTTTGAAGCACGTGATTAGAGCCAGAGGTTTTAATAGGCTTCAAAAAAGTGTGTGCTCCCCGAGCACACCCACTTGTGTGACAATAGCGAATTAATATTCGCTATTGTCTTCCTCATTCTCCTAAGCCCTTGTACACATGGTCGGAAATTCCGACCACAAAATCCGTCGGATTTTTTCCGACACAGCATTTTTGTCCGAAATCGGTGTTGCATACACAGGGTCAGACAAAGTTGTCGGAAAACCTGATCGTTCGGAACGTGATGACGTTCATACGTAATGACGGGACTACGTTCAGGCTAGTACCAATAGCTTTGGTCTCTTAATTTGATCTGAGCATGCGTGGCACTTTGTCCGATCGGAATTCTCTACAAATGATCCGACAAAGTCCAATCGGATCATGTTGTCGGAAAATTTTATATCCAGCTCTCAAACTTTGTTTGTCGGACATTCTTTGAAAGTCTTAGCCCACGTACACACGGAGGTTTTGCCAACCAAATCCGTCGGATTTTGCCTGTCGGATTTAGTCCAACGGATTGTGTCCGAAACTGTTGCATACACACGGTCGGGCCAAGTTGGCGAAAAATCCGATCTTTCAGAACGTGATGACGTAATTTCGTTACGATGGGACTACATTCAGGCTAGTAGCCAATAGCTTTGATGTAGGAATTTGATCTGTGCATGCGTGGCACTTGGTCCGATGAAAATGCTCTACACATGATCGGATTAGGTCTGTCCGGCCCAGTTGGTCAGGAAATATTTCCAACATGTTGGAAAATTGGGTCGGACGGAGATTCGGACGGAATCAGTCCGATGCATACCACACACAGTCGGATTATCTGACGACACAGTCCGATAAGACTCATTCCGACAGATTCTCCGACCGTGTGTACAAGGGCTCAGGACTACATGTTCCTGTGCGGCCGGGAGGAGAATGTCACTCTGTGTGCTCGGCGGGAGAATCGGACCGAGTGGCCCGGCTCTTCCTTCCTTCTGCCTCCATAAGGTGAGGCATCATGCACATGCAAATAGCCGCCGCCCATCTCCTGAGGGGGGGGGGGGTTGGGTGCTGTCGCTGGCCATCTCCCGTGCACGCGGGGGTGCTGTAAAATTTTGAGCGCCAGCCACCACTGAGGCTGACACTAATGCTGCACAGGTGTTAGGTTACCTTCAGCCTGTTAAAAGGGCAAGAATATGGGTGGCATTACAATGACTTATTAAAGGGGGCAAAATTATTAAGGAGTATAGGCTGCACAGGAACAGGCTCTTCTATCAGCTCCCCAGTTTTTCTTCTATTACTAAATCCTTCCCAACCTCAGTCATTGCAGGTGGCCCAGGAACTCTGTTCAGAGCCGATCCATCCCACATCAAGACAGGAAGACCGTGGGATGAAGATTTAAAGTGGAAGTAAACAGTTAAAAAAAAAAAGGCATGCCGGGAATGCTAACTGCACATTGGCTGTGCTCTCAGCCAAACTATCAAACCATCCAATGGCTGATGTCATAACGAATCACATGTGCAGAACCATAGCAGTTGACGATTAAACAGAGGCAAAGATGGCAGCTTCCTTGGCTGAAAACTATAGGGGAGTTTACTTCCACTTCAAGGCATGCGATGGACAGCGCTCCCTGTGCACCCATTGGCTGAGGAAGCAGCAGGAGACAGTGCAGCCTTCAAGATTTAGGCTGCACCGCCTCCTGCTGCTGCCTCAGCCAATGGGTATTTGAGGTTCTCTCATTAGTCCTTCTCTCATGATATCACCCAGGATCTCCTGAGTCCCAACTTGCTAGTTCACTATGTGGGCTGGCCGGAAGGACACATAGTAAGATACAGAATGATCTCCTATTAAAGGAGGATAGTAACAACCCTCACATACATGCTTTAATTATATAGGCCTTTGCTCACTTTGCTGCCCGTACCCCCTTATCAGCGACTCCACCCCCAGCAGCCCGCCACCCAGGCACACACCAGATCAGGGGAAGGGTTGAGGCAGCTATACTCACCAGATCTGTATTCTTAGTCAACAGTTCCCCTTTAACGGGCAGGGCGGGCGCCCTCCCCTGTGATTTCTCCACTCCTCCTCTCTCCCCCTCACTTACTGTTTTTCTAACTGCCTGGGCATCACAGTGTGCCATAGAAATGTAAAGCCCCGCATCGCCAGGCCCAGGGAGGCTGTGTGTGGCTAAGTGCCACCTGAGCTTTGGCACCACCCCCCCCCCCGCCTCCGTTTGAGGCACCTGGGCGCAGTGCACCCTATTTTTTTCTCTTCATAAACGCTGAAGCTTGAAAATTGCTTCTAGCATAAAAGCATGGACACATAGGATAACACTATTGGCTTCTAAGAGCAGAAAAAAATTATCATAATAGCTTCTAGGAGCTTAAAGAAATGCTAGTGTACATGGAGCCTTAGCCCTAATTCACATTGAATGCGATTTTGAAATCATGCTACTTCACTTATGATTTCAAAGCAGCAGGTCAGAGCGATTTCAGGTGCAACTTGCCTGACATGTGACTTCCTGCACAGATGTCTATCTAAGTTGGACCTAAAATCGCAAAATATAGTGCAGGAACCTTTTTTTCAAAAATCGCAAAGTTGGAGTCGCACTGTTTTGAATGGTTCCATTGCCGACAATAGGGTTTGACTTGTCATGCGATTTAGAACTGTCAAATCACATGACAAGTCGCACCAGTGTGTTAAAACAATACTTTGATTATGAAATCTGGTTATTGATTAGTTAGTCAACAGAATCACATACATTCTTACCAAAGGAAGCTTCTCATGGGAGCATCTTTGTAGCTGAGATTGTCTTGCTGACCCACTTCCTTCAACACTTTGAGTCACTGACTTTGAAAAAGTGTGCAGCTTCTCTTTTAGGCAGAACTCCAGTCAAAAATAATAGGATAAAAATGAACAGTCCACTAAAAGAGAAACATAAAATACAGCTTTTGGTGCAAAATTCCTCCAATGTTTCTTATTTCCACTGCCAGATTTTCTCAATCTTATTGCCAGCATCATTCAACCAATTTCTGCTCAGCCCAGGCTGTCCCGGACTCACCCCCACCCCCTGACTGAACAGTAAAAAGAGAAGTAGAGCAGTGATGAGCTAATCTCTCTGTCACTCTGCTCCATCCTCCTATCAGTATGCTTCTTGTCAGCACACATACTGAATGGTTCCTTTGCTTTTTCTTTTCACAGTCCAGCAACGCCCAGAAGAGACAGCAAGATGGTAATACCAGGTTAAACTCAGGCACTTACTCTGCTTGTATTTAAAAAAAAGTTTATTATCATTTTTTTTTACAATTTTTTTTTAGGAGCCTCATTGGGGGCTTTGGTAAAATAATAGGGGTCTAAACAGACCCCTGATGTCTCGCTTTTGAAACAGAAAAAGGGACTGTGGACAAAGATTTCCCAGTCCTTTTCTCTGCAGCCAAGCAAGCAGCAGGGGGAATCTGCGCAGCACAGTGTGATTAGGGTGTGCCCAGGCACACCTGGCACACCCTGTGCGCAGGCCTGTGCAGCCTTTTCACACAAGCATGCTTTACTGCATATACATACTGATTTTAGTGTTGGGGCTTTAACTTTTTAAAGTGTTTGTTACCCCAGAATTTCATATTCCTGGTATGTGCCTGCTTGTACAATATATTTGTATGAGAAAGTATGCTGTTCTCTTTGTATTGCTTGAATTTTCACTCCTGCTAGTCCTTCTGCTCTCCTATTCAAAACTGACCACGCTAAGCAGGATAACACACCATGACCAGTTCTCTAGCTATACTGGGAGCTCAGCCTGCTCTCCTCCAATGATCAGACTGGTCCTAACACGCCTTTTCTGCACAGCCTATCACTGGGAAGCTCAGTGTGACCCCCCCCCCCCCCCCCCCAGATCTTCTGCAGCTGAGAACAAAGGGAATGTGATTGCTTAATGAAAAAAAAAGTATTTATAATGTTTTTTTCTATACAAAAATGTTTTGTCTTTCATTTGTATTTTTAACTGAATGGTTTTTTTTTACAAGGTGATCGTTTATATGTGTGTATTTTATATCTGCGTACAGTTCAGCTTCAAATCTGTGCTTTAGGCAGATATAAAATACACAAATGAATACAGCTCTATCTGTATTCATTTAAGTCCAGCTAGACCCTCACTATGTATTACTTTAATGCAGTGAGACTGCAGATACAGTAATGCCGCGTACACACGATCAAACAATCCGGTGGAAAAGTCGGGCAAACTCAAGTCCGCCAAACAATCCCCCCGTGTGTAGCCTCTGGCATACTTTTTTGACCCCACAGTACGGCGGACTTATGCCGCGTACACACGGTCGAACTGTTTGACGTACTTAGTCCGTTGAAACACATTTCAGTGGACAATCCGCTCGTGTGTGGGCTTCAGCAGACTTTTTCAGCGTGCAGTCCGGAGTACTAAGAATTTCGGATTTTCCAAAAATCTGTCCGTCGTACTTTGGTTTCAGCAGACAATACGGTCGTCAGTATGCTAGTTCGACGGACTAAGAATGGTGCATGCCCAGAAAGGATTTACACAGCGGAAGGGTGCTTTGCTGTGTCTTGGACTTCCTATTTCTAGTCCCGTCGTACGTGCTGTACACGTCATCGCGCAAGCTTTCGACGGACTGTTTGTGTATCTGTGTGTGGTCAAGTCCGTTCAGTGGAAAGTACGACGGATTGTCTGTCGGATTGTATAACGGACTAAGTACGTCAAACAGTTCGACCGTGTGTACGCGGCATTAGAATTTCGGTTTGCACAAAAATTTGCACGCCGTACTCGCATTTCGGCGGACAATCCGGCCGTGTGTATGCAAGTCCGCCGTACTTTTGAAATGAGCAGACTTTTCCCGCCCGGAGAAAAGTCTGCTCATTTCGAGCGGGTCTCCAGGTAGGTGGGGCCCGCGAAGGAGACGTCGCTGGCCCCGCCGCCTGGTATGGACTTAAAGGGGAACCCCAATGCCGAAAAAAATCGGCGTGGGGGTCCCCCCCAAGTCCACAACAGACCCTTGTCCGAGCGCGCTACCCGGCCGGCCAGGAAAGGGGGGCGAGCGAGCCCCCCCCCCCTCCTTAGCCGTACCAGGCCGCGTGCCCTCAACATGGGGGGTGCCTTGAGCAAACAAGTGAAAGAGGACATGGAAATGTTTTTCTCTTTTTCGGTGGGTCATCAAGCATATAGGCATTGACATGGAACTGCATCACTAGATGTAATTAAATATGGATTTACATACAGTAGTTACGTGGTTGAAAGGGATAAATAAAGACACACGTCCATCCAGTTCAAACTGTGTGTTGATGTGTGCGTGTCCACTCAGGGCTGGTTGTACCACTAGGCAAACTAGGCAGCCGCCTAGGGTGCAATGCTGTCTTGGGGCGCCCTAGGTGGGTTTCCCTCCGTATCTGCATGCTCTGCAGCATGTAACTAATTCAGTCTCAGGCAGCTGCTCCATCTGGCCAGTAATTAGAGGTGCAGCGCAGCACTGGAGCCAGCACTAGAGGAAGCAGAGCTGATGCTTCCTGTAGAGCACTGCCGCCTCTCACATGGGCAGGGCAAAGGGGATGGAGTCAGGGGGGAGCCAATGGGGGAGCAGCAAAATTAGGTTTCACCTAGGGTGTCAAAAATCCTTGCACCAGCCCTGTGTCCACTACTATTTTTATAGCCCTATACATTGGGCTAGCTGTACATCTAAAAGTTCTTTTAATTTATCTGTACTCCCAGCTCACAACATCAACTGTGAATGGGAGTCCCACATCCTTACTGCTCTAACAATAACACACGCCTTAGTTTCCAACTTCGCTTGGTCAAACTTCATTGTGCGGCTACATGTGTTCTTTAGAAACCTTAGATTAAAATGTTTCCTCTTGATGTTAGAGTCACTATTTAAAGATTTGTATACTGTGATGATATCCCCTCTTACCGTATATACTCGAGTATAGGTCGATCCGAATATAAGCCGAGGCCCCTAATTTACCACAAAAAAATGGGAAAACTTATTGACTCGTGTATAAGCCGAGGGTGAGACATGCCTGTCCATCCCTGTGTGTCCATCCCTGTGTGTCCATCCCTGTGTGTCCATCCCTGTGTGTCCGTCCATCCCTGTGTGTCCATCCCTGTGTGTCCGTCCATCCCTGTGTGTCCGTCCATCCCTGTGTGTCCGTCCATCCCTGTGTGTCCAGCCCTGTGTGTCCAGCCCTGTGTGTCCGTCCATCCCTGTGTGTCCGTCCATCCCTGTGTGTCCGTCCATCCCTGTGTGTCCAGCCCTGTGTGTGCAGCCTTGTGTGTCCAGCCTACCTGTGTCCCGAGCCTGTGTCCCGAGCCTGTGTCCCGAGCCTGTGTCCTTCTGCACATACGGCGGCCATGCCAGGATCGCTGCACCTCTTCTCGTCTGACAGACGGCGGCCATTCCACTGTTCAAAAGCCGCGCCTCCGTCTGTGATAGGCGGAACACTCAATTTCCCTGCAGTCTGTGTTCCGCCTATCACGGACATCCTCTCATCCTCGTCCGTAGTATGAGGATGAGCGGATGTCCGTGATAGGCGGACCACTGACTGCTGGGAAATTGAGTGTTCCGCCTATCACAGACAGGGAGGCGCGGCTTTTGAATAGTGGAATGGCCGCCGTCTGTCTGCTCGACACGCTGATCGGGTAGACAGACGGCGGTGACTCGAGTATAAGCCGAGGGGGGCACTTTCAGCCTAAAAAAAGAGGCTGAAAATCTCGGCTTATACTCGAGTATATACGGTAAGTGTCTATTCTCCAGGGAGCATAAGTTTAATGTTTGTAGTCGTTCTTCATAACTGAGATCTTTTAGCCCCCTTTTTAGCTTTGTTGCCTTCCTCTGGACTCCAGTTCCAGCACATCCATCCTGAGAATTGGTGGTCAAAACTGGACAGCATACTCAGCATATGGCTTAACTAGAGTTTTGTAAAGCAGTAGAATTATAGTTTTATCTTATGAGTAAATACTCTTTAATGCATGTTAATAGTTTTCTAGCCTTGGCATTGCATGTTATTGCTGAGCCTGTGTATCAGTAGGACCCTCAGGTCCTTTTCTTCGTCAACGATACAACATGAAGTTCTTTTTTATTTAGATTTTTTTAACCGCTTGCCAACCAGCCACTGTCATTATACTGTGGCAAGGTGGCACAATGTCGCAAATCGCCGTAGGTGTACGCCTGCGCCTGACCTTGCTTTTGTGGGCGCGCACGCCATGGGAGGCATGCACATGCTCCCATTGGCTAGCAGGGGAGCCAGTCAGAAGGTTTGGCAGACTTGATGTCCACCGGCCACCTGTGATCATTACCTACAGTGTCAGAACGGGGATCTGCCTGTGTAAACAAGGCAAATCTCCGTTCTGGCAGGGGAGATCACACAAATCCTGTCTTCCTGCTATGCAGGAAGACGGATCTGTGTGTTTCCCCAATCAAACAGTCCCCCATACAGTTAGAACACACAGTGAGGGAAAACATTTAACCCCTTGATCTGCCCTTTAACCCCTTCCCTGCCAGTGTCATTAGTATAATAACATTGCATATTTTTAGCACTGATTAATGTAGAGTCACTGTTTCCCAAAAAAGTAAAAAAATTAAAATAAAAATGCCATAAATCTATTCCCTATTTTGTAGACGCTATAACTTTTGTGCAAACCAATCAATATACACTTATTGCGATTTTATTTACCAAAAATATGTAGAAGAGTACATATTGGTCTAAACTGATAAAGAAATTAGTTTTTTTTTTTTTTTTGGGGGGGGATATTTAATATAGCATTTTTTTTTTCAAAATTGTTGCTCTTTTTTGTTTATAGCACAAAAAATATAAACCACAGAGGTGATCAAATGCCACCAAAAGAGAGCTCTATGTGTGGCAAAAAAAGGACATCAATTTTGTTTGGGTACAATGTTGCACGAACGTGCAATTGTCAGTTAAATCGACAGGGCCGTAACGCAAAAAATGGCCTGGTCAGGAAGTGGGTAAATTCTTCCGGTCCTTAAGTGGTTAATTAAAGGACTGAGGCGCATCTCAGTCACGTCACTTCTGGCCACTTCCGGTTTTCATCACCACAGCGGTGGAATGCATGCCGATCAACAACAACATGAGCAAGATGGTGGCAGTTTCCATCTGTCTGCTGATCCATGCCAATATCCTCAGTGCCAGGAGAAGGCACCTACTAATGTAAGCAACCATTTGGCACAGGATTTTACTTTTTTTTACTTTTTTCTTGTTTTTATCTGTTTTTTAATGGGCTATCATAGCGGAGAGACAACAAGGTTCCCATTTGCATCTCCTTGATACACTAGCAGGACCGCTGATCCATGCTAAAAGCTTAACCTGACCTTCTTTTTAGTTAAAGAGGTCATGGTGGTCTGGTGAGTAGGCAGTTCACTCACATTCTGAAAATTCTAAATTTCTGTAGTGGTAAAAAAAAGGTCTTGTGGATTTAATTAACTTTTTTTTTGTTACTTCTCCTTTAAGGGGGTGTGACAGGGGGCATGTCCTATGCCTACATACGTTTGCTAGTAGGTGTCCCTCATTCCCATCTCAAAATGTTAGAATTTGTATACATTTTAGCAAAAGCAATCAAATATTCTATCTTTTGTTCTGTACACATTTAGTTAGGCCATCCTAGAACACTTGCTCAGTATTTTCAAACTGAATCGCAATTAGAACATTTTGCCTTTAGGGGCATTCATATCTCTTTGGTTTTATGTGTTTAAATCCACATTTAAAATGCAAGTAAAATGCATGATGAGTTGGGTATATGGCTAGATTTAAGCTAAAAAGCACTGGGGGGGGGGGGGGGGGGCTGTATAGGAATATATGAAACCAATATGTAGACAGATTCCTACATTTAGATAAGCTGTATCTAAAAAATACATTGCATTATTTCTTTTAGTAGTATTAAACACACATTTTTAGTTATATTAAACACTCGTTTAGTTATATTAAAGAAAATTGAGCACAATAAAATAAAAACTCCCCAGTGAACTATTTGTAATCTTAGGTAGGTTCACATTGATGCATTTGGCATGTGATTGACATGTCAAATTGTATGCCAAATTGACAGAAACGCCGCATTTGTGGAGCCTCACTGATTCCCAAAAGTATTTTCTGTACTACTTTTGGCAACTTTGAGGTATGATTTGTATAGACGTCTGTGCATGAACCCGCACAGATATCTCTGAAATCACCCCCGAAGTCAGACTGACATGCGGGAATGAAATCATGCGAGTTCAGCTGAACTTGCACGATTTTAATCCCACTGTCAGTGTGAATCTAGGCTAAATTTGTTTACCCCAACACTTGTCATTAACTTTAAATGCTGCTGGTTTCTGCTTTCTCATTACTGATTTCCCAAATTTCCAGTTTTTAGAGGAAAGAGTTAACAGTGAATAGTGCAGTCTTGACCAGTAGGTTATCTTGGATAAGACCGGGAAAATAGGAGGGAGGATTAGGAAAGGCTATAGGGCTGTGTGTTTCTTCTGATGCACGCAGTGTAAGGAGACAAAACTCTAGTCCCTGCATGGAAGGGGGACTCCATGAGCCACCCTGAATCGGGAAACCTGGGAAAGCAGTTATGACAACAGCCTGAACTGTAATATAGGCATGAATTAAAAGACAAAGAAAAGAAGCTGTATACTCAGTAAGTGATTAAATCCACTGCTGAAAGTACTTAAAAAGGGTTATAATATCATTTTATTTCACACAATTACAGAATTTCTAAAAAATTCCCTTCAAAATTAAAATATCATCATGATTAAATTTGTGTTATCTATAAGAATATTTTTCTTCAAACAGTAAATCACAATCAGAGGGAGAAGAAAACAACTACCTCTGTGCACCTGCTAATAATCGTATGTGCCCATAGAAAGATAGACCCCCTTCTTTGTATTTATACATCGTTATATAGTTAACCAAATTTAAAAAAGACACAAGTCCATCTAGTTCAACCAGTAAAAAAATAAATAAATAAATGCAATCCCATATACAAAATCCTATGCCCACAGTTGATCCAGAGGAAGGCAAAAAACCCCAGCAAAGCATGATCCAATTTGCTACATTAGGGGAAAAAATTCCTTCCTGATCCCCCGAAAGGCAATTGGATATTCCCTTGATCAACTTTACCTATAAATATATACCTTACTCAGGGTTATATAAAGACTAAGGAAATAATAGCCTTATGATGAACTATTACTGAGTAAACAAACTATAAGGTCATAACTGATTAAGCGGGGCAGAAATCCTGGGTGCCAATAAATTATGCCTGAGAGGAGAAAAATTATAAAAAGGAAATTAAAAAAGGAAATTATCTATCTATCTATCTATCTATCTATCTATCTATCTATCTATCTATCTATCTATCTATCTATCTAAAGGAGATTTATGGAAGGAACTTTTGGAAAGGCTCCACTATGACAGATATATCAAAATACAAATATAATTTTATTAAATACAATCTTAAGACACTAATAAAATACATGCAACAGTAAAAGCAAAATTTGCACAGGATAATAGGACTTTCTTCATACAAGAAAAAGCTCTAGATCCCAAAAATTGTGGATACTCCGATTTCAAGCTTTTTTTTATTTTCCTGTGCAAATTTTGCGTTTACTGTTGCATGTATTTTATTAGTGTCTTAAAGAGGAAGTAAACCCTGATGGGTTTACTTCCTCTTTTTTTCCCTGCAAAGGTAAAGCATAATGGACTACTATGCATCGCATAGTAGCTCATTATGTGTCACTTACCTGACACAGGAGCCAGCGAAGTCGCCGCTGTCCCCTGTAGTCCGCCGCATCCATCTTGCTGGTGGCGTCTCGCAGCTCCGACGAATCACAGCGGCGAAGCCGCGATGACGTCACTCCCGCGCATGCGCACGGGAGTCGCGTCTCGCAGCTCCGCCGCTGCCATTCGGCGAAGCCGCGATGACGTCACTCCCGCGCATGCGCACGGGAGTCGACAAATTAGGCAAATCCATTCTTGGACTTGCCGCATTTAGTGCGCCTGCGCGCCGCTGTCTACGGCGCATGCGCCGTAGACAGCGGTGCCCATTTTCGGGCAAATATCTCCTAAACCATATAGGTTTAGGAGATATTGCTTGGACCTACAGGTAAGCCTTAATCTAGGCTTACCTGTAGGTCAAAGTGGTTTGAAAGGGTTTACTTCCTCTTTAAGATTGTATTTAATAAAATTATATTTGTATTTTTATATATCTGTCATAGTGGTGCCTTTCCAAAAGTCCCTTACATAAACCTCCTTTCTGTCTCTACTTACCAGGATATGGAACCATCATGGCTACCAAACTGGGCATTCAAATAATATTTTTTTATCTATCTATCTATTGTCAGTAGTTTAAATATTCTTTACTGACAAAATAAATGAATTTAGAAATAAAAAGGACCTGTACCATTTATTATTAGATAATCATTCCCTCCCCCTACAGAACATACAAGGCGTTTATGTACCTACCATGGCTGTTTGTGGTCGCATAGGAACCTATGAGTTAACGCTGAAAAAAGACATATGTGTCCATTGACATTAGCAAGCAAGACACACTTACACATATTGATCTTAAGGAAAGCAAACAATCAACGCACTCTAATATTTGCCGGCTATCTTTCACAGGGGAAATTTCTCTCCGTGGATCATCTGTCTACCTTATGACATTATTCTGTTAAACACAGTTTTCTAATGAAAAGCACTGTGTTTTCCTACATTATCCTCAAATTTCATAAAAAATGATACAGTAAACTCATTGGTGTAACTAAAGCCATAGTAGGCCTCAGGACAGCTATCGCAGTCTAAGTTGTGAACCATGTATTTAAGCAGAAATTGCAATAATCGTGCAAGTTTGAAGAAAATGTATCACAATTGTTTATTAAATTCTGGCCTCTTAATTTGATTGCTTTGTATGTAAACAAAATGCAGTATAAATTTGTTTTAGAATGGTATGGGTCCCAGGAACTGGATTGCCTGTAAAAATAAGGTTGAAGGGTTGTTTAGGAGTTAAAGCACATTTCCAAGTACATATTAACCCCCCACTTGAGTTCGGTCCAGGGCAGGTTCACCAACCATTATTAAAGTTTGGTTGACATATCCGAATCCCATTGAGGTCAGTGGAAGTTGAATGATTGTCAAACAAATATCTTTGGGGCATGGTAGTGTCCCAGAGGAACATATACAAAAGCAAAAAACATTTTATATAAGTTCTGTTTGGCAAGAATCACCAATTTAAAAAAATCCTTAAAGGACAATATTAAAAATGTCTTTAAACCTTTTTCACCAGAGCCATTTTTGTGGGCAGTTCTCTGCACACATGTTAAAATGCACATTTTAACCACTTTCAGACCGGACCAATTTGCTGGTCAAAGACCAGAGCACTTTTTGCGATTCGGCACTGCGTCGCTTTAACTGACAATTGCGCGGTCGTGCGACGTGGCTCCCAAACAAAATTGACGTCCTTTTTTCCCACAAATAGAGCTTTCTTTTGGTGGTATTTGATCACCCCTGCGGTTTTTATTTTTTGCGCTATAAACAAAAATAGAGCGACAATTTTGAAAAAAAAACGCATTATTTTTTACTTTTTGTTATAATAAATATCCCCCAAAAATATATAAAAAAACTTTTTTTTCCCTCAGTTTAGGCCGATACGAATTCTTCTACATATTTTTGGTAAAAAAAAACGCAATAAGCGATTATTGATTGGTTTGCGCAAAAGTTATAGCGTTTACAAAATAGGGATAGTTTTATAGCATTTTTATTAATAATTTTTTTTTTTTTTTTACTAGTAATGGACGGCGATCAGCGATTTTTATTGTGACTGCGACATTGTGGGGGACCCATCGGACATTTTTGACACATTTTTGGGACCATTGTCATTTATACAGTAATCACTGCTATATAAATGCAGTGATTCCTGTGTAAATGACACTGGCAGTGAAGGGGTTAACCAGTGGGTGGCAGTGTAGGGGTTAAGTGTTCCTGGGGGTGTGTTACTAACTGTGGGGGGGTTGGGCTTTCATTTAGTGAACACTGATCTCTGCTCCAATCTCATGGAGCAGAGATCAGTGTCACTGTTTACTCGGCATTTCCTCCATTCGGCCGCTCCGTGAGACGATCGCGGGTATGCCCGCGGCGATCGAGTCCACGGGTCCCGCGACCGGACTCACAGGGGTCCCGACCAGCGCTGCACGCTCCCGATGGCAGGGCGGCATTGAATATTGGACGTACCTATACGCCAATATGCCTGCCCGTGCCATTCTGTCGACGTACATCGTCGTGCGCTGGTCGGGAAGTGGTTAAAAAAGGTTATCTAAAAATCCAAAACATGACATATTTACTGAAAGCAGAGACCATGGAGTATATGGTTTAACAATATTAGTGCAATGGTTTGTCAGACACATACTTTCAAGAAAAAATACACAAATTTATTTTCATGCATACAATTGCAATATATTACCCATTTTTTTATTTTTTTTGGTAAAACATGATATGGTGGTGAGTAAATATACACTAAAGCTGTCAAGCCTTACAATTGCATGCAGTGTTAAAACAACAACAACATTTGGTACACAAAATTTTCTACACAGGTCTTTTACAGGTGATCAGTTTAGATTTAAGCGTAAATCATGGCTCCTTAACAGTTGCTCTCACTCTGGCATGTGCGACAGTATGTAACATCTGTAGCGCAATTAATGTTTTCACACATAGGGGACCCCCCATGTTGATGTTCATATGTGCTTGTACTTGGTAACAGAGGGCTTTATATTTTTTGGTGAGAGCTCTGATGTCAACCCTGCCCTCCAATGAAGATAATGGAGCCCAATCTTGCTCCATTTACTACATCCTCATCACAACAGTCAAGGAAAGTGACAGCTAAAATATAAAATGAATATTCTTATTAAGAAACAAATCAATAAGTAAATACAAGAACGTAATGTAAAAAGAAATATTAAAACATAAAGCCAATGAATAGCAATGAATAGGGTAAAAAAAAAAAAAATCCACAACACCATAATGCAACCATGAAAAACAGTACCTATGTTGCAACTAAGGTGTTAAAGTGAAAACATCCATCCAAAACATCCAACTCTGGACAACAGATCAGAAATACAGGAAACCCAAATGAATAGAATCTAAACATAAAAAATATTTACAAAAACTTGTATAACTAAAAAAGCCGCACAAAATATATATAAAAAATACATGGAGTAGATCTTACACCTAAAGAAGTACAGTATATAAGGGAACATTACAACAGGTAAAGTGTAGAAGATGTCACTTTTTTATAGTTCCCTGTCAATGATTATAATATGAAAAAAATAAAATAAAAATCGAAAGGGAAGGCCATCCATACTATCCAAAAACAAAACTGAAATGAATATCACATATATACAAACTCACCAATATGATAATTGTACCATATGCTCTTAGCAAGGAATAAAAATGAAAAAGTGCCATTAAGCCACAGGAGACCCATGAAAGTATGGTGCATAATGGTAATCAGACACATTTTCTTTAAATACAAATGAAGAAAAAAGAGAGCACAGTGAACGCTTTTGCTAATACCTCACCATTTGTTGCATGCTTCCCCTTTTTGGGTTGGTGGTTAAGGTTGAACAGTTACTGAACTTACTGAAAACGTGATTGGCTGTTTTATAAGGTACTTATCATGTTTTCAGGCTTTCCATTATTTTGCACAGGTGATTTGATCAGTTCAGTGCCTTAGTATTTACCGCAGCCATTTCATTTGAGGGAAATCCTGAAAATATGACCTGTTGGGGGTACTTGAGGACTAGAGTTGAGAAACGTTGGACTATGACACGGGGAAGCGAAAGCTTGTTCCTTTATCAGGATAGTCACCACCACACAGAGACACAGCTCACAAAAGAGCATGGTAGGTCAGTCCTGGGAAAGATTACCTGCAGGGAATCTACAGGCAATTCTAGTGACTAATCCTTGGGCCTCTACCTGACTTTAGCTGAATGAATGTTAAGCATCACAAAAGTACATCCTCTAAAATTGAAACTGAATTGAATCAGTACTTCTTTGGCCTTGTCTAAATAAAAACTGCATTTGTAAACTGGACTTTTTGTTATAGTTGTTATTCATAAGCTGCCTATATCCAAGGCCAATGCACCAAGATTGATAGCCTACCATAAGAGGTTCTCCTAGCAGTGGAAAAAGTAACACAGCCTGCTGAGTCATCTTCTAAGTTCACTTTATTTCCTACATACAGTTTATTTTTATTATAGTGTATGCTTAAAAAAAAAAAAAATCTAATGATGCTTTCAATCCACAATGTTTACCACCAAATGTTAAACATTATACAGAATTTGTAACTGTATGGATGATATTGTCTTAAGCAAGCCATTAAATCATATCATTTGTGTTGTATAATAGCCATTTTACAGGAATAGGTGCTCCTTATAGTACCTCTCTCTACTGTGCTCAGATTCCATAATGCCTTCATACTTACCAGGATAAAGTCAAAAGACTTTAATGGCCTCACCAGTTACCAGGTCTTTTGTAGGCCAAACTTGGAGGCAGATTTCACCTCCTTCATCCCTCAAGGAACCGGAGACTTCTTTTTTTATAGAATGGTGTAACATTACACACAGCTCAGAACTTGCATGGCAAGATTCTGAGAATGACTGAAACTCCTTTGAAGGTCTGTAGATAATCTTGTGACTTCCATAACATAATAAAAGGTGTAGAAGCGATATGAACTGCAGGGACGAGCGAGTGGTTCAGGCCAAGCATAAGTTCAGCTCAAATATTGCCTGTTCGAGTGTTCACCAAACACCCAAATTTTTTGTGCGCTGGGTGGGATGTTCACCCGCTGAGAACACAGCCAATAGATTGTTAAGGAGTGAGGTCGGGAAGCTGGCCACCGCATCCTTAACAAAGGATGAGAGCTGAATGGAAAAAAAAACATTGTAGAATTTTTTTTTAAATGGTGTGGGGGCCCCCCGAATCCATACCAGACCCTTTAGGTCTGGCATGGATTTTAAGGTGAACCCCACACCAACATTTTTTAATAAATGGCGTAGGGCCCCCCAAAATTCCATATCAGACCCTTAGTTTTGGTATGGATTTTGATCAGAACCTCCACACCAAAATATAAAAAAAATAGCACTGTGCCCCCCCCCAAATCCATACCAGATCCTTTTCCAAGCATGCAGAATGACAGGCAGGGAAAGGGGGGGACAAGTGAACACCCCCCCTCGTAGGGTCCCCGCCAGTGCATACCAGGCCCTTCAGGTCTGGTGTGGATATTAAGGGGAACTCTGCGGGAAATAAAAGATTGGCATTGGGTCCCCTCAAAATTGATACCAGACCATTATCCGAGCATGAAGCCTGGAGGTCAGGATAGGGAGGGGGGACGAGCAAGCACCCCCCCTGAACCATACCATACCGGCGTGAGATGGATCTACATCGCGGGACATTTTTATTTTTTAATAAAGGATTTGTCCCAGAGTGTCTCCTGTCATTTTTTTACACTTTTTTTGTGAATTGGTAGGGGTGCAATGTATCTGTTACCAATTCATATAGTGGGGGGGCCGGGATCTGGGGGTCCCCTTGTTAAAGGGGGCTTCCAAATTCCGATAAGTGTGGCCTGATAAGGTTCAGGAGGGGGAGCGCTCTCTCGTCCCCTGATGGACCTGATGGGGTTGGTATGGATTTTAGGGGGACCCCTACACCTTTTTTTTTATTTGGCGCAGGGTTCCCCTTAATATCCATATCAGACCTGAAGGCCTGGTATGGTTTTTCGGGGAACCCCCATGCAATTTTTTTGGTTCAGGGTTCCTTTTAACCACTTCAGCCCTGGAAGAATTTACCCCCTTCCTGACCAGAGCACTTTTTAGGAATTCAGCACTGTGCCGCTTTAACTGACAATTGCTCGGTCCTGCGACATGGCTCCCAAACAAAATTGAAGACCTTTTTTTCCCACAAATAGAGCTTTCTTTTGGTGGTATTTCATCACACCTGCATTTTTTATTTTTTGTGCTATAAACAAAAAAAGCGCGGCAATTAAAAAAAAAAACACATTAATTTTTCCTTTTTGCTATAATAAATATCCCCAAAAATATATAAAAAAAATTTTTTTCCTCAGTTTAGGCCAATACATATTGTTCTACATATTTTTGCTAAAAAAAATCGCAATAATCGATTATTGATTGGTTTGCGCAAAAGTTATAGCATTTTCAAAATAGGGGATAGTTTTATGGCATTTTTATTAATAATTTTTTTTTTAAATGGCGCCGATCAGCGATTTTTATCATGACTGTGACATTATGGCGGACACATTGGAAATTTTTGACACATTTTTGGGACCATTGTCATTTATACAGCAATCAGTGCTATACAAATGCACGGGATTCCTGTGTAAATGACACTCGCAGTGAAGGGGTTAACCACTAGGTAGCAGTGTAGGAGTTAAGTGTTAAGGATTTAAGTTAAGTGTGTCCTAGGGGCATGTTTCTAACTGTGGGGGGGGGTTGGCTGTGTGTGACATGTCACTGATCTCTGCTCCGATCACAGGGAGCAGAGATCAGTGACACTGTCACTAGGCAGAACAGAGAGATGCTTGTTTACATTAGCATCTCCCCATTCTTCCTCCCCGTGAGGTGATCGCGGGTATGCCCATGGCGATGGCAGCCTCTTAAAGGGCAACATACAGGTACATGATTCTGCCTGTATGAGCCCTTCTGCCGACGTATATTGGCGTGAAGCGGTCCACAAGCGGTTAATATTCATACCAGACCCAAAGGGCCTGGTAAGGGACTGGGGGGGATCCATGCCATTTTTTTCAATGAGTTTTATCTATATTACCAAGACCCAACAATTCATTACAGCTGCGAGCTGTTTTAAATCACTTTTTTTCCTTTAAAAATTTAATTTTGCTGTGGTAGTGTTCTAACCACGGGAAAACTGTGCCACTTTATATACTATAGACACCCCCAGGCACGATATTTAAAGGAATATTTCCTTTTTTTTGTTTCACTTTAAGCATTATTAAAATCACTGCTTCTGAAAAAACGGCAGTTTTAAATACTTATTTTTGCATTGATACATGTCCCCTGGGGCAGGACCCACGTCCCCAAACACTTTTCATGGCAATAACTTGCATATAAGCCTTTAAAAAAAAGCACTTTTGATTTTTCATGTTCGTCTCCTATAGACTTTAACAGTGTTCATCCACATTTTTTGCCTCTTCGCAAGTTCTGGTGCGAACCGAACCAAAGGGGTGTTCAGCTCATCCTTAGTCCTGGCTGTGCAGCAACCAAGGACTGATCTTACCTGGCTTATAAGAGTGGAGGGGTCAAATTGTACATGCCCAGAGTAAGGGCATGGTCCAATAGATCAGGCTGATATGAGATAAATTGTTGAAAAGATCTGGTCCCCAACCAGAGATGTCAACCAAAAAGAAAGAGCGAGGGGACTATTACGGTGCGATTCACAAGGTATAAAACATTCTCCTCTTGCACATGGTTTGTTTCACCTCAATGGTACCTTCAATTTTTCTAATCACACCGTTTTACCCCTGGTGATGGAGATAAATCTCACGCATGGGTGTCACCCAAGAAAAGTCTTATGACAAGTATAAACCATGATTCAATATAAATATCTCTATATAGATCTCGGTTGGTGTCGGGTACAATACCTCTCCCAGTCGCCGGGGGAGACTCCTCCTGGTTACCTGAGCTGTTTACGGGGACACGGGTGTTTGGGTAAGTCCCTGTGCAATGTTTCTTCCACATTGTAACTTTGTACTTTTCCCCATCGTATTTTTTGATAACATATTACCATTAACCACATACCTAATTGTGATTTCTACATATATTTTTAGACATATGTATTTCCTGAGGAAACTGAAAAAGCAAAACTAGTCAAAATACGTCATTTCTTACACCATGTGTGGACCATCTGTACTGTCAAATGTTTTTATCTAAATAAATTGATATAATTTTTTATGTCTGTTTTTTTCAATGTTTTATACCTTGTGAATCGCACCGTAATAGTCCCCTCGCTCTTTCTTTTTGGTTGACATCTCTGGTTGGGGACCAGATCTTTTCAACAATTTATCTCATACTTATTTGGGATGAAGGTGCTTGTTGTAACGTTCCAATTGTAATCTAATATTATATTGTGAGGCCATCCATAACTTACACAGATCAGGCTGATAGTTGTTAGGTGACCGGAGGGACCACCACAGGTGAAGAACCTCACCGATCACCTGTATACCAGATAGGTGCCAGGACTAGTCTGGCAGATGATCCCCCGGCACAAACGGCGTAATTGCGCACACGGCGTAATGACGTCAGAGGTCGTGAGGCCGCAGACACAATCAGTGGGCAGCAAATCTCAGGTCAGATGGAGTATATACTATATGGACTGCACTATATACTCTAAACTGTAATATATACTACACTGACTCCTCTATATATGCACTATATACTCTGAACTGTATTATATATACTACACTGACTGCACTATATAATCTAAACTGTATTATATACACTATATAGACTGCACTATATACTCTGAATTGTATCATATTCAGTATACTATACAGACTGCACTATATACTCTGAACTGTATTATATATGTACTATACAGACTGCACTGTATACTCTGAACTGTATTATATATACTACACTAACTGCACTATATACTGCAAAAAAAAGTATGTGAACCCTTTTGGAATGATATGGATTTCTGCACAAATTGGTCATAAAATGTGATCTGATCTTCATCTAAGTCACAACAATAGACAATCACAGTCTGCTTAAACTAATAACACACAAAGAACTAAATGTTACCATGTTTTTATTGAACACACCATGTAAACATTCACAGTGCAGGTGGAAAAAGTATGTGAACCCCTAGACTAATGAGCTCTCCAAGAGCTAATTGGAGTGAGGTGTCAGCCAACTCGAGTCCAAGCAATGAGATGAGATTGGAGGTGTTGGTTACAGCTGCCCTACCCTATAAAAAACACACACCAGTTCTGGGTTTGCTTTTCACAAGAAGCATTGCCGGATGTGAATGATGCCTTGCACAAAAGAGCTCTCAGAAGACCTACGATTAAGAATTGTTGACTTGCATAAAGGGTTATAAAGGGTTATAAAAGTATCTCCAAAAGCCTTGCTGTTCATTAGTCTACGGTAAGACAAATTGTCTATAAATGGAGAAAGTTCAGCACTGCTGCTACTCTCCCTAGGAGTGGGCGTCCTGTAAAGTTGACTGCAAGAGCACAGCACAGACTGCTGAATGAGGTGAAGAAGAATCCTAGAGTGTCAGCTAAAGACTTACAAAAGTCTCTAGCATATGCTGACATCCCTGTTAGCGAATCTACGATACGTAAAACACTAAACAAGAATGGATTTCATGGGATTATACCACAGAGGAAGCCACTGCTGTCCAAAAAAACAATGCTGCATGTTTACAGTTTGCACAAGAGCACCTGGATGTTCCACAGCAGTACTGGAAAAATATTCTGTGGACAGATGAAACCAAAGTTGAGTTGTTTGGAAGAAACACAGAACACTATGTGTGGCGACAAAGAGGCACAGCACACCAACATCAAAACCTCATCCCAACTGTGAAGTATGGTAGTGGGGGCATCATGGTTGGGGCTGCTTTGCTGCATCAGGGCCTGGCTGGATTGCTATCCAATTCCCAAGTTTATCAAGACATTTTGCAGGAGAACTTAAGGCCATCTGTCCACCAGCTGAAGCTCAACAGAAGAATGGTGTTGCAACAGGACAACGACCCAAAGCATAGAAGTAAATGAACAACAGAATGGCTTAAACAGAATAAAATACACCTTATGGAGTGGCCCAGTCAGAGTCCTGACCTCAACCCGATTGAGATGCTGCGGCATGACCTCAAGAAAGCAATTCACACCAGACATCCCAAGAATATTGCTGAACTGAAACAGCTCTGTAAAGAGGAATGGTCAAGAAATACTACTAACTAGGGATGAGCCGAACACCCCCCGGTTCGGTTCGCACCAGAACTTTCGAACGGACCCCAAATTCGTAGGAATGTTAGAACCCCATTGAAGTCTATGGGACTCGAACGTTCGAAATTAAAAGTGCTAATTTTAACGGCTAATATGCAAGATACTGTCCTAAAAAGGGTTTGGGGACCTGGCTCCTGCCCCAGGGGACATGGGTCAATGCAAAAAAAAGTTTTAAAAACGGCCATTTTGGCAGGAGCACTGATTTTAATGACGATTAAAGTGAAAAAAATGTGAAATATTCCTTTAAATATCGAGCCTGGGGGGTGTCTGTAGTATGCCTGTGAAGTGCCACGTGTTTCCCGTGTTTAGAACAGTCCCTGCACAAAATGACATTTAACGGAAATAACGTCATTTAAAACTGCTTGCGGTTTTAATGTTATATCTGGTTCCTGCAATATGGTTGAAAATCATTGAGAAAAATGACATGGGTAGCCCTCCCTGGCCATTACCAGCCCCTTTGGGTCTTGTACGCATATTAAGGGGAACCCCGTACCCATATTAAAAAAAGGAAATACGTGTGAACCCCAGGCCCTATATACTCAGAACAGCAGTATACAGGCGGTGCAAACAAGACAGGGACTGTGTAGGTTTGTTGTGTTAAGTTGAATCTGTTTGTAATTTTCAACTGGTACATTTTTAACGTGTAGCTCCAGTCCAAAAAATCAATTTTTAAGCTTTTTGGAAAACATAGGGAAGGGTTATCACCCCTGTATAATTTGTTTCTCCGTCCGTCTTTTTTCATCTCATTTGCTGTTGTCTCCTTCCGTTTGCAAGTAGGAGATGTTTGTAAGTTGGATGTTTGAAAGTAGGGGCCTGCCCTATATGCTCTGCCCTCAAAGTGACTCTTGGTAGGTGCTGGAGCGCCCTGCTGTGAACAATTATATCAAGAATTGTAATTACATGCCATTGTTGAACAGTGGTAGAAAAATTGACCTTTGGTGGTTGTGGTGCTGGTGCCACAACACTATAAGTCCTCACAGTTACTCTGGGTGGGCACAGGAACGGGCCCTCCTGTGAAATATTATATCAAGAATTGTAATTACATGTCCCTGTTAAACAGGGGCAGAAAACTTGGGCCTTAGGCACTGGTGCTGGTGCCACGACACTGCAACCTCTCCCATATACTCTAGTTTTAGTGCAGGAATTAGCCCTGCTGCAAAGCATTGCATCAAAAATTGTAATTAAACGCCCCTGTTAAACAGGGGCAGAAAAATTGGGCCTTAGGCACTGGTGCTGGTGCCACCACACTGCAACCTCTCCCATATACTCTAGTTGTAGTGCAGGAATTAGCCCTGCTGCAAAGCATTGCATCAAAAATTTTAATTAAACGCCCCTGTTAAACAGGGGCAGAAAAATTGGAGTGATGGCATCACCCAGAACCAGAAATGTTCTTCCAACATATCAGCGGAGGAGGAAGAGGATAGACAATCAACATAACAGGACAGTCACTCAGCATCAGCATAGGCAGTCTTGAAGGGATGTGATATTTCAAAAAAAATTATTATGTTACATCAGCTTCAGGTGCTTGGTAGCTGTGGGTGATCCAAGACTGATTCATCTTGATGAAGGTCAGTCGATCAACTGATTCGGTGGACAGGCACACCCTGTGATCGGTAACAAAGCCACCAGCAGCACTGAAGGTGCGTTCCGAAAGAACTCTGGATGCAGGACAGGCCAGTAGCTCAATTTCATACTGTGCAAGCTCTGGCCAGTGATCCATCCTCAAGACCCAGTAAGCCAGAGGATTTTCGGTGGGAAAGGTGTCCAAGTCTGACCTTGCCCCTAGGTAATCCTGCACCATGTAAATCAGACGCTGGCGATGGTTGCTGGAACGGATCATACCTTGGGGCTGCGGACTAAAAAATTGTCTGAAAGCATCAGTCAGACGGCCACCTTCTCCACCGCTCCTTCTGACCGATGCCTCAGCAACACGTTGTCCAGGACCAGGAGTTTGTAACCTCCCAGTCTCTGGGAACGCATTGCACAGACCTTTCTGCAAGGCCTCCCGGAGACGTCTCATCCTCTGCTCCCTCTGCGACGGCAAGATAAGGTCGGCAACCTTACCCTTGTACCGTGGATCAAGGAGAGTGGCCAGCCAGTAATGGTCCCTCTCCTTGATCCGAAGAATACCAGGATCCTTCCGCAGGCTTTGCAGGATCAGGGAGGCCATGCAGCGTAGGTTAGCTGAGGCATTCAGTCCGGAGTCCTCTGGGTCACTAAGGACAACATGATCCGTAGCTACCTCCTCCCAGCCACGTACAAGTCCACGGGTTTCTTGGGACTGTAAATCATCCCTACAAGACTGCTGCTGCTGATGCTGAGTGCCAGCCTTCACCTCCATGCTGACACAATCATCCTCCTCCTCCTCCTCCTCCTCATCCTCTTCCTGTGTGATGGGTGGCACAGCAGGAACACTATCTGGATAAAGGGGGCCTTGAGAGGCAAGGAAGTCCTCCTCTTCCTGCCTCTGTTCTGCCTCAAGTGCCCTGTCCATTATTCCACGCAGCGTATGCTCCAAGAGGTTGACAAGAGGTACAGTGTCACTGATGCATGCACTGTCACTGCTCACCATCCTTGTGGCCTCCTCAAATGGTGACAGGACAGTGCATGCATCCCTGATCATGCCCCACTGGCGTGGTGAGAAAAAACCGAGCTCCCCTGACCCTGTCCTGGTGCCGTAGTTGCACAGGTACTCATTGATGGCCCTCTGCTGCGTGTGCAGCCGCTGCAGCATGGCCAACGTTGAGTTCCACCTGGTGGGCATGTCACATATAAGGCGGTTCTTGGGCAGGTTCAACTCCTTTTGGAGCTCAGCCAGCCAAGCACAGGCATTAAATGATCGACGGAAATGCACACAGACTTTCCTGGCCTGCTTCAGGACATCCTGTAGGCCCGGGTACCTGCCCAAGAACCGCTGCACCACCAGGTTAAGGACGTGAGCTACACAGGGCACATGGGTCAGTTGTCCCTGTTGGATGGCGGAGAGGAGGTTGGTGCCATTGTCGCAAACCACCATTCCTGGCTTAAGCTGGCGTGGCGTCAACCACCTCTCGGCCTGCCCCTGCAGAGCTGACAAAACATCCGCCCCAGTGTGGCTCCTGTCCCCTAAACAAACCAGCGCAAGCACGGCATGGCATCGTTTTGCCTGCGTACTTGCGTAGCCCCTGGAACGCCTACGGAGCACCGCTGGTTCTGAGGACAGAGCACTGGAAGAGGCCATGGAGGAAGAAGAAGAGGAGGGGGTGGAGGAGAGAGGTGTGTCACAACCAATAGTAGCATTTTGGAGGCCTGGTGGCGGAACAACCTCCAACACTACTGCATCTTGTCCTGCATCCTTCCCAGCTGCCAGAAGAGTGACCCAATGGGCCGTGAAAGACAGGTAACGTCCCTGTCCATGCCTGCTGGACCATGAGTCAGCGGTAATATGCACCTTACCGCTGACCGCCCTGTCCAGCGAGGCAAGGACATTGCCTTCCACATGCCGGTAGAGAGCCGGAATCGCCTTCCGTGAGAAAAAGTGGCGTTTGGGGACCTGCCACTGAGAAACCGCACATTGTACAAACTCACGGAAGGGGGCAGAGTCTACCAACTGAAAAGGCAGCAGTTGAAGTGCTAGCAATTTAGCCAAGCTAGCATTCAACCGCTGGGCATGTGGATGGCTGGGAGTGAACTTCTTTCGCCGATCCAGCAGCTGGGGCAGGGACATTTGCCTGCTATAATCAGATGTAGGTGTACTGCTAGCAGAGTGCCCTGAGACACTTGGCTGTGATACACCTAATTGTACACATTCATTCCTCTCAGAGCAGGTTTCAGAGAGGACTGAAGGTCTAGTGGGGTTGGAGATCCCAGCTGATGAGGAGCAAGGAGAGGTCCGCTTTGTTCTTTGGTGTGGGTCTTTGAGGTACGCTTGCCAACGAGCTACATGGCAGGTCAACATATGTCTGGTCAAGCATGTGGTGCCCAAGCGGCTGATGTTTTGGCCACGCGAGATACGCTTGAGACATATGTTGCAAATAGCAGCAGTGTGATCTGATGCACTCGTCTCAAAAAAGGCCCACACCAAAGAACTTTTAGAATAACATGCAGAGGCAGCGCCCTGCACAGGCGGAGCTCTGCGGTGTGATTCAGTCGGTGTGCTGCCCCTAAGCTGGCCCCCAGGAGGGCATCCTGCCTCGTTGGACATGTGCCTCCTCCTCCTCCTCCTCTCTCCTACCAGGCACCCACGTGGAATCAGTGCCCTCATCATCCCCTCCCTCTTCATCGCTGGAGCAAACCTGGCAGTATGCTGCAGCTTGTGGAACATGACTGCCAGATTGCTGTCCTTCTTGAGCATCCCCTCTCTCTGCATTCACGCTACTGCCTTCCTCTAGCTGAGTATCATCATCAGAGCCTACAAAACACTGGGCATCCCCCTGGAGCATGTACCCAACACTGTGCTCAAAGAGTTCAGGAGACTCCTCAGGAGGACGTGGTGGGTCTAGGGAAGGAGTCACTGATGATGACATTGAGAGGAGGGAAGACGATGCGTTGGCAGCTGCTTTGCTAGTACCCTGAGCCTGGGTGAGAGAGGATGAGGAGGATGAAGAGGGCTTGGTCATCCACTCTACCAAGTTGTTGGCATGTTGCGGCTCAACATGTCCAGCTGCCGAAAAGAAGGACAAGCGTGTCCCATGGCCACGTGCTGATGATGACGATGCACCGCGTCCACGACCAGCACTGTTGTCTCTAGACACAGAGCCTGCTTGCCCTCTTTTATCGGCTCGCGCCTGTCTGCCTCTCCTTGCTGGCCTTCCAGACATGGTAATGGCCTGAAGGGAGTTGGGAAAACCAGCAATTGGGTAGTGTATATTGTGCTGGAGGCACACACAACTTCCACTAACTCCTGCAGATGGCAGATGGCTCAAATAGAGAAGAGCTATGTAGGTGGATATAGCGGTGTATACTGGGTTCAGAGCACGCAGACAGCACGCACAATCTCCTAACACTGACTGAAAGCTCTATTTAAAACGAGCAAGATAGTTAGCTATATAGGTGGATATAGCGGTGTATACTGCGTTCAGAGCACGCAGACAGCACCACAATCTCCTACCGCTGACTGCAAGCTCTATTTAAAACGAGCAAGATAGTTAGCTATATAGGTGGATATAGCGGTGTATACTGCGTTCAGAGCACGCAGACAGCACGCACAATCTCCTAACACTGACTGAAAGCTCTATTTAAAACGAGCAAGATAGTTAGCTATATAGGTGGATATAGCGGTGTATACTGCGGTCAGAGCACGCAGACAGCACGCACAATCTCCTAACACTGACTGAAAGCTCTATTTAAAACGAGCAAGATAGTTAGCTATATAGGTGGATATAGCGGTGTATACTGCGTTCAGAGCACGCAGACAGCACGCACAATCTCCTAACACTGACTGAAAGCTCTATTTAAAACGAGCAAGATAGTTAGCTATATAGGTGGATATAGCGGTGTATACTGCGTTCAGAGCACGCAGACAGCACGCACAATCTCCTAACACTGACTGAAAGCTCTATTTAAAACGAGCAAGATAGTTAGCTATATAGGTGGATATAGCGGTGTATACTGCGTTCAGAGCACGCAGACAGCACGCACAATCTCCTAACTCTGACTGCAAGCTCTATTATAAAAGATAGATATATCGCTAGCTATATAGTTGAATATAGCGGTGTATACTGCGGTCAGGGCACGCAGACAACAACCACTACAGAAGAGCAAGAACGAAAAATCGGCCGATAACGATCGGTGTATACTGTGTTGAAGGTACACAGAACACCCACTAACTGCTACAGACGCCAACACACTACACCAGGCCGCTGCGCTGGTGGCCTTATATAGTGTGGGGCGTGTACATCCTGCCTGTGGCCAATCGTGACTCTCCTCGCTGCCGGCGCTGTGATTGGCCAAGCATGCGGGGTCACAGTGCATGCTTGGCCAATCATGAGCCAGCAATGCACTGCGCCATCGCAGTGCATTGTGGGCCGTGAGCGCCACACGAATTTGGCGCGAACGGCCCATAACGTTCGGAATTCGCCGATCGGGCGAACAGCCGATGTTCGAGTCGAACGTATGTTCGACTCGAACACGAAGCTCATCCCTACTCCTAACCATTGTGCACATCTGATCTGCAACTACATGAAACATTTGGTTGAAGTTATTGCTGCCAAAGGAGGTTCAATCAATAATTAAATCCAAGGGTTCACATACTCTTTCCACCTGCACTGTGAATGTTTACATGGTGTGTTCAATAAAAACATGGTAACATTTAATTCTTTGTGTGTTATTAGTTTAAGCAGACTGTGATTGTCTATTATTGTGACTTAGATGAGATCACATTTTATGACCAATTTGTGCAGAAATCTATATCATTCCAAAAGGGTTTACATACTTTTTTTTGCAACTATATACACTACACTGGCTGACTGCACACCACACTAACTTCCTGCCTAATCTCCATTCATTCACTATACAGTGCCTTGCAAAAGTATTCACCCCCCTTGGCATTTTTCATAACATGCCCACAACTTTGAATATGTCTATTTTTTTTTTTATTGTGAAGCAAACAACAAATAGGACAAAATAACAGAAAACGTCAATGTGCATAACTATTCACCCCCCTAAAGTCAATACTTTGTAGGGCCACATTTTGCAGCTATCACAGCTCCAAGTCGCTTTGTATAAGTCTCTATAAGCTTTCCACATCTTACCACTGGGATTTTTGCCCATTCCTCCTTGCAAAACTGCTCCAGCTCCTTCAAGTTAGATGGTTTGCACTTGTGAACAGCAATCTTTTAGTCTGACCACAGATTTTCCATTGGATTGAGGTCTGGGCTTTGACTAGGCCATTCCAACACATTTACATGTTTCCCCTTAAACCACTCCAAGTGTTGTTTTAGTAGTGTGTTTGGGGTCATTCTCCTGCTGGAAGGGGAACCTCCGTCCTAGCCTCAAATTACACACAGAGTAGTACAGGTTTTGCTCAAGAATGTCCCTGTATTTAGCACCATCCATCTTTCCCTCAACTCTGACCAGTCTTCCATTTCCGACTGCTGAAAAACATCCCCACAGCACGATGCTGCCACCACCATGTTTCACTGTGGGGATGGTGTTCTTTAGGTGATGTGATGTGTTGGGTTTGCGACAGACAGAGCGTTTTCTTTGATGCCAAAAAAGTTAAATTCTAGTCTCCTCAGACCAGAGCACCTATCTCCATACATTTTGGGAGTCTCCCACATTCCCTTTCCCAAACTCAAAACATGCCACTTTGTTTTTTGCTGAAAGTAATGGCTTTCTTCTGGCCACTCTGCCATAAAGCCCAACTCTATGTAGCACATGGCTTATTGTTGTCCTATGTACAGATACTCCAGTCTCTGCTGTGGAACTCTGCAGCTCCTCCAGGGTTACCTTAGGTTTCTGGGCTGCCTCTCTGATTAATGCTCTCCTTGCCCAGTCCATGAGTTTTGGTGTACAGCCGTCTCTTGGCAGGTTTTCTGCTGTGCCATGTTCTTTTCATTTGATTATGATTGATTTGATGGTGCTCCTAGGGATCCTCAAAGATTTGGATATTATTTTATTACCTAACCCTGACTTGTACTTCTCAACAACATCGCCCCTTACATGTTTGGAGAGTTCCTTGGTCTTCATGGAAGTGTTTGGTTAGTGTTGCCTCTTGCTTAAGTGTTGCAGCCCCTGGGGCCTTTCACAAAGGTGTGTATATGTAATGACAGATCATGTGACACTTAGATTGCACACAGGTGGACATCATTTCACTAATTATGCGACTTCTGAAGGTAATTGTTTGCACCAGAACTTTTTATGGGCTTCATAACAAAGAGGGTGAATACATACACACATGCCAATTATCAGTTTTTAACTTCTGAAAAATAGTTTTATGTATATATTTTTCTAATTTTACTTCCCCAACTTAGACAATTGTGTTCTGATCTATCACATATAATTCAGAACATAAACATTGAACTAAAGGCTGTAATGTAACAAAATAGGTAAAAAGCCAAGGGGGGGTGAATACTTTTGCAAGGCACTGTATACAGCCTTCATGTAAGTAGCAGCCTTATATAGTGCGGGGCGTGGATTTAACCCCTGAGCCATGATTTGCCAAAGGCACCCTTGGCACCCAAAGGCGAACTTGCCGCAAGCTCCCCATATGTTCGTTTGTTCTAAAAACAAACACCCGACTCAAACATTAGGACCATCCTTATTTATTTCCCATTCATTGCACCAATTGATACATGACCATGCTGTATTTATTAGCTATAAGATGACTTCATTATTACTCTATACTATGTAAAACTGTAAGGGATTATCAAATATAAATCTTGTATTTAACATTGAGTAGTTGAGGGATTCTTTAGCATCTGAACGCCACCAAGCTTTGTAACAACAATGAGTTATTTCTAACAGTTATTTTTTATCTATAACCATACAATTAAATTTACAGTTTTAACATATCATAGCTATTATGATAGTACTGTAATTTATTAATTCTTGCAAGATTTTAGTATTTGTATCTTTGCTTTTATTAATGCTATATTGTTATTCAAAATAAAATCACATTTACACTTTATCTGAAGGTTAAATAACAACAAATTTAGACTAGAAAACCAACAGCTTTCCTTTTTCATTAAATTAATAAATAATGGTCACGTATAGTTTAATAAACAGGGTTAGAATTTTGTTTTTGTGTATCTGTAACATATTAGGTCAAACTTGATTTTATACACAGCATTATCATTAAAACTATTAGATTGACACATTTATTCTGTTTTTGTTAGGGTGTAATCAACTGCACGGGTTTACTCTTATATAATCAGCATGATTGCTGATTATTTTTTGTTTTACAGGATCAAAATGAATAATTTTCAGTAATCAGAATTATTATTGCTTTCATGCATTAGCATGAGTGATATTTGCCCATTTTATGAAATAACTAAAACATTAGATTCAATAGAATTCTGTTATTCCAAATTTCAGCTATGTGTTGTTTATAGGAGTACTCTGTCGAATTAAAGCGGAGTTCCAGCCACAAACATTTTTTTTTTAAAGTCAGCAGCTACAAACACTGTAGCTGCTGACTTTTAATAAGGACACTTACCTGTCCAGAAAGCCCATGATGTCGCCCCCCAAAGCTGATCCGTCCATCGGATCGGGTGCAGGCGTCGCCATTGTAACTAAGGGAAACGGCAGTGTAGCCTTCAAGCTGCACAGCTGGTTTTGTATTGCGTATGCTTGAGTTGTGTCACGCTTTGTGAATGGCCAACTTGTCTTCTGGGACACACACAGGACCCAGAAGACAGCGGTTGAGAAGGAAGAGGGGCCACCGCAGAAGAAGACATGATGTCCTTGCACCACGGCCGAGATAGAACGGAACTATGTACTTGAAAAAAATAAACAAATTAAAGATATCCAAAAAAAGATTTGTGATTGAGTGGTCTTTAGTTTAAGACCACCTTGCAAAAGTGGGTGGAACTCCGATTTAAATTTCTTCTTAAAGGGAATCTATAGGAAGAGAAATAGCTGAAATTCCTGACTATTTTTTAAAAGTGTGGGCCTTCGGGCTGCCATTCTGAAAATGGAACTCCTTGGTGGGTTACTGACTTTAAACAAATATGTACAAACCTACACTCTTCGGTACTACAAAAAAACAACAAGTCAGACTGACTATAAACAAGATATTAGTCAAGCTTTGAAGATTTTTTTTAAAGATGTTTATTACTAATTTTTAAAGATGTTTTGCAATTCAACACAGTACAAATACGACAGTTCTAAACAACTGGGGTGGGGGAGAAATAACATTGGGGATAAACAAAGCATACTACACATTCACACTGTGGGACGCCCCCTTCCATCATAACTACAGTATACACTCAAAACAGAGCTATACATTTGAAAATTAGAAAGTGTGTGCAGTATTTTTTAGTTGGTGTTGCCTCCATCAATCAATTCCAGCCTCAATCTTCAGATCCTTTTTGCAGGATCATTAATCAACTTGTTGTCTGGAGGGTGAGTGTCTTTCCAATAGAGGAGAAATAGATTGTGAGCATAAAAACAAATGAACAGTAAGGCCGCGTACACACGCGCGGACTGTTGGCCCAACCTTGTCCGCTGAACAGTGTTTGGGCAGACAGTCCGCTCGTGTGTGGGCTTTCAGCGGACAGTTTCAGCGGACAGTTGGACGGACAAGGTTTTACGGAAATTCCGAAAAACTGTCCGCTGAAACCTTGTTTCAACGAACAGTCCGCCCGTGTGTAGGCTTGTTCGTCAAACTAAGTTCCGCGCATGCTCAGAAAGGATTTTCAAGCCGAAAGTTATAATGCAGTGTATAGGACGTCGTATTTTGCGTCCCGTCGTACGTGCCGTTCACGTCATCGCGCACGGTTTCAGCAAACTGTTCGTTCGTCGTGTGTGGCCATGTCCGTCCATGCTAAGTTTGAGCGGACTGTTCGCTCAAACTGTTGGACGGACAAAGTTGGGCCAACAGTCCGCGCGTGTGTACGCGGCCTTACAGTATCAAGAAACAGTATCCTGTCATAAAAACTGTGAGAAAATGTATTAAAGAAGCATCAAGTCCGGTGGAACGAACAGTGAAGCCCAAGGTCCACGTATGAAAGAAGTGAACAGGCTTACAATAGACATGAATCTGTTGACAGAGGTAGAGTATGTGAAACACGTTGGCAGCAGGTGTGTGGCATTATGGCATACATCACACAGCTCATGAGTACTAAGTCCTAGCTGGGTAATGTAATGCAAAAATAGATTTAAATGGAATCAGTCTGTCTGTCTGTCTGTGGTGCTAATAATGTCAGCAAGCCAGGTTTGTTGTACTTTGTTTCATAGAGCATCCATGAGAAGGCATTCAAACCACTTGCACTGAGTGTTGGTGTAGGGTTAGAGTCCTCTGTTTGTAACAGATAATACATGACATTTGTAGGCCTTAAGCCCCAATGTCCGTGTCACCCCATAAATTAGACCCACCCCTCCAACTCCCTCAAGAACAACTTGACCAGGTTATTGGAGTAAATGGCCTTAACGGCCTAATTTTCTGAAAATATATAATAAATAACAAATTTTCAATAACCATAAAACTTTACTGTATTTTCTGTATCATGTAAAAAACCACATCCAACTGGTCACTGTGAAACAAATTTTTAACTTTATCTCTCCAGTCGGGAAACCCCACGGACTCGGAGGCGGTACTCAACCATCACAGTGACCTACCTTTTACCCTTCCAGGTTAACCCCTCTTAACCTAGGAAAAACCTTGCATCCTCCATGGATGGTAGGGATGAGCTTTGAGTTTGAGTCAAACTCATGTTCGACTCGAACATTGCCTGTTCGCCTGTTCAGCGAACAGTCAACAAATTGGGCTGTTCGCGGCAAATTCGAAAAGCCGGAACAGCCTGTACAAGTCTATGGGAGAAATCTAAAGTGCTAATTTTAAAGGCTAATATGCAAGTTACTGTCCTAAAAAGTGTTTAGGGACCTGGGTCCTGCCCCAGGGGACATGGATCAATGCAAAAAAAAGTTTTAAAAACTGCCGTTTTTTTCAGGAGCAGTGATTTTAATAATGATTAAAGTGAAACAATAAAAGTGTACTATTCCTTTAAATTTCGTACCTGGGGGGTGTCTATAGTATGCCTGTGAAGGGGCGCACATTTCCCGTGCTTAGAACTGTCCCTGCACAAAGTGTCATTTTGCAAGGAAAAAAAGTCTTTTAAAATCACTTTGAATTGTCGGCTTCCGTAATACAAAGAACACTCAATGAGCCGACAATTCATTCATTGTCCCCTGGGGCAGGACCCAGGTCCCCAAACACTTTTTAGGAGAGTAACTTGCATATTAGCCTTTAACCACTTGAGACCTGCGCTATAGCCGAATGACGGCTACAGCGCGGACCTCCTTTGCCGGGACGACGTCTATTGACGTCATCCCGTGCACGAGCGGCCTGCGCGCCCCCTGAGGGGCACGCGCCGCGCGCTCTGTGATTGGCGAGTTTATGAGACTCGCCTGATCACTGATCTGAGCAAGGGGTCGATCCCGACCCCTTATCACGTGATCAGCTGTCAGCCAATGACAGCTGATCATGTGATACAACGGAGCCGGTAATCGGCTATTATTCCTCCTCACGCTGACAGCGCGAGGAGAAAAAAAAAGAGCCGATCACCGGCGGCCGCGATCGGGACATCAGTCCCGATCACGGCCAGCCCTGCCAGTGCCCACCTGCCCCCTGCTAGTGCCACCTCATTAAAAAATAAGTGCCCCCCGTCAGTGCCACCCAGCAGTGCCCACAGTGCCACCCAGCAGTGCCCACAATCTGCCTCAACAAAGGAGCTGCACCCCAGTGCCACATATCCGTGCCCATCAGTGTCATCTACCAGTGCCCATCAGTGCCCAGCAGTGCTGCCCATCAGTGCCCAGCAGTGCCACCTATCAGAGCCACCTATCAGTGCCCATCAGTCCCATCTATCAGTGGTACCTATCAGTGCCCCTTAGTGCCACCCATCCGTGCCACCCATCCGTGCCACCCATCCGTGCCATCTTATCTGTGCCCATTTTTACCCATCAGTGCTGCCTTATCTGTGCCCATCGGTGCCGCCTTATCTGTGCCTATTAGTGCCACCTTAACTATGCCTATCAGTGCCCACCAGTGCAGCCTATCAGTGTCCACCAATGCAGCCTATCAGTGCCCACCAATGCAGCCTATCAGTGCCCACCAGTGCAGCCTATCAGTGCCGCCTCATCAGCGCACTTCAATGAAGGAGAAAAATGACCTGTTTGCAAAATTTTATAACAAACTATTAAACATGATTTTTTTTTTTTTTGCATCTTTTTTTGTTTGTTTAGCAAAAAATAAAACTCCCAGCTGTAATTAAATACCACCAAAAGAAAGCTCTATTTGTGGGAAAAAAATGATAAAAATTTAATTTGGGTACAGTGTTGTATGCCCGCGCAATTGTCATTCAAAGTGCATCAGCGCTGAAAGCTGAAAATTGGCCTGGGCAGGAGGGGGGTTTAAGTGCCCAGTAAGCAAGTGGTTAAAATTAGCACTTTAGATTTTGAACGTTCGAGTCCCATAGACTTTAATAGGGTTCTAAAGTTCACACGAAGTTTAGGTCTGTTCGCAGGTTCTGGTGCGAACCGAACAGGGGGGTGTTCGGCTCATCCTTAATGAATGGGTACAACATGTTCCATACATGTACCCAAACTTCTCCTCCTCCAGTGACCCAACACTGCCTTATTAAACAACCCAACCTTAACTCCCCCTCCCGTCAGCAAAATTGGGAGGGTGGGTGGGAATCTCTTCCTCTGAGGCTCTGAGACTGAGGTCACTTCCCCCTCTTCTCAAAGTATCCTCCACGCACTGCCCACTTTTGGCTCCTCCCCCTTTTCTTAAAAGGGAAACTACTTTTAAAGAGGTCATGCTGTGCTGACCAGCACATGTCATGTAGCCCCTCCGTCTATTTCTTTCCTTTCTGCACCGGGGCTTTCTTGACATTTGTAGGCCTTAAGCCCCATGTCCGTATCACCCCATAATTTAAACCCACCCCTCCAACTCCCTCAAGAATGACTTGACCAGGTTATTAGAGTAAATGGCCTTAATGGCGTAATTTTATTAATAAACTCTAAAAATATATAAGAAATAACAAATTATCAATAACCATAAAACTTTTACTGTATTTTGTGGGTCATGTAAAAAAACCACATCCAACTGGTCACTGTGAAACAACTTTTTAACTTTATTAATCCCGGACTCGGAGGCGGTACCCAACTATCACAGTGACCTACATTTTACCCTTCCAGGTTAACCCCTCTTAACCTAGGAAGTACCCGAAAACCTCCCAATATGTTCCATACATGTACCCAAACTTCTCCTCCAGCGACCCAACACTGCCACAGCACGGAAGGGGTAAACCCTTACCCTTGCGTGCACCTCCACACCTTTAGCCCGCACTGGGCCCAATCCTTCAGGCCAAGCGCCCACAAGTCAGTGCCCACCTCATTAAGGTGCACCCCATCACTCCTAAGATACCTCCACGTGTCCACTTCCAGCTCTCCGTGGCGTATGGCCAGCCCCCCATTTCTTATGAAAAACCTGCTAACTTTTATCCTTGCCCTATCAACCTTTTTAGCCGACCAAGCCCACCGCCATGACGTCCTGCCTACCATGTCTGACCAAACCAAGAAAATCCCTGGATACGCTGATCGTAGATGTAAAAAATCGCATTTCACGTCCCAAATCAGGTCCCTTATCCATCTGGCCCCCATATCGTTGCCCCCTACATGTAATATCAATACGTCCAGAGCCCTGTCTAAACGCGAGAACCGATGTACCTCACCCAAAACCCTGTTCCACCCCATTCCTGCCACTCTAATGCACCTGACCTGAGCCTCTTGCCTGGGGATGCATAACTGCCTGTCGTTCGGCCAGACATTGGCTCTTCTGGCCCCCAATACACGTAGGAGTGCCTGAGTATCCAAACCAGCCCCACCTGTCGACTTGTGAAGGAAAAAATGACAACGCAACCCCATAAAACATCAATAACAAATGCATAATACTACAACCACCTTCAACTTCACTGACCCCCCTTTATGGCATGAGGTGGGGACGGATGTACAACTTGAATCTATCAGAATCCCACCTCCCAACGCGCCTCACTGCTTCCTGACTCAGACATGCCCTAGACGCCTCGGTTGCCACCCCTATGCGGAAGAAGTGAGAAGAAAAACATTTTGGGTCATAGCCACTTAATGACACACACCTGCGAAACACTGCAATAAACTGAAACTTAGCCCTTGTACACACGGTCGGAGAATCTGTCGGAATGAGTCTTATCGGACCGTGTCGTCAGGTAATCCGACTGTGTGTGGTATGCATCGGAATGATTCCGTCCGAATCTCCGTCCGACCCAATTTTCCAACATGTTGGAAATATTTCCCGACCAACTGGGCCGGACGGACCTAATCCGATCATGTGTAGAGCATTTTCATCGGACCAAGTGCCACGCATGCTCAGATCAAATTCCTACATCAAAGCTATTGGCCACTAGCCTGAATGTAGTCCCATCGTAACGAAATTACGTCATCACGTTCTGAAAGATCGGATTTTTCGCCAACTTGGCCCGACCGTGTGTATGCAACAGTTTCGGACTAAATCCGACGGGCAAAATCCGACGGATTTGGTTGGCAAAATCTCCGTGTATACGTGGGCTTAGACAGTGCCGACCCATCCTTGTGCACCAAGAAAGAACCCTCAACCAGGGGTCATCTGACCCGAAAGTCTTCCACCGCCCTTACTGGGCAAATGGGTGATTCCCCGATCTGGAAGACTTCAATCTGCATTCCTTTTCCGGTCTGATTGGTTTTTGACCTAATCCAAATTCAAAAGCCCACCGTGAACTTTTTTGGACGGGCTGACCAGCTCACTTACCATTAATGCCCCAAAGAAAGCAATTGCAAAAGCGGCCCGGAACAAAACACATTCATAGGCCGAACTATAGACCTCTTCCAACTTCTCCTGCAAAACCTGTAACATTCCAAATGACACTGGGCGCCTGCTGTCCCTCTGCCTGTGTACCCTCCTATATCCCTTTACCGCCTGCCGCACCCAAAAATGCTTAGTGTGGTCCCGTTGACTCTGTAATTTAAACAGAAAGGCCAAACCTGCCAACTTCCGGTCAATGGCAGCTGCTGAGATGCCCCTTTTGAGTCCCAAATTAATAAAATATAGGACTGCCTGAGCCATCTCCTGCTCCCCTGTGGCCAACCCAATCCCATCCAGGCAAGTAAACCGTTCATCTCATACCTTCGAATAGGCATTCCAAGTTGTCATACTCACTGATCGCTGGATCCACTTTGCTGCAGTCCCAAAGCTATGTTCCACATCCAGGTGGGGTAGGTGACCCCCTGTCATACAGCTTCTGCTGCCAATTCCCGAAACTTGTCCCACTGAAAACAAGACAAAGCGTCAGCCAAAGTGTTGTCAATCCCCAGTAAGTGTACTGCATAGATGAATGCGTTCACTTGCAGGCAGCATAAAATCAAATGTCGCAGAAGCCTAACCCCGGCACGGATGCCGCTGTCAGACGATTAATTACCTGCACCGCTCCCAAGCTATCACAGTTAAAGCAAACTTTTATGTTGCGGAAGGAGTCCCCCCATATTTCCATTGCCACCACGATTGGAAACAATTCCAGGAGGACTACGTTCTTCAAAAACCCCGCCTCCACCCAAGTCGAACTTATTGGGCTGTACACCATTGACTTTTACAATATGCCCCGAATCTCGTGGAACCCGCGGCATCCATGAATAGCTCCAAGTCGCAGTTGCTGATAGGGCCAGACATCCACATAGCCCGCCCATTGTACGAATCTAGGAACTCCTGCCAAACCCGCAAGTCCTCCCTATGTTCCCTATTGAGACTCACAAAGTGAGTCGGGCCCAAACCCCCGTGGTGGCAGCCGCCAGCCAAAGTTCAGTTTTCTCAGTAAGGATTGAAGTGCACGTAATTGTAATTTGCGCACCCCCGTGGTCCCTCGCACCTCTTCTTTTAACTTCTCTAGCTTATCCAGCGCCAACTGGCACTCCATCCTCATCAAATCCATTTCGATGCCGAGGAACATAATTACTGCTCTAGGACCTTCTGATTTTTCAGGCACTAACGGCACCCCAAAACGTTTAGCCAGGTGTTTTAACGTCCCTAACAAGACTGCGCAGATATTAGAACCCGCCGGGCCATCACAGAGAAAATCATCCAGATGGTGAATGACTGAATTGATACCCGAAACATCCTGAACTGAACATTTCAAAAAGGGCGCAGGAGATGGAACATCCCATGGGCAGGCAACGGTCTACATAATAAGCCCCATTCCACGTACATCCAAGCAGCCGGAAGCTGTCCGGATGCAGAGGCAATAGCCTGAAGGCCGACTTGATGTCAGATTTGGCCATCAACAAACCCTGCCCATACCTTCTTACCCATGCCACCGCAGCATCAAAGAGGTGTAGGTTACCGCACACTCTTCTGGTGCTATGAAATCATTGACTGACCCACCCTTGGGAAAGGAAAGGTGATGGATAAGTCTGAACTTGTTAGGTTCCTTTTTGGGGACCACTCCCAATGGAGAGATCACCAAATTTGGAAGGGGCGCTTCCCTAAACGGGCTGGCCATGCGCACCAACGTGACCTCCTTCCCCAATTTTTCAGAAACCACTGTTGGGTGCAGCAGTGCTGACCGTAAGTTTTTTGCTTCCAGCGGGACTGTCACCAAGGAGCAAGGTATGTGAAAACCCCTAGTGAAACCTGATTCCAATAAGCTCGCTGTGGCCCGGTCGAGGTATCTACTGAGGAAAGGAAGCATCCTTCCCACCCGCACCGGCATCATCCGTCTTACCCACAGACTCTCCGGCACGTCCTTTTCCTCTCTTAAAGCACTTGGACAGCGCATGGGATCCACAAGTGTTTAAAACTCGTTGCAGTTGGTTCCGAATTTGCATGAGCCCTTGTTGTATTGCCAACAGTAGCCTCATCTCTTGTCGGTCGGTTGTCCTGAGGCTGCCGTTCCTCCGACCCCTGCCTGAAAAAACTGATTAGGGACCCGCACCGCCGTCATCATCTTCATCCATAAACTTATGTCTTTATGATCCAAGCGTAGTGTCGGCCTCACAGCCATCCGTTGTCGAAACTGCTCGTCGTACCGAAGCCAAGCCACCCCTCCATAAGTCCTGTGTGCCTCACTAATGGCCTCCAAATAAACGAACAGTGCCAAACAGTGTTCGGGGGCCTTTTCCCCTATCAGACTAGCCAATATGGCGAAGGTGCGCGGGATCAACTGGTATCGACGCTTCTCCTCATCTTCCTTCTTACTTTTCTCTGGCTTCAATCTGTCTAGGTTAAAATTTTCTCCACGTATTCCCCTTTCCAAATTTTCTCCTTAACATTGGTCTTCAAATGCTCACCCAATGGGCCCTCAAAGCAGACGTACACTTCACTTTTTGCTGCGTCTGCTTTTTCTCCCCCGCTTTCCCTTGGCCCTCCGACATAGCTGCACTGGCCTGCAACCCGGAAGGCTCAGCAGCCCTTGACGTCATTGCCATGGTAACCGCGGGCATTACGCCTGTTGCCCCTGTGGTACCGGCTGCTTGCGGTGTGGCCTGCCCAGGGGCCCAGGCCTGCGCTGGGCTGTCCCCCTTACCTGTCTTGAAGCGCTGCACAAGTTCCTTGAGCCCCACCAGTAAATCCGATAGCCCCACGTTCCCAGTCTGGGGTCCCACACCCTTCGGTGGAGCTGTGGCGGTCTTGTCCCCCACTACCCTCACTGAGGCCCTCGGCCCCACCTGCCCTGGCTGCTGACCCTGACCCAACAGACTATGTAATAAAGAAGAAAAGGATAAATGTCAGGAAGATCCTGCCAGCAGGAATAAGTCTGGACCTTCCTCTACGCGTTCGCGGGTGTGCACACGGGTGTGAGCGCGCACGCCTTTTGGCGCCAGGTGGGCTATTTAACTCGGTCTGTCACATTCAGTTCTTGCTGTCTGATCTACAGCGTGCGAGTATCCTGATTCTGAGAACCTGCCTTCTGTGACTTGTTGACCCGGCTTGTCTACCTACCACTCCTGCTATCCGCCTGCACCTGATCCCGGCCTGTCTGACTTCCCCTCTGCTTATCCTTCGGTACTTCTGCTGCCTGCCTGTTTATCGACCCGGCTTGTCCGACTATCGACCTGCTTGATCCTTGGTATCTTCGCTGACCGCCTGACCTCCGACCCGGCTTGTCTGGCTGCTCTGCTGCCAGCATCCTGTTCCTGGTGCCTGTCTGCTGCTCTACCTCCAGTTGTGGTTCCAGCTCCTACCTGAGGTCCTGCTTCTGCCTGAGTTCCTGCATCGGTGTTCCGGGTCCAGCTACCCACCTGCTGCTCTGCTCCAGCTTGCTGCACCTGCCTGCTGATCCTGTTCCTTCCTGGTCCCGGCCGTCTCATGATCCAGCTGGGGATCCTGCTACAAGTTCTTCCTGGGCTCCAGATACCTCTGCTGCTGTTGATCCTGCCAGGCACTCGTGCCACTCCAGATTCTTGTGCTACCTGTATACTCTACCAGGGCCCTCGAGTCGGAGCCGCAAGAGAGGTCTCTTCCTGCAGGTCGGGCTCTACCTAAGGTACGTGACAATAAAGAAGCATTAGACTCCCCGGGCTGCCCAGGACTGGGCCCATCAGTCGCCACTCCTGGAACCACCACTGCTGGATGTCCTTGGTCCTCTCCCACGTCCACCCCGGACAGCTCACCCTCTGACCTGTCGCTGGCGAGTTCGTCCTGACTGACCACCTGCTGCAACCCGGATGGGCCCGCTCTGGCTGGCGTGGGTCTGCGGAGCCGTTCACGCCCTTCTCTCCGATCCTTCCCGCCAGACCCGCTCCTCATCCCCCATGACGGGCTTCTGCAACTCCGACCATCCCGGGCCTTAATCAGCTGGCCGCGACCTTCACTCGTTCGCGCGTTCCTCACCGGCCAGGTCCTGGACCGTGCTGAGCTTCTGGCCGACCCAGCTGCCGTGGTGGCTGTGCTCTGCGCTGATTCCCGACTTTGTGTCCTTTGCGCACACCGCTCCCCCCCGAAGCCCCGAAGGCTTGCTCGTTCAGTGCGTCTGCGATGGGCAGGGGGGGGGGGCGATCCATGGGCAGTGCTAGCCTCCCCACCTGCCGTGGCCTTGCCTCTCCGCCGGGGGGCCTCCTGCCTCTCCGTACCCTGACCTCTGGCTCTGACTTCCTCCTGGGGCCTGGGGGTCCATACCTTTTTTTTGCAGCCGTCTCCGCTGGGACCCTCCTGGACCAGTCTTTGGACTGAACCTCTCTGGCATCTGGGACCGCCCCGCATATGGTGTTACCGCCCCCTGCTCACAGTGGCTCCTCCGTCCGCCGCTATGCTGGCCATTGTGCCTGTAGCCAGTCAGCCCCCCGGTCAGCGACCGCCGCTCTCAACTGTTCTAAAAATACCTCCAACGCTGCCATGGCCGTTATTGTAGAGGGAGAAGGGGAAGCAGAGCGGCGAGGGTGCTGTAATCTCTTCCTCTGCCTCTCTGTGACTGACGTCACTTCCCCCCTCTCCTCACAGTATCCTCGCACTGCTCTCGGCTCCTCCTCTTTTTCTTATAAGGGAAACTACTTTTAAAGCGGCCATGCAGTGCTGACCAGCACATGTCATGTAGCCCTTCCGCCTATTTCTTTTCTTTCCTTTCTGCTCTGGGGCTTTCTGGTTTGTGATCACCTTCTGTTGGGTCAGAACTTGAAGTAGGTTTTCTAGCGAAGTGTGTTTAATGGTCACAGACAGAGTTTTAAATGACATAACCTTAATGTGATATCATAATTGTCCTTCAAAAATTGAAATCCGATTAATGATCTGTTGAGAAAGATGTTATAGGTATTTGATGCCCATGAATGCCCACTAGAGAGTGTCCAGATATCCATACAGTTCATAAAACATACAGTATATAGTGGAGGGAAGTGGTAACGTTGTCACTAAAAGAAGACAACCACTCTTGGCTATATGGTAACTGAGAAACCAGGAAATGGTTATAAAAAAGGATAATCTAGCCCACAATCCAGTGCTGCTTATAATGCACATTTGGCTAAACACGCTTAGGCATTATTCCAAAAGGATAAAGATATGGAGAAGTCTAGGTTCTAAAATAATCTTTTGAAAATAAAGGTAAGGAATGCATTAAGGTAAAAAAAATTGTGCATTGAATTGGGCCCCTTGCCCCCACCCCTATACTTACCCTCATTCGATCCAGCACTGTACTTGTCTGCAGCTCTTCTCTCCCCTCACTTCCATGTCTCACTATCTTTGTGGGGGCACCAGGAGCCACTGACTCCCAGTGCTGTCAATCAAAGCCAGTGACAAGGGAGCGGGGGCGGGGCCGAGTCCCGCTGTCTGTGTCAATGGATGCAGTAGCAGGGCTCAGGAGCAAGCAGGCACTGGAATAGAGGAGGAGCCAGGAGCACCCGAGAAGAGGAGGTTTGGGGTCTCTCTGTGAAATTCCATTGCACAGAGCAGGTTAGTGTAGCAAGGTCTCCAGCCTCCTTTAGTCTAATGAGAACCTCCAGGGCCAGAGATTGCTGACATCCTTCTGTATATGGGGGGTTGCGAGGCATGGTGGGTGCAAGGTGGAAGTTATTGAGTGCCAACAGTCCTTTCACCTTCACTACAACTTCTCCTTGTAGTTCTTCAGTACACTGAGCTCCCGGTCTCTCGCTAGACCCACTGATTCACTGTCACTGAATCCCTTGAGCTCCTCCAATCTTGACGGTGGTATCTTCCTCAAGCGTCACCCCCTGCTTCTCTGCTGTGTCCCTAGCTTGGCACTCCCAATACTCCTCAAACTTCACCCCACCAGCCCACTCGGCCCCTGGCTTGACACACAAGGCTGCTCTGCAAGCGTTACCTCCGCTGGCTGGGTCCCTGACTTGATCACTGCCTACGTTTCCAGATTCTCCACCGTACCCGTTCGGTGAGAATACTGCTCCAGTACTTGCTTCAGTTACTCACTGTGATCCCTGGTAATAAGGTGGTTGGACCCTTAGTGGCGACAGCTTCCCCTCAACCTCCAACCACTGACAGGTTCTCCGGCAGGTAGAATCATCCCTTTTGGTTGGGCTGCAAGCCGCAATCCCAGCCCGGCACTGCTCTCTTGATTCTGGATAGGCCCTTAGACAGCCTAGCAGCCAGATGCCCTCAGGATAGGCCCAATCTCAGCCTAGTAGCCAGGGGAACACAACACACATCCATCCAGACAGCTGTCCAGAAGGCACAGAACATAGTTTTTTGTTTTGTTTTTTTAGTTTTTCCCTTTAAAATGTATTTGAATATTGCCAAAAGTATTGGGGCACCTGCCTTTGCACGCACATGAACTTGAATAGCATTCCAGTCTTAGTCTGTGGATTTCAGTATTGAGTTAGCCACCCTTTGTAGCTATACCAAATTCAACTCTTCTGGGAAGACTGTCCACAAGGTTTAGGAGTGTATCTATGATGTAGACAAGAAGGCCTGGCTCGCAGTCTCAATTCTAATTCATCCCAAAGGTGTTCTATCGGATTGAGGTCAGGGAGGGGGGATAATGGTGTGGGGTTGTTTTTGAGTGGTTGGGCTTGGCCCCTGAGTTCCAGTGAAGGGAACTCTTAAGGCGTCAGCATACCGAGACATTTTTGGACAATTTCATGCTCCCAAATTTGTGGGAACAGTTTGGGGACAGCCCCTTCATGTTGTAACATGACTGCACACCAGTGTACAAACAAGATCCATAAAGACATGGCTGGGTGGGTTTGGGGTGGAGGAACATGACTGGCCTGCACAGAGTCCTGACCTCAACCTGATAGGACTTTTGGGATGAATTAGAGCGGAGACTGCGAACCAGGCCTTCTTGTCCACATCAGTGCCTGACCTCACAAACGTGCTTTTGGTGTATCTTCAAACATTCCTATAGACACACTCCTAAACCTTGTGAACAGCCTTCCCAGAAGAGTTGAAGATGTTATAGCTGCAAAGGGTGTGCCAACTCATTATTGAACCATATGAACTAAGACATATATAGCAACTGGTCTTCAAGCCTGACACCTGATTGTGACAGAATAACCTGGCCTAAAACATGGAGGCTGCTATAGCAAATGCTGTGGCTCCTTTTAGGCAGCAAATTGCGGAGTTGCAGAAGTTTGGTGTCAGCTACCAAGAACAATTTGCCGGATTGGAAAGTGTGGTGAAAGGGCCACATGAAGAGATCCATGCTCTGCAAAAACAAATGCTGGATCTACGTTCCCGAGATGATGCTAACACACACATGCCTCACCCACCCAAGTTTAATGAAGAGGTTTTCTTAACCAGTGTTGCATATATTTCCGAATTCGCTGCCTTCACTTCTGAAAAACAGAAAGTAATGTTTGTTATCAACCTCCTTACTGGGGAAGCTCTAGCCTGGGCCTCCCCATATATAGAACAAGACCACGCTGAATAAAAATCCAGACTTTTGAGGCTGCGATGAATCAGGTTTTTGATGATCCCAACCGCTGTACTATTGCTGAAGCAAAGTTGCATCGTTTACGGCAGGGTAAACATTCTGTTGCTGAGTACACAGCCAAATTTAGATGTTGGATCACAGATACCACTTGGAACCCGGCAGCACAAAAATGTTAGTACCGCCAAGGGCTTTCTGAACAGGTAAAAGATGAGCTTGCCAGAGTAGAGACTCCTGATGATCTTGAGGCCTACATCCAACTATGTATCTGAATTGATCAAAGACAAACAGAAAGGAGGAAGGAGAGACTGGGAATGCTTGGAAGTAATGGTGGCATGCGTTTCTCTGCTAGTCAGTTTGTTCAGAAGGATCCAAGAGTTCCTCCAGATTCTGACACAGATGAACCTATGTAGGTTGATGCAATTAAGAGATCCATTTCTACTCAGGAGAAAGAGAGAAGACGTTCAGAAAATCTGTGTTTATATTGTGGGGACTCTGGGCATGATGCAGTTAACTGTCCTAACAAGGTTAGAAGAACAATTACGGTGACTGATGTGATCATGCCTAAACAGATAAACTCGATTACACAGTCGATCTCCCCATTGATTCATGAAGAGAATAAAGTAAATTCTGTACCATCTCATTTTATCACCCTGTTACCCATGAAACAGTTCCTTTGGTACTGCAATTTGAGGCTAATCATCATGAGACTATCAGTTTTCAGCTGATTATGTCACCCAAATGTCATCCTGGGCATTCCTTAGTTTGCCACTTATAATCCCCCCCATTGGGAGTAATTCTGTAGAAAACCTTGTCAAACAAGTTCTTTGCCAGTCAACGAATCACTAGTGGATGTTGTTACTACGCAGTCATACGACAACCTGCCTCCACAATATCATGAGTTTCAGCATGTCTGTGAAAAGAAGAATGCCGAACAGTTACCTCCCCATCGCCCATATGATTGTCCCATTGAACTGCTCCCAGGGGCTGAAATGCCTTTTGGTCGCCTTTTCAATCTTTCAGAACCTGAATTAATTAATTAATTCTCGGGGAATGGATTGATGAGAATTTAGAGAAGGGCTTCATTAGACCCTCAACCCTCCTGCAGCGGCAGCCCTTTTCTTTGTTGAAAACAAGGATTCCACCCTGCATTCATGCATTGCCTACCGAGACTTGAATAAGATCACTATTAAAAACCGCTATCCACTTCCTTTAATCTCTTAAATATTGGAAAGCCTCTGCTCTGCCAAAGTCTTCACAAAATTTGACTTACGGGGGATATATATCCTTATCCGCATGCATCAAGGAGACTAATGGAAAACCACCTTTAGAACCAGATATGGCTTTTGCGCTTTGCAACACCACAGCCACTTTCCAGCACTTCATCAATGATGCTTTTCGAGACTTATTGGACCAGTTTGATTGCTTATCTGGATAATATTCTCATCCTTTCTAATAACCTGGAGGAACATCGCAAACATGTTGGCACTGTCTATGAAAGGCTAAGGAAGAACCAACTTTATGTTCAATTAGAGAAATGTGAGTTTGAACAAACCCAGATTGAGTTCTTGGGATATATTATTTCACCTAAAGGAGTAAGCATGGATCCTAAGAAGATCAAAACAGTGGTGGATTGGCCTGCTCCTAGAAATATTAAAGAGATACAATGATTTGTTGATTTTGCCAAGTTCTACAGAAAATTCACCAATTACACAGCCGACAAAGAAAGGGACGCCCTTTGTGTGGTTATCTGTGGCATAGACTGCTTTTATTAAGCTAAAGTCTATATTCACTTCTGCACCAATATTGGTAATTTCCGAGTCTGAATTTCCTTTTATAGTGGAAGTGGATGCCTCAGACTCTGCTGTGGGAGCTATCCTTTCTCAGCAAAAAGGAGAAAAGATGCAGCTTCATCCTTGTGCTTATTTCTCTCACTTAATATCATCAGCCGAAATATGTTATGATATCGGGAATAATGAGTTACTGGCAATTAAGGAAGCCTTTTCTGAATGGAGGCATTTGCTGGAAGGGGCTAAGCATCCAGTAACTGTTCTCACTCATAAAAATCTAGAATTAATTTGTTCTGCCAAGAGGATGTTTTCTAGACAAACACATTGGTCACTGTTTATTTTCAGGTTTAATTATATCATCTCTTATCGACATGGGTCAATGAATGGTAAAGCCGATGCATTATCGAGGATGTTGACTGAACCATGCCAGCGAGGCAACCCTGAATGTACTATCCTGCCTCAAAAGAACTTCATAGGGGCCACGGGTTTGAAGACATTCTTGAGTCTCCTAAAGGAGGGGTATAAAAATGACCCTCTTCTCAATCATGCACCTACAGATATTGTTTTTGATTTTTGACTCATGCACATAGTCTCCATGTACCTGAATCTGCTCATATTGAAGCCCTCAGGTTGGTTCATGATTCAAGACTTGCTGGGCATTTTGGGATTTACAAAACAGAAGAGTTCTTGTCACATTTCTTTTGGTGGCCTAGCTATAAGAAAAATGTCAAACACTATGTGGCCTCATGCCTGACCTGTGCACGCAGTAAGGCTCCCTGAGCTTCTTCCTTGGGGTTGCTCCAGCCACTCCCTGTTCCATCAAGACCATGGGGCTCAGTTTCTATGGACTTTGTGGTAGATTTACCTCCCTCAAAAGACATGACCACTATCTTGTTCGTTGTTGACCATCTCATTAAGATGGCTCATTTTATACCTGTAAAGGGGGTACCTTCGGCTAAACAAACTGCTGAGTTAATGGTTGGAGAAGTATTTAAACTACATGGAATTCCTGATGATGTGGTGTCCGACAGAGAGTTTACTTCACACGTTTGGAAAAAACTTTTGCTCAGCTTTAGGTGTAACAGTTAATCTTTCTTCTGCTTTTCATCCCCGGTCTAATGGTCAGACTGAGAGGACCAATCCAATCTTGAAGCAGTACCTTTGATGGTTTGTCAGTTATCTTCACGATGACTGGGTCGATTATCTTTCTACAGCAGAGTTTGCATATAACAATTCTAAACATAGCTCCATTTCTCAAAGTCCTTTTTATTTACACAAGGGGTATCATCCAGTTTTTATTCCTGATCTTCCTATCTCAACTCCAATTCCTTCTGTTACCGATAGATTAAATACTTTGCAGGAGATTCAGGATAAATTGATAAAACCTTTGAGGTTGGCTCAGGAATGTTACAAGAAGGCTCCTGATAGACATCGCAGATCACTTCCTACCTTTCATGTGGGTGACAAAGTTTGGTTATAAACCAAAAATATGAAGGTGCATTGTTCCTTCTGCAAAGCTGGGCCAAAAGTTTGTCGGACCATTCAAGATTTCTGTTCAAATCAATCCCGTTACCTTTCGTTTAAAACGTCCTGATAGTAGGAAAATTCACCCTGAGTTTCACATATCACTGCTTAAACCATTTAAAGAAAATCTCTTTTCTGGAAGAATTCTTCCACCTCCTCCACCTGTTGAGGTACAGGGTGAAGTAGAATTTGTAGTGGAGAAAATTCTTGATTCCAGAATCTTTAGAAACAAGCTACAATATCTGGTCTATTGGGAAGGATATGGGCCAGAAGAAAATTCTTGGGAGCCTGAGGAGAACGTTCATGCCCCTAGATTACCAAGAGAATTCCACCAGAAGTTTCCTCACAAATCCAGCCCTAAGATGTCCAGAGGAAGTCCTGAGAGGAGGGTAGCACTATCAGGACCTAGGCTTGAACCTGGGACCTCTTCTGTGTCCAGGGTTGACTCCTCCCACTGAGCTATCTGGGATGCTGGACAGCTCCCTGCCTGATCTGTTGGACAATCCTACCTGATCCATTGGACAACCCTGCCTTGTGTCTTGATTGTTGTTGGACCTTGAATTCCTTGCTCCTCCCATGAACTTCTGATATAAGCCTTGTCTCAGCACTTCCTCTTTGCCAGGTTATTGTGCCTTGCTCTTGTCTTCCCGGTTGTATTTTGCTACCACTCGTGATCGAACCTTGGCTTGTTCATTGACTGCTCTACTGCCTGGTCCCAACCTGCAACTACTCTTTACCGACCTTTTGGCTTGTTTACTGACCCCGCTGCTGTTTGATCCTTATCTGTTTATCCGCTATTGGACCCCGGCTTGCTCACACCCTTGTGGAGCAAACCTGAGGACCGCGACCTGGTACTAACACGCAGCTAAATCTATCTCCACCATCAGGAGCTCTGGTGAACAGCGGTTAGTACTTGGACTCCGCCCCTCAGCTGAGCCTGTGTCATCTGTCAGGATATCTATCCTGCTGGCTGGTGGTAGTCCTGCAACTTCTATAGCAACTGGTCTTCAAGAGGGATGCCTAATCGTGACAACATCCCTGCTGAGCTGTACAAAATGTATTTAAACTAATATTAAGTCTTAAAAAACATAAACCAGAAAGGAGGACTTTATAGGTTGCCACCAATAATCACTGAATAAAGGAGATGAGTACTAGAGTTTTCTGTATAAAAGTATAATAATGTTTATTTATAGTCCAAAAATCATAAAATCAGTATAAAAGAACTAAATTCATCCTGTATGGACATCATTATATTCCCAAAAGGGATAATAGTACATATATCCAGGGCTGTCTTTAATATTGATTGGGCCCTGGGCAAAAATTAAAATGGGGCCCCCAATGCCAAAGCCCAACCTGCCCCCCCCCCCCCATGCAATTTCGCTCTCCACCTGCTCTGAGATATACAATAAATAGCAGCTAGACTCAAAATCGGTTTACTGTATCAGATCAGGCAAGAATGAAAGGATTCTACACCAAGCCCCAATGTAATGAGAAGATTTACACTGACCACCAATGTAACTGAGACATTTAGCCTGCATTCACATTTGTCATCATAATACCATCAATTTTTAATGACACCCTCACACATCTGCTGACATGTGCCTCGGCACCGTGTGATTTTGAAAAAGGGTTAGGGACCTTCTTCCGCATTTCTAGCGCATAGAGCAGCCCATTGAAACGAATGAGCTTCCCCACACGTGACCTACATCTTTATCCACCCTGTCAGTACACCTTTGCATCATAAAACCCCTGCTAACCTCAGCACCCCACACCTCCCCCATCCTCTCCACACCAACCCTCCACCCCCTTTAACTCTACCTGCCTACTCTGCTCATCTTTGAACCCACCTATTCGCTTGCCTTTGCAGAACAGGCAGATGTTAGGCTTAATGACCACAGTTGTAGGCAGGACTTTCAAGCATGCCCCTTTACCTCCCCAGTGGGCAGCATTCAGTATAGGTGATGGTGGATTTGACCTGGGGGGGCATGATATACATATGAATGCCGCCACTATTTACATGTAAACACAGGGTCTGCAGGTGAGTCATCTGTACACAACAATAGGGCAGAGCTGGGCAGCATTAGTAGCAGCACTTCACACTGAGATATTGGGACACAACATGGGACTAAAATTTCAAGGAACAAGGGAATTTAAACCAGGATATGTGGCAGCTGCTTTGGGCCCCACAACAATGACAGGGCCCAGGGCAACTGCCCCTTTTGCCCTGCCTTAAAAACGACCCTGCATTTAGCCCTTAAGTCTAAACCATAGATGTAAATAACATAGTTAGTTGTACAAAGACAACAGATTTCAGGAAATTTATACTCGGCCAGATGATGAAAGAAATCCAATGTCCAGTCTTGATCTTTATGCATTTAGCCAAAAATGGCTTCCTCAGAACATCCTACTTATGTCAGAAAATAAATTACAATTACTTACAGAGCTTAATAATTTTCTTTCACCTGGTGCATGTTATATCTAGTACTCACACATAGAAAATGGAACATAGGAAAGGGCTCAGAGATGCTCAGTCCATGCAGAGAGAGAGAGAGATCTATATACTGTAGATCTATATCTATATATAATATAGATATCAGAAAAAAATATCCAAGGGGTCTGGGACTTTCTTGAATGTATAGGGTCACTTTAAACATACATGGTTAAGCACTTGATCATGTATTATTCCTTAAAATGGTTAATGGAGTTTTTCTAGTACAAGATGTACTGTAAAAATAAAACATGTAGGGGCATGTAAGTACTTAATCACCCTTGTATAATGGTTGTATAAGAAAAAGAATGAGTCCCCCAGACTGTAAGTGGCCACCAAGAAGGAGAAAGCTTGACCGCTGGTCGGCACGTTTGTGTAACCACACTGGCCTTGAAAAACAATACTGTAACCACTCAGTGCATTAGTACCCTTGTATGCGGCAGAAAAATGGCTGCCGAGGGACAGTTTCTCCTCCACGCCCACCACGCTAACAGTTAGTGTTGGCAGGGTGCAGGCAGATATGATTCCGGATGACACGGCCAAAATCTCAGCCTTGCATTTCTATAAATGATGGGGCCGGGCTAGGCCCGCTTTTCTGTTTTTTTTTTTTTAGTTTATATTCATGGGATGTGTTGCTGTATCAATACGTGTGCTTCACATTGGGCACATTGATTTTTAAAATTTGAAACCCTTATTAGGAGGTTTTATTTACTTTCATAATTGTCTATAAGCCCCACTGCACAACAGCATTTCTATTTTTTCCATCCACCCCTTCCCTCTGCTTTGGCATTTACAAAGAATAGATGCTGTATCATTTAACAGAAGTTAGGGAAAATAATAATGCTATAAAAAATGGAAAACTTTAAAAAGAATAAAAATAACACCAAGAAGCAGGATGCTCCAACACCTCCCCGCAAAAACAGAACTAGCCGCTACACTAAAAAATTACCTGGAAGTAAACAACACTGGGGAGGTCTCCACTTCTACACTGTAGGAGGCCCATAAGGCGATGATGTGGAGCAGATGCCTGGCCCTCTCCTCAGCCTTGAAAAAGAATGCACACAAGCTGAAAGCACACACAGAGAGGGAGCTTAGAATCCATGAAAGACAACTACAACACAAACCCACTTTAACTCTTTTAAAAAAAATCACATCCCTCAGGGCTACATTAGGTGACCTGGCCCTAGGCGAAGTCGAGAAAGCATTAATCAAAGTGAAACAGATCTTTTACAACAAAGGTAATAAAGTCCATACACTACTAGCCAGGAAACTGAGGGACAACACCCAGATGTCAACTCCCCATCAGATTAAGACTGGAGCAGGCACCTTAGTCTCACACCCAAATCCTTTGCAGAATTCTATAGGACCCTCTACAATAATCCTGACATCCCCCACCCCCCCCCCCCGCCAGAACTAGCCAATCGTATATGGCAATACTTAGAAAGTAGCGGGATATCCCAGCTTCAATCTACAGACCTGGACTCCCTAAATGCACCAATCACACCGGAAGAACTAGAACAAACCATTAAATCTCTCCCCAACCACAAGGCTCCCTCTCCCCAACCACAAGGCCCCAGGCCCTGATGGTTTCCCCTATGAGTACTACAAAGAATTTCTCCCTCAACTGCTCCCTCATATGTGCAAACTATTCAAAGCCTTCCTACACGACACGCCAATACTTAGGGCCATACAGAGTCCCTTTATTACAGTAATCCCCAAACCTGATAAGGACCCTTCCCTGTGTGCCAATTACAGACCTATTGCCCTTCTTAATTCGGACCTAAAAATCTTCACCAAATTGCTCTCAATCCGTTTGAATATGGTCCTGCCCTCATTGATCCACAAAGACCAGGTGAGATTCATCCCACTACGACAGGCACGAGACAACACCAGGAAGATAATAGACCTGGTGGAGGTGGTGAACAGGGAGGGCAAGCAATCCCTGTTACTTAGTCTGGATGCGGAAAAGGTGTTTGATTGCATGGGCTGGCCCTTCCTGTTCGCCACACTCGGCCATATAGGATTTCGGGGCCCCTTTTACAGAGCCATCCAACACCTGTATTTGGGCCCCTCTTCCCAAGTTAAAACCCCCTTCGCTCTATCTGCTTCGATTCCGGTGCAGAATGGCACCAGACAGGGGTGCCCCTTTTCGCCCCTGCTTTTTGCATTATGTGTTGAACCCTTAGCAGCTACCATCCAACAGAATCCGGACATTAAGGGTATGATGGTTCGGGACAGGGAATTTAAAGTCTCCTTATTTGCGGACGATCCTCACATTAACCCAGCCTAGGACCTCCGTGACGGTCCTTCATGCGGAACTGGAACGCTACTGAGCCTTATCACGATATAAAATAAAGACTTCTAAATCAGAAGTCCTCCCCATAAACACACCAGAAGAAGAGGTAGAACACTTGAAAGCCAACTTCCCCTACAGCTGGAAAACCACTGCTTTAAAATACTTGGGGGTCAAAATCACCCCGAAGTACTCTACCCTGTTTCAGGAAAATTATCCCCCCCTTTTTCAAAATATCAGAGGTCTCCTACAACAATGGAAAAAACACCACATTTCCCTACTAGGACGGATAGTATCGGTGAAAATGACAATCCTCCCGAAATTATTATACCTATTTCAAACCCTACCTATCCCTGTCCCCTATAGTCAATTAAAGCATTTACAGGCCGAGCTATTGCAGTACACCTGGAATTATAGACGACACAGAATCCCGCGTTCGGTACTACAGGCGGTCCGGACAGAAGGGGCACTAGCATTCCCCAACCTCATTAAGTACTACCAAGCGGCGCAACTGAAGGCGATTACCTCCTGGTTCACGTTTCGATCCTATAATAAATGTACCGAAATAGAGAAACTGTGGCTGGCCCCAATACACCCAGTCTACTATGGAATGCAAATGCGGAGGTAGACCCCACACGGCTGCTAGGCCCAATGGCATTGCTCAGGAAGTTGTGACGCAAACTAGCGCAACAACATAAACTATCCTCAGTTAGCTTGCTCCTGACTTCCTTTGCTTGCAACCCCAAGATGCCAGACAGCCTGACCCACCAGATGTCCTCCCCCTGGACCGCGAGAGACCTATTCCATTATGGAAGTTTGGTAGATCCCCGCACATGTAAACTGAAATCCTTCACAGATCTACAGGCCAAATTTGATTTCCCAAAGCAAATATTCTATGGGTACCTCCAAATCCGCCACTACGCCTTTGCACCAAACCTGCAATTCTCCCCACTTACTCCATTTGAAAATCTTATCCTGGCAGGTTCCTCCCAAAGAAGCCTGATCTCTGACATATATAAAATTCTTAACGAAAGACCTATTGCGTCAATGGGCAAGCACGCATAAATGCTCAAGTGGGAAAAGGCATTGGGTGAGGAGATACCCATGGATCAATGGAGAACCATATGGACCCAGGCATCCAAGAGCTCGATTTGCACACTCTACAAAGAAAACACTTACAAAATTTTATACTTCTAGTACATGACCCCAGATGTGCTCCATGCCATCTATCCAACTAGTTCAGACCGCTGCTGGCGATGCTTGGGAGCCAAGGGAACACTGTTCCACATTTATGGGGAATGCCCACAGATAGTCCCCTTTTGGACATCAGTCCAGCAGCTTTTGACACGTCTCCTTAAAAAGGCAGTCCCCATTACCCCTAAGTAAAGATGGCCTTGCGGTTCCCCCGGCGGTCGGGTTGCGGCAAATTTTGCTTGTTCGTGATTCGCCAAACTGGCGGACTTCTGGAGCTGTTCGCGCGGTGGACATATGCGTTTACATCATGAAGAACTTTGACCCATGATGACACGTCCATCATGGGGTACAGGATAGCTAATTGAGACATTTCAGCACATGGAAAATTGGACATACCCCCTACCTTATAAATAGACCTGATCTGGCGGCCATTTTACATTCTGTCTTTTGTCAGTGTAGGGAAAGGACGCTGTGTGGAGCAGGGACAGTCAGTTTAAATCACTAGCTATTACTATTAGGTCCACAAAAGTCCTTTTAAGGACTGGTATAGGTGCGCAGTATATATGGTTGTAAATATTCAAAGTATATTCTGGTGCACTGCTGCTGATGCTGTGCTGCTGAGTGCACTGCTGACCGATTCTGCAGCTGTCTTTTATCAGTGTAGGGACTGAGGGACAGTTTGATGTTTTGTAGCAGGTACAGTCTGCAAATCACTAGCTACTAGGTCCACAAAGGTCCTTTTAAGGACTGTTATAGGTGTACAGTATATAGGGTTGTACACGTATAATATACTTTCTTTAAAATATAGAAAGCATATTATAGTGCACTGCACTGCTGTGCTGCTGACCGATTCTGCAGCTGTCGTTTCTCAGTGTAGGGAGGGACAGTTTGATGTTTGGAGCAGGGACAGTCTGCAATTCACTAGCTACTAGCTTGCTACTATTAGGTCCACAAAGGTCCTTTTAAGGACTGGTATAGGCAGGGCCGCTGATAGAAATCATTGGGCCCCCTACAGCCCACCTGACGGGGCCCCCTTTAGCCCCACCCCTGGTCCCTCCTTCAGCCCCACCCCTGGTCCTGCCCCTGGTCCCTCCTTCAGCCCCAGCCCTGGCTGCTTCCCAGTGAGTTAGGACACGCAGGGGTCTCAATATAAGGAGTTAAATCTCCCCCATCCACATGACATGACAGGGGGTTGCCCATTATGAGCACACTGTTCGCAGGACACACAGGGGGCCCCCCATTATATGAAGTACAGTACACCTCTTCATACATGTTCTATCACTGTACACCTATTCACACATGTGCTGTCACTGTACACCTCTGCACACATGTTCTGTCACTGTACACCTCTTCACACATGTTCTATCACTGTACACCTCTTCATACATGTTCTATCACTGTACACCTCTGCACACATCTTCTGTCACTGTACACCTCTTCACATATGTTCTATCACTGTACACCTCTTCACACATGTTCTATCACTGTACACCTCTTCATACATGTTCTATCACTGTACACCTCTTCATACATGTTCTATCACTGTATACCTTATCATACATGTTCTATCACTGTACACCTCTTCACACATGTTCTATCACTGTACACCTCTTCACACATGTTCTATCACTGTACACCTCTTCACACATGTTCTATCATTGTACACCTCTTCACACATGTTCTATCACTGTACACCTCTTCACACATGTTCTATCATTGTACACCTCTTCACACATGTTCTATCACTGTACACCTCTTCACACATGTTCTATCACTGTACACCTCTTCACACATGTTCTATCACTGTACACCTCTTCACACATGTTCTATCATTGTACACCTCTTCACACATGTTCTATCACTGTACACCTCTTCACACATGTTCTATCACTGTACACCTCTTCACACATGTTCTATCACTGTACACCTCTTCACACATGTTCTATCACTGTACACCTCTTCACACATGTTCTATCATTGTACACCTCTTCACACATGTTCTATCACTGTACACCTCTTCACACATGTTCTATCATTGTACACCTCTTCACACATGTTCTATCACTGTACACCTCTTCACACATGTTCTATCACTGTACACCTCTTCACACATGTTCTATCACTGTACACCTCTTCACACATGTTCTATCACTATACACCTCTTCACACATGTTCTATCATTGTACACCTCTTCACACATGTTCTATCACTGTACACCTCTTCACACATGTTCTATCATTGTACACCTCTTCACACATGTTCTATCACTGTACACCTCTTCACACATGTTCTATCATTGTACACCTCTTCACACATGTTCTATCACTGTACACCTCTTCACACATGTTCTATCATTGTACACCTCTTCACACATGTTCTATCACTATACACCTCTTCACACATGTTCTATCATTGTACACCTCTGCACACATGTTCTATCATTGTACACCTCTTCACACATGTTCTATCACTATACACCTCTTCACACATGTTCTATCATTGTACACCTCTTCACACATGTTCTATCACTGTACACCTCTTCACACATGTTCTATCATTGTACACCTCTTCACACATGTTCTATCACTGTACACCTCTTCACACATGTTCTATCATTGTACACCTCTGCACACATGTTCTGTCACTGTACACATGTTCCATTGCTTTCCCCTCATGTACATATGTGTCATCGCTACACATGTGTTCCCTCAGTGCACCCCTCTGCCCACATGTTCCATCACAGTACACCATTGATGGTAAACAGGGTTGAGTGTACAGCTATAACAAGTGAGGCCACTGGCTCTTACCACTCTTGCTTCAGCAGACATTTAAATCTCCAGGCTGCACATTGTATTTCCTGCACAGACTGGAGGTCAGGAGGAGGCGGTGCAGCTCTGAATGACAGAGCAGCAGACCAATTGGTTTGACATCCTGCTGGGAGGCAAAAATCTGTAGATAGCAGTGTAGGAGAGGCTTCCATGGTGCTGTTCTCCTCACTGACACAAGGGACATGAGCAGAGATGTGAGTGGAATGTGAGCAAGTCACACATGCAGGCTACCTGCCGTCGGTGCTGTTAAACTGAAGTCAACCCCTGCCTTGAGTTTACTCACTGTCTGGAAAGTGTTCTCCTCCTCCTCCTCTCCAGCCTCTGAGTGGCGCCTGCCGCTCCTCACCTCTCCGGTGGTCAGACTCATCTCGTGCTGGCTGGAGAAATATATATATATTTTTTTTTCTATCATTCTGTGCTCAGATTGCCCGGGCCCCCCCTGCTGGCTGGGCCCGGTACAACAGGGCCAATTGTACTGGCTTATCAGCGGCCCTGGGTATAGGTGTACTATTTGGTGTGCAATACATGTATAAAATACTTGCAAATATAGAAAGCATAGTATAGTGCATTTCCACTGTGCAGCATTGTGACTGCTGAGCGGTTCTGCAGCGATACTACAAAGAGTGACAAATGCAATTAAAAAAAAAGTATTATAACTGGTGTGATAGACCAGTGGTCCCCCCAAAACAACCGATTGAAGTGGGGTGTTATATACCTTCTTCCACATACATACTGCACTTCTCTAGAGACTTTTGTCACAGGGTCATTTAAAAAATGATAGGCAGAGGAAGAGGCAGGTCCTTCCGCAGGGGTGGTAGGGGTAGGGCAGGAGCAACAGGCTTGAGCCAAAGTGGGAAATTGCAGAAGGTGTGTTCGATTATGTCAAAGGACGCACCAGACTTGGTTGAGTGGCTCACTCAGCCTTACTCTTCTGCACCCTCCTCATCCTCTCGATCTGCATCCTCTTCTTCACTCTCTGCTGTGTGCACCCCCAAAGACACTACCACCAACACCACCACCACCATATACCCTCCGCTTGAGTCACAGGAATTATTTTCCGATCCATCACAAGACATTGCCAATGCGCAGCCACTCTTGGCATTGGATCAGGAAGAGGAGGTAGCATCAACTGCCACTCAGCAGTCTGACGACAGTACCCAGATCAGCCCAAGGAGGAGGTTGGTCCCCGGTGTTGCTGCCTACTCGGAGATCTCTAATTATAGAGGTGGGGAAGGTGACGTTGATGATGACGTGTCTAGTGATGTCACGTGGGTGCCCACAAGAGAGGAAGAGGAGGGGAGTTCAGAGGGAGATATGGACCAGCAGATAGGGAGGAGAAGCAGGCGGAACTTAGATTGCAAAGGAGGGACAAAGCAGACTGCTAATGTATCAGGAGTGAGGCATCAACCATGTACGGTCACATCTGGCGCTCCCAGGATGCTGGCACATGGCTCTGCGGTGTGGGCTTATTTTAACGTGTCCGCTGCTGACAATAGTGTTGCCATCTGCAATCTTTGCAGTCAACGCATACGTCACGGTAAGCCCAACACTCACCTAGGGACGACCGCCTTAAGAAGGCACATGAGCTACCATCACCGAGCCTAGTGGGAGCAACGGAACCCACAAAGCCACACTCCAGGCTCTCACCGTCCAGCCACGTCTTCTACTTCTCCTTCTCCTCTCGCCTCAGAATTGTCCTCCACTACACCTTCCATCATGCTGTCCTCACATTTTTCTGGAAAAAGGCCAAACGTTCGAGCGTAAAAAAATTATGACGCCGGATAACCCTCTTGCCCAACGGTTGACAGCTGGCTTGTCAGAACTGATAGCCCGCCAACTACTGCCATATAAACTGGTGGACTCGGAAGCCTTTCAAAAATTTGTGGCCATTGGAACACCACAATGAAAGGTCCCAGGAAGGAAGTATTTCTCACAGAAGGGCATCCCAAAGCTATATGGCCATGTTCAGCGGCAAGTGAATGTATCTGTCAGGACCTGGTCTTGAACCTGGGACCTCTGCTGTGTCTGGCAAAGAATCTTCTCTCTGAGCTATCTGAGATGCTAGACAGTTCCTTGTCAGATCCTTTTGACAACCCTGCCTTGTACCTTGATTTCAGCTGAACCTTGAACTCTTTGCTCCTCCCATGAACTTCCTGATATAAGCCATGTCTCTGCACTTCCTCCTTGCCAGAATATTGTGCCATCTCCAGCCTGTATCTCGCTCCCGGCTTCTCTGCTGCCGCTTATATTTACTACTGCTCGTTATCGACCCTTGGCTTGTTCCACGACTACGCTTCTGCCTGATCCTAATCTGCAACAACTCATTACCGAACTTTTGGCTTGCTTACTGACCACGCTTCTGTTTGATCCTTACCTGCTCATCCGCTACTGAACCCCGGCTTGCTCACCTCCTGGTGGGGTGATCCTGAGGACTGCGACCTGGTACTAACACGCAGCTAAATCCATCTCTACCATCTGGAGCTCTGGTGAAAACCGGTTAGTACTTAGACTCCACACCTCAGGTGAGCCTGTGTCTTCTGCCAGGGTGACGGCCTGTGTTCCTATCCTGCTGGTTAGTAGTAATCCTGCAACTGCTATAGCAATTGGTCTCCGAGCCTGACCCCTGATCGTGACAGTATCTCTGGCACACAGTGTCAGTGCCAAGATACATCTGACCACAGACCCGTGGTCTAGCAAACACGGGCAGGGAAGGTATATAACTTTTACTGCCCACTGGGTGAACCGCCGTCAAGCATGTAACCCGTGGCACCCGTGTAGATTTGGCTTTACTGCCACGGATTACATGCAGGCCTGGCTCTTCTTCTCCTCCTCCTCCTACTCCATTCTCCTCCCTCTCCTCCTCAGCTGACTCCTCCTTTTCCGCTGCTAGCGTCTCTGATGCTGCGCCGTCCAAGATCCCCAGAACCTATTTGACATGCCAGGTGAGACGTTGCCATGCTATGATGTGTCTGTTGTGCCTGGAAGCCAAGAGCCACACTGGCCCTGCACTCCTTTCAGTTTTACGTTCATAGGTAGATCAGTGGCTAACACCGCTCAGTTTGACAGTTGGTAAAGTGGTGTGTGACAACGGTGCCAATCTGCTTAGCACATTGAAACAGGGCAAAATTACACATGTGCCATGCATGGCACACGTCTTAAACTTGGTCGTTCAGCGATTCGTTGTCAAATACCCTGGGGTCCAGGACATCTTGCGGCAGGCAAGGAAAATCTCGGCCCATTTCAGAAGATCTTACACGGCCATGGCTCGCCTTGCTGACATTCAGCGTCGACACAACCTGCCGGTCAGATGTCTTATTTGCGATTGCCCGACGCGATGGAACTCAACCTTCTATATGCTTGAAAAGCTGCTCGAGCAGAAAAGTGCAATTAACGACTACCTGTATGAACTCTGTGGCAGAACATGTTCTGGGGAGCTTGGGTTTTTTTCACCGCGCCAGTGGCTGCTCATGCGCAATGCATGCAGACTTCTGTGGCCATTTGATGAGATCATCAAACTGGCCAGTCGCAGCCATGGCGCCATCAGTGACACGGTACCTTATGCCTTCTTTATGGAGCATGCATTGCGTCGTGTCATTGATCAAGCTGTGGAGGAGCAGGAGCAGAAAGATGAGGAAGTCGCAATGCTGGATGAATACCCGGGGGGGCTAGTCTATCTGAGACAAGTCAACAACAGGAGTCTGAAGAGGAGTCAGAGGAGGATGGTGCCGGAGCGGATGAGGAGGAGCAAGAAGAGCATGCTTTAAACCTTTCTGGGATCCCTGTTGTTGTGCATGGATGGGGAGAGGAGAACGAGGAGGACGACATTATCCTGGATGATGAGCAGGAGCTGGGCCACCACACCACTTCCAGTTTAGTGCAAATGGGGGCCTTCATGCTCCAGTGTTTTAACAGGGACCCCGTATAAAAAGCATAAAGGTCAAGGACCAGTACTGAGTGGCAACGTACTTGGACCCCCCCCCCCCCCCCGGTACAAACACAAAATGGCAGAAATGTTACCACCATCACAGAGGGCTGTCAGAATGGAGCACTTACAGGCCTTGCTTCGAGAAATGCTGCATTCTGCTTTTGCGTGCGCTGGCAGAGGAGGAATTCCCACTCCCAGAGAAAGAGTTGTGGGTACCAATCCAACAGCGCCTGCAAGAAGAGGGCGGTTTGAAGATGTGTTGGTGACTTCTGATATTAGGTCATTCTTTCAGCCGACCCATCGACAGGTCTCATCCGGATCGAGCATCAGGGAACACCTAGACTGACAGGTGTCTGACAACATCGGGTTAACGGCCAATGTATACGCTCTGAGAAGTGATGAACCCCTGGACTACTGGGTGGGCAGGCTTAACCTCTGGCCAGAGCTTGCCCAATTTGCCATGGAACTGTTGGCTTGCCCCTCGTCCAGTGTCCTGTCCGAAAGGACGTTCAGCGCAGGGGTGATCGTGACCGATAAGCGCACTCACCTAGCTCACGACAGTGTTGACTACCTCACATTTATAAAAATTAATGAGGCATGGATCTTGGAGGAATTCAACACATGTGACCAGTAGACCATGTATATGCATAACTCTATAAAAAATTTATTTAATCTAGCACACGGACCTTCTTTCTACATTTGGCTCACTTCCTTGTCCAAAAAAAGCACACCGTACTATATGCCCGTACCCTCCTGTTTGAAGAGGTTGAGCGGTGTCATATTTTTGGGCCCCGCAGCGAGTTGCTGGTATCAATGCTGGTGTCAGTGCTCTCTATCTCGGTGCTGGTGTGGTGTCAGTGCTCTCTATCACGGTGCTGGTGTCAGTGCTCTCTATCACGGTGCTGGTGTCAGTGCTCTCTATCACGGTGCTGGTGTCAGTGCTCTCTCTCTATCTCGGTGCTGGTGTGGTGTCAGTGCTCTCTATCTTGGTGCTGGTGTGGTCTCAGTGCTCTCTATCACGGTGCTGGTGTCAGTGCTCTATCTCTATCTCGGTGCTGGTGTCAGTGCTCTCTATCACGGTGCTGGTGTGGTGTCAGTGCTCTCTATCTTGATGCTGGTGTCAGTGCTCTGTATCACGGTGCTGGTGTCAGTGCTCTCTATCACGGTGCTGGTGTCAGTGCTCTCTATCACGGTGCTGGTGTCAGTGCTCTCTATCATGGTGCTGGTGTCAGTGCTCTCTATCATGGTGCTGGTGTCAGTGCTCTCTATCATGGTGCTGGTGTCAGTGCTCTCTATCATGGTGTCAGTGCTCTCTATCTCGGTGCTGGTGTCAGTGCTCTCTATCTCGGTGCTGGTGTCAGTGCTCTCTATCTCGGTGCTGGTGTCAGTGCTCTCTATCTCGGTGCTGGTGTCAGTGCTCTATATCTCGGTGCTGGTGTCAGTGCTCTATATCTCGGTGCTGGTGTCAGTGCTCTCTATCTCGGTGCTGGTGTCAGTGCTCTCTATCTCGGTGCTGGTGTCAGTGCTCTCTATCTCTGTGCTGGTGTCAGGGCTCTCTATCACGATGCTGGTGTCAGTGCTACCTATCATGGTGCTGGTGTCAGTGCTCAGTCTCTATTGCGGTGCTGGTTTTAGACAGTAAGGGGGATAGCAGCGGAGAAGCCAATCAGCAGGCAGTGCCAGCACCATGGCTGAGGATCAGCACTGGACTGGCACATCCTGACCCCCACAGTGGAGCCGAGCATAGGTGGGGGTAAGGGCCGGGCAGAGGGAGGGGCTCAAGCACAGGTTGGCACACTGGAACACTGGCACAGGACTGTGCTACCATGACTGTGGCACTGATCATCTCCTGCACCCCCTTCATAGCCTGCCCTGACCTTGCCTCTCCTCCATGGCCTACATGCACTCCTGAATTGTCAAAATTTCACAGATAAAAAAAGAATGCTTGTCGTTGTCGATCCCAGATTCACGTAATACTTTTGTTATGTCGGTGTCCATGTTGTGGGACTATGTGTGCACATGTAGTAAGTATTTTGTGGCTGAAAATATGACCTGGAAGTTTCTAAGGTTCGCCTGCCATTAAAGTCAATGGGGTCCACCTCGAACCTTGCGGTTCGTGAACTTTTGGGCGCATTCGCGGTTCACGTTCACAAAATGTCCCGTCGGAAGTTCATCTATCACTACCCCTAAGTTTTTTTCCTGCTAGGATTGTTACCATTGAAAGTACCAGCCCCACAGCGGAAATTAGTTAGGCACGTCCTCACAGCGGTACGCTGCCTGGTGGCACTGAATTGGAAACATAGCTCCCCCATCTGAAGGAGCCTTATACTCTAGGATAAGGGATATAGAATTAATGGAGAAGATGATGGCGAGGATTCGGGACCGCCTGGATGCACACAACATGGTCTTGGAGTTGTGGCACCGTCAGGGGGGAACAAGGAGATCCAGACAGTGGCACAAGCTGACGACAATCTACCCGACCCCCCCTTCTCTATTCTTCTCTTTCTTTCTTCCCCCCTATTAGGAGTACTCATACTCTAACTAATTTTACGAGTTAAACGGTTTGGTTACTAACTACTTGAGTAAAAGTAAAAGCATAAATAACCTGACGCAAGCAGTTAAGAACTTGGTTTCCAGATAGAGAGTAACTCAGCACTCAGGACATATTACAACCGTGTATGTTAAGAAAACAAGCTTTTAATGTCTAAATTGAATAAGCACTGCACTTGAAATGTATCTGGAATAAATAAAAATTGTTATTGGTAAAAAATTTAATTTTTATCTTTTATTTTTAAACAAACAAAGCTTTCTTTTGGTGGTTTTTATTCACCACTGGGTTTTTATTTTTTCCTATATAAATAAAAAAAAAGACCAACAAATTTGAAAAAAAAAATTTCTTCTGTTATAAAAAAATATTTCTTAACCACTTAAGGACTGAGTCCATTTTTCAGACTTGGTGTTTACACGTTAAAATCTTCTTTTTTTTTTTTTTTTTTTTGCTAGAAAATTATTTAGAAAAAATATATATAATGTTTGGGGGTTCTAACACCCTGTCACTTCCGTATTTGCGCAGCGGTCTTACAAGCTAATTTTTTGGGTAAAAATACACTTTTTTGAATTAAAAAATAAGACAACAGTAAAGTAAGCTCAATTTTATATTGTGAAAGATGATGTTACGCCAAGTTAATTGATACCCAACATGTCATGCTTCAAAATTGCACCCTCTCATGGAATGGCGACAAACTTTTACCCTTAAAATTCTCCATATGCAAAGTTTAAAAATGTCTACAGGTTACCATTTTTGAGAGGAGGTCTATTGCTCTCGCTCTAACGATCGCTGTGTGTTTCGAACATCGTTTTTAATATGCGGGTGCTACTCACGTATGCGTTCGCTTCTGTGAGCGAGTTCGTCGGTACGGGGCGCTTTAAAAAAGTTTTTTTCTTATTTATTTTACTTTGAATTTTTTATTTTGCCACTGCCCTTTAAAAAAAAAAAAAATAGATCACTTTTATTCATATTACAAGGAATGTAAATATCCCTTGTAATAGAAAAAAGCATGAGAGGACCTCTTAAATATGAGATCTGGGGTCAAAAAGACCTCAGATCTCATATAAAACATAAAATCCAATAGAAAAAAAATGAAATAAAAAAAAAAAAAAAATTCTACTTTAAGAGCCCTCCAGACGGGTCACAGGTCCAGTAAGCAGCAAGGATGACTGGAGCGCAGGGAGTGGGCACCTCTCCCGCCACCGATAAAAGTGATCTTGCGGTGAATCCGCCACGGAGACTACTTTAATCCTAAAGATAAACGCACAGCGTTCCCAAATATACCGGGGTTATGGCAGCTACGGGGTTATGGCAGCTAGCTGCTGCCATAACAATGGTATTTAGCATTAAAGTATCAACATTTGGGTACGTCATTTTGCATGAAGTGGTTAATAAATGTAGGCCAAAATGTATTCTGCTACTTTTTTTTGCAAACATAACCTAAATCAGTGTGTATTCAATAAGGGGCATGGTTAGTTTTTTTTAAGTTGTAATTGTTTGTCCCTTTTTTTTAATATAAAGAAATTTAAACATTTCAGAAACTTGTAATTTTAAGTTATTTCTCACACACAGTATAGGAATAATTACAATTACACCCCAAAACACATTCTGACATGCCTCCTGAGTAAAGGGGTACCACATTTGTGAGACTTTTTTACAGCCTAGATGCATAGAGGAGCATCTTCAGGCTTTCCAGGGTAATAAATCATACTTCTAATTTCCTGACTACCTATCACATGTTTGGAGGCTCTAGAGCACCAGGACAGTCGAAACAACCACAAAATCATCCCATTTTAGAAAGGAAACATCTAAGATATTTTCAGAAAGGCATAGTGAGTCTTTTGACATGTATTTTTTTGCCACATGTTTTTGGAAAATGGAGGAAACTTTTTTTTTTTTTTTTACACAAAGTAGTCAGTTAATAAGATATTTCTAACACACATCATAGGCATACTTAGAATATCACCCATAAAACATTCTGCTACTCCTCCTGAGAATGGTGATACCACATATATGAGGCTTTTATACAGCTTAGCCACATAGAAGGGCCCAAAATCCACACTTCTAATTTCCTGACTAGCTATCATATTTTTGAAGGTCCTGGAGAACCAAGACAGTGGAAACACTCACAAAATGGCCATATTTTGGAAAGCAAATATCCTGTGATACTTTCTAAGCAGCATGGTGAGTCGGATGTATTTTTCTGTACACAAAGTTTTCAATGTAATAAGATATGCATGGATATACTTAGAATTACAACCCAAAACACACTCTAATACTCCTCCTGAATATGGCAATACTACATGTGGGACTTTTTCAGTGCCTGGACCAAGGATCTTGTACCTTGTGTATCGTGCAAATGAACCAATTGTGTAAAAAATAAAAAGTACTGTAATGGTCACCTCTGTACGAGTGGTCAGGGAATATAGCTTAGTGTAGTGTCACCTATTGCAGTCTCAGTCCCTATAAGCCAATCAAGCCTAGCCTACTGGTATGTGGCTGCCCCCAGGAATGCCATGTTCACTGGCCAGAAAGTACAGCAGGCTGAAGAAAAGAAGAACAAGAGTACTTGCATTAAGTCATTAATCTGACCTCTTAGAGAGTTAAGTTCATTGTCTAGGATCTGGGAGGGAGCATGTTTGTGCTGGATTCCAGAACATGTAGTTTGGTAAGTAGCACCATCAACTGTTTCCCTCTTTCCTGTTTTATTTGGGCACCATGCTTGGGCACCATGCTTAATAAACATACCCCTGATAACAGCTTTGTGAGCCTCCCAAACTATCCCCGGGTCACTGTCTGGTGTAACATTTGTCAGAAAGTATAATGTCAATTCTCTAATGATCGCCAGCAGTATTTCTGGCACCTGTAGGAGGCTTTCATTGAGTCTCCAGAGGCGTGTCACCGGGAAGCGACCTTTGACAGGGCATAGGTCAATGAGATAGGATCATGATCCGACCACGTTATTGACCCAATGGAGGTTTATCACACAGCATTTAGTGCATTGTGTTGGATAAGGAAAAAAATCAATTCTTGTGTAGAATTTATGAGGGGAACCTCAGTCAGTTGGGCTCTATGTAGGGCTTGCTTGATACGTCTGTGGGAGCCAGTGGGGATAGAGGAGGAGCTCGAAGAGGTGTCAACTGCAGGGGTTAGTGGAACATTAAAGTCTCCGCCAAGGATCAACTGCCCCTCTTTAAAATCCAACAATTGGGATATTTATTATATCAAAAAGTAAAAGATATAGGGGGTTATTTACGAAAGGCAAATCCGTATCCAGTGCCGTATCGCAAAAAATGGATGGTCATTGAGCAGCCAAATCTTCCAGGGCTGAAGTGGTTAAAAGCCTTTAAAAGCCTTTACAGGTTACCACTTTAGATTTACAGAGGAGGTTGACTGCTAAAATTACTACCCTCAATCTGACAGGGGTGTTTTTTTGGTTTTGTTTTTTATTTTGCTTTTTTATTTTATATTTACATGGTTCCTTTCATTTTTTTTTATTATTTTATTGTTATCACAGAGAATTTAAGTATCCCCTATGATAGCAATCAGTAGGGGCAGGTATTCTTTTAAAAAAAAAAAATTGGGGTCTATTAGACTCCTCTCTCCTCTGCCCTCAAAGCATCTGACCACACTAAGATCAGTGTGATAAGATGCTTTCCCCAATTTCCCAATGGCGCTGTTTATATCCAAAGTCATGAAATGCTCATAGCTTCCGGGTTTTCAGGACATAGAGAGGATTGGAGCCATTCTGGTCTCCAATCAGCTCTATGGTCAGCTGGTGGAACCACCGGCTGCATTAGGTTCCCTGATGGGACAGGAAAGCCTTAGAATACCATGGAAGACGGTGGGGGGAGGGGGGATGTTCCCGTTCCACTGCTTGTAAAAGCAGTCTAGCAGCTAATTAGCCACTAGGATTGCTTTTACATGAAAGCTGACTGCTGGCTGAAAGGAACAATGTCAAGATGATACCTAAACTTGTAGGCATCATTCTGGTATAACCACTCAAAGTCCAGCAACATACCAGTACGTTTCTGGTCCTTGTTGGGCATATATTTTAATTTTCTTTTTGTTCATGCAGCCTGTGGGCTGAACGAAAAAAAAGAGATTGATCGTTGGGTATGCCCACGATTAGAATAGCGCCCTGCATCCACCCACTTCTAATGATGGGCATACATGCACCATTTTTTTTTAACTGTGGTGGTGAAATCACCTCCTACAGTGCAGGAGTCGCTGATTTACGTATTGTTAGAGCAAACTCTGTTGCTGTAAAGATAAATTAATCAGTTCTGCAGCTGAATGGTATACTTGAAAAGCAAAATGATGAGATCGATAAAACATTAACTCAATAAAAACAACTTTTTTTATTGCAATCTGTGCCTAAAAATATATATTCCCAAAGCATGGGGGACAATCTGCCCCCAATGTTAGGAGCAAATCACTTCTCCACCCCTGCCCCATGCTTCAGCGTATATGCTCTTTTTTTAACTGCGGTGGTGAAATCACCTCTTACATCGCTGAAGTCGCTGATTTACATATTGTGAGAGCAAACACTGTTGCTGTCAAGATAAATAAATTAGTGCTGTAGCTGAATGGGGTTCCTACAAAGAAATAATGGTTCACAATAAAACACAGTAAACAGTAAAGTATAAAAGAATTACATATATGCAAACTAAACATGATAAAACATAGTAACATTAAAACATTGCAGTTATAGAATACAGTGAAACAAAGCATAGCAATAGAAAGAGAGTAGGGATGAGCCGAACACCCCCCTGTTCGGTTCGCACCAGAACCTGCGAACAGACCTAAACTTCGTGTGAACTTTAGAACCCTATTAAAGTCTATGGGACTCGAACGTTCACAATCTAAAGTGCTAATTTTAAAGGGTAATATGCAAGTTACTGTCCTAAAAAGTGTTTGGGGACCTGGGTCCTGCCCCAGGGGACATGGATCAATGCAAAAAAAGTTTTAAAAACAGACGTTTTTTCAGGAGCAGTGATTTTAATAATGATTAAAGTGAAACAATAAAAGTGTAATATTCCTTTAAATTTCGTAGCTGGAGGGTATCTATAGTATGCCTGTGAAGGGGCGCATGTTTCCCGTGCTTAGAACTGTCCCTGCACAAAGTGTCATTTGTGCAGGAAAAAAAGTCTTTTAAAATCACTTGCGGCTAAATTGTCGGCTCCCCGTAATACAGAGAACACTCAATGAGTGTTCTCTGTATTAGCCGACAATTCATTCATTCATTGATAAAAAAAAAAAAGCGTGGGGGTTCCCCAAAATTCAATTACCAGGCCCTTCAGGTCTGACGTGGATATTAAGGGGAATCCCGTGTCAAATGTAAAAAAAATTGACGTGGGGGTCCCCCTAAATATCCATACCAGACCCTTCAGGTCTGATATGGATATTAAGGGGAACCCCACATCAAATAAAAATAAAAAATTGACGCGGGGGTCCCCCTAAAAATCCATACCAGACCCTTTATCCGAGCATGCAACCTGGCAGGCCGCAGGAAAAGAGGGGGGGCGAGAGAGCGGCCCCCCCTCCCTCCTGAACTGTACCAGGCCACATACCCTCAACATTGGGAGGATGCTTTGGGGGTCTGTGACCCCTCAAAGCACCTTGTCCCCATGTTGATGAGGACAAGGGCCTCATCCTCACAACCCTGGCCAGTGGTTGTGAGGGTCTGCGGGCGGGGGGCTTATCAGAATCTGGAAGCCCCCTTTAACAAGGGGACCCCCAGATCCCGCCCCCCCCTGTTTGAAATGGTAAGGGGGTACAAAAGTACCCCTACCATTTCACAAAGAAAGTGTAAAAATGGTTAAATAAGACAAACACACTTTTGAAAAATTCCTTTATTAAAAATAAAAAAAAGATTCCAACGGTGCTAATCCACTCTTGCTATCCAGCGACGGATCTCCGGGGTCCAGCGATGGATGATCATATCCAGCGACGGGGGATCTCTCAGTCCAGCGCTGTCCATACATCCGTCTTCTGTCTCCAGTGCGGAGACACTGCGGAGATCCAAGCGCTGACGTTTCTTATATTAGGAGGGCGGGGCCACCCGTCACCTGACCCCGCCCCTCTGACGCTGGAGAGGGAAGCCATGGGTTCCCCAGTGATGTCTGGGTGACCCCGCCCCCTCTGATGTAACGCAGGTTTCCGTTACATCAGAGTGGGCGGGGTCACCCATACGTCACTGGGGAACCCCTGGCTCCCTTCACCAGCGTCAGAGGGGGTGGGGTCGGGTGACCGGTGGCCCCGCCCTCCTAATATAAGAAACGTCAGCGCTGGGATCTCCGCAGTGTCTCCACACTGGAGACAGAAGACGGATGTATGGACAGCGCTGGACTGAGAGATCCCCCATCACTGGATATAATCATCCATCGCTGGACCCCGGAGATTCATCGCTGGATAGCAAGAGTGGATTAGCACCGTTGGAATCTTTTTTTTTTTTTTTTTTTTTAATAAAGGAATTTTTCAAAAGTGTGTTTGTCTTATTTAACCATTTTTACACTTTCTTTGTGAAATGGTAGGGGTACTTTTGTACCCCCTTACCATTTCAAACAGGGGGGGGCGGGATCTGGGGGTCCCCTTGTTAAAGGGGGCTTCCAGATTCTGATAAGCCCCCCCGCCCGCTGACCCTTACAACCACCGGCCAGGGTTGTGAGGATGAGGCCCTTGTCCTCATCAACATGGGAACAAGGTGCTTTGAGGGGACACAGACCCCCAAAGCATCCTCCCAATGTTGAGGGTATGTGGCCTGGTACGGTTCAGGAGGGAGGGGGGGCCGCTCTCTCGTCCCCCCCTCTTTTCCTGCGGCCTGCCAGGTTGCGTGCTCGGATAAAGGGTCTGGTATGGATTTTTAGGGGGACCCCACGTCAATTTTTTTTTAAATTTGATGCGGGGTTTCCCTTAACATCCATATCAGACCTGAAGGGCCTGGTAATTGAATTTAGGGGAACCCCCACGCTTTTTTTTTTTTTTTTTTTTTTTTATCAATGAATGAATGAATTGTCGGCTAATACAGAGAACACTCATTGAGTGTTCTCTCTATTACTGGGAGCCGACAATTTAGCCGCAAGTGATTTTAAAAGACTTTTTTTCCTGCACAAATGACACTTTGTGCAGGGACAGTTCTAAGCACGGGAAACATGCGCCCCTTCACAGGCATACTATAGATACCCCCAGCTACGAAATTTAAAGGAATATTACACTTTTATTGTTTCACTTTAATCATTATTAAAATCACTGCTCCTGAAAAAACAACTGTTTTTAAAACTTTTTTTGGCATTGATCCATGTCCCCTGGGGCAGGACCCAGGTCCCCAAACACTTTTTAGGACAGTAACTTGCATATTACCCTTTAAAATGAGCACTTTAGATTTCTCCCATAGACTTGTATAGGGTGTTCCGGCTTTTCGAATTTGCTGCGAACAGCCCAAATTGTTCACTGTTCGCTGAACAGGCGAACAGGCAATGTTCGAGTAGAACATGAGTTCGACTCGAACTCGAAGCTCATCCCTAAAAGAGAGCAACAGATAGAGAATAGAGAGAGAAGAACAATAAAACAACAACTATTTTTGGCTTTTTTATTTTATGATTTTTATACTTTTATTTGTAACTGTAACTGTAAAGCTTCCAGGTTCGGGTCTCTAAAAATGCAATGGCATCTTTGGAGACCCTGTGAAAGTGTGTCCTATGACTGTGCAGTGCTGTACCCTATGCTAATACTTCATTAGTGTGTGGTATCTTTGGAAACATTCACCAATGCAGAGAACAGGTTGGTTAGCACAGGAGAGACAATAAAAGCACTTGTCATGGCTGCATCTGCGTTTCCTACAAACACAACATCTTTTTTGGGGTGTTCTTTGGCCTGAGGTACTACAGAGGACTTCTGGGAAGTGCCTCTCATGCAGCCGGCTCACAGCATTTGCATTGGGATGTTGGGCCATAGCACCATATGTAAATAGAAGGGCTGTGATGGTCTATTCCTGGAATTTAAGGAAGGATCTAGTTCATCCTGGCGCTTTGTGTAGCACATAAGCATTCAGCAGAACCAATTGAAATAGACATACAGACACTTTTTTGTACCAGCATCTGGCCTTATGGGCAATTAGGTATGACACCAACAACTGGTCATTGAGGTCCACCCCTCCCATATTTAGGTTGCATTCGTGGACACAGAGGGGTTTCTCCACAACACCAGTCGCCATTTGAATCTGGATAGTCGTATCTGCGTGAAGGGAGGACAGAATGAAAACATTCCGATTATCCCTCCACTTCACTGCAAGCAAATTATTACACTTAAAGCAGTCTCTCTGCCCCAGTCTAAGTCAGGATTCTACAAGCCGCTGGGGTAAGATTAGATTGCACGGTGCCACATGCGCCAATTCCATGATCAAAGAAGTGACTAAAAATAGGCACTTCAATAGTCGTGTAATAATTGTCCACGTACAAGTGGCACCCCTTTCTGAATAAGGGTGACACCAAGTCCCACACAGTCGGCTGAATTTTGTGGAGCCGATCAAATTCAGGGTCACCCCAAGGATGACAGACATCACTGACCCATCATGCCCCGGGCAGTGAAGTCACAAGGGGAAGGGTCTCGGAATGACGTCATCCTCCCCATCGCAGCATCGGAGGAGGAACGTTTTTTAAATCTTCAGCAGGATCGGTGGCGGCAGCAGTGGAGGAAGAACGGAGGACGAAGCGGGGGAAAACGAAGCCAGAGGAAGACAGAGAAGGCTGAAAGAAGAAGCTGGTTAGAAAGAACGAGAAGACAGAAGGAAGACTGGAGGAAGATGGAGGAAGAAGCAGGGAAAAGAAGAAAACATTTTAATAAAGGAATTGTCAAAAACTGGCTATTGTCTTTTGTCATGTTTCACTGCTTTTTTTGGTGAATGAGTAGGGGTACTTCACATAGGGAGTGGGATCTGAGCCCCCCTTTCCTGGCCTGCCATGGCTGCTTGCTCGGATAAGGGTCTGGTATGGATTTGGGGGGGGGGGGGGCGCCACGTGATTTTTTTTTAGAAAAATTGGTGAGGAGTTCCCCTTAATGTCCACACCAGACTCAAAGGGCCTGGTATGGACTGAGGAGGGCTTCACACCTTTTTTACCCTTGATTTTTAATCTATATTGCTGGGACCTGGCAATACATTACAGCCACAAACAGTTTTGAATTAGATTTTTCCCTTTAGAAATGTAATTTTGCTGCAACAATGTTCCACACATTGGCCAGATGCACTACTTTACTTTACTTTAATTTTTATTGTTTTTACTTTAAGCATTACTAAAATCACTGCTCGTGATAAAAATGGCCGTTTAAATAAAATTTCCATTTTTTTAAACTTTTTTTACATTAATACATGTCCCCTGTGGCAGGACCCAGGTCCCCATACACTTTTTATGGCAAAGAACTTTCATACAAGCCTTCAGTGAGAACTTTGGATTTTGTAAGTTTAAGCCCCATTGACTTCCACTATTCCCGCATATGCCTATCTGACAGGCATGTTCGCCGGCAATTGCGTGGCTTACCATTTGCATGTATGCCCAGTTTAAGCGTTGAAGTCCCAACTGGCCTTAATTGAGCGCTATTTTCAGGGACTGCAGGATTATATATTGGTGCTATAGTAAATTACCCCCAATGTTTGGTATGGCAGTGATCAGAGACACTAGGACTGATGTGGTGGTGATCAGGGACACTGGGACTGGTGTGGCGGTGATTGGGACGCTGGGACTGGTGTGGCGGTGATTGGGACGCTGGGACTGGTGTGGCGGTGATTGGGACGCTGGGACTGGTGTGGCGGTGATTGGTACGCTGGGACTGGTGTGGCGGTGATTGGTACGCTGGGACTGGTGTGGCGGTGATTGGGATGCTGGGACTGGTGTGGCGGTGATCAGGGACATTAGTACTGGTGACGATGAACAGGGACAATATGACTGGTGCTGTAGTAATTAGGTACTAGTACTGTAATATGAGGTAAACCGTTCAGTTCCTATTGGTGAAATAAGTTTTTTTTTGCTGAAATTTCCACTGAGCCAGCATAAGTGGGCAGCATATAGGACAAAACATTTCCCTTTAATGCCAAACACGTCAAAGAATTCTGACGTTTTAAGGGAATGACTGCTTTGGTCATCTAAGACAGCTTACATATTAAAGTATATGTGAACCCTCACCTTGTAAAACAACCCATTCAATTTAAAATAGAAATGAAAGGGAAAACTTTGGGTATAGATATAGAAAAAAAAAGGTATTTATAATTTCTTTATAAGTGATCAGATGAATTTTCTTCCTAGTGAAGAGCTGTGCGGGGGAGGGGACTGTTAGCACAAGTCTTGGCTATTAGAGGACAAGCAGGCTATAATCGCAGCCAGAAAACTGACCACTGCTTCTATGCCCACCATGATCAGTTTGAAATAGGAAAGCAAGGGGACTGGAAGGATCATATGTTGTTTCACACAAACAAAGCAATACAAAGAGCAGGAAACTTTTTAAAACAAGTACATGGTACACCATGCACCTATCATGACTATCATGTCAGCACAAGTCTGGGCTATTAGAGGACAAGCAGGCTATACTCACAGCACAGCCAGAAAACTGACCACTACTTCTATGCCCACCATGATCAGTTTGAAATAGGAAAGCAAGGGGACTGGAAGGATCATATGTGGTTTCACACAAAGAAAGCAATACAAAGAGCAGGAAACTTTTTAACACCAGTACACGGTACACCATGCACCTATCATGACTATAAAATGTTGAGGTAACATACTCTTTTTGAATTACTTTTTAAGGTTTTGCTTGGGGATAACCTAAACAGGACATATTTTTTGACAAGTTTTACCCTTTGTGGAGTATATCACTACACTTCAATGTGACTGTTGTTTTCTCCACTATGATTTAACATGGGTGAGAAATTTTAGTGGGTGCAGAGTCCTGTTTGGATATAAGGCTGATACATGCATGCTGCTATCACATTCTGAGAACTTGAAGTGATTGTAAAGTCTAAGTTTTTTTTCTATTAAAATAACAAACATGTCATACTTACCCCCCCCCCCCCCCCCCCGTACAGTGATTTTGCACAGGGCAGCCGATATTCTCCACTTCTCTGGTCCCTGGCTATAGCTCCTCACCCCTCCCTTCTGTTGAGTGCCCCCACAGCAAGCAACTTGCTATGGGGGCACCTGAACAGAGCTGCAGCTCTGTGTGTCCATTCAGACACAGAGCCACGGTTCAACCCCACCCCCTCTCTCTCCTGATCGGCTAACTGAGTTTCAATGATAGCGGGAGCCAATGGCGCTGCTGCTGTGTCTCAGCCAATCAGAAAGGAGTGTCCCCGACTGACAAAGACTCATGGTCATTACTGGATAGAGAGGGGGCTCACGTATTAGGGGGCTGAGGGGGCTTGCTGCACACAGAAGGATGGCTTAACTCCAATGTAAAAATGCATATAAAAGCAAAGGAGAAGGCCTTCAAAAAAAAAATACAAGCTTGAAGGATCATCATCAGCATTCAGACTTTATAAAGGATTGTAAGGGTACAATTAGGGTGGCTAAGATAGAACACGAAAGACACAGCTAAAGAGAGCAAAAAAAATGGCGAAGGTATTGAATTTTTCTTCTCCTCAGTCTTCACGATGGAATCGGGGGCTTCACTAACCAAAACTGCATTGTTTATACTTATGACACATCACAGGAAGCACCTCCATGGTTAACAGAGGACAGAATTAAAATTTGACTTGGGAAACTTAACCTTAATAAATCACCGGGACAAGATGGCTTGCATCTGAGGGTACTTTGGGAACTCAGTCAAATAATTGCCAGACCATTGTTCCTAATTTTTACTGACTGGAATGGTACCAGCTGATAAAAGCCAATGTAGCACCAATATTTAAAAAGGGCTCAAAATGCATCCCTGGGAATTACAGACCAGTTAGCCTAACATCAATAGTATGCAAGCTCCTGGATGGGATGATAAGGGACTATATAGACAAGATTTTAGTAATGAGAATGGTATCATAAGCATTAATCAGCATGGATTCATGAAGTCGGAGTCGTTCTTGCCAAAACAATCTCTTAACCTTCTACGAGGAGGTGAGTTGCCATCTAGATAAAGGAAGGCCCGTAGACATGGTGTATCTGGATTTTACAAAAGCATTTGACACATAAATGTCTACTGTACAAAATAAGGTCTGTTGGCATGGACTATAGGGTGAGTACATGGATTGAAAACTGGCTACAAGGGCGAGTTCAGAGGGTGGTGATAAATGGGGAGTACTCAAAATGGTCAGGGGTGGGTAGTGGGGTCCCCCTGGGTTCTGTGCTGAGACCAATCCTATTTATTTTGTTCATAAATGCCCTTGAGGATGGGGTAAACCATTCAATCTCTGTATTTGAGGACAATACTAAGCTAAGCAGGGCAATAACTTCTCCGCAGGATGTGGAAACCTTGCAAAAAGACCTGAACAAATGAATGGAGTGGGCAACTACATGGCAAATGAGGTTTAATGTAGAAAAATGTAAAATAATGCATTTGGGGGGAAAAAATGGATCTAGGATGGAAAAGGACCTGGGGTCCTAGTAGATGATAAGCTCAGCAATGGCATACAATGCCAAGCTGCTGCTAACAAAGCAAACAGAATATTGGCATGCATTAAAAAGGGATCAACTCCAGAGATAAAACCATAGTTTTCCGCTTTACAAGATTCTTGTCCGGCAGGCACCTAGAATATGCTGTCCAGTTCTGGGCACCAGTCCTCAGGAAGGATGTACTGGAAATGGAGCGAGTACAAAGAAGGGGAACAAAGCCAATAAAGGGTCTGGAGGATATTAGTTATGAGAAAAGGTTGCGAGCACTGAACTTATTGTCTCTGGAGAAGAGATGCTAGAGAGGGGATATTATTTCAATTTATAAATACCGTACTGGTGACCCCCACAATAGGGATTAAACTTTTTCGCGGAAGGAAGTTTAACAAAACACGTGGCCACTCATTAAAATTAGAAGAAAAGAGGTTTAATGTTAAACTGCGTAGAGGGTTCTTTATTGTAAGAGAAAGGGGGGGGGGGGGGGTAGTTTGGGACTTTGAATGAGGCACATTTGCCTCCATCCCTGAGTGCAAAAAAATTGAAAAGGGGATTTGGCACTTTGAATGAGGCTGTGAACATTGTGAAGGAAAGCTGAATTAAAGTGCATATTTATTAATCATAAAAAATGCATAATACATCTCACAAACAGAAAACCACATATAATAAAAAAACATTGTAATAAATGTAATTCTATAAATATTCACACTCACATAAATATGTACGCATGCAATACAGGGTACAACAGTGCATAACAACCAAGTGTCACACAGTGGTCTGAATTGATAGATTATTACATTAAATGAATTAATATGTATATACATGTATTATCTGAACAACATTGCAATGGAAATGCAAGTATTATGAAACCAGTAGAACCATGATGGATTGAAGATGAATATTTACAGATTGATTAAATCACTGCATATATCTGCATCCCTATTGACTGACGCGTTTCAGGGGCGGATGCTTTTGGGATATCTACAGAATATAAGAAGGTGTTATTAGTCTGGTTGTAGTGAAGCATATCACGCATGGGACAACGTAGCCCACCCTGAGTACTTACATGGAGTCAATGTGATGAGGTGTGTTAAGTATGAACCCAAGGCCAGAAAAGTAGTCCATCATGGGAGCTGAAGTAGCAAGAAGCTACACGCCAGTGGGGTGCACACACAAGACCCCCACTCTCCAACACAGAGACACAGATTACTAATATATCCAATGGAACCAGGTGAGGGAACAAAAGGGACAATAAAAAAAAAATATATATATATACATACACAATGTCATTAGATCATATTAATTATTCACCAAGAATACTTAGTGAGAAAAAAAATAATAATAATCAGGTTGATAGATATAGCAACCTTGAGGTAACGTTCTGGAGTCCCATAAAAAAATTCATCTTCAATCCATCATATTGAATTACTGGCAGCAAGTGTTTGTTCCTGTCTTTCTAATGGGGATGGGCGAATGGTTTGGCCCAAGCATAAGTTTCTGGCTGAACTTCCTTTGTTCAGTTGTTCGGCGAATAGCCAAACAAACGGGTCGTTCGACCATTTGTTCAGCCCCCTGAACCGACCACAATGCATTGCGACACTGAACAGTGCATTGCAAGCCCCGATTGGCTGAAGCAGTGAAAGCTTCAGCCAATCAAGGCACAGAGCACTGTCAGAGTCATGACTAGACACTGTCATCTTGACTTTATCCAATCATGGCTCATTCCTGCCCCACAGTATAAAAGTATTCTTTCAATGGCAACCATTTTCAGTATGATATCAGCATGGAGAAAAGTTAAGACAAGTAGTGATGGACGAACTTCCGACGGGACGTTTCGCGAACGCGAAACGCGAACGGACACAAACGTTCGCGAAAACGACCGTTCGCCGCGGGCTCCATTGACTTCAATGGGAGGCGAATTTCGCAAACCTTTAGGTCGAATTTGCGGCCACGGGGTAATTATTAGGGGGTAGCACGTAGTCCCACCACCTGGACAATAGCATAATACATGTATGAGGTGAATTTGGGATCGATAACTACAAGCATTTTTTTTTTATTTGGGAAATTGTTCTGACAATTCAGGACTATGGAGCTAATGAAGGCAATGGAGGAGAGGGAAGGTCAGGGACCAGGGTAGGCAAACAAGAGGGTGCAGGAGATACAGAGCACTGACAGCAGCACCGTAATACAGAGCACTGACATCAGCACCGTGACATACAGCGCTGACAGCAGCTCCGTGACATACAGCGCTGACAGCAGCTCCGTGACATACAGCGCTGACAGCAGCTCCGTGACATACAGCGCTGACAGCAGCTCCGTGACATACAGCGCTGACAGCAGCTCCGTGACATACAGCGCTGACAGCAGCACCGTGACATACAGCGCTGACAGCAGCTCCGTGACATACAGCGCTGACAGCAGCTCCGTGACATACAGCGCTGACAGCAGCTCCGTGACATACAGCACTGACAGCAGCTCCGTGACATACAGCGCTGACAGCAGCTCCGTGACATACAGCGCTGACAGCAGCACCGTGACATACAGCGCTGACAGCAGCTCCGTGACATACAGCGCTGACAGCAGCTCCGTGACATACAGCGCTGACAGCAGCTCCGTGACATACAGCGCTGACAGCAGCTCCGTGACATACAGCGCTGACAGCAGCTCCGTGACATACAGCGCTGACAGCAGCTCCGTGACATACAGCGCTGACAGCAGCTCCGTGACATACAGCGCTGACAGCAGCTCCGTGACATACAGCGCTGACAGCAGCTCCGTGACATACAGCGCTGACAGCAGCTCCGTGACATACAGCGCTGACAGCAGCACCGTAAGCAGCCCCAGGAGGAAGTCAGCACAGCACAGGGATGGTGTGATCCCCTCATAATAAGAACCCCCAGGAGGAAGTCAGCACAGCACAGGGATGGTGGGAGCCCCTCATAATAAGAACACCCAGGAGGAAGTCAGCACAGCACAGGGATGGTGGGAACCCCTCATAATAAGCAGCCCCAGTAGAAATATGACACCGCTCAACCTCTTCAAAGAGGAGGGTAGGGGCATATAGTACGGTGTGCTTTTTTGGGTCAGGGAAGTGAGCCAAATGAATTAAGAAGGTCTGTGTGCTTGATTCCAAAAATTGTTTATAGACATATACATGGTCTACTGATCACATGTGTTGAATTCCTCCGAGATCCATGCCTCATTCATTTTTAGAAATGTGAGGTAGTTAACACTGTGGTGAGCTAGGCGAGTACGCTTATCGGTCACAATCCCCCCTGCTGCGCTGAACGTCCTTTCGGACAGGACACTGGATGAGGGGCAAGCCAACAGTTCGATTGCAAATTGGGCAAGCTCTGGCCAGAGGTCAAGCCTGCCCACCCAGTAGTCTAGGGGTTCATCACTCCTCAGAGCGTCCACATCGGCCGTTAACCCAATGTAGTCGGACACCTGACGGTCTAGGCGTTCCCTGATGCTGGATCCGGATGACACCTGTCGATGGGTCGGCTGAAAGAATGACCTCATATCCGAAGTCACCAACACATCTTCAAACCGGCCTCTTCTTGCAGGCGCTGTTGGATTGGTACCCGCAAATCCTTCTCTGGGAGTGGGAATTGCTCCTCTGCCAGCGCACGCAAAAGCAGAATGCAGCATTTCTCGAAGCAAGGCCTGGAAGTGCTGCATTCTGACAGCCCTCTGCGACGGCGGTAACATTTCCGCCATTTTGTGTTTGTACCGGGGGTCTAAGTACGTTGCCACCCAGTACTGGTCCTTGACCCTCATGCTTTTTATACGGGGGTCCCTATTAAAACACTGGAGCATGAAGGCCCCCATTTGCACTAAAGTGGAAGCGGTGTGGTGGCCTGGCTCCTGCTCATCATCCAGGATAATGTCGTCCTCTTCATTCTCCTCTCCCCATCCTCGCACAACAGGGATCCCAGAAAGGTTTAAAGCATGCTCTTCTTGCTCCTGCTCATCCGCCCCGGCACCATCCTCCTCTGACTCCTCATCAGACTCCTGTTGTTGACTTGTCTCAGATAGAGTAGCCCCCCCTGGGAATTCATCCAGCATTGCGACTTCCTCATCTTCCCGCTCCTGCTCCTCCACAGCCTGATCAATGACACGACGCAATGCACGCTCCAGAAAGAAGGCATAAGGTACCATGTCACTGATGGCGCCATGGCTGCGACTGACCAGTTTGGTGATCTCCTCAAATGGCCGCAGAAGTCTGCATGTGTCGCGCATGAGCAGCCACTGGCGCGGTGAAAAAAAACCCAGCTCCCCAGAACCGTTTCTTTCGCAGAGTTCATACAGGTAGACGTTAACTGCACGTTTCTGCTGGAGCAGCCTATCAAGCATATAGAAGGTTGAGTTCCATCGCGTCGGGCAATCGCAAATAAGACGTCTGACCGGCAGATGGTGTCGCCGCTGAATGTCAGCAAGGCGAGCCATGGCCGTGTAAGATCTTCTGAAATGGGCCGAGATTTTCCTTGCCTGCCGCAAGATGTCCTGGACCCCAGGGTATTTGACAAGGAATCGCTGCACGACCAAGTTTAAGACGTGTGCCATGCACGGCACGTGCGTGATTTTGCCCTGTTTCAATGCGCTAAGCAGATTGGCACCGTTGTCACACACCACTTTACCAACTGTCAAATTGAGCGGTGTTAGCCACTCATCTGCCTGTGAACGCAAAGCTGAAAGGAGTGCCGGGCCAGTGTGGCTCTTTGCTTCCAGGCACAACAGACGCAGCACGGCATGGCAACGTCTCACCTGGCATGTGGAATAGGTTCTGGGGAGCTTGGGCGGTGCAGTGGAAGAGACGCTAGCAGCGGAAAAGGAGGAGGCAGCTGAGGAGGAGAGGGAGGAGGATGGAGTAGGAGGAGGAGAAGAAGAGTCAGGCCTGCATGCAATCCGTGGCGGTAAAACCAAATCTACACGGGTGCCACGGGTTACATGCTTGACGGCCGTCAGAAGGTTCACCCAGTGGGCAGTAAAACTGATATACCTTCCCTGCCCGTGTTTGCTAGACCACGTGTCTGTGGTCAGATGTATCTTGGCACCGACACTGTGTGCCAGAGATACATTCACTTGCCGCTGAACATGGCCATATAGCTCTGGGATGCCCTTCTCTGAGAAATACTTCCTTCCTGGGACCTTCCATTGTGGTGTTCCAATGGCCACAAATTTGCGAAAGGCCTCCGAGTCCACCAGTTTATATGGCAGTAGTTGGCGGGCTATGAGTTCTGACAAGCCAGCCGCCAACCGTTGGGCAAGAGGGTTATCCGGCGTCATCATTTTTTTACGCTCAAACATTAGGCCCACGGAAGCCTGCCTTTTTGCAGAAAAATGTGAGCTTGGCGTGATGGAAGGTGGAGTGGAGGACAATTGTGAGGAGAGAGGAGAAGGAGAAGTAGAAGACGAGGCTGGACGGTGAGAGCCTGCAGTGTGGCTTTGTGTGTTCCGTTGCTCCCACTGGGCTCGGTGATGGCTGCTCATGTGCCTTCTTAAGGCGGTCGTCCCTAGGTGAGTATTGGGCTTACCGCGACTAACGCGTTGACTGCAAAGATTGCAGATGGCAACGCTATTGTCAGCAGCGGACACGTTAAAAAAAGCCCACACTGCGGAGCCATGTGCCGGTGTCCTGGGAGCGCCAGATGTGACCGTACATGGTCGATGACTCGCTCCTGATACATTTGCAGTCTGCTTTGTCCCTGCTGTGCAATGTAAGTCATTGCTGCTTCTCCTCCCTATCTGCTGGTCCATATCTCCCTCTGAACTCCCCTCCTCTTCCTCTCTTGTGGGCACCCACGTGACATCACTAGACACGTCATCATCAACGTCACCTTCCCCACCGCTATAAGTAGAGTAGGCAGCAACACCGGGGACCAACCTCCTCCTTGGGCTGATCTGGGTACTGGCGTCAGACTGCTGAGTAGCGCTTGTTGCTACCTCCTCTTCCTGATCCAATACCAAGAGTGGCTGCGCATCAGAAATGTCCTCTTGATATGGATCGGAAAATAATTCCAGTGACTCAAGCGGAAGGTATGTGGTGGTGGTGGTGGTGGTCGTGTTGTTGGTGGTAGTGTCTTTGGGGGTGCACATAGCAGAGAGTGAAGAAGAGGGTGCAGATCGAGAGGATGAGGAGGGTGCAGAAGAGTAAGGCTGAGCGAGCCACTCAACCAAGTCTGGTGCATCCTTTAAAGTAATTGAACGCACCTTCTGCAACTTCCCACTTTGGCTCAAGCCTGTTGCTCCTGCCCTACCCCTACCACCCCTGCGGAAGGGCCTGCCTCTTCCTCTGCATGTCATTTTTTAAATGACCCTGTGACAAAACTCTTAGTCCCTATACCGCTGAAGGACTGCTGCAGTATAGGTGAGCGGTCAGCAGTGGTGCACGTCAACCCTATCTATTGTGGACCTATAGCGGTCCTTACAGAACAGCAGACTGTACCGCACTCAAGCCTATGTACCGTAGCACCCTATACCAAGTTACCAGTCCTTATAAGAACTTTTGTGGACCAAGCAGGTTGTGTATTAGTGTTTAGCAGACTGTACGTCAGTCCCTATACCGCTGAAGGACTGCTGCAGTATAGGGCAGCGGTCAGCAGTGGTGCACGTCAACCCTATCTATTGTGGACCGATAGCGGTCCTTACAGAACAGCAGACTGTACCGCACTCAAGCCTATGTACCGTAGCACCCTATACCAAGTTACCAGTCCTTATAAGAACTTTTGTGGACCAAGCAGGTTGTGTATTAGTGTTTAGCAGACTGTACGTCAGTCCCTATACCGCTGAAGGACTGCTGCAGTATAGGGCAGCGGTCAGCAGTAGTGCACGGCAACCCTATGTATTGTGGACCGATAGCGGTCCTTACAGAACAGCAGACTGTAACGCACTCAGGCCTATGTACCGTAGCACCCTATACCAAGTTACCAGTCCTTATAAGAACTTTTGTGGAACAAGCAGGTTGTGTGTTAGTGATTAGCAGACTGTACGTCAGTCCCTATACCGCTGAAGGACTGCTGCAGTATAGGTGAGCGGTCAGCAGTGGTGCACGTCAACCCTATCTATTGTGGACCGATAGCGGTCCTTACAGAACAGCAGACTGTACCGCACTCAAGCCTATGTACCGTAGCACCCTATACCAAGTTACCAGTCCTTATAAGAACTTTTGTGGACCAAGCAGGTTGTGTATTAGTGTTTAGCAGACTGTACGTCAGTCCCTATACCGCTGAAGGACTGCTGCAGTATAGGGCAGCGGTCAGCAGTAGTGCACGGCAACCCTATGTATTGTGGACCGATAGCGGTCCTTACAGAACAGCAGACTGTACTGCACTCAGGCCTATGTACCGTAGCACCCTATACCAAGTTACCAGTCCTTATAAAAACTTTTGTGGACCAAGCAGGTTGTGTGTTAGTGTTTAGCAGACTGTGCGTCAGTCCCTATACCGCTGAAGGACTGCTGCAGTATAGGGCAGCGGTCAGCAGTAGTGCACGGCAACCCTATGTATTGTGGACCGATAGCGGTCCTTACAGAACAGCAGACTGTAACGCACTCAGGCCTATGTACCGTAGCACCCTATACCAAGTTACCAGTCCTTATAAGAACTTTTGTGGACCAAGCAGGTTGTGTGTTAGTGATTAGCAGACTGTACGTCAGTCCCTATACCAATGAAGGACTGCTGCAGTATAGGGCAGCGGTCAGCAGTAGTGCACGGCAACCCTATGTATTGTGGACCGATAGCGGTCCTTACAGAACAGCAGACTGTAACGCACTCAGGCCTATGTACCGTAGCACCCTATACCAAGTTACCAGTCCTTATAAGAACTTTTGTGGACCAAGCAGGTTGTGTGTTAGTGATTAGCAGACTGTACGTCAGTCCCTATACCAATGAAGGACTGCTGCAGTATAGGGCAGCGGTCAGCAGTAGTGCACGGCAACCCTATGTATTGTGGACCGATAGCGGTCCTTACAGAACAGCAGACTGTACTGCACTCAGGCCTATGTACCGTAGCACCCTATACCAAGTTACCAGTCCTTATAAAAACTTTTGTGGACCAAGCAGGTTGTGTGTTAGTGATTAGCAGACTGTACGTCAGTCCCTATACCAATGAAGGACTGCTGCAGTATAGGGCAGCGGTCAGCAGTAGTGCACGGCAACCCTATGTATTGTGGACCGATAGCGGTCCTTACAGAACAGCAGACTGTAACGCACTCAGGCCTATGTACCGTAGCACCCTATACCAAGTTACCAGTCCTTATAAGAACTTTTGTGGACCAAGCAGGTTGTGTGTTAGTGATTAGCAGACTGTACGTCAGTCCCTATACCAATGAAGGACTGCTGCAGTATAGGGCAGCGGTCAGCAGTAGTGCACGGCAACCCTATGTATTGTGGACCGATAGCGGTCCTTACAGAACAGCAGACTGTAACGCACTCAGGCCTATGTACCGTAGCACCCTATACCAAGTTACCAGTCCTTATAAGAACTTTTGTGGAACAAGCAGGTTGTGTGTTAGTGATTAGCAGACTGTACGTCAGTCCCTATACCAATGAAGGACTGCTGCAGTATAGGGCAGCGGTCAGCAGTAGTGCACGGCAACCCTATGTATTGTGGACCGATAGCGGTCCTTACAGAACAGCAGACTGTAACGCACTCAGGCCTATGTACCGTAGCACCCTATACCAAGTTACCAGTCCTTATAAGAACTTTTGTGGACCAAGCAGGTTGTGTGTTAGTGATTAGCAGACTGTACGTCAGTCCCTATACCAATGAAGGACTGCTGCAGTATAGGGCAGCGGTCAGCAGTAGTGCACGGCAACCCTATGTATTGTGGACCGATAGCGGTCCTTACAGAACAGCAGACTGTAACGCACTCAGGCCTATGTACCGTAGCACCCTATACCAAGTTACCAGTCCTTATAAGAACTTTTGTGGAACAAGCAGGTTGTGTGTTAGTGATTAGCAGACTGTACGTCAGTCCCTATACCGCTGAAGGACTGCTGCAGTATAGGTGAGCGGTCAGCAGTGGTGCACGTCAACCCTATCTATTGTGGACCGATAGCGGTCCTTACAGAACAGCAGACTGTACCGCACTCAAGCCTATGTACCGTAGCACCCTATACCAAGTTACCAGTCCTTATAAGAACTTTTGTGGACCAAGCAGGTTGTGTATTAGTGTTTAGCAGACTGTACGTCAGTCCCTATACCGCTGAAGGACTGCTGCAGTATAGGGCAGCGGTCAGCAGTAGTGCACGGCAACCCTATGTATTGTGGACCGATAGCGGTCCTTACAGAACAGCAGACTGTAACGCACTCAGGCCTATGTACCGTAGCACCCTATACCAAGTTACCAGTCCTTATAAGAACTTTTGTGGACCAAGCAGGTTGTGTGTTAGTGATTAGCAGACTGTACGTCAGTCCCTATACCAATGAAGGACTGCTGCAGTATAGGGCAGCGGTCAGCAGTAGTGCACGGCAACCCTATGTATTGTGGACCGATAGCGGTCCTTACAGAACAGCAGACTGTACTGCACTCAGGCCTATGTACCGTAGCACCCTATACCAAGTTACCAGTCCTTATAAGAACTTTTGTGGACCAAGCAGGTTGTGTGTTAGTGATTAGCAGACTGTACGTCAGTCCCTATACCAATGAAGGACTGCTGCAGTATAGGGCAGCGGTCAGCAGTAGTGCACGGCAACCCTATGTATTGTGGACCGATAGCGGTCCTTACAGAACAGCAGACTGTACTGCACTCAGGCCTATGTACCGTAGCACCCTATACCAAGTTACCAGTCCTTATAAGAACTTTTGTGGACCAAGCAGGTTGTGTATTAGTGTTTAGCAGACTGTGCGTCAGTCCCTATACCGCTGAAGGACTGCTGCAGTATAGGGCAGCGGTCAGCAGTAGTGCACGGCAACCCTATGTATTGTGGACCGATAGCGGTCCTTACAGAACAGCAGACTGTACCGCACCCAAGCCTATGTACCGTAGCACCCTAGACAGACCAAGTTACCAGTCCTGATAAAGAGCTTTGTGGAACAAGTGAGTTGTGAATGATTAGCAGACTGCAGCAGAAGGGCAGCAGTCAAGTATAATATTCTTTCTATATTTGGAAGAAAGAATATTATACGTGTACAAGCCTATTACCGTACCACTGATACCAGTCCTGAAAAGAACCTTTGTGGAACTAATAGTAACAGCAAGTCTTTAAAATTATCCTCACTGCCTGACACACTGCTTCCTGCCTGTCCCTATACAAATTGGCAAAAAAGAGTAGGCTGGAACGATTAGCTGGAACAGCTCTTTTGTGGACCTGATAGTAACAGCTAATGATGATGATGATGATGATGATGAAGAAAGACTAATCTGGCTGAGCTGTCCCTAAAATAGCAGCATACAGCGCTCTGTCCCTTTATCTAAACTGACAAAAGAAACTCAGGCTGCTGACCTAACACCTATACCAGTCCTGAAAAGAACTTTTGTGTACCAAATAGCTAGCGTTTTCTCTGTCCCTACTCCACACAGGATCCTTTCCCTACAGTGACAGAAGAAAGAATGTAAAATGGCCACCGGATCGGGTGTATTTATAGGTTAGGGGGAATGTCCAAGTGTCCATGAGCTGTCATGTCTCAATTGGTTGTCCTGTAACACATGATAAACGTGTCACGAAAGGTTAAAGTTCTTGTATACATTAAACACGTAAGTCCGCCGGGGCGAACGACGGAAAAAGGCGTTCGAACCCGCGGACGGCGAAAGTCGGAAATTCGCCGCGAAACGACCGCCGGGCGAACCGTTCGGCCATCACTAAAGACAAGGCTTTGTTCAGTGGTATCAGTTAAGCCCCATACACACTATCAGTTTTTCTGCTGAGTTTTTCCTTCAGATTTACCAAAACCATGTATTACAAGGGCCTGCCTGATTGCATACAAATTGAAACTCCTAAGGTTTGACCTCATATTATATGGTTTTGGTAAATCTGAAGCAAAAACTTAGCAGAAAAACTGATAGTGTGTATGGGGCTTTAGTTAGTGTGCTATACTGTGCTATTTTGCTTCAATTGTCAGCGTAGGGTGTTGATTCTGTTAGTCAGCAGGGTGCTATGTAGGTCTATGTCTTTTTAAAATGATGTATTTTGTAATAAATATTTATATTTTTAGATAATTATCGTCTCATATTGTGCCACAAAATCCATTTGTTTTTGATACAGTTGTCTAAACTCAGTCAATCCTTTTTCTAAATAATAGGATGTTGGCATAGCGGGGGTCCTCCCTTTCTATGATTTTTTATATATTTTTTTATTTCTTATTCATCATTGTTTTTCTTGATTATGCTGTTGTGATTTTTGTGATTTAGTTTATGTTTTCCGTAATTAAATGTGTAATTGTGTATTGGGATTGCAGTTAGGATTCTTACCACAAGATGGCGTGCATTTTTGTGCTGATTTTGGAGGTGGGTTTACCTCCCATAATCATTGTTTAGTGATTGTGTTATTCATCTATTATTTTAGAAAGGTTTTTATACTTCATTTTTACTATAGCTATTTTTTAAACTAGGAATCTTCAAACTACGCTCCTCCAGCTGTTGTAGAACTGCATATCCCATGAGACATTGTAAAACTGTGACATTTACAGGCATGACTAGGCATGATAAGAATTGTAGTTCCTGAACAACTGGAGGGCCATAGTTTGAAGACCCCTGATTTATACTTTTTAAATTGCCACCCTAGTCTTTATTAGGTGTCCAAACCTCCTGTTATGATGGCTTTTCAGGCTTCCAGTTTCCTGGCTATGGAATCTGGAACGCAAAAGGTATTTCCCCTGCTTGGGTATTTAAAGTGTTTCTGTTTTCACTTTAATGCATAGAATGCATTAAGGTAAAAAAACCTTGAGGGTTTACAACCACTTTAAAGACCAATTTTTCCACAACTGTGTGACAGGGTATCAAATATTATTTTTTTACAGCAAGGCAAATTCTTGCTTTCATCAAGAGTACTTCTATAGGGTTACAGTGTGAAGGCACCATCAACACCCAAATCCCAATTTTTCACCACCTGTTACTTCTATCCAAAGTCTGCAAAAGAGACACCAGACTTTATCAAAAAAAAAAAAATGTTAATCTTGGCCTGAGTGTACTATAATAGGCTTTCTTCACACAAGGCTTGCTCACTGTGGAGCAAAACTTTATTTCCATCCAAAGTCTGCCAAAGAGAGACCAGAATGTATTTAAAAAAAATCTCTAATCTTGTTCCAAGTGCACTAAAATGTGGCTTCACCATACAGACTATCTCCCCAAGCCATTGTTTACAAAATAAAGCTTGCAGGGAAAAGCAACTTAAATGTTACATAGTAACTATGTAACATAGTTACATAGTTAGTAAGGTTGAATAAAGACAACAGTCCATCCAGTTCAACCTGAGTGAGTGTCTACAATTGTCCCTATCCCTGTATATTGTACATCGCACACTCACATCGGTCCCTACCCTCAAGGAGCCCACAATCCAAGGTTCCCATTCATAAACTAGGGACAATTTTGGATAGAAGCCAATTGACCTACCAGCATGTCTTTGGATTCCCAAAGCCAACCAATTTTTTATTGATCTAAACCTTCTTCTCTCTCTTCGGCAACCTCCAGTGCCCTAAATGCTGATATCTGACTGGGAAGCTGCAATGGCTATTAAGTCCCTTAAGCCTTTCAAAACCCCAGACCCTGATTGCTTTGCTGGCCTAGATGACAAGAAATACTCTCCTCTCCTGATCTCCCATCTAACTCAACTCTTTAATGGCCTTGACTGGTTTAGCTCTTTGGACATATTTAGTATGTCCAAAGAGATAAACCAGTCAAGGCCTTTAATTACAAGCTGATAACTATTCAAGATATTCGAGTAAACTTGTGTCCCCATTCTTTACTACCAATCCTCCATACTCCTTTCTTTCCCCGCAGGGGAAGATCTAGAAAGTCCCTACATATCAAGGGTCCCCAACCGCAGGACTGGTGCCAGTCCGTGGCCTGTTTGAAGCCAGGCTGCACAGGCTACACTGAAGGAGGTGAGCTGTGGGTGAGCAGAGTCTTGGCTTACTGACATCACCACCCAAATCTCCTATGTGTGTTGTCCACCTGCAGATTCTCATAGGAGCAGAACCTTGTATCAACTGCGCATGTGCCGGTTTTCAGTTTCCTGCTTCTGGACATGTAACGCCAGATTCCTTACTGGGGGTTTGGCGCAGCTAGTGGCTGGTGGCTGACAAGCTGCATCTGGTGGCTGTGGTGGCAGGCTACAGTGACAAGAGCCATCTGGTGGCTGCGGTGGCAGGCTACAGTGACAAGCTGCATCTGGTGGGCTACAGTAGCAATTGACGAGCTGCATTATAGTGAGTCAAACGATTTCATTTTTTTATTACAATGTAATAAAATAAATAATGCACTTCAATCATCCTGACATCATATCACCCATATCGAGATGATTGAAGCGCTAAAACCAAACATCACCCCCAACCCTATCTGTGGAAAAATTTTCTTACACTAAACAGGTCTCTGGTGCCAAATAGGTTGGGAACCGCTGCTTTCGATGTTTTTCATCACACGGCATCGCTCAAGTATTTCACTTCTTGACCTCACTATCCTTCCCCACCTGGCCCTCCCTCCAGGAATGCCACCAAGCACCCAACTTGGAATTTTTCAGTTTTTTGCAGTTATACCATTGGGTAATGTCACTATGGAAACTGGGTGCCTTCCCATACACAGCAACTCCCTTTAAGCACACTTGTCTCCACTCCCCAGGCACCCACAAACTTATATGTTTCATATTCCTGTCTCAACATGAGGGGCTCACCCATCTCATTTTCTTATGTTGCCCAATTGAACTGGGACTTATTCACCCCTATGGATTCAGATGACTGGAAAAAGATCTGGGTAAGGATAGCCAAATGTTCCTACATCCATCTTGTATACCGCTTACAAGGTCCGTTTCATATGTTATTAGGTTCCTGCCTAAATTGTCCATGCTAATCTTAATTATAGCGATAAGTTCTTCAAAGCTTGTGGTCAACGTTTGCATATGGTTTCCAAATAATGGTCCTGCTCAAGGTACTGGTCCATAGTATTTGGCCAATTCCAATCCCTACTCCACTTGGTGATTCCTAAAGAAGCTCTCCTCCATCAGCTGATACTTGGTCTTCACATGTACCAGCAGAAATTGGCCACTTATATCTCTTCCTGGCAGCTAAACAATCAATTTCCAGAACCTGGAAGAGATCCCCCTCAGTTCCAATTCAGGCAGTGCAAGACCGCATGAATGGGATGCTGACCAACAAAACATTGTTCAGTATCCTCAATGACACCCAATGTAAATTCTTTTAAAAAAATGAGATCCTTAGATACACAATGCATTGCCAAATTTTCATCCCTCTAGTTTGGGAGCCTTGTGACCCTTTCTTTTCTTCATTTACAGAAGATGATCTGGTATAGTGGACCAAATGCTTTCACAAGCAAATCATAGCAAATTCCCTCCATTCTAATTATTAACCTATTTCAATATAGGCAGCAATGTGATTGGGAATGATATGCACATTTATTATTTTGCATATAAATGCTTGCTTGTATTTTCAAAGAGCTTTAATTCATTTTTAAAATTTATGTTTATATATTTTAATATCAAGTTGATGCAATACATTTGTAGCCAGTGGCAATTCACAGTGCAATTTTAACTGCATTATACATTTAAAAGGAAGTAAATAAATAAATAGATATTTTTTATGTTTTTCTTGTTTTTAATCAAAAACATATCTGAGTAAAATCCAGAGGGAAACATGATCAAAGGGACCAAGACTCTGGCTCACTTTTCATTTCTTGATGCTGTCTTATCCTTGCCTGTTACTCAAAGAGATTTGTCAGACTACGGAATCTATGAATTATTTCCATGGATTTGTGCAAAACCATAAACTCTAAATGTATTTTTCACCATGCCTTTACAACTTGTTAGCATTCCTGGATGAAAATATAGGGATATTGACATGCATCTGATAAATGAAGATCCCGAGCAGTTCATTGATGCCAACTGAAAAGAAGAATTATTAATGAGGGCTGGCTCTCTTCTACAGAGCATATCAATTATTTATTAAAAAAAAAAAATGTTTTGGCTTATTAAAAGTATTTTTGTGCACTCCACTTTCCAGAAAACTATCTTTTAGAAACTTCATTTTTTTAATCAGAAAGAATGCTTTTAGTAGATTTATTTTACTAGAAGATGAATATAGTCTTGGGTTATTAAACTGGAATGAAAAAACACATCTCATTAGAACTTACATGGTGATTTTTATTCTCACTAGTTTCAAATAAACTTAATGATGCAGAATACATTTTTATGCTCATACTATTTTAAAATGGTGCCTGGAGCAAAATAGCTTCCATTACTGCCAGTTTGGTATTTCAAATACAATTTGATGTAATTTACTTCAAATATATATAGATGATGAAGGATAATGGTAAATGTTTTTTTTTTTTTCTTTTCGAAAGTAGATGTAGGTTGTATAATGAAAGTGGTTTGTAAAATAGTGAGTTTTTACTTTAAAGTGGTTTTCACAATGCAGAAAATGGTTCAGATTGTAGGATGTTTTGTCCTATTTTTGATCAATCATATTCCCATGTATGCAGTTTTTCTACATTTTTGCAATTAGAATCAATTTATAACTGGGAACATCCACAAAGGAACCTTGCTACTAGAGTCAAAAAATCAAATATGTTCCTGTTTAAAGCATCCAGACATTCAAATTTTTTTTTACATTAAATCAGAATGATATAATGTCTATGTCTAGCATTAATAGTTTCCTAACCTCCTAATCTATATACTTGTTTTTGCTCAGTGACTCATAAAGTGCTAAATCTGTGACAGGCAGCTTAAGGTCAACTTAAATGTAATCTTTACATTTTTTAACTGATATCTATATCTCTTTTTTTTTTTTGAATATTTATATACTCAACATTTATTTTTCAAATAAATATTTAATACATGGTACACCTTGATAACTGACTTCAAGAACACTATCAGTTTTCTTAAGAGAACAAAGCTGAAGTTACTTGACTGTTTCCACTCCATCTCTGTTAAATAAAACATTTTCATGTCAATCTATTGAACAATAAAACTTATAATCGTATGTGCCAACCATGTTATGTTTTGGGATTTGCCTCATATAAAGTCCCATTATCAATGTATTTCAAATTGTATATGTACTTAGGGATGGAGGCATATCAGTTTTATTTATATGTATTTAATTGGGTGGATGACAACTCAACGCCACAGTGGTCTGTCGCGCTGTATACTCAGGTACAACCATACTTTACAATATTATGTGTGACACTGTATTCCCCCTTTTTTTATAATGTTTATTCCCAGTGGCATTTTCAGGTTTGGGGCTTGCTTCTGTTCCGAGGGCTGTGATGTGCAGTGAGAGTGTGTTCTCCCCTCCCGCCCCTGACTGTGCGCTGGCACCACACTTTCGTGCTCGACATGTCATTATTTGGCTCTGCGGTGCAGATGCGCGTCCATCTGATACTACCACGTGGGGGTGAATATTTGTGGCGCCTTCCTGTTCCGGCATTATACGCTGGCCAGGGAGGACATCTCCCCTCCACGGGCAGCATCCACTTAGTGTTTTAAGGGACTTGCACTTGGTCATTTGTGATAAGTAGCAGTGGCAGATGGAGTGATCTTTTCTCTTGCTTTTTCTCACTTGTGAGCCATTGTTAATGACCCTCTGGATCATTAGTCTTTATATGTAAGAATACCATGGTAGCATTTTTCTTTATTATATAACTTTCTATTTTTTTATACTCTTTTTTTATAATTGATTTCTTTTTATTCGATCGATGCATTATCTGGTTGTTTCCTTGGAGTCAGTCCCACATTGCCCCCTTTTTCTATTTGAATTTTTCTTTTCACTCTACAGCCCCATATACACTATGCTGATTTTTTCCTTCAGATTTACCAAAACCATATAATATAAGGTCAAACCTTAGGAGTTTCAATTTGTATGCAATCAGGCAGGCCCTTGCACTACATGGTTTTGGTAAATCTGAAGACAAAAATCAGCAGAAAATCTGATAGTGTCTATGGGGCTTAGTTCTTTTTAATTCACACCTTGTTCACATCGTCTCTGCCTTTTTCTTCAATATATTTATATATTTTCTTAAAATATTCTTGTATGTACACTCATCACGTGTCACATCCTATGGGTATGGATACCAATGCATTTCCTATTCTGTATATTCTAATAATTTTCACAGACATGTGTTGCCATTTATTTTTGGTTCCATTATAAACCTATACACTTCATGGATTTCTCTTTCAAGATATCTCAGTCTGCCCTCCGTTTGTCCCTTTGGTTTCGTGTAGGTTATCTGCCACAGCAGTTAGGCGTCCTCCAGCATCTTCTGCTCCCAGGGCTGCTGGACCTTATTTTGAGCTGATTTGTAAGTTTAGGCTATTCTCCATTTTCTTTTTGGGAGCCATCTATCTATTTATATGATATTATCATTTTGTTATTTGTTTATTTTTATAGACATTTATTTTTCATTTACTCATGAGGAATTGGTCAGAGATCCACATAACGCATCAAGCTCTGGGATGCACCTTTATCTGCTAGTAACATTATATATATATGAATACCATGATCAGCTATGAATTTATGGTGTTACAATTAGGGATGAGTGAACGGTTCGGCCCCAGCATAAGTTCCGACTGAACTTTGGTTGTTCGGATGCTCAGCGAACAACGAACATTATGCGGTGTTCGCAAAAAAAATTAGAAAGCCACAGATCCCCATTAAAGTCTATGGGACACTAAAATGAAAAACCAAAAGTGCTAATTTTAAAGGCTTATATGCAAGTTATTGTCATAAAAAGTGTTTGAGGACCTGGGTCCTGTCCCAGGGAACATGTATCAATGCAAAAAAAGTTTTAAAAATGGCAATTTTTTCGGGAGCAGTGATTTAAATAAGGCTTAAAGTGAAACAATAAAAATGAAATATTCCTTTAAATATTGTACCTGGGGAGTGTCTATGGTATGCCTGTAAAGTGTACCACAAAAAAATGAAATTTCTAACGGAAAATAATGTAATGTAATATAATGTAATTCAAAACTGATCACGGCTGTAATGAATTGTCGGGTCTCAGAAATATAGATAAAACTCAAGACAATGATTATCGCAAGAGAATTTGGCAGGTTGGTTGTACCCAAGTTGATCGATCAACTTGGTACACTAAATCTGCCCATTAATGGTTCAATTTGAACCATGTATGGCTGGCCTTAGTTTTTTTTTTTTTTTTGTTATGCCCATTGTAGGTTGTTAATTGATTAAAAAAAATATTAATTTCATTATTTTTAAAGCAACCTCATTTTTAAGTGCCCAAAACTTTTGTACAGTGCTGTATTTAAACTGAGAGTTTCTCTAATTCCTTTCACTCAGAAAATAAAATGTAAATCAACAATATAAAGTCTGTGTAAAATGTGTCTATTGATTATGGCTTAAACTGGCGTGTCTCCAATGTTTTAGCTAATACAAAGAATTTCTATTCCATACATGTCATTCTATTAATATCTTCCATGGATATTTATGCATTCAGTCTATCAGAGAAATTCAATAAAGCCCTACTTTTCTGGCAGTATGACACTTTAAAATGGCCTAAACCAGATTTAAAAATCTGTGCCGCTTGTTTAAAGTGATTATAAACCCCTACAATCCACTTTTTACTACATGTAAACCTATAATAAGGCTTACCTGTAGCTACCCTGGATATCTCCTAAACCTGCACGGTTTAGGAGATATCCCCTGTATCAGCATGTGCCGACGTCATTGGCAGATGTACACTGAGGCAATGGCTCGTTCGTGCCGTTTCTTCAGCTAGTGTTCCATTACCAGCGGCTTCCGCACGCATGCGTGACATCATCGCGGCTCAGGCCAATCACAGTGCCGGAGCCCACGATACCTGCAAGTAACTCCAGGAGCGATGTTGCCGGCCAGAGCTGTGTACTGAGACTGCTGCAGGGGACCACGATCTAATGCCGTGTACACATGGTCAGACTTTCCGGCAGAAAAGGTTAGACAGAATGATTTCATCGGATGTTCTGATCGTGTGTATGCTTCATCTGACTTTTTTGTAAATTCTGACGGACCTAGAAATAGAACATGTTTTAAATCTTTCCAATGGAATCAATTCCTATTGGGAAAACCGTTCGTCTGTATGCTGTTCCAACTGACCAAAAACCCACGCATGCTCTGAAGTATGAGATGAAAGCGCTAGGTTTGGTAAAACTATCATTCGTATTGAGCTAGCATATTCCTCACACTGCTAATTCTGTGATCTTTTAATGCAGTGCATTATTTTCTTCTTTAGAATGCTGGAAGAATGAAGTTGTTTTGCTGCTCATATTCACACAGAGTTCTCACAAACTTTTTTCTTCATTATTTATCCTCATCTCATGACTAATATTTTATTTTTTAAAAGCCCGATCTCCATAATAATGTTTACAATTATTTTTTTATACTCATCTGTTATAATTTTTTTATTTCATCAAGATTTATTTTACGATTACTTAAAAAAAAAATTCTAGTGATCTCCATATAATTCGTTTTTTGGAGTGTCAAGTTACCACAATAACATTATTCTCATATATTTTTTTTATTAACCTCAAGGCGGTTGGTGTCCCTTGTTAATTTGACATTGTCTTTTTGAAATGTAACTGCCTACTCACAAACTGTCCTTTTTGAAGAAAAACACATAGGAATGTATTTTGTGAAAAGAAAATATCCATTTATTCTGGGTAACAAAATAAAGAGGAAGTCAACGCTGGACAAACTTTTGGAATTTGCGAAGACTTTTGGCCCCCATGGCACACATCAACAAGTCTATGGATAAAAAAAAATGGTAGCTTGAGGAGTCCATATAATAGGGAGCACAATCTGGTCCAGTAATCCCAGAGATCAGGACCAGCAGCAGATGTCATATCTGTCCCTAGTTTGTGGTACTACAACAGCATGCGTCTTCTGTCAGACCAGACTGATCCCAAGCCATCACTTTCTTCTTTTCCCAGCATACTTCCCTGCAGCCTTCCTTGGAGGCTGTGGCTCTGGTGGTGGACTTGTGGCAGGAGGAGGAGGAGGAGGAGGAGGAGGATGGGTGAGTTCACATATGTGGCTGTTCTCAGTCAGCTGGCCCCTCAACCCCTTCTGAAGGGCATCATAAATAAATGCATCACAGAGGAGGCATTGGCCCTTCTCCAATTCCAGCAACCTGGTGGCTAGATAGGAGCCATAGGCCTCTTCAGTGTTGGGGGTGCTCCTGAGGAAATGGCTGGCTTCTGTAATGAGGCCCAGTTCTGCATCCTCCATCATTGTCCCCTTCCTGGGCCTTTTTGATATAAAATCATTGATTTGTAAGCAATTAGAACAACTAGTTAACATCATTAATATTAGGACAATAAATATGTCTAAAAACGAATATACCTGGCTCCAGCTGGGTGCATCCACTTCTTCCAGGATGGAAGGCCCAGGTTGTTCCTGGGAAGCTTCTGCTGGGGTGGAGGTAAGGCTGCAGGGAAGGGTCGAAAGAGATTCCCTGGCTTCAGTCTGGTCATCCAGAAACCTCCGTTTGTTGAAGTACCACAGCCTGGGGACATAAACATTCTCTGCTGATGCTCCTGATCTGAGTGAAGCCTGGATCTTATTGTGCTCCTTCTTATACATGTTCCTCAAGATCCCAATTTTATTTTCCAAAAATGTGATGTTTGCTTCGGGGACCCGAGTGTTCACAAATACCAGAAGTCTCTCCAGTGTTGCCTTCCTTACTTGTTTATTGCAATATAAACTGTTTTTGACCTCCCTTTTTTTTTTTTTTTTTTGCACACATCAGCGAATTTCTCCAATGAGACATAAATCAACTTTCCGTTCAATATTGTCTCTTTATGTAATTCACATCATTGTGGCATAATTTATATATGTATTTTTTCCTTTTTTTTTTTTCCTTCCACTATCTTCAATAGATATAAATTTTTGTCTTAAAATACAATACATTTATTTCTCATAACACTTTATTAATCTGCCCCACCTCCCACCCCCCTCCCTATCCCCTCCTTGTATGTCAGTATTTTTTCCCTCCTGCCTCTTATTCCTCATCTCCTTATGGGTAGTGTTTATGGTCTTAAGTGCTCTGCATGACTCCAGTCTATCTTGAAATCTTTCCAGCATTTCCATTTTTTTTCAACCGCTTCTCTTTCCTGATCCTCTCCTCCAATTCGTTTTTCCATCTTATATGTTGCTTCAACCGTATCTACCCACTCCCATATCGGTGGAGTTTCCATTTCCTGCCAGTTTTTAGGAATTAATTTTTTCGCTGCGTTAAGGAGGTGAGGGATTATTAGTAGCGTGGAATAATATTATCCAAGGATCTATTTTCAGACTTATTTTGGTTATTTCTCTTATTTTTTTTAGGATTTGCCCCCAATAGATTTAAATTTTTGGGCATTCCCACCATAAGTGTGCCATTGTTCCCTTGGTTTTACACCCTCGCCAGCATTCCGCCGATCTTCCCGGCTGGTATTTCGCCAACTTATCTGGTGTATTATACCATCTGGTAAGGCATTTATAGTTCATCTCCGCTGTTTTGCTGTCTATTGCCGATCTATGTGTTAGTCTCATTATTTTACTTATTGTGTCCTGATCGCATTGTGCTCCTAATTCATTTTCCCATTTTCTGATGTATGGCGGGGCCCCCAGCTCTCCCATCGTCATCAGCAACCCGTACATCCTTGATACAATTCCTTTCTGGTTGTTAGTTGTGCAGAGTCGCTCCAACAGGGTCAGCTCCTTTTCCGATCTTATTGGTTGTGGTAAGCTGCCAATAAAATGGGCCAGCTGGAGGTACCGCCACCCATCCACTACCATTAAGTCCTTGTGCTCCAATTCACTTTGTGTTATAAGTTTTCCTTCTGTCGTGATATCTTTAATTTGTGTTTTTTCATTTTTTATCCAATTACCGCCTATTTCCGTTTCCCCCGGTAGAAATAACTCGTTCTCCTTTAGTGCAATAAACAGTGAATGGTAGTGTCCATTTAATTTTTTATATACCTCATCCCAAAACTTAAATACTATTTGTGTCAACACGTTTGTGCTCCCTCCTAAAGCCCTATATTTTGGAGGATTCCATATTATTTTACCTAAGTGTGTCCCGCTATATTTATATTCTAAATTAACCCACCCTTTCTCTTTTCCTCTCTCGCCTAACCAGTCAACAATTCTGGACAGCACTATTGCCTTATAATAGCTCCCTGTACTTATCAATAAAACTGGACAGAAATTCTGGGTCCTTAAACTGATTGATTTTTTCTGTAAGACAATACACGAGACAAAAACACTAATGTCAGTCTAAACTCTCATAATCTTATCCCAATATAGGCCTCCAACTTGAAGCAGTATAGGCCAATGTGATGGGCCAAGTTCAAATTTTATCTTCGTTTAGGACACTTGCCACTTCCGTTCGTCCTCCCACACACAGATTGTACGGATGACAGATGCGTGTTAGCCCCCCCCCCCCCCCACACACACACACAGATCAGACATACAAAGCGTGCTAGTTTGATAAGACAAAAACACCAATGTCAGCCTAAACCCATAATCTTATCCCAATATAGGCCTCAATCTTGAGGCAGTATAAGCCACTGTGATGGGCCAAGTTCAAATTTTACCTTTGTTTACCTTCGCTCGCCACTTCCGTTCGTTCGTCCCACACACAGATTGTACGGATGACAGATGCGTGTTAGCTTTATATACACTGCACATGTGTCAAACTCTGCCCGCGTCGCCCGCCCGCCTGCTCCTGACTTTCTTTTTCACAAATATTCCCCGATGGTCCGACATAAAGCTGAGGGAGCCGGATCAGCATCGCGAAATAAAGAAGATGCTTCAAAAAAGTAAGTACTTGTCGTGTGTTCCTATTATGATATTTAACTTGCTGCTCCATGTGCTTTTCTTTACTGTTGTACAGTTTGTAATGGCTACTTTCATGTTCGTGGGCACAGTAATCGTTCGTAGAAAACATTGTTCGTAGAAAACATTGATCGTAGGAAACATTGTTCGTTTGTCAATAAATGTGATGTATTTAGCTGGTACAGGGTTATACCTACATTTTGGTCATGCTTATTTGTCCTATTAAAAGAAGTTTAGGACATTGTTGTCTAGATGTCTTTGAAACATGAATGAATTGCAAACATGATTCAATAGAATGTAAGGAGAGGACACTTAGCAGCTGTTTACACATCTGGACTCAGAAGCACTAGTGTGGGACACCAGAGCACATTTTTTAGGGTAACCCACACAGGTGCTTCAGTGGATATTTGGGGTGTCTCCATATGTGAAACTTAGCCAAAAAAGGTAAGTATTCCATAATCATGTCTTCAACTTGGATCTCTTCCCAAACAGACAATTGTACACCACTTCAAAGCAATGTTTCATATTCCTATTTCTGGACTCAAATATCTGTGTGCTAAGTATACCCTTTGTTTCATTTTCATAGGGGAGAAAAGACTCAGACCAGAGGATCCCAGGGACCCCCGACCTCGCCAGTCTGATTGGGAAGCTAGCCCGAGCCCCCCCGAGGATCTGTAGGAATCTGTAGGAAGGAAAGGTGGAGGAAGTGGGTGATATGGGCACCCCACCAGGTAAGTGTCTGACACCCCAACTTCAGGTAGTCTATGTATGCCTGCACATTTCTAAATACATGTTTTTTTCATCAATTTTAGGTGATGTTCTGGTTGTGGAAGGGGAAGCGGCGGAACATTTCAGTATGGCCAGCGCCCAAACCCTCATTCCAAAAAAAAATTGGCGTGGAATGGGGAGATAGACACAATGCGCAATCGCCTTGAGATCATGCAGCAGGAAATGAAGAACATGAGCAATGTTTTGGGGAAAATATAATTCCTTTTTCCCTCAAACAAATGTTTTTCATTTTCTTTTTAGATTACCCCAAAAATGTGTTCTTATTTGTACATTTTAAAAGCCAAATTTTGAAGATGCACATGGTGTGTCAACATGTGCTATCTGCCATTAGGGGATCTCAATGTATGAATTTTGTGGATGCAACCCCTTCCTCATAATGCTAGTAGGTGAGAGGAAAGGATTGTATGGAGGGGGGGGTTTGTGGTGACTTTGGGAGCCCCAAAAAAAAGCCTCAAGCACTTTACCTGGATTTAAGGACACACATTGCATGTGGGCACATTTTAGGGGTTGGGGGAGGGTTATGAATTATTTTAAGGACACACATTACATTTGGACACATTTTTGGGGGTGTTTGAGGGAAAGCAGTACAATGGAGCTGACAATATACCTTGTTAAAGGGACTAGGCTATAGGTGTATATGGGCCCAGAATAGCATGCTGGGGAGGTTAGTGAAGGCAAATATTCATGTAAGCCAAAAGAGGAGTATTACAAATGCTTTCAGCATGCATTCGGATAAAAGGGACATTCACAGCATATTCCAGTCATGGTAATTAGGGAATGATGAAATAAATACAATACATTAGCAAACATTAAATACATATAATGTGATGTTAAGGGATAAAACTTACCCTAATATAGTTCATCTGTAGGACTTGAATGATGGCAGAACAGATCTCTGGAATAATGATCCCCAGAGCCTAGGGGAAGATGCCTGTTGAGAACTTCAGGTCCTGTAGGCTTCTCCCAGTTGCCAATTACCGCAAGGTGACAACTAGCCTCTGCTCCGGAGTGATGGCTTGCCACATGCAGGTATCCTGCCTGCTGATATAAGGGGTGAGCAAAGCCAACAGACAGTGAAAAACAGGGTCCATCATCCTGAGAATTCCTGAAATCATTAGGATTATTCTCCTGGATCTCACGAAGCAAAGGCATTGTTCCCTGTTCATGGACTGGGCTCGGGTCAAAGTATGAACCCCAGCACCAAGCCCCCACACAGCACGAACTCTACAATGAGTACGTACCCACACCATGGTTTCAAAACGGTCAGCTGCTCAGAACAAACTTAACCAAACACCCTGAATGGCAAGGCTTGTGAAGAGCGAGCTGAAGATCAGTAACGAGTGGACCAGAGTGCACCAAAAAACTGATACAAACTGACTACACGCACTGAAAACCAGATACAAACCCACAAGCACAAACTGAACAGCAGTAAAACTATCAGAATAAACTGGAGTCTGAATTGTCTCTAACCAAACTTCTACTAACACAAGATCAGCAGAAGAAGCCCAAAGGGTGGCGCACTGGGTTTTGAACTTCCTTTCTCTAGTCTCGTCGTACATGCTGTATGTCACCGCGTTCTTAAAGATCGGACTTTGGTGTGATCGTGTGTACACTCTACAGTTTCAGCAGAACTGCAGAACCTTAAGAACTACTGTTGCTGAAGGGAGAAGAAAGTAACAGGAATCACACAGACTGTGTGGAGGTAACATAGATTAGAGAGAAGTGACAGGACAAATTCAGCTGTCAGTGAGGCACAATAGAGTTAACCTTACAAGGATAGTGTCTTGCTCTAACTCAGCCAAGACATTTAACAAGGTTGGAAATGTACATCATTTTATTGGTGAAAACAACATACAGTTTTCAAGACCGGGGGGGGTGTTCCAATAAGATAAATGTATAAATAAAGAATGCTGCACTGCTGTGACATACCAGTGTGAGCAATTTAAAATACTATATATACATCCAAAAAGCGAGAAGAAAATAATTATTTAAATAAAGCACTAATACTCATAAAAAAAACTCCAATAAAATCCAGGGATCCTAAATAAATACAATAAATGTCCAGTGCTGAAATGTCCAAACAACACTATTAGGTAATCCTGCATTGAAAATGTTCAATCGCTGTGTCTTGTGAATTCCACCGTTAGGTATAGCCCTCACCTGTGATATTCTACATCCAATATTCTACTGGTGTTTAAAACCCCAAATCCCAGTGCTGTAAGTGCTTGCTGTATCTTCTCCAGTGCACCACCAGCTAGTGAAAATATAAGAGTGGGCCTGTACCTGTTGCCTAGACCTATTCAATGTCAGGGGTAATCAGATGGGTAGACTCCTTTAAGGGTGGTGATTGCGCAGACGCCATTTGGTATCCTCTCTCCTTATCCAGTTAATCTCGTGAATATCCCTGGGGTCATCTCTAGACAGAGCTCATAATCACAGGGAAACTACCATAGTGTAGTATGTAAAATTAACAAAGATTTTATTAAAACTATGTATTGCACTCACATTAAAAACACTTGTAAATTTGCATTCCAATAGAGGATCTGGCACAAACTGATTAAAGACTTGCCGTTACTCCTCGTAGCTCATTTACGATGTTACCACCCTCTTCTCTTTTGTTTCATCACATTTTTTTGTCAGCACATGGGCTTTTTCTTTATATATTTATTTCCGATAAGATAGTGACTGCTATGGGCTTCAACAAAATGGCAGCCTCCACCAATAGTAAACAGGAACAATGCTGGAGGCAATTTTCCAATTTACAGCACACACTATTGTTGGTAGCATATATTTTAATGTGGAATGTATGCCCTTAACATGAATTGTTATCAAACTGTTTTGGGTGAAGTTCCACTTTAGGGAAAATTGCCTTCACTTCCACTTTAGAAAAACATTAATTTTGCTAAATTCAGTAGTCTCTTTTACTTTAGTAAATCAACCTCAGTATGACAATAGTCAAACTATGTACACTTTACATGACTGTCCTAGTGTCCTGCCCTTTAAGCGCTTGTTACCCCGACGCTTCATATTCCTGATGTGTCTGCTGTACCATGTTCTTGTATGAGAAAGTATTCTATTCTATTTGTATTGTTTCATTTTTGTGAAATCCCTGGCATACCAGCTAATCCCCTTGCTTTTCTATTAAAAACTGACTACAGTAAGCAGAAGAACACACTAGCTATGCTGGAAACTTAGCCGGTTCTCTAATGATCAGACACGTCCTGACAAGCCCCCGTCATTCACTGCTTCTCCTTCCCCCAGCTCTTATGCAGCTGAGGCAGAGGGAATGTGATCGCTTATGAAAAAGGGAAAAAGGGTATTTATAATGCTCAGGGCCGGATTAACATAGGGGCTATTGGAGCTGCAGCTCCAGGCCCCTTTCTCAAGATAGGCCCATTTGCCTAAAAAAAAAAAAGTAAAAAAAAAAAAAAAAGATTGACTTTGAGGATTGTAGCTCGGCGACCAGGAGTCACAAAGACCCAACATTTGGGGGGTATGTAGCTAAAGACCCACTCCAGTACTGGTTAAAATATGGGGCTGCTATCATTTATGGTTCCGGAGATACGGGGCTCCTTGCACAGACTATCAGATGCTACATACAGAGCGACCAGTTTAAATACAAGCTGGGACACTCTGCAGCAGACTGAGAGGATGAACTCACAGTGCTTATAATAATTATTTGTATATTACTTATGATAATTAACCCCTTGCCACCCAGGCCCATTCTGAGACTTCTTTCCTACATGTAAAAATCATCATTTTTTTTTATGCTAGAAAATTACTCAGAACCCTCAAGCATTATATATTGAATAGAAAAATGGTGTTGCGCTCCACAAAAAATACTAAATCAATTCAATAAATAGACAAATGATGATAAATAATATCACGCAAATAAATACAAAAGTAGCTATATGTGACTATTCAGAATCAATTTCTTCAAGTGTGCACCTTTTAAAGTGCATCAGTGCCAATCAGACAATGTTCAAACCAGTGTAATGTGAATGGTTAAATATTCCAAATAAGGATAATAAAATATTCCAAATAAAGTGCAAATAGTGAAAAATAAATAAATACTAAAATTACGGATAAGATTCAAACAATGAAAATAAATAAAAAATGCAATAAAAATCCAGGGTGTGTCTCAATCCATAAAGTGCATACAGTGAAGCAATGATAAGAAAAAGGTAAACTAAACAGTCCAGTAAAAAAATAATTTTGGAGCGTCTCTATTTATAACGTCAAAAGCAATCCATATCAAGCCATTTTTTTAGCAGACACCCTATGGAATAAAATGGTGGTCTTTACAACTTTTTATGTTACACGATATTTGCGCAGCAATTTTTCAAACGTTTTTTTTGGAAAGAAACTGTTTCATTCATTAAAAAAAACACAAAAGTTAGCACAATTTTTTGTTGTGTGTTTAAGCGATGCTTTAAATTTTTTTACAGGTTACATGTTTAGAGTTACAGAGGAGGTCTAGTGCTAGAATTATTGCTCTCACTCTAATGATCATGGCATAAGTAACCTGTGTGTATCTGGCTCTGATACTAACCAGTGCCTACCCAGGGACTGACTAGTATCTCTCCCCAGCCTGTCCCCACACACCCTCTCACCTGCTGACCTGTGAATGGGGCAATCACTGCCGCAGTGTTATTGTGTTATTGTGTTCTGCCAGTGAATACAATGATTAGTGTTGCTAACTATAGCTGGCAGCACTGATTGTTTTGTGGAAAACCTGACAGGCTGGTTGTATTCAAGTCGCTTAATAGGTTGACTTGTGTAAAACCAGCTAGCCCATACATAGATTGACTATGGCTGGTCTCTGCTTAATTGGTGTAATTTCAATCCATGTCTGGCCCGCTTAACAACTACGCAGTCCCTAAACATCCTTCCACAAACCTTTACATTTTTCCTTCCCAGATTACTTCATCCTCCTCTCCTATGCATAGTGCCCACTGTCATACTCTCCACACTTCTCTCCTATACATAGTGCCCACTGTCATACTCTCCACACTTCTCTCCTACACATAGTGCCCACTGTCATACCCTCCACACTTCTCTCCTATATATACTGCTCACTGTCATACTCTCCACACTTCTCTCCTATACATAGTGCCCACTGTCATACTCTCCACACTTCTCTCCTATACATAGTGCTCACTGTCATACCCTCCACACTCCTCTCCTATACATAGTGCCCACTGTCATACTCTCCACACTTTTCTCCGATACATAGTGCCCACTGTCATTCTCTCCACACTTCTCTCCTGTACATACTGCTCACTGTCATACCCTCCACATTTCTCTCCTATACATAACGCCCGCTGTCATATCCTACACACTCCTCCTCTCTTGTACATAGTGCCCGCTGTCATACACTTCTCTCCTGTACATAGTGCCCACTGTCGTACCCTCCACACTCCTCTCCTATACATAGTGCCCACTGTCATACCCTCCACACTCCTCTCCTATACATAGCACCCACTGTCATACCCTCCACACTCCTCTCCTGTACATACTACTCACTGTCATACCCTCCACACTTCTCTCCTATACATAACGCCCGCTGTCATATCCTACACACTCCTCCTCTCTTGTACATGGTGCCCGCTGTCATACACTTCTCTCCTGTACATAGTGCCCACTGTCGTACCCTCCACACTCCTCTCCTATACATAGTGCCCACTGTCATACCCTCCACACTTCTCTCCTATACATAGCACCACCTGTCATACCCTCCATACTCCTCTCCTATACATAGTGCCCACTGTTATACTCTCCACACTTCTCTCCTATACATAGTGCCCACTGTCATACCCTCCACACTTCCCTCCTATACATAATGCCCACTGTCATACGCTCCACACTCCTCTCCTGTACATACTACTCACTTTCATACCCTCCATACTCCTCTCCTATACATAGTGCCCACCGTCATACCCTCCCTCCACACTTCTCTCCTGTACATATTGCTCACTGTGATACCCTCCACACGCTTCTTTTATACATAGTGCCCAATGTCATACCCTCTACACTCCTCTGCTGTGCATACTGTCCACTGTCATACCCTTCACACTCCTCTCCTGTACATAGTGCCTTCTGCCATACCCTCTGCACTCCTCTCATGTACATATATCCCACTGTTAGACCCTCCACATTCCTCTCCCTCACCTGCACATACTTCCCACTTTTATACCATCCATACTCCTCCCCTATGCCTCTTACCCACAAAAACTGTTCTTTAAAATTATACTGAATATCCTCAATGTTACCAGCTCTAGAATGGGCGCACTTTTGTCAGTCCAACTAAAGGAAATATCACAGTCCTCATATTTATTCTGCCCCATTATTAGTACTTATTTAATTTTGTAATTACTATTGTGATGTATAGAGGAACATAGGGGATGTCAGCTACTCTAAATATAGCACTTGTAAAGAGCGTCCCTGAAAATATTTTTGAAATGTTGACAACTATGTACTTAGGCACTGCCCAAGGGCCACAGGGTCAGTAGGGGGCCCCATGAGAGGCTCCTGTGATATTAAAGCGGTAGTAAACTTTTTATAACATTACTACTTTTTAGAGGCCCTGGGGTAGGTTATGCCATAATGTACAAGTATGCCCAGCATATTAGCACATTAGGGTACACTTACATTTTCAGACTGAGCCCTCCAGTGCTGTGCTGTGATCAATCCGGCGGGGCCCGGGCACTTCCATCTTCACCCGGTCTTCCTTCTGGGTTCCGTGCCTTCGGTCTTTGCCTTGGCCAGGCTGCGTTGATGTCATTCCCACACATGCTCATGTGCATCCTCTTTCTCTCATCCCCCTTTCTCTCTCATCCTCCCTCCCTACCCCTCACAGCTATTTTATCCCCCTTCTCTCTCTCTCATCCTCCCTCTCTCTCTTTAATTTAATTTGTTATAACAAAAAATAGTTTGCATTTTTATTTATTTATTGTTTATAAAAGGCCCCACCAAAATCCTCAGCACCAGGCCCATGATGTTCTTAATCTGGCCCTGATAATGCTTTGTATAGCCATACAAAAATGTTTTGCCGGGGCGTGGTCTGGACATGGCCGGGTGAAGCTGTGTTTCTCTTGAGCTCCCGGCCTCCCTGCTTCCAGCCCGGCTTATACCGACGATTTTACACATCATAATGTCCTCCAAGAAGAAGGCGAACCTGCGCACTAAACTGCAGCATAACCGCGCTGCCTCTTCTCAAACCTCCGGCGACCTGCAGAAGTTGTTCCAGCGCTCGAGTGTGGGACCCTCGGAACCTAAGATGGCTGAGCCGCGTGGCTCAGGCTCTCCGGCCCCGGGAGTAATGGAGGAGCCACCCCCCTCGGAGGGATCGAGGAGTCCGCTATTGTACCCGGGCTCCCCGGCGGCGCTGTCCGCGGAGCTGGGCGATCCCGGGACCGTGCCGCTATGTCATGCAGACCCGGAGCTGAGAGCCATCCTGCAAGCTCTACCCACCAAGGCAGACATAGAAGCCATCGTTGGCCGGGTGGAGGCGGCGCACAGGACGGAGATGGCGGCCATCCGACAAGAGGTACACTGCCTTGATACCCGCGTTGCGGCGGGCGAACAATCAGTGACATCCCTGGAGCAGAGGGTGACTCTGCTGGAGTCACATCAGAGAGACCACTTCCGCGCTGCAGTGGAGATGCAGCTGCGTATGGAGGAGATGGAGGACCGGGGCCGCCGGAATAACGTGCGGCTCCGCGGCATTCCAGAGGCAACAGGCCCGGGGGATCTCTTGGCCACGGTCACGGCGATATTTCGCCAAATTGCGGGTGACCAACTACCGGACAGAATAGAAGTGGACAGGGTTCATAGGGCCCTGGGACCTAAATCCTCAGATCCAGCCAGACCCAGGGATGTACTGTGCCGTTTGCACCACTATACGCACAAAGAAATAATTGCACGCAGATCCTGGGAGGCAGGTGACATTGATTTTGATGGGGCTCGTGTCAAGCTTTTACCTGACATCTCAAGACCGACCCTATACCGTCGGGCCTTACTGAAACCCCTTCTGGCCCTGGCCAGGCAGTGTGATGCTACCTACCGCTGGGGTTTTCCTATCTCGGTGACTTTTATCAAAAACCAGCGCTCTTTTTTGCTGCGGTCTCCGGAGGCCCTCCCGGAGCTTTTTGCTTTTCTTGGCTCTGGCCCAGTGGAAGTCCCGAATTGGCTGGCCTACCTCCCCCGCATGCAAGGAAGACCGCCTGGCTCTGGATCCTCTGCCCCGCTGCCGCGGAGAATGCAGAGGGCGAGCAGGCGTCCCCGAGCCCTCTCACAAGAAGATGACCGTGAAGTCTAGGGGGTCTCGGCTTGTTACTCCCACGGCGCCATACCTTTGACCGGCCTCTGTAGCTACTGTGCTGCTACGTCCCTCCCGTGGTATGTGTTTCCAGACCCACCGCCGTGGAGGCTGCCTCTCTCCCCTTCTGCGAATGGACTTTGGCGGTGGGGCGGTGGACCTTCGGCCCCACACTTTTGTTATTTTGCCATTTTACTTTATTGTTGTTTTCTCCCCCCTCACCACCTCTGTCGCTCCTGTCTCCCCTCTGACTTATGAGGCCGATCTCTCGCTGCACAGGCTTCTCGGTTTTGATGGATCTGCTGGCTGCCCGTCCTCCTCCTCGGCGGACGACCCCTCGGCACCCCCCACAGGTACTCTGACTCTTCATGCGGTTGGTTAGACTGCCCCCTGTTGCCTTTTCTGGGAGCCCCTCCTTGTTCCCCTTCCTGGATTTTATATTACCCTATGTTCTATGTGGGAAACTGGGGGACTTTGTGAGGAGCTGGGGGGGAAATACGGGGGCGGTGGTGGTGGGGCTGGGGAGGGTTTTCCTCTGCGCCACGCAGTATCCTCTAGACGGGCTGGGTCCTGGGCCTGTTCAATAGCCCTACCTCGCCTGTTGATCTGGGAATGGTTACTATGGTATTGCCTGTAGCCTACTTCTGTTCCTGGGGAGTCCTATATTGCGCTACAGATCGGCGGGGTTGTTGGGACGCCCCGCCGGGGGAGGGGGGGGGTTTGGGGGCTGGGTGTTGGCCGTCCCAACATACTGGAGTTTCTGTTCACTTACTGGGGATTTCCCCTGACACTGCTTTCCCGGGAGGCGGCTGCTGCGGTGGTGGGAGGTAGGGAGGGAGGTGCTTCCCACTGTCTTCTTATGGGACATGACCCGCCGGTGTCACTGGTGTTGTGGGGGTCGGGACACCCCTGTTCTTTACTTGAATGTACTGTATTATTTTGGTGCCTGCCGGGCCGTGCTATTGTTTATTTCTTGCTGCATGCTTTTCGCCCTTAACCTCACATTATTTACAGGTTACCTCTCTTATGATTGTTCAATTTTGTATTGTTTGAATGTTTATTTCTTGCTGCATGCTTTTTGCCTTTAACCTCACATTACTTACAGGTTACTTCTCTCTTGATTGTCCAAGTCTGTATTGTTTGAATGTTTTATGCTGACAATTTTACCTTTCTGTGCCGGGTTGGGCGGGGGGACCGGGACCTCAATACCGGTCCTCTGTCTACCCCCACCCCACATAGGCCAGCGTGTACCCCCGGGTAGCCGTGGTGGTGCACATACGAAGCTATTGTCTTCCATTTAGTTTGTTGCCCCGTCTCTCACGCGGGGCACAGAGGCGTTGCAGGGGCCTAGCCCTCCGCCTCTTTGACACACTACCCTCCTCCTACCTCTTTTCTACCCCTTCTCTCACATCCTCTTTCTGTCTTTCCTTCCCCTTCTATTTTGCTTAGTTTTCTCCACTAGACATGGCGGTGGATTCCCTTAAATTGGTATCTCTGAATGCTAAGGGCCTGAATACCCCTGAGAAAAGGCGGATGCTATTAAATGACCTCAAAAGGGCCCATGCGGATATAGTATTTGTCCAAGAAACTCACTTTCGGGATGATAAGCTACCCCTACTCCGAAACAGACATTACCCCAAGGTATATCACTCCACAAACCCCACCTCAAAATCTAGAGGAGTGTCCATCCTGGTCTCTAGTAGGCTGCCTTGGCAATGCCAGGCGGTTACAGCAGATCCCGAGGGACGTTACCTTTTTCTGATCGGCCTGATTGGGGAACAGCAATTTACCCTAGCCTCCCTCTATGCACCTAATGCCCTACAGGACAGGTTTCTTAAACGTACCCTGACGCGCTTAATGACTGTTAAATCGGGCCAGTTGATTCTGGGGGGTGACTTTAACGTTCCTTTATCGCCCGTCCATGACACGTCCTCGGGACAATCCTCCCTATCGCCCGCCTGTCAGAAACGAATTGCCCTGACACTCCAAGGCCACCAGCTGTGGGATGTATGGCGGCTCCATCACCCCAATGAGAAGGACTACACCTTTTACTCCACCCCACACAAGACCTATTCCAGAATAGACTTTTTCCTGGTGCCACACGACCAGCTCCACTTGGTATCCGCCACCTCATTGGGGCAGATTACCTGGTCGGATCATGCTCCCATATCTATGACCTACTCTCTTACTGACCATCCCTCCCCGCGATCTCTTTTCTGGCGGCTCAACGAGAGTCTCTTACAGGTGCCCGACATTCTCACAGATATCACTAAGGAGCTCGGCCTGTACTTCAGGGACAACGACACTCCGGGCTGCGACCCTGGGATTCTCTGGGAGGCTCATAAAACGGTCATCCGGGGCGTGTTTATTAAGCACGGAGCCCGTACTAAACGGAAGCGGGCTGAACACCTTAACCTTTTGCTTACCAAATTGGCCACGGCGGAAGCCCAACACAAACGTATCCCCACACCGCAGTTAGAGACGGAACTGTTGACTCTTCGCACGCAAATAACGGAGGTTCTCCAGTATAAAGCTAAAGCGGCGGTACAATTCTCCAGACGCATATCATATGAAAGCGGCGACAAATGCGGGAAAACATTGGCCAAAGCGGTCAGGGATGTTAAATCGGCATCCTATATCCCGCAGGTAATTACACCGCGGGGTCTGAAGGTCTCTACCCCGACGCAGATTTCTAGCGCCTTCAGAGACTTCTATATGGGTCTCTATAACCTACCCGAGTCCACCCGTAGCCAGTCTCAAATGGACGAGTACATTTCCAGTTCCCAGCTTCCCACACTCCCGCTGGAGACGCGGTCTCTTCTGGAGGAGCCCGTTACTCTGGCGGAACTACAACTGGCAGTTAACGCTTTAAAGACGGATAAGGCGCCAGGGCCAGACGGCTTTACGGCCCAATACTATAAAACCTTTCTCCCGCTGTTGGGCCCACGTATGGTGACCTTTTTCAATGCACTAGGAGCAGACACTTCCTTTCCGAGAGATACCCTGAGAGCCCATATTTCCCTGATCCCTAAGGAAGGGAAAGACCCTAGCCAATGTGGTAGCTATCGGCCGATCTCGCTCTTAAACCTAGATTTGAAGCTCTTCTCCAAAATTGTGGCTACTAGACTAGCGCACCACATCCAGTCCCTTGTTAACTTAGATCAGGTGGGGTTCATACCCAATAGAGAAGCAAAAGACAACACCATTAAGGTGTTGAACCTGCTTCATATTGCTGAGGCCCGAAAGATCCCCTGTGTGTTGGTGAATACAGATGCCGAAAAGGCTTTTGACAGGGTCAATTGGCGTTATATGTTCTCTGTCCTCCGCCACATAGGTTTGGGCAATACAATGATGCGGTGGATCTCTAATATCTACTCTACTCCTACAGCTCAAGTTAAGGCGAACGGAGTCCTCTCAAGTCCATTCCCCATTGGGAATGGAACGAGACAAGGTTGCCCCCTCTCGCCCCTGCTCTTCGCCCTCTCTTTGGAACCGTTTCTCTGTCATGTTCGACGGAACCCGGATATCTCAGGCTTAAGGCTTGGTGCTTCTCAATATAAGATATCAGCCTATGCGGATGATCTTTTATTTTCCCTAACTAATCCCAAAATCTCGTTACCGAACCTCCTTAGAGAATTCCAGCGCTATGGGGCGATATCCCACCTGCAAATAAACTTTACTAAGTCCGAAGCCATGGGCGTAGCAATACCACCTCGGACCCTCTCTGATTTACGGGCCAATTTTAGCTTTAAATGGACGGACACGGCTCTGACATACTTAGGTACGAAAATCCCGGCAAACCTTGCCCAGACATTTGCTCTTAACTTCCCACCCCTACTGACTAGATCTCGGTTACTTCTGGAACAATGGCGGGGAGGTCTCCACTCTTGGTTTGGGAGGTGTAACCTCCTAAAGATGAACATCCTACCCAAGTTTATTTACCTTATTCAGGCCCTGCCCATACATATACCTCCTCTTTTTTTTAGACAGGTACAGTCCCTTTTCACCAAATTTGTCTGGGCACACCAGAAACCCAGGCTGCGCTATGCGCAGCTGACGCTCCCCAAGCGTTGGGGGGGCCTTGCGCTCCCCGATGTGCGTAATTACTATTTGGCGTCCCACTTGGGGAGGATCATTGACTGGGGGCGTAATGGAACAACCAAACTCTGGGTGCAGCTTGAGCAGGCCCAGACCCACATACCCCTGAAAGGAGCGCTGTGGTGCTATAGGGAACTCCCGGCACCCCTAAAACTACACCCCCTTATTGGCACGACGCTGAAACACGGTCATGGTGCCGCCGCCAAGAAGGCCCTTATTTCTGAACTCTCCCCCCTGCTCCCCATCTTAGGTCATCCGAGCTTTGAACCAGGTCTGCGTTATACTACCTACGCATCTCTAGTTGAGGCCGGCCATGACACTGCGGCCAGTTTCCTGGCGGAGGGGAGATGGCCCTCTTTGACGGAACTCACTGTGGCATCAGGGACATACCGCCTACTGTTTTGGCCGGCTTTACAATTACATCATTTCCTACACTCACTGCCACATCCACAGGACTTCTCACCTACCCTGACGACCTTTGAGAATATGTGCTCAACGACTGACCCAATGACTCATGTGCTTTCCCAGACCTATGCCCTGCTGTCCTCACCTGTAAACCCCCCTGTGCTACCTTGTTTGCTTAACTGGGAGCGGGACCTTGACCGTAAATTCTCACCGACCCAAACAAACCGTATTGTTACACTAGCCCTCAAATCTTCTCTTTGTACCAAGATGCAGGAAATCAATTTTAAAATCCTTACCCGTTGGTACCTCACACCTACCAGGCTGAGCAGGTGCTATCCTTCGTCCTCGGATCGGTGCTGGCGCTGTAATGAGGAGAAGGGAACCCTGCTCCATATGTTCTGGTCCTGTTCCAGGCTGCGGTCGTTCTGGATTTAGGTCCGTCGTGTAACCCAGCAGTTCGCGGCCTACCCCATCCCGGACGATGCCGCTTTCTTTTTATTGCATCTATCAGTGATCCCCATTAAAAAGTATAGGAAGTCCCTTATATGTCACCTTCTCAATGCAGCTAAGGCGTGTATTCCCCTATACTGGAAGCGCAGTGCCCCACCAACAGTGGCGCACTGGCTGCGGAAGGTGGAGGACGTACGGAAGTTGGAGGACCTCATCCTTACTGCTCAGCATAAACAAGAAACATATAAAAAAACATGGGATAGCTGGTGCCTGTTTATATTCTCCGCGGAAGGCCAATCTTTGCTAAGGCCCTGATTCTCCTTTGTCCCCGTTTGTGGAACGGATGACCCTATCCACCGCCGTGTCTGTCGGTCTACCCCCCCCCCCCTTTTTTTTTTTTTCCCTTTTTCTTCTCTGTCCATTCTCTTTCTTCTCCCTCCCCCAACTCTTCCTCTCCACCCCCCATTCCTACCCTCCTAACCCTACCCTTATCCATCTCCGGTGGCTCCGGTCCCCTCCCGGTGGTTGGTCGGGGGGGATCGGAAATTGTACCACACTTCTGTTGCGTTGCACAGAGCTTACAGGTTCACTGTCCCTACTCTTTGCGGAAACAAGGATCTCCTTTATATCCTGTTGGCTTATTGTATCTTGTTCACTTCACTGTTCAAGTGCCAAGGCGCTCTTGATACCGCATTATTTTCTGTATTGGGGGCTCTACTTGTTTTTTGTATTCCTACGGTTTGTATTGTGGGGTACTCTCCACCGGTGTATCTATCCAAATAAATAAAAATTTATATTTGAAAAAAAAAAAATGTTTTGCCTTTCATTTCTGTTTTAAACTGAATGGGTTAGTTTACAAGGTGATCGTTTACAATTACTTAAAATTTTACATTTTCTCAAACACTAAAACATCATATTCTTCATTGTAATAATCCTCTTAATCATCAACATTGTGATACAGTATATTTTCATGTGCAAATTATAATACATTATTTTGATGTATAAATTCAGTGGGCCTTCTAGACCAGCATTGATTAGTACTACATGATATTTTATTAGCAGCCTACTATTGAATCAATGTCTCTGCCAACAGAAATATGTTTTAACAACAGAAAAACTGTTTGATGATACAGATGTTCTTATTAAATGAAGCACAGTTCCATGGATTTGGAGCATGGCGAGCAACCAAATTACCACCCCAGTACTCAAGCTGTGAGATCTTATTATTAATTAGCCAGTCAGCGAGGGGTATAGAACAGATTCATTCTTCTACCAATGTTGTTTAATGACAATCAAAGCTGATTTATTTCTTTACAACTGAGTAAGATCATCACACTTCCATATTTAAACTTTCTAATATACAAAGCAAGAGCCTATGGTTTCATTTTGGTATCCTTTTTTTTTCATTGTTTGTGTATCATGTCCAAAGTATCCAATATCCAATTTATTGTGTGAAGATTCTCAAAGTCTTTTTTAAATCAGCCCAAATATATAATATTATGTGTTCTACAGTATCCGGTCTTGCTTGTCTTCTACTGGTATGCTTTATTAGAAGGTATATTCTATGATAAAATAAATGCAATTTTTTTACATAATGCACTTTTTTTATTTTAATTTTTTTTCAATTTAAATTAATTTATTTATCCATAAGAGTGGTAAAGAATTCATTACTTCACATTCCATCAATTACCTAGATGTACATATATTTACATTTAATAATCAGATAACTTAATATTACACAATATGTACCTCCCATCTTATCCCCACACCATAGTCCTAATACTTTCTATCACCAGTGTCTCGCATGGTTCTAGATTCTCTAACTCTCTCCTATATTTTATCCTAAAACCCCCCCCCACATGCAATAATTTTTATAAATACTACATTAGTATAGATTGTGCTACATGTGTATGTGTATATGTAAATGTATACATCAGGAAGGACCTAAAGCGGCCATATCCTTTACCAGATAAACAAAACAGAAAGCATAGCTCCCAACTGTCCCTGATTTCGAGGGACTATCCCTGATTTTGAACAAAGTCACTCTGTCGCTCTTTCCTCCTCATTTGTCCCTGATTTTGGTCTGATCTATATAGATCTATATATATGTATATAAAATGCACTCTTTATCTTTCAAAAAGTGTTGCTGCATTTGTAAATTTAAAAAGCCAATATAAAGGAATAGTTGTGGGTTTAATTAATTTTTTTTGTATAATTATCTTTAAAGGGGAGCGTGGCGGGGGTGTGTATCCTATGCCTACATACTTCTGCCAATAGGTTTCCCTCGTTCCCATCTCAAAAAGTTGGTAGGTATGAGAAAGTACCCTGGAAGAGAAGCATACCGGGTGCAGGGCTCTGAGACTGCAACTATTCATAAGCTTTCGGGTTTTTTGGATAACGTGTCATCCTCTGGCCATTCTGGTTTCTCTCACCAGTTCTTATGTCCATTCAGAACAGAGTAATAAGGAAGGGGCCAGTACGAGGAACCACTGTAGCCAGCAGGGGATAAACTATTGGACACACCACATTTGTCAGGGTCCAAAAGAAAAGCTGGTACTTCCAGGTATAGAAGAACATGTGACTTCACAAGGTTGGGTCAATCACTGCTGTCAAACAGTGAATCCATAACCCTATGCAAGCTACAACTCTGGCAAAAGGAAGTTATAGGTAAAGTATATGCTGTTTGAGAAGGTTTCAGTTAAAGTGAACCTGTTGCTTTGAAAAAACATCCTCAAGCTAACAAAAATTAGATTCTTGTTATAATCTATCACTTTTCTTCACATCTGGACACATTTACAATTGTTGTCATGTATCTATATAACATCTAGCTTTAAGCTCGGGTTCACATCGGACCATTTTGACATGTGATTTGATATGTCAAATCGCCGGCTATTGCCGGCAACGGCACCATCCGGATCAGTGCAGCACCGACTTTGTGGCTCCTCAATGATTCCCAAAAGTAGTTCCTGTACTACTTTTGGTGACCTTGGGGGCAATTTGAATAGACATCTGTGCATGAACCCGCACAGATGTCTGTCATATGCCCCCCCCCCCCCCCCGAACTCGGACTGCATTACCAGTTTAAAATCTCTGAAAAAAAAAAAACCTGAACTTGCACGATTTCAAACCCACCCTCAATGTGAACCTGGGCTGAGGCTGGGTTCACATTTAAAACGGATGACAGCAGGGGTCCATTGTGTCCCAGTTCTCCGTTTCAGGGATGAATCAGGCCCGAATTTTTAAGGCTGCTTTCACAATGAAAGCTCCCGGAATTAGTGGTAAAGTGCCGCTAGTTTTAGCGTTGCTTTACTGTAGTTTTAGCAGCCCTTTTTGGCCGATAGCCGAGCATTTTTAACCCCAGCTAGTGGCCGAAGAAAGGATTAAAAGTGCCTGTGTTGCAGCGCTGCCAAAGTGCTTTGCAAGCTCCCAAACCACCCCAAAGATGCTGCTTGCGAGACTTTTTTTCCCGTCCTGCAAGCGCACCGCCCCAGCATTTGGGCTTTCACACTGGGGAGGCTTGAGAGGCGCTTTTCAGGCACTTTACATGTGCTATTTTTAGCGCTAAAACACCTGAAAACTGCCTCAGTTTGAAAGGGATCTAGCTGAATTCGGACCTGAAACAGAGCCAAAGACACACAGGACCCTTGTCCGATCGCTCCGCAGCTGCCCTGGAGATGTGTGAACGAGCTCCATTGAGAGTCAGTCACACTCTCCTGTCATGCGAATTGGATGCGGAGAAACCGTATCCAATTTGCATAAGTGTGAACCCAGCCTCAGTGTGTAACAGCCACAGTGAGTTGCAGAAGTACATGAAATGTACCCCACAATTAAACGTACCCAAAATTAAATTAATACAATATACAATGTTGTTTTTTTAAGGAAACTTGTATAGCAAGGCATGATCTTTTGTGAAAAGATTCAGAAACCTACAGTAACACATGCAATATACAGAAGGCTGTAATGCAGTAGTTGTTAACTTACTCACTAAATGACTGCACATAATGTTCAGTATATGTAATACTAGAGACGACTGTCAGAGACTGCATACACACCAACAGAAATTTGGTCAGAGACTGTGGCCATGCTATAGGTTTGAAAATATGCTGCAGAAGACCGTGGGAGACAAGGGACATGAGACTAGTAGAAATCACAGCTATCATCCCTTTACAAATCACTCATACCACTCCCATTATAGACTGCTGGGTCCAAAGGCTGCACAACAAGTGACAAATAGCCGTATATGATCCGCAGACTGCAGGTTTAGCACCAGAGCTGTAACAATACAATTAAAAGTTGTTTTAGAAAAGCAATTCAGGCAGCAAGTAAAAGCAATAAGTGAGCTACTAGCCTTATTAACCCTTTCTCTGACAGACCTATTTATGCAATTTTTTGCATACGTGTTAAAATTCACAATTTTAGGCCTGAAGATTTTTTAAAAAACAAAACAAAAAACATTATTTTATAAAAGAGGAGACCATGTATAATAAAATGGCAGTAGCTGAAACTTTATGTCGAGCAATATTAGCAGCACTGGGTTGGGCTTGATAGATTTGTGTCTATTTTCAACCTCACCTACTATGTAAATATGTATGTAACTGTTTCAAACCTACATTTTCAGTAAAAAATACACTAAAGTTAATTTTAGTGCACACAAGCATAATATATTACTCTTTTTTCCTTTTTTTTGCAAATTGCTTGTGCCCGTGAAACTGATGCAAGCGATGGTACACAAAATTGTCCATAAGGGATGTTTTGAAAGTCTTCAGCTGAGAGTTAACCAAGAATGATGGCCCTAGAATTATTGCTTTCACTCCAGAGTGTAGTGCATTTTTGTTTTTGTACACAGGTTCATTTTATTTTTTTTACTTTCTTTTTTTTTAAATCTAATTTTGTTGCTCTCGTGCAGGGGTTGACAAGCTTCCTATGTGATATCACAATGGAACATTGTGACGCGTTCTCCTTAATAAGACATGCATCACCTGAATCACTTTCACAAGAAGGCTGATAGGCAGCTGAGAAAATATACACTGTTGCCGCTGTAACCAGTTACCATTCCATGAGTGGCAGTGAACAGGATTAAATCGTATCTATACAACAGAAGTTTTTTTTATTTTGTTTTGGATAGAATGGATAAAGGTTAGTACCCTCTCAGGTTTTACTGCTATGTTAGGGCTCTCGTTAGTGGTTTCTCCTTTATTTTATGTTCTAGAGACAACCTTTAATGCAAAAGGATGAATTTAGGATGGAAAAGGACCTGGGGGTCCTAGTAGATGATAGGCTCAGTAATGGCATGCAATGCCAAGCTGCTGCTAACAAAGCAAACAGAATATTGGCATGCATTTGTAGCGGCGGGCTCCTGAAAAGCATGTGCTATGTTTTCAAAGTTAAAGCTTTAGAGCCGGTTCACACAGGGGCGACTCAGATCCAACTTCAAGTCGCCCCAAGTCACCTCAGGTCGCACAACATGTAGAAATCAATGTAAGTGAATGAAAGCTGTCTTAGGGCCGGTTCACACAGCGAGGCGATGCGAGGCGACACGGCTCGCCTCGCCTCGCTCCCGCAAGTCGCCCCCGTTCTGTACAATGGAACCGTTCTGAGAGGAGCGACTCGAGTCGCTCCGACTCAGAAAAAAGGTTCCTGTACTACTTCTGGGCGACTTCGGGGGCGACTTGCATTGACTTCTATACAGAAGTCCTCTGCAAGTCGCCGCTGAGGTCCCCGCAGGTCGCGGCGAGGCAAGTCGGAGACGCCTCGCCACGCCTCGCTGTGTGAACCGGCCCTTAATGCACACTACTGAAGTCGCTCTGACTTCAGAAAAGGTTCCTGTACTACTTCAATCCAACCTGTAGGCGACTGGTACCCATTGATTTCAATGGAGGTCGCCTCCAAGTCAGATCTCCATATATACAGAGGCGACTCTCAGAGAATTATCAGCTCTCAAAAGGAGTTCCCCCCTGAGAGCTCATTCTCTGATTGGCCACGGCAAGTCGCCTGGCCTGGGGCGACTTAAAGTAGTGTTGTAAGTCGTGTCCAAGTCTGTCCAAGTCGCGTCCAAGTCGCGTCCAAGTCACCTCCAAGTCACGTCAAAGTCACGTCCAAGTTGCCTCCAAAAGTCGTGTTGAAAGTCGTGTTGCCCCTGTGTGAACCGAGCCTTACCCAAACTACAGTTTGGTTTGGGCCTGTTTGGCTAAATTTGTCTTCTGTATCAGTCTGACTGGACTGTGAGATGTTCGGCCTGGCAACAGGGGGCACTGTCCCTGGTGGCAGGCATGGAACTATGGTCTGGTTAGGTGCTTGAATTATTCCCTCTCATAGTCAGGTCAGTGGGAGTGGCCCTCCCGCTGTGCCCTCTGGGAGAGGGTATTTAAGACACGGACGTCATGTGGTTCTGGGTTTTCCGGTCCAGTATGCTGTGCTGAGTATATGGTCCTGGTCCTCCTGACCAGCCCCCGGGAAGGCTATGGCTTTGGGTGCGGTTCCACCCAACTTTGATGCCCCGGGGCTGGCTAGCCCAAGGCAAAGGAACTAAGGAAGGATTCCGAGGTGGATGGGTGCTTAGTTTCCCTACGTGTTCTGCAACAACGTCAGTGAAAAAGACTTTGTTTGTGCGTAAGCACCGTGTTGGCTGCTAGGCCTTGTAAAAAAGAGAGGGACTGTCCAACCTGAGTGCTCATCCAGCTGCGAATGGCTATTCTCTGGATGCAGTCAAAGTAAGCAAGTTCCTTAACGTTTATAGACTTTGACATTGAGAGTACCTGAACTTTCCTTTCCAACCCTCTGATCCCAAGTTAAAAGACTGTTCAATGGTTGACGTTTGCAAATAAAGTCCATTCAACTGGATCTATTGTCACTTTCAAGTTACTGGGCCATCTACCATGGGACATCCCGTAGACGTGTCACAAGGAGAACGAACGGTAACGGTAAGCCTAAAAATAACCAGCAACTCCTTCGGGGGTTAGTGCTACACATTAAAAAGGAGATCAACTCCAGAGATAAAATAATAATTCTCCCGCTGTACAAGACCCTGGTCCAGCCGCACCTGGATTATGCTGTCCAGTTCTGGGCACCAGTCCTCAGGAAGGATGTACTGGAAACGCAGCGAGTACAACGAAGGGCAACAAAGCTAATAAAGGGTCTGGAGGATATTAGTTGTGAGAAAAGGTTGCGAGCGCTGAACTTATTTTCTCTGGAGAAGAGACGCTTGAGAGGGGATATGATTTCAATATACAAATACCATACTGTGACCCCACAATAGGGATAAAACTTTTTTGCAAAAGCGAGTTTAACAAGACTCATGGCTACTCATTAAAATGAGAAGAAAAGAAGTTTAACATTAAACTATGTAGAGGGTTCTTCACTGTAAGTGTGGCAAGGATGTGGAATTCCCTTCCACAGGCGGTGGTCTCAACGGGGGGCATTGATAGTTTCAAGAAACAACAAGCACCTGAACGACCGCAACATACAGGGATATACAAGGTAATACTGACGTATAATCACACACATAGTTTGGACTTGATGGACCTGTGTCTTTTTTCAACCTCCCCTACTATGTAATACTATGTAACAGGAAGAGATAAAAAAATGGTAACAGGGAAGCACACAACAACAAACAGCTGACAGGGGTTCTGGGATTCCTATACCTAGTATAACTTAGCCCTGGTTCACATTGGTGCAATTTGAAATGTCAAATCACATGCCAAATTGGCGGCAATTGCCAGCAATGGCACCGTCCTAATCTGTGCGACTCTTCACTTGTGGCGCTGCACCGATTTCAAAAAGTAGTTTCTGTACTACTTTTTGCAATTTCGTGGTGCGATTTCCATTGACATCTGAGCAGAAACCCGCACAGAAGTCTGTGAAATCGCAGCCGAATCAGGACTGACATGCGGGAGTAAAATCAGCTGAACTTGCACGACATCATTCCAGCAGCTCAGTGTGAACCTGGACTAAAGGCAAGATTCTTGTTTTCGTTTTGGATAGGAGGTGAGGGTTTAGAACACCTGTCAGGTTTCCATTGTCTCTGTGCCCCGTGAAGGAGATTCACCTTCTCTATTTGACCCGTCTATTGTTATCACCAAAAGTCAAAGAAAATCCCTGATTTTGGGTTGTCTTCACACAGGGGAAATCCTGCAATGGAAACACTAGTTCTGGTTACCTGAGTGACAACCAGGGATTCCTTAACTTTGAAGGGATTTGCTCTCAATTCCTGTTTTGGCTATGGGACAAGAAAGTGAAGAGAAATCTCCCCATTGGCCACAGTTGCCAAAAGTAGTGCAGGAACTACTTTTGGGAATCGATGGTGCCATTGCCAGCAATATACAGCAATTTGGCATGGAATTTGACATTTTCCCTACCTACACTTTAACCCCTTTCCGAGGGTTGCCACCTCATCCCTTAAACCGAACACATATGAATTACACAGGTTCTGAGGCTAATTTAATGCAGTAAGGCACCAAGTGAGTTTAATTACCACCTTAATCAGCTACAGAACCTGTGTAATTAATAAGTGTTCAGTTTTAGAGGGATGAGGTGGCAACCCTACCCTTCCCATCACCACCTCCCAGCCCATTAAGAGTCTCTAAATGCCGGAAGGTGGAGGCGTGTATTCGGGTCATGTGACTGCTGTGATTAGCTGTCACAGTGGTCACATTATAGGAAAGCTCCCAATCGCAAGTATGCATTGGGAGCTTTCAGGTCTTCACAAGTGACTGTGCTATCTCAGCACATAATAATGTTCACATAAGGACGCATAAATGTGGCCTCTTGGCCCTAAAGCCCACCCGCTAAGGCTGCCAGTGCCACATCATCCCTTTAATCCAGGACACACATTAATTACACAGGTTCCATGGCTGATTAACCACTTAAGCCCTGGACCATTTGGCTGGCCAAAGACCAGAGCGTTTTTTGTGATTTGGTACTGCATCATTTTAACTGACAATTGTGCCGTCATACGATGTGGCTCCCGAAAAAAATTTATTTCCTTTTTCCCCACCAATAGAGATTTCTTTTGGTGGTATTTGATCACCTCTGTGTTTTTTATTTTTTACGCTATAAACAAAAAAATAGCGACAATTTTGAAAAAAAATAATTTTATTTACATTTTGCTATAATAAATATCCCCCAAAAATATATAAAAAAAATATTTTTTCTCAGTTTAGGCCGATACGTATTCTTCTACATATTTTTGGTATTAAAAAAAATCAATATAAGCATATATTGATTGGTTTGTGCAAAAGTTATAGCGTCTACAAAATAGGGGATAGTTTTATGGCATTTTTATTATAATTTTCTTTTTTTTTCTTTTTTGTTTATAGCGTAAAAAAATAAAAAACGCAGCGAGTACAACGAAGGGCAACAAAGCTAATAAAGGGTCTGGAGGATATTAGTTGTGAGGAAAGGTTGCGAGCGCTGAACTTATTTTCTCTGGAGAAGAGACGCTTGAGAGGGGATATGATTTCAATATACAAATACCATACTGTGACCCCACAATAGGGATACAACTTTTTTGGAAAAGCGAGTTTAACAAGACTCATGGCTACTCATTAAAATGAGAAGAAAAGAAGTTTAACCTTAAACTACGTAGAGGGTTCTTCACTGTAAAGCCTCATACACACGATAGGACTTTGTACAAACTTTCCCTTGGATTTTTGTACAAAGGGCGTCGGCCCTGAACTTGTATTGCATACACACAGCAGGACTTTTTCAGCCAACTTTCACCAAATCATGTGGTTTTTCTGCTCTTTACCGCCACCTTTGGTCAACTTCTGTATTGTTGGCTGATCTTTTGCATTGGTTCTGAGCATGCCTGTTTGTACTTTGTACAAAAGTCCTATGGTTTTCTGTACACACAATCAGACTTTGCTCCATCGGACTTTTGTTGCCAGAAAGTTTGTCCGTTCGCACAGCCAACAAAAGTCAGATGAAAACCAAAAAAGTTTGTCCGATGGAGCGTACACACAGTCGGATGTTGCTCCAAAACAGCTAATTTGCATGTTTGTTGTTAAAAAGTCTGATCGTGTGTATGGGCCTTAAGTGTGGCAAGGATGTGGAATTCCCTTCCACAGGCGGTGGTCTCAACGGGGGGCATTGATAGTTTCAAGAAACAACAAGCACCTGAACGACCGCAACATACAGGGATATACAATGTAATACTGACGTATTATCACACACATAGTTTGGACTTGATGGACCTGTGTCTTTTTTCAACCTTCCCTACTATGTAATACTATGTAACAGGAAGGGATAAAAAAATGGCAACAGGAAAGCACACAACAACAACCAGCTGACAGGGGTTCTGGGATTCCTATACCTAGTATAACTTAGCCCTGGTTCACATTGGTGCGATTTGACATGTCAAATCACATGCCAAATTGGCAGCAATTGCTAGCAATGGCACCGTCCTAATCTGTGCGACTCTTCACTTGTGGTGCTGCACCGATTTCAAAAAGTAGTTTCTGTACTGCTTTTTGCAATTTCGTGGTGCGATTTCCATTGACATCTGAGCAGAAACCCGCACAGAAGTCTGTGAAATCGCAGCCGAATCAGGACTGACATGCGGGAGTAAAATCAGCTGAACTTGCACGACTTCATTCCAGCAGCCCAGTGTGAACCTGGACTAAAGGCAAGATTCTTGTTTTCGTTTTGGATAGGAGGTGAGGGTTTAGAACACCTGTCAGGTTTCCATTGCTTCTGTGCCCCGTGAAGGAGATTCACCTTCTCTATTCACAGGTTCTGAGGCTAATTTAATACAGATAAGGCACCAAGTGAGTTTAATTACCACCTTAATCAGCCACAGAACCTGTGTAATTAATAAGTGTTCAGTTTTATTTTTGCGACGTGGCTCCCGAAAAAAATGTATGTCCCTTTTCCCCACAAATAGAGCTTTCTTTTGGTGGTATTTGATCACCTCTGTGTTTTTTATTTTTTACGCTATAAACAAAAAAATAGCGACAATTTTGAAAAAAACTAATTTTATTTACATTTTGCTATAATAAATATCTCCAAAAAATATATAAAAAAATATTTTTTCTCAGTTTAGGCCAATACGTATTCTTCTACATGTTTTTGGTATTAAAAAAAATTCCAATAATCATATATTGATTGGTTTGTGCAAAAGTTATAGCGTCTACAAAATAGGGGATAGTTTTATGGCATTTTTATTATAATTTTCTTTTTTTTACTAGTACTGGCAACAATCAGTGATTTGTATCATCACTGCGACATTATGGTGGACACGTCGGACACTTTTGGTGTGATTTTGGGATCATTCACATTTATACAGTGATCAGTGCAATTAAACATGCATTGATTACTGTGTAAATGTGACTGGCAGTGAAGGGATTAACCACTAGGTGGCGCTGTAGGGGTTAAGTGTGTCCTGGGTAGGGATGAGCCGAACACCCCCCTGTTCGGTTCGCACCAGAACCTGCGAACAGACCTAAACTTCGTGTGAACTTTAGAACCCTATTAAAGTCTATGGGACTCGAACGTTCACAATCTAAAGTGCTCATTTTAAAGGGTAATATGAAAGTTACTGTCCTAAAAAGTGTTTGGGGACCTGGGTCCTGCCCCAGGGGACATGGATCAATGCAAAAAAAAGTTTTAAAAACGGCCGTTTTTTCAGGAGCAGTGATTTTAATAATGATTAAAGTGAAACAATAAAAGTGTAATATTCCTTTAAATTTCGTAGCTGGGGGGTATCTATAGTATGCCTGTGAAGGGGCGCATGTTTCTGGTGCTTAGAACTGTCGCTGCACAAAGTGTCATTTGTGCAGGAAAAAAAGTCTTTTAAAATCACTTGCGGCTAAATTGTCGGGTCTCCGTAATACAGAGAACACTCAATGAGTGTTCTCTGTATTAGCCGACAATTCATTCATTCATTGATTAAAAAAAAAAAAAAAAAAAAAAAGCGTGGGGGTTCCCCTAAATTCAATCAAAAGGCCCTTCAGGTCTGACATGGATATTAAGGGGAACCCCGTGTCAAATTAAAAAAAAAAATTGACGTGGGGGTCCCCCCAAATATCCATACCAGACCCTTAAGGTCTGATATGGATATTAAGGGGAACCCCGCATCAAATTTAAAAAAAAAATTGACGTGGGGGTCCCCCTAAATATCCATACCAGACCCTTTATCCGAGCACGCAACCTGGCAGGCCGCAGGAAAAGAGGGGGGACGAGAGAGCGGCCCCCCCTCCCTCCTGAACCGTACCAGGCCACATACCCTCAACATTGGGAGGATGCTTTGGGGGTCTGTGACCCCTCAAAGCACCTTGTCCCCATGTTGATAAGGACAAGGGCCTCATCCTCACAACCCTGGCCGTTGGTTGTGAGGGTCTGCGGGCGGGGGGCTTATCAGAATCTGGAAGCCCCCTTTAACAAGGGGACCCCCAGATCCCGGCCCCCCCCCTGTTTGAAATGGTAAGGGGGTACAAAAGTACCCCTACCATTTCACAAAGAAAGTGTCAAAATGGTTAAATAAGACAAACACACTTTTGAAAAATTCCTTTATTAAAAATAAAAAAAATAAAAAAAAAATTCCAGCGGTGCTAATCCACTCTTGCTATCCAGCGACGGGTCTCCGGGGTCCAGCGATGGATGATCATATCCAGCGACGGGGGATCTCTCAGTCCAGCGCTGTCCATACCTCCTTCTTCTGTCTCCACTGTGGAGACACTGCAGAGAGCCGAGCGCTGACATTTCTTATATTGGGAGGGCGGGGCCACCCGTCACCTGACCCCGCCCCTCTGACGCAGGAGAGGGAAGCCAGGGGTTCCCCAGTGACGTGTGGGTGACCCCGCCCCCTCTGATGTAACGCAGGTTTCCGTTACATCAGAGGGGGCGGGGTCACCCACACGTCACTGGGGAACCCCTGGCTTCCCTCTCCTGCGTCAGAGGGGCGGGGTCAGGTGACGGGTGGCCCCGCCCTCCCAATATAAGAAATGTCAGCGCTCGGCTCTCTGCAGTGTCTCCGCAGTGGAGACAGAAGAAGGAGGTATGGACAGCTCTGGACTGAGAGATCCCCCGTCGCGCTGGATAGCAAGAGTGGATTAGCACCGCTGGAATTATTTTTTTTTTATTTTTATTTTTAATAAAGGAATTTTTCAAAAGTGTGTTTGTCTTATTTAACCATTTTGGCACTTTCTTTGTGAAATGGTAGGGGTACTTTTGTACCCCCTTACCATTTCAAACAGGGGGGGGGGCCGGGATCTGGGGGTCCCCTTGTTAAAGGGGGCTTCCAGATTCTGATAAGCCCCCCGCCCGCAGACCCTCACAACCAACGGCCAGGGTTGTGAGGATGAGGCCCTTGTCCTTATCAACATGGGGACAAGGTGCTTTGAGGGGTCACAGACCCCCAAAGCATCCTCCCAATGTTGAGGGTATGTGGCCTGGTACGGTTCAGGAGGGAGGGGGGGCCGCTCTCTCGTCCCCCCCTCTTTTCCTGCGGCCTGCCAGGTTGCGTGCTCGGATAAAGGGTCTGGTATGGATATTTAGGGGGACCCCCACGTCAATTTTTTTTTAAATTTGATGCGGGGTTCCCCTTAATATCCATATCAGACCTGAAGGGTCTGGTATGGATATTTGGGGGGACCCCCACGTCAATTTTTTTTTTTAATTTGACACGGGGTTCCCCTTAATATCCATGTCAGACCTGAAGGGCCTTTTGATTGAATTTAGGGGAACCCCCACGCTTTTTTTTTTTTTTTTTTTTTTTTAATCAATGAATGAATGAATTTTCGGCTAATACAGAGAACACTCATTGAGTGTTCTCTGTATTACGGAGACCCGACAATTTAGCCGCAAGTGATTTTAAAAGACTTTTTTTCCTGCACAAATGACACTTTGTGCAGCGACAGTTCTAAGCACCAGAAACATGCGCCCCTTCACAGGCATACTATAGATACCCCCCAGCTACGAAATTTAAAGGAATATTACACTTTTATTGTTTCACTTTAATCATTATTAAAATCACTGCTCCTGAAAAAACAGCCGTTTTTAAAACTTTTTTTTGCATTGATCCATGTCCCCTGGGGCAGGACCCAGGTCCCCAAACACTTTTTAGGACAGTAACCTGCATATTACCCTTTAAAATGAGCACTTTAGATTTCTCCCATAGACTTGTATAGGGTGTTCCGGCTTTTCGAATTTGCTGCGAACAGCCCAAATTGTTCACTGTTCGCTGAACAGGCGAACAGGCAATGTTCGAGTAGAACATGAGTTCGACTCGAACTCGAAGCTCATCCCTAGTCCTGGGGAGTGATTCAAACTGTGGGTGGAGGGGCTGTGTGTCAGTGTCATTAGGCAGAGCTAATGTAAACAAGCATTTGTCTGTTCTTCCTCCAGGTGACACGATCGCGGGTATCCCCGCGGACATCGAGTCTGTGGGACTCGCAATCATGCTCACAGAGCTCCTGGCACGCGCTCCCGCAAGCCGCCTCTTAAAGGGCAATTTACAGGTACATTAATCTGCCTATACGTGCCCTTCTTTCACAGCATATCTGCATGAGGCGGTCGGGAAGCGGTTAAGATGGTAATTGCACTCAGTGCTTTATCTGCATTAAATCAGCCTCAGAACCTGTGTAATTCACATGTGTTCTGGGTTAAAGGGATGATGTGGCAACCCTACCACCCACTGAGAGACCACGTATATGCACCAAATTGGCGGGAAGAGGTTAGGTAAACTGAGCTAAATAAAAAAATGATTTGTTTATCTAACTGCACCCAGATTTCATGCGCCATGTAACAAACAAAGTATGAATAGCAGAAGATTAGGTTTCCTGCAGCCTATGCTTTGTAACAACCAATCACTTTCAAGCTTCCCATTCAGGTTTGAAACTGATTGGTGGCTGTGAGAGTTTCTTTACATCAGCATTCTGTGTATGAAAGGCAAAAAGCAGGTTGTCTCAGAATCAGAAGTATGGGTGTCCAATGATCACCAGATTTTAGACAAAGGTGAGCGGTATGGACTGGTATAATGCTGGGATTAAAACCCAAAGTACCAAGCAGGTACACTGTGCTCCCTATAAGAATCTGTGTCAGTTTTGAATCGGGTGTACCTTTAAGAAACACCTCCAATATAAAAATATGAAAAAAAAATAAAAAAACAGGAAATGATTATATTAAAGCAGTATTTATTTTAATACATACATAAAAATCTTGCTGTCAAGAATTCACCAGGCATATTAATAATTGGAACGCTGGCACATTTATGCCAGGGATCAAACATTTTAAATGTTATTCTTCAGTTCTCTCACATGAAAGGCTGACTTATGTATGCAATTATTTTTGTTTACATTTATTAGATAAAGCACTGTATTAAAAAAAAAACATTCTTTGATACAAAATGTTAATAAATTTGTGACCTTTTTACTTACACCGCGTGTTTCTTGTTAAAGTAAGCAGACAAACATTATTAGCATATGATGACCTCCAACTTGAACGTAGTTTTCCAATAATGGAATAAACTCTGTGCTTTGCAAAGTATGAATACAGACAGCACTTTATAATAATTAGAGGCACTGCTAGATGGAGGGGATTTTTGAAAAAAGTAAGCTAATTCTGTATCGGGCAGCTGGTTCTAGTTAAAGGGGTATTAAACCCAAATACATACATTTATTATATTGCAGCTTACCAGTTCTTAGTTGTGATGGTTGCATTCATTTTATTTTTAAGGCTTTTTTCCTTTTATTTTCACCTGTCTGTTGTTTTTCAAAAGAACAAGCTCTCTTCCAGTTGTATTAGTTACAGGGATGAGACAAACCATTTACCACTGACAGTGGTGCTTACAATGGATAGCTTTTATGTAAAACCTTTATCCCAAAATAAAAAAACTGTTGCTGTAACTGCTTATAAAGTATGAGCTGGACTTTGGCTTCAATGTGTAAGTGTTTTTAAATCTGCTAATACATCTAACACTCCCCTCCCCCCTGGCTGACAATGCTGTTGTCCAAAGGCAGGGGCGTTGCTAGGGGGTGGCTTTTGGGGCTATAGCCCCGAATCTGGGGCCCATAGCCCCGAGTCTCTCAGAGTGCGGCAGGCAGTACCAGAGAGCAGGCAGGCAGCACAGGAGAGCTGGGCGGGCAAGTGAGCAGAGAGATGACATCATCTCTCACCACCAACCTGAGGTAAGGAGGGGCTCTCTGGGGACCCTGATGTAAGTGGGGGAGACTCTATGGGGACCCTGATGTAAGGGGAGGCTCTCTGGGAAACCTAATGTAAGGGGGACTCTCTGGGGATCCTGATGTAAGAAGGGCTCTCTGGGACCCTGATGCAAGGGGGCTCTCTGGGCACTCTGATGTAATGAGCGGCTCTCTGGGAACCCTGGTGTAAGGAAGGGGCTCTCTAGGGACCCTGGTGTAAGTGGGGGGGCTCTCTGGGGACCCTGATGTAATTGGTGGGCTCGTTGGGGACCCTGATGCAAGGAGGAGGCTCTCTGGGGACCCTGATGTAAGGAAGGGGGCTCTCTGGGGACTCTGATGTAAGTGGGGGAGACTCTCTGTAGACCCTGATGTAAGGGGGAGGCTCTCTGGGGATCCTGCTGTAAGGGGGAGGCTCTCTGGGGATCCTGCTGTAAGGGGGAGGCTCTCTGGGGAACCTGATGTAAGTGGGGCAGGCTCTCTGGGGACCCTGATGTAAGGGGAGGCTCTCTGGGGACCCTGATGTAAAGGGAGGCTCTCTGGAGACCCTGATGTAAGGGGAGGCTCTCTGGGGATCCTGCTGTAAGGGGGGGGCTCTCTGGGGATCCTGCTGTAAGGGGGAGGCTCTCTGGGGAACTTGATGTAAGTGGGGCATGCACTCTGGGGACCATGATGTAAGGGGAGGCTCTCTGGGGACCCTGATGTAAGGGGGAGCTCTCTGGGGACCCTGATGTAAGTGAGGGCTCTCTGGGAACTCTGATGTAAGGAGGGGCTCTCTGGGAACCCTGATGTATTGAATGGGGCTCTCTAGGGACCCTGATGTAATGGGGAGGCTCTCTGGGGACCCTGATGTAAGGGGGGGCTCTCTGGGAACCCTGATGTAAGGGGGGCTCTCTGGGGACCCTGATGTAAGGGGGGTCTCTCTGGGGACTCTGAGGTAGGGAGGGGCTCTCTGGGGACCCTGATGTAAGTGGTGGGTTCTCTGGGGACCCTGATGCAGGGGGGAGGCTCTCTGGAGACTCTGATGTAAGGGTAGCTCTCTGGGGACTATGATGTAAGGGGGAGGCTCTCTGGGAACCCTGATGTAATGATAATATATGCAATATACAGTATATATATATATATATATATATATATATATATATATATATATATATATATATATGTATATATACATATACACACACACGCATACGTATATTATATACATGTGTATGCCTTTCTTTACTTCGCTGCTGCGGGCTCTAGCCCCAGATCTTTTGTAGACCTAGCAATGCCCCTGTCTAAAGGTGCCCCTGTGCTCATTCATCCAAAGTGGGGGAACTCTAATATAAGAGTTACAGGTCAGATCACTAGGTGAAAACAGAGGGACAATAGCCTAAAAAAAAGAAAATAAATGCAGATCTGATGATTGGTAAACTGCAATATATGACATTTTTGGTATTGGGTTTAATACGGCTTTAGTGAATATTTTAGCCAAACTGAAAAACAATATAGGGATATACAAACAAGGAATAAAGCCTAATACCCTGTACACATGGTTAGACATTCCGACAACAAAATGTGTCTGATTTTTTCCGACAGATTTTGGCCCAAACTTGCATACACACGGTCACACAAAGTTGTCGGAAAATCCGATCGTTCAGAACGATGTGACGTAACACACATACGACAGGACTATAAAGAGGCCAATAGCTTTGGTCTCGTAATTTATTCTAAGCATGTGTGGAACTTTATATGTCGGAATTGAAATACACACGATCAGAATTTAAACGATCGTATTTTGTTGTCGGTAAATTTTAGATCCAGATCTCAAACTATGTGTGTCGGAAATTCCAACAGAAAAAGTCAGATGGAGCCCACACGCGATTGGAATTTCCGACAACACAGTCCGATCGTACATTTTTTGTCGGAAAGTCCAACCGTGTGTACAGGGCATACTAGTCCAAAGCTTTTATAATCCTGACATTGCTGAAAGAATGCTCTAGTCATCAATAAACAGATTTTCTAGGAACAATTAATCCTTAACCTAGAACACAGGCACTGTAAGTTTAGCCACGTTAAAATTGTATCAGTTTTTATGCGTTGCTTCATCCGTCTTCATCTGTTGTAAATTCTGTTAATCTCCGTTTACATCCGTCGTAAATTCTGTTAAAATTTGTTTACATCGGTTAATTTACCCGTTCACATCAGTTTTGCATCTGTTTTGATCTGTTTACAGCAGTTTCTGTGTCTTTGATGACATTATCTAGAAAGCATTGCTTCTCTCATGCTGCATTACAGTTACCACATGCCTCACGCTGTTTAGCAGTCAAGGTGGACCAATTTGGTGTCACAAGGTTATAGATTTCTTTCCATAGTTGCTGTGTTTCCACTCTGTCACTTTGGTCCCAACATGTTGAGTCCCACAAGCCTGGCCTTTCATGCACCAGGTTTATTAGGTGCTCCTGGGAGACATCTATGGCCCTGTTTCTCCTTGGGGATGTACTTCCCCATTGTCCAACTACCAACTGGGTCATAGGTTGAGTTCACACATAAAAAAAAATGTATTTATTCCAAACGGATCTTAACTGATCAGACGTTGACAGACATTGTCCGTTAACGTCAGTTATTATCCATTTTCACAGATCTAGACGTATCCTTGCACATTCAAAAAAACGGACAAGATCGGAAGCGGAGGTGAACAGATGGTAACAGATGGTCATCTGTTTGCCCATAGGAATGCATTGTCGTCCATTGACGGACGGATGAAAAATGGATAGACGATCTGATCGTGTGAAAGGGGCCATAAGTGCAAGGCTTATTTCACACATGCGGACAGTTCATTTCATCAGTTCAGTCACGTTTTTTTCAAAGAAAAAATGGATGAGCTTTACATAAGTTTTTCATCAGTTTCAGCAGTTTCTCATCAGTTGCTCATAAGTTGCTCATCAGTTTCTACATCAGTTTTGTTTACATCCACTACCAATGAAAAAAAAAATGGATGCAAAAACATCCGTTACATTTTCTTCATGGAACAAAACTAGGGCTTTGCTTAGTTTAAAAAAATAGATGTTGGTGGATGTGGATGTAAATGGATGATCATGCGTTTACATCTATTTTTCCATAGGGGTGCATAGATGTCCGTTTTTCATCCGTCAATAGATGGATGAAAATGGACAAATGGTCCGCATGTGTGAAAGAGACTAAGAACCCATCCAGATGCACTGTGAAAACCCTGCTCAGTCTACCAGCAAGAGGTCATGGGCTATTGTTATAAAGCTCAGGTTCAGGCAATATGCAAAATATAACTAAACAACCAGCACACAAACCTCCCTAGTGTGATATCTAATGAGTGGCTGCTGGCAAAAACATGTGTCCCCACATCAAAAATAAAGGCAATGTGAACTAATGAAGTGACCATAAAGTGCTAAACACCCTATACAAAATTATTATATAAGGTGGGCAAAAAAATCACATTTGTATCTGAATGGATACAATGTAAAAACCTCCACATAAAAACTGCCCAGTGAAACCATTTTATTTTTAAATTATAAATACCCCCTAGGGGTTAAATACGCTGCAAACCAGTGTATGTTATATGTGCAAAAATGTTGTCACCCTCTATGGATACTATAGAGATATACTGTACAGCTTGAATGTATAGCAAAAACCCTAAAAAAAACTGCAGTGTGCACAAAAAATGCAATACAACAATAATTGGTGTCACCCTCTGCAAAATTTTGAAACCAACCATAAAATGCAACCCAAACTCATACAAGTTGTTAATATGAATAATAATAATTCCTAACCTCTTCTTCTGCAAATGCCAGCTGTCTACCATGTTTATCCTCCTTTCTTAAATCATTTGAGTCATTGTGCTGGAACAATTATGCAGATAAGGACTTTGATTTTTTTCTGACTTTTCTGGTCAGTGATTTATAAAATGATGCAGCCAGTTGGACTGACAGGAAACCTTCATTTTCAGGAGAATGTCAGCAATAGCTGCTCCATTATTCATATAACAGACTTGATTCTACTTAACCTTCCACATCCTTGAAAATTATAAACTAACATTACTAGTATAGTGAAGCCAAGTCTCTGTCCTTGGCTTCAAATAGATTTATTAAATAAGTCTAGACCCTGTACATACCTTAGGCCCAGGATCCATGAACCTCCAAAAAGTCAAGGGAACTGCATTGAAGACACTCACCTATACTTGCAGGAAACCCATTCCTAATGTTACTTTATACACTTTGGTGAAAGGACAAGTTTATGATAAAATATAAAACCATCTAACTGGGGTAATAAAGTGCAGTGGAACATTTTCATCGGCATCTGAAACTAACACATAGAGCCGAGAACTTTTTTTTATTCAGGTCTGCATTTACGACACTATTAGTAAGAGCATGATTAGACGAATCCAAGAATTTTAGTAAGAAACTAGCAGGTAGTTGCTAGACACAAAATAACTGATACAATACTTATTAGTATTAATATTATGGTCCTCTTATGGGAATTAACTATTAAGCAATGTAATTAAACTTGCATGTAGAATTGTTTATTTATGGAGAGTAAAACTGTATGCACCACAAAGGGTTTTGAAAAATTTAAATGATGAAAAGAACAATTTCTGTGGGCCTATGGGAAACATTAGATCACAGCATAACAGCCAACTCTCTCCAGATTTTTTCAATGAGAAACTCTCAGAATACTCAATGTATTCCTTATTGTTTTCTTGGTAAAAGAGTGAATAGTTGTAAAATAAATAGCTTTTTTTACAAATCATGTGTGTAGTATTAGCCTTTCAGGAAATGGCTGTATAAAACCACATTATCAATGTAAGCAATTTAAAGTGAACTGTGCATTAAACTTTGAACAGACACTATTATCAAGCAGCCAGGTAAGTTGTGACCTGTGCCAACTGCATCAACCTGCTGATATCACACTTTAGAGGTTCAAACTAAGCTGTATGCAGGAGATTCACACTTCTCAATTTAAATGCAAAGAGTGGCACATTATACTGTCTTCTGCTGACTAATTAATATCCAGAATGGTGTCTGGGGATCAAAAATGAAAAAAAAATCAAAAATGTTGTCTTGTGCCAAACTAACACTATGCATTGCATGTTGTTCAACGTATTTATCTGTAAAGTTTCTTCCGCCGGCAGGATAAGTTCTAAAGGTTAAAAGTGATTGTAAAGGAAAAGTTTTTATTAAAAAAAAAAATAACAAACATGTCATACTTACCTGCTCTGTATAGTGGTTTTGCATAGTGCAGTCTCGATCTTCCTCTTCTCAGGTCCTCAACTGGCGCTCTAGGCCACTCCTTCATGCCGAGAGCCCCCATAACAAGTTGACCTATTTTGCTTTTTTGTACCTACAGGTGAAATGCACATTATACACATTTGTGCTGTTACTTATACCCCTTTAAGGCGGAAAGTTTATGTACAGTTACTGTATTTGCCATCACTTTTCCTTGCATGGAACTGGCAAGTCCCTTCAGATCCACGGGATAAAGAGATGTGGGATGACTTCCAGGCCTTTATCCTCCTTTTCACTGTCCGACTCAAGGACAAGGAAGGGACCAGGTTGTTTCCAACTCAACTTGATGGAGGCTTTTAGGCAGACTACCTCACCCGGTTGCACCAGCTTTTCACACTTGTCCAGATGTCACGTACCTGGTTAGAGAGCCCCAACGTGCAGGGAGCGGCGCCTCGTAAACCACCGGCTCTCGAGCCCCTGGTGATGGAGACAGGGGTTCAGGAGCCCGGAGGACACAAGTGCCTAGCCGGATAGCAGATAGCGGGTACAGCTGGAACAGATGGTAACTGGAACGGCAGGTGCACCTGGCGCTGGATGTCGGTCAAGGACTGCTGGACGGCTGGCACAAGTGGACCGGCAAGGTGGCAGAGTCAACGGGTGCCGGACTTCGGGCAGACAGGCGTAGTCAATCAGGCTGGGTCGGTAACTATCTGGCAGCGGAGGTACAGAAGCGGGAGGCAGAGGCGTAGTCAGTCAGGCTGGGTCGGCAACTATCTGGCAGCGGAGGTACAAAGGCGGAAGGCAGAGGCGTAGTCAATCAGGCAAAAGGTCAAGGGCAGGCGGAATACAGGCAGAGTCCAGGAACAGGTCGGGTATAATATCAGGAACACAATTACAAACAAACAGCAGAAGTCTCAGGAACGCTGTAGACCGAACAGCGCCGAGGAGCAGGAGCTGTGGCCTTAAATAGTCTATTGGGCACCAGGATTGGTCGTACGGCCCGTTTGCGTACCCCCGCAGGTGGCCGTGGTTACGCTCGTGACCCCGCGCACGTCCGTACGGTGCGAACGCCCGCTTGTGTCGACGCGCACCTGCGAACGTCTGTTGGGACCTGCGTGCACCCGCGCGTGTTCGTTCGCGTCAACCCGCGTCCGAGGGTGTCGGAGATCCCGTCGTACAGGAACCCTGCAGGTACGTCTCTTCTGTACGATCGGGGTAGTGGAACGACCGTGACACCAGACACCAAATCTTTCCCACTCCTTCAGGTGGGGCCTTTTGTTCCTGCACAAGATCCTGGTACACCTGTGTTAGCATAGGGTGCACAACTGTGGCTGAGGTACGCTTCTCCTGTACTAGTGGTGTGAGCAGACTTCTTACCAGATCAGTGTTGGTCCCAATGATGAGGGAACTTTTATATGCCCCAAATCTCCAGTTCCTCCAGTTTCTGTAGTGGCAGGTGTTTGAGATATTTTTCGTAGAAGTCCCTGTACAACAAGGTTACATGGGCTCCAGTGTCCAACAGGGCTCATGTGTATATCCCTTCAACCTGGATAGGGACAATTGGGGAGGGCCCCACTAACTTGAGAGGAGGTCCATGGGAGGTGGTACATTTTTGCATGCTTGGTGACTTGCACCTTCACACTTGGCTTTCGTGGACTCTTTTCCTTCCTCTTGAACCTAGCTGTGGTTCCAGGGATCTGGCATGTACGGGTGGGTTTGGAGTTGACTGTTGTGACAGGGCGCCCAGTTGACTCCTTCGCTTGGGCCCTCTGATGTTTTCCGCCAGTTTCTTGGCGGATATTTTCTTCAATGCTTTGGCAACTTCTACTGTTATATCTGTTAAATTTCCCTCATTTGGCCACTGTGCGATAAAATGTCCTACTTCCTCCCATTGATAGCACTTTGGAGCTGGGGGAGCTTTTTCCAACCGTAGAGGTGGGTACAACGTGTTTCACTTCCGAGAGTGACTTTTGTATATCAGCTTGAGTTTTCATCACCTTATCAACTTTCTGCTGAAACCCACAGAATGTCTTTTGTAAATCAGGCTCTGATTGTGCCAGTTGAACTATGGCTTGTTCCAAGGTAACCCTTGGGATGGACTGCGCAATAGGACACTTGTGGTGATCCCCCCCACTCATATTCCTCATCACTTTCTTCCACTTGTACTAATTGTGCAGCAACCTTCTCTTTCTTCATAAAGATCCCTGTGTCGAGCCGAGCCTCTTTATCCTTCTCGTCTAGGATAACTTCCTCTTCTCTCACCAGCCTGATCAATTCTGGCTAAGAAGGGGCCTCTTCGTTGCCTTTCAGGAGTAATCGGAGAGCAATGGGGTGATTTGGCCTAGCTCCTTGTAGAGCCCGGTCCAACCTGATTTTGTCCACCTCCTCAAGATCAATGCCTCTCTTCAAAATTATCTTGTGTAGGATCTGGTTTATGCAGGAAATGTAGGCCAACAGCTTCTCTCCTCTCATCTGATGGGTATGCTCAAACTGATACATCAGATCAGATAGTTTCTCCACTCTTCCATAAACAGCATAAAGGGCTTTGATGTAATCTTTGGCTTCACAATCTGGTTTTCCCCTTCTAAAGTTTCTGATGACATTGGCCGCTGGGCTCAATAGGCTTTCACTAATTCGCCGTCTTCCCACTGGCCCTGGCACATTCCAGTCTTCTAGAGCTTGCATGGCCTGATCCATCCAACTCTCCAATCCTTCCTCCCCTTCAGGTCTTGGTATCCGATCTGAGAAGGTCAGCATCTTCCGATATCTCTCATTGGTGGACATCTGGTGGCTATGTACTAGACTATTCACTAGGAGGTTCATGTTCAGGTAGAATGATGCGGGTGGTATCCTAGTCACAGGGCATTCCTCAGTGGCCTGGCACATGGGGTTTAGACTTTCCCCTATCAAGCTTCTTGCCATGGGACTCTCTGGTGGTCTACCCAGTGATTTCTATTTTTCCTTCACTGACTCTTGTACCGGAATCACCTGACCATCGAGACCCTCTGTTAGGCTCACCACTCCCTTTCTGAACTCTACTGGAGTGTACTCTTTCCATTCTAAGAGGACGTAAGTGAAATCCTCCTGCACGTCTTGTTTAAGGTCCAAAAGGTAAGACCACTGGTCTGGCACTGCCCTCCTTATCAACTGCCACACCTCAAAGATCTCAAACCACTGATCTCCTGGCAGCCTCAGAACTGTGGGCCTCTCCAACTTACTCTCATATTCTTGGCTCCATTGGGTAGCCGTTACTAAGTCCATTCTGGTGCTATAGGGGTGTCCTCTAGAGGGGGGGTTGATTGCAGAGTGACAGTATTCTGGATGAGCCCCCACGTGTAGCACTGACCCCCGAAGGAGCTGCTGGTTTGATTTGGGCCTGCACTCTGCTAATAAACCCCACTAACTTGACTCAGTCCCCTTGACACAGCTGGGGTGCAATACAATACAGTACAATATAATATAACACAATATACCTGTATTGGCACTTCAGGATCCACTGGCTCCACCTGCTGGGAGAAAACAATACTCCACACAACAGGGTGCTCAACCAAAGTATATTTTACTATAAGTATTGGCAAACAGGTGGTTACACTAATTGTGCTGTCATCCCAACATAGAATGACAGAACAATGACTTTTGATATAACAATTTTAAACAATATAATTACAAGGGAGATCTCTCTACTTTTATAGCTATGTGTGATATCTCACTTAAAGTACTCAGTCTTTAGACTTCTTGTCTTCGCTAGCAATGATAATTCCTTATAATTTGTAATCCAAGGGTTAAAGTAATTAAAGTCGAGTTAAGGATGCTCCCAGTGTTGCTTCCATAAATATAATACAATACTTGAGATGTAATAGTAAGTAGGCCTTATGCCTGCCTAGTGTCAGTTACGCTATTCCTCCTCCGTGGAACTAAGAATCCCAGTGAGGCCTGTATATAAGTCTGACCAGGTGCAAAGTTTAGAATCTGTGGGCCGCAAACCCGCTCACTGACTGGATCGAAAACTCAGTATGGTAACTTTAGTCTGGTGTTTGCAGCTTGCTTCTACGTCAGCCGGCTCTGTCACTCCGCTCCATTCCGATAGGTGGACCTGGTCTTCCGATGCTCAAACGAGTGTCTCTGGATCTCCCCAATCCCATCACTACTGTGTCTCTGGCACTTCAGGTCACTCATACAACCGAGTAGGGTTGCGTTCCGCAAGGGCAATAGGCTGATTCCTCCGGGAGGCCTCTTCACAAGTCCTCACAGGCAGGCCATGTGTTCCCAAGAGAGCTAAGATGGCCGCTCTGGGTCCTTTTATGTCCTACCCAGCATGCAGTGCAAGAGAGGGTGTCCATGTGTAGGTCACCTGGCATTCTGGGAGGTAGGTCAAATATCAAAGTAAATAAACAGTCACTTCCTGTATTTAGTTCAATGCTCTGAAAAGAAAAGTCACCCAAGTCCACTATCTGTATTTGGCCGCTAGATGGCACCAAATACTAAGCTATAGAATTGTCCATAGACTTTAATTATAAAGTATTAACATTGCATTAATAGGCAAAACCATCATCACTACATTCGTTTTTTCTTTTTGATGTTATTCAGCTCCCCCCCCCCGCTGGGAGTTGTGCTGGCCTACAATGGGCCTCTGCAAGGTTTGTTGAAGTGTGTACATAATGTATCCTAGTAGTGACTGCCTCTCATTCTATTACTGTAGATCTAACCTCCCCCCCCCCTTTTTTTTCTGGAACAACTTGCTAAATTCCTGGCCTCCCTTCCCATATCCCAATTATGCCTATAAGTGGCTCAATACAGGTTTTTGTTTTTTACTGCCACAACATTGGTCCATTGTGTCTATTATTACTGTTATGCTGTCATTATGGCGGTCAAATGTAATCTTATCTCATGGAATGTGAGGGGTCTAAGTGATGTAGTAAAATGGCAGGCCCTTTTCTCTACACTTAAATTATACAGCTCTGCCGTGGTGTGCCTGCAGGAAACGCACCTACAACCCCATACTTTATCCACAGTGAAAAACTCTGGTTATCAGGTGCAGTTTCACTCCACTCACACCGCGTATTCCAGGGAGGTTACTATTTTATTTCTAATAATGTCTCTTTTGCCCTAATACATTCTCGGGTGGATGACCAAGCCGGATATATATTCCTGCTGTGTAAACTGGCTGGTATGATGTGTATTATAGCTAATGTCTATGTCCCTCCACCCTTTTCCTCAGACAGCTTAAATTGCTTAGCGTAATTTATGTCTCCATATCCTGATATAACCATATGGGTTCTGGGGGATTTTTAATAATCTCCTAGATAAAAATTTAGACACGTTTTCGCCTCCTGGCAGGCACGCTGGAGGCCCTGATGGTACCACCTCATTCGCAAGACTGATTTATGAGATTGGTTTGGGAGATGTGTGGAGAGACAGATCTCCAGACAAGAGATGTTACTCACACTATTCCGCCACACACAGAGCATTATCACGTATTGATTTCTGCTTTTGCAACCCACTAGCTAAGCCCAAGGTTACCTTAATCGAATATATCCCGCAAAGCATTTTTGACCATTTTCTCCTACGGACGTTGATTTCTGTTCCGGGTGATACTGGGGAGAGACTATGTAAAGTAAATCCCTTCTGGCTCCAAGTATTCCCTGCTGGTGATCCCCTGCCTAGAGCACTGCCTACCTTCATCCAATGCAATGAGGGTACAGTTGTACTGGAAATTATCTGGGACGCACTTAATGTGCACCTTATAAGGTCTCCTTATAAAACAAATATCTGTTATTAAATCCACTACTAGAAAATGGGAAACTTCAGTTTCTGCTGAGGCTAGGAAAGTTGAGGAGCATTATATTGCTCAGTCTTCACTGGCATCTGAACAATTAGTTGGCTGCCCAGACCCTTTATCAACAAGTTGTTTCTACTGATGCAACAAAGGTATTTTAAAGAAGAGGAAAATACAGGGCCTTTGCTGGCAGGAATATCTTGGTCATAATGGGCAAAGTCACATATAGATGCCATTCATAATCCTAAAGGGGAAATTGCCCATGATTTGGACCAGATGGCATCTGTGTTTGGCGACTATTTTGAGGACATGTATACTTCTAGGGTCTCTCCCACGGAGGAGGAATTGGCAAAGTTATTAGATCAGTGCCCTCTCCCAGTTCTGTATACAGGTGGCCACAAGATATTAAATGCTTCTATTACACTTGAGGAACTCAATGATGCGATGGCCTCTATGGCTAACAGTAAATCCCCGGGCATGGATGGTCTCCCAGCTGAGATTATATACGATACAGTGAACCCCCCCTTCCTCTCCTTTTAGATACCCTGAATGCCGCTGTGTGCTCTGGAGTTCTCCTTCAGTCTATGAACGAGAAAGTCATAGTGGTCATACCCAAGCCTGGAAAGAACCCATTGCTATTTGACTCGTATAGGCCCATCTCACTTATAAATTCGGACATTGGACTACTGGCAAGAGTCCTAGCCACACGATTGGCGGGAGTTTTTTCAGTTGTTACATTTGAATCAATTGGGTTTTATACCAGCTAGATCTACTAAATATACATCAATTATTTCTGAATATCCAGTTGTTGGTAGATAATCCCGGAAATAGATCGGTGTTCTCCCCCTCGATGCTGCCAAAGCTTTTGACAGCGCGGAGTGGAAGTACTTCTAGGCAGTTTTGAGAAAGTTCTGGGTTGGAAATTCCTTTCTTTCTTGGGTACAGCTCTTGTATGTGGCTCCTCAGTCTAGAAGGTACTAGGCAGGGGTGTCCCCCTTTGCCCCTGCTTGTTGCCCTGGTGTTGGAAACATTGGTGGCTATGGTCAGGACCTCTCCGGATGTTGCGGGATTTCGTTGGGGTGAAAGGGAGGATCAAATCTCCCTCTGCGCAGATGATACCTTGATATACCTAGGAGACACTGTTGGATCTTTGGAAGCTGTAATGCATCTTATAAAAAGGTTTGGGCAGTACTCCAGATTTACCATCAACTGGCACAAATCTTCTCTTCTATTACTAGATTCCCTAGAATCTGCCTTCTCCGACACTGCAGCTCAGGTGGAAGTTGTCCACTCCTTCAGATATCTGGGAATTGAGGTGACTGGAGACACTAGAGACCATATACATCTAAATTTGAAACCTATCCTGCAAAAGTTTAAGCTTAAATGTGCCAGCTGGTGCAAACTACCACTGTGTGTTGCAGGCAGAGCTAATGTTATTAAAATGGTGTGAGCACCACACACTGTATGTTCACAATGCACCTATTTGGATACCTGGCTATTGGTTTGCTCGGATAGATTCCCAATATAGAGCGTTATTGTGGAAGAATGGAATGGCCCATTTTAAATTAACTACACTACAGTACTCTAAAGCCTGGGGGGAATGGCTGTTCCACACTCTTTACTTACATTTTTCTTACCAGATGGGATTTATCGGTGGTAGCAGAGGAGAGGAGAGGGAGGAGGGGACAGCCTGCAGTGTGGGAGGGACAGCTGCCTGATAGAAGTTCTTTATTTGCATGACTGATGATACCTGAGCTCCCCATGTTCGCCTGATGATTGAATATTCTCTGATGACCAATACTGACGAATATATGGCTTGAAGTCTTCTGGGACATGATACACAGGACTCCTCACCATTGGTTTTTGATAACCAGCAGGCCTGTTTGACTTGAGAGGCGTAAGCCCCTGTAAGTCAACATCATCTGGTAAGCCTCCCTTTCGTACTACGGTGGTGGTGTCATCCTTTCAAGCTTTAAACGTCACATCAGAGGCTGCATTTCACCATTTCACCTGTTTGTATTTCATGTTTGGACTTTTTGATATATACTGCACACTTGGGAGAGTGTGCAGAATATTCACTATATAGACTTCATTATAATTTCATTTTGTTGTACACATAATTTGTGTTTGCACTGTCACTTTAGTGATCTGCTGAGATCCACGATTCATTGGCACTTAAGATATTCATGTGATTCTATTCGATCTTAGTTGTTTTAGTTTTTCCTTTTTCATCACTAGTATTGTTATTATATTGATCTGTTGAGATTTATGTTCACTGGTTCTAAGGTACTTATGTGATTGAGGTGTTTTGGTTGCACCTTTTGGTTGTAACTATTGTATTCACTGTTTGTCTATAGCAGTGTTGGCAGCTGGGTTGCTTATTTATGGTCACAGCGCAGTATTTCCCAATTTATAAAAATCGGTGGTAGCAGACCCTTTCAGGACCTTGCTGATTCATTCCCTTGTGGAGTACTCTGTAATGTCCCAACTGGAAATGGGACTTCCGGGGGCCCCACCGGACTGTCCGACTGTCCATTTGCTCTGCTGACTATGGAAAGAGTTGAAGAGACATCTGGGCATTGAGGGTTTTCTGGACTGTACACCCATTTCGTGTAGAAGATCCTACTCTGAATTAGAGAAACTATTGAATCATTCTATCTGGAAAGCAGCCAGAGTTAAATACATGTCCCAGTTGTTTGATGGTATGGTGGTGAAATCCTTCACTCAGTTGTGAGCAGAATTCCCCTTGCTACCTAATTTCTATTATATGTAGTTGCAGCTACGGAACGCCCTAAGAATGCAGGGTAGATGCTCCATTATACGCCTAGATGGTTCTGATTCCCTCCCTCTATATTCTATACTTTAGACAAGAAGGGAATTATTTCTCATATATATATATATATATATATATATATATATATATATATATATATATATATACCTGCCTGCTAACACAGATTTAATCTCCAGATTTTCTGCCCTGTAGGGAATCAAATGTTGGCCCTATAGATGGGGATAGCTGGGAACAGATTCTGGTGGCTGGCCCCCTAGTTTCAGTCTCTGCGGCTCATTTGTCACATTTATTTATTCTCCACAGGGTGTAACAGAACTCCAATACAACTATATATGTGGGAAAGGATACACTCCCCCTTGTGCCCGAAATGTCAATTACATCAAGGTACTCTTATCCATCCACTCTGGAAGTCCCCTAAACTGGTGTGCTATTGGCACAACATTATTACCATTAATAATATTTATCATCTACAGTTGCCAGTAGATCCGATACCTTGTCTATTGGCTGGCCTTGTGGAGTAGCTATACCCCCCACTACATATATTGCTTTAACTAGATTGCTTTATCTAGCTAGAAAATTGATCACACAGTTTTGGCTTTGCCCCCGAGCCCCCACAACTAATCAATGGATACAACAGGTCAATGTAATACTGGTTAGAGAAAATATTGTGTATCAGCACAGAAATGTGTCAGGTAAATTTACCTGGCAGGAATGGTTGGAGAACCCAGGAGTATCCCCTCCTCTTGTTCTTGTATCCCCTTGTTCTTACCAGACTGCTCCAGGTCTAGGTGAGAAAACAGGAATGCTCTGGCTGCAGCTCTAAGACTCCTTTCACACTGGGGGCACGTTGCAGGCACCACAGCTCTAAAAATAGCGCCTGCAAAGCGCCCTGAAAGAGCCACTGCTGTATCTCCAGTGTGAAAGCCCCGAGGGCCTTCACACTGAAGTAGTGCGCTGGCAGGATGGTAAAAAAAAGTCCTGCTAGCAGCATCTTTGGAGCGGTGAAGGAGTGGTGTATATACCGCTCCTGCCCATTGAAATCAATGGGGCAGCACAGCTATAACGCCGCTTTGCGTTGGTTTTAACCCTTTCTTGGCCACTAGCAGGGGGGTAAAACCACCCAATATCGGCCGAATATTGCCGCTAAAACGACGGTAAAGCGGTGCTAAAAATAGCGCCGTTTTATCGCTGGCGCCACACTAGATACTGTTTTGGGACTCACACGTTGTTTGTATAGAATGCTTTATTATTCTTTTATCTTAATGGATAGTATACACCTTGGGGGATGTTTATTCTATGTTTTCTGTGTTTTCTTTAGTTCCAAGTCTGGTAATATGTTTGGTATTATACTTATTGTGCAGATTGATCATTCTAACTCAAGGTATAACTTTGCAAATGGTACCTTTCCTATGTTATATCTATGATAACTTTATCCTTTTTATTTTCAGAGATTTTTTTTCTCTGATTGTTTGTACCTTCTTTCATTTTTTGTACAATAAAATACTTTTCTGATAAAAAAAAAAAAAACCTTAAGCCTTTACAACTACTTTAAAAGTTAGTCTTGGATCAGTAGTACTGTTTTATTACTGCTATTCTGACAGAAACAATTGAGGACTGTCTGCAAACTTTTATTTATTTGCAATAACATTCAGTTTTTGTTGCAAGTACTCTTATGCACACGGTCGGAGAATCCGTCGAAATGCGTCTTATCGGACCATGTCGTCAGATAATCCGACTGTGTGTGGTATGCATCGGACTGATTCCGTCCAAATCTCCGTCGGACCCAATTTTCCAACATGTTGGAAATATTTCCCGACCAACTGGGCCGGTCGGACGTAATCCGATCATGTGTAGAGAATTTTGATCGGACCAAGTGTCACGCATGCTCAGATCAAATTCCTACATCAAAGCTATTGGCTACTAGCCTGAATGTCATCACGTTCTGAAAGATCGGATTTTTCAACAACTTATGCCACGTACACACGAGCGGACTGTATGGCGTACTTAGTTCGTCATACAATCCGACGGACAGTCCGTCGTACTTTCCACTGAACGGACTTGACCACACACGGATGCACAAACAGTCCGTCGAAAGCTTGCGCGATGACGTGTACAGCACGTACGACGGGACTAGAAATAGGAAGTCCAAGACACAGCAAAGCACCCTTCCGCCATGTAAATCCTTTCTGGGCATGCGCCATTCTTAGTCCGTCGAACTAGCATACTGACGACCGTATTGTCCGCTGAAACCAAAGTACGACGGACAGAATTTCGAAAAAAACGAAATTCTTAGTACGCCGGACTGCACGCTGAAAAAGTCAGCTGAAGCCCACACACGAGCGGATTGTCCGCTGAAATGTGTTTCGACGGACTAAGTACGCCATACAGTCCGCTCGTGTGTACGCGGCATTAGTCCGACCATGTGTATGCAACAGTTTCGGACACAATCCGTCAAACTAAATCTGACGGACAAAATCCGACGGATTTGGTTGGCAGAATCTCCGACCGTGTGTACGTGGGCTTAAACAGATACAATCACCTCAATCACGCTATTTGACAGAGAACATTTCAGTTTCTCCAAGGACTTAGGAAAGGGCAGAGGTGCCCAAAACTGTTGTTAGTTAAAGTGATTGTAAACCTCAGACATGAAATATGAACAAAGCATACCCCTCTATAGTGTGTACTTGCCTCAATTAAGATCACTAAGTGTAATTTCTGTCTGTTGCTTCGTTCCTCTGCTAACAGCATGAATCACTTCTGACAAGTTTTCCTGACACCAAGACAAAAAAATGTGACAGGGAGGGAGCTCCAGCTGATTAAGATCTGTTCATGCGTGCTGTGTGGAGGGGGGGGTCTATTCCCTCCAATCAGCTATCCGCTCTCCTCACTGAGATCTGCAGAGTGTAATTTCAGCTCTCCAACCCCTTTTTTGACAGCTCTAACAGTGCTACATGTATATACCTGTCTGACTGTTGTTATTTGTGCGTCTCCGTCTGATAGTTGCACTGTTGTGCACAGTGTTGTATTGGAGGTGTTGTATCTATATCTATATCTTAAATAAATTGCATTATCTAATTTTACATACTTTACCAGTGACCAGCTGCTAGAGAGCATTTGATTAGGTCACTCCCTGGTTGATCAGGGCTATATGATGTTTGGGGATGTTCAGCCGTTAATTCAAATGTGTGCAAAGCTAGCCTTGCCCTGTATTCCAAAGGGCCGTGATGGGTTTTCTCCCCCTTTCAGTGTTAATCAGGTCTTATCTCTGGTGTGGCTTTAGGAGGATGACTTTAAATACTTTTTTGAACATTACTCAGCTTGTTCCCAACAGGTGATAATGGAGTGTGTCGATTCTGTACAGCCCCTGGTCAGACAGGCAGCATGTAAATCGCAGTTTGTTCAACCATTACTCCAAGCATGGTCTGCTTTGTTGCAATCAGCCTCAGCCAGCTCACAACAAACCATTTCTGCTACCAGACACCTGCCTGCCCAAATGTCTTTTCCACCATCACCCATGGAAACCTCAGTCTCAGCCCAATATACTCTGCTTCCCACCAAATATGAATACCCTGTTTCTACTCACTACAAATATCCTGCCTTTAATCCACCTGCCTCTTCTCTGCTGCCTACAACAACCCCACAAAAACTTCATCTAGCCACTGTTCCCTCTTCTTTACTATATTCCAGCCCTTCTCTTCAGTCTGCTTCACCCCTTACCTAGAGTCCTGCAGTCACCTACAGAACTTCAGTGGCTAAGCCAAAGAAGAAATGGAAGTTTTTTCAGACTCATACAATCCTGCCATTAACCCAGTGTTTCTCAAATCCAGTCCTCAGGCCCCCCCAACAGGTCATGTTTTCAGGATTTCCCTCAGATGAAACAACTGTGGTAATTGCTAAGGCAGTGAAACTGATCAAATCACCTGTGAAAAATAATGGAAAACCTGAAAACATGACCTGTGGGGGGGGGCCTGAGGACTGGATTTGAGAAACACTGCATTAACCCAACCTGCCCTCACACCAGCCAATCTGTTCCAGCCTGCTTTCACATCGGCCGACCTGCTCCAGTCTACCTCCATGATTACCAATGTGGTCAAGTTAGTCCCTGATGGCACTGAACCTAACCCTGACAACTTTCTGCCTGTCGCCCAGCCTTACATTTCAGTGCCTGTGTTCCAGCCTGAAGTTCCAATGCCGTGTTCCAGCCTGAAGTTCCGGTGCCCGTGTTCCAGCCTGAAGTTCCGGTGCCCATGTTCCGGCCTGAAGTTCCAGTGCCCGTTTCCCAGCCTGAAGTTCTGGTGCCCGTTTCCTGGCCTGAAGTTCTGGTGCCTGTGTTCCAGCCTGAATTCTGGTGCCTGTGTTCCAGCCTGAAGTTCCGGTGCCCGTTTCCCAGCCTTAAGTTCCATGCCCGTTTCCTTGCCTAAAGTTCTGGTGCCCATTTCCCAGCCTGAAGTTCCATGCTCGTGTTCCAGCCTGAAGTTCCGGTGCCCAATTCCCAGCCTGAAGTTCCATGCTCGTGTTCCGGCCGGAAGTTCTGGTACCTGTTTTCCGGCCTGAAGTTCCGGTGCCAGTTTCCGGGCTTGCTGGGGCCGGTGCCCATTACCCAGCCTGTGGAGTCGGTGCCCACTACCCAGTCTGCTGAACCGGTGTCCATCACCCGGCCTGTTGAGCCAGTATCCGTCATCCAACTTGCTGAGTCAGTGCTTGTCACCCAGCTTGCTGAGCCAGTGCCCGTTGCCCAGCTTGTTGAGCCGGTGCCCATTATCCAGCCTGCTGATACAGTGCTTGCTGCTCAGCCTGATGTTTCAGTGTCTGCCATCCAGCCAGATGACCCAGAACCTGTTGCCCAGCCAGAGGACCCAGAGCCTGTTGCCCAACTAGATTACCTAGAGCCTGCTACCCAGCCTGATGTGCCTCTGTCTGTTTGCCAGCCTGATGTGTCTCGGTCCGTTGCCTAGCCTCTGTCCACTGTTCAGCCTGATTTGCCTCTGTCCGCTGCCCAGCTTGATGTGCCTCTGTCCGCTGCCCAGGCTGATGTGCCTCTGTCTGTTGCCAAGCCTGATGTGCCTGTTGCGCAGTCTGATGTGCCCATTGCCAGCTTGATGTGCCTGCTGCCCAGCTTGATGTGCCTGTGCCCACTGCCCAGCTCGATGTGCCTGCTGTCCAGCTCAATGTGCCCGCTGCCAAGCTTGAGGTGCCTCTGTCCGTTGCCCAGTTTAAAGCCATGGACCTTTTATAAGCTTGGAGTGACTCTGCTCGCTACCTGGCTTGATGCTTTGGACTTTTTTCTTGCCCAGTTTGATATGCCTCTGCTCACTGCCCAGCTTGATGCCATGGACTTTTCTCAGCAGCGGCTAGTTGAAGCATCCGGAGGTCACTCCTTTGAGGGGGGTACTGTCAGGAAAGGTTCCATCTGCTGGTGGCACTGCTGAACCTTTGGCTTGCAGTACTGATGTCCACCAGCGGGTGTCTCCTGGCAGCCTGGAACTGTCAGGAAAGGTTTCGCCTGCTGGTGGTACTATCTGAAACCTTGGGCTGCAGTACTGGCATCCACCAGCGGGTGTTTCCCAGCAGTGTGGAGCCGACATTATCTCCTCTGATCAGGCATCACCTGAGCTTGATTGCAGGAGATGTGTATTAATACTCTGCAAGCACTCTTACTTGTTTATCACCCTTGAACCCTGATCTGAACATGCTATCCTCTGTACCTGTACCTGAACCCTGTGACCTGTGCCTGAACCTGTGACACTGTTACCTTTACCTTTGCCCTGCAGCCTGATCAGTCCATCCTCTCCCTGTACTGTTTGCTCCCTGCCCCCATCTGCTGGTCTCATATGACCCTGGCCTGGCTACATTTACAATTCTGGTATTCCCCATTTATTGTATTTACCTGTCTGACTGTTATTTGTGGGCTTCTGTCTGATAGTTGGTTTGTTATGTTGTATTGGAGGTGTTGTATCTATATTTACTTCTTAAATAATCTTAAATAAATTACATTATCTCATTTTACATACGTTTCGTTTCCTCTGTTGTCCACACAGTTCTGGTCACATCTGATTCTGGTATTCTGCAAATTATACTTGCTATACAACTAAAACAGTATCACCTGGATCATAGCACTTTTATGGACCTTATTCAGTCTTTCTTCATGTTTCTCCTTGCCAGGAGTGTGTCCTAGCAGCTATGATCTACACGCAGGGGTGCTCAACCTGTGGCTCTCCAGCTGTTGCGGAACTACAAGTCCCATGAGGCATAGCAAGACTCCGACAGCCACAAGCATGACACCCAGAGGCAGAGGCATGATGGGACTTGTAGTTTTGCAACAGCTGGAGAGCCACAGGTTGAGCACCCCTGAACAGGATTGTCATTATTGTTGTTCACCATTTATTGTTGTCCCTTCCAGTAGGCGTCTGATCTTTTTTGTGGCTCATTTACTGTGACCTGGCATATCTAGCCATTCCCCCAAACAATTTATTAAACCTGGCTGGACAGCTACTATATTTATCCAGGTATAACACGCACCGGCGTATAACACGCACCCCAAGTTTAGGAGGGCATTTTAAGGAAAAAAGTTTTAGGAGGGAAGTTTAAGGGAAAAAAAACTTACATTTAAATGCCTGTCAATGCAGCCTTATCAGTGTGCATCTGCAGCCTTGTCCATCATTACAGAATGATCAGTGTCATTTGCAGCTTGCCCAGCATCATTTGCAGCTTGCCCAGCGCTGTTTGCAGTCTTGCAGAGTGTCTTTTGCAGCTTGCCAGTGTCATTTCCAGTTTGCCCAGCGCCGTTTGCAGCCTTGCCCATGTTTAAATATCCCGCCGCCGAGACAGACCGAGCGAGCGCCGCCGAAAAAGACCGAGCCTTCTGCTCGGCTACGCTCGTAGTCCCGCCTCACTGCTGTTTATGGAGCGAGCGCTGCCAAAAAAGACCGAGCCGACTATACTGTGTCTTCAGCTTGGCTCGGCTTTCAGTCCCGCCCAGTATGGGAGGGACTGCAAGCCGAGCCAAGCCGAGTACACAGTACAGTCGGCTCGGTCTTTTTCGGCAGCGCTCGCTCCAGAAACAGCAGGGAGGCGGGACTCCAAGCGGAGCCGAGCAGACGGCTTGGTCTTTTTCAGCGGCGATCGGTCTTTTCCGGTGGCGCTCGGTCTTTTAGACTCACAGACAGTGGGGATCGGCGTATAACACGCACCCACGACTTTCCCCCGATTTTAAGGGGGAAAAAGTGTGTGTTATACATCGATAAATACGGTATTTCTGGTATATATATAAGCTTCTCTCTCACTATGGTATCATTGATTGTTTTTGATCATTCTGACTTGGGTATGGGACAAAGGCGCAATCTAGCATTGTGCAATAAGTTTGCAAGCCATAAAATTATAGGGCAGTATTGGTACTTGCATGGTGGAATGTACTGTATTAAATCCACATCCATATAGCCCAATAGACACAATTTTGGGTCCAGTTGAAAAGACTTATAAAAAACATAATTTATCATGGTTATTACTTTTAGCCAGTATCAGTGCAATTTTGGACACCTCCAAAGCATGACAGGAGGCATCTGAGCGTCGACTGACTCAGAATCGTTTTTGAGGCATAAGAACAGCTATTTCAGCTTCTGTGAGGGTGAGACAGATATTAGAGGCAGGACTGGACTGACCTACTGGTATGCCAGGACTTTTCCCTGTAGGCTGCCTGCCCTGGGGCGGCTTTGATCTATGCTGTGGCTGCAGTGCTCCCCTCCCTCCTCCTCCCCCTCCTCCTCTACCGCTGCGTCACGGAGCTGAGTGTGAACAGTTTGGCTGCACTGTGATAAAAGTCCCGCCCTCCTCCTAGAGAAGCTCATGTGATAGACGCAGTGTTCTGTTTATCACACAAGCTGGTCTAGGTGGAGGGCGGGACTTTTATCACAGCGAGGCCAAACTTTTCACACTCAGCTCCATGACACAGTGGGGGATGTCTGCTGTTCGTAATGCACGCACTGACTGGTGAGGCTGCAATGAGGGCACAGTAAGGCTGCAATGATGGTGATGGACGCTGCAATGAAGGCCCAGTAAGGCTGCAATGATGGTGAGGGAGGCTGCAATGAGGGCACAGTAAGGCTGCAATGATGGTGAGGGAGGCTGTAATGAGGGCACAGTAAGACTGCAATGATGGTAAGGGAGGCTCCAATGAGGGCACAGTAAGGTGGCAATGATAGTGAGGCTGCAATGAGTGCATGTAAGGCGGCAATGATGGGCACAGTGAGGCTGCAATGATGGGCACTGTGGGGCTGCAATGATGGCCACTGTGAGGCTACAATGATGGGCACGGTGAGGCTGCAATAATGGGCATGGTGAGGTGGCAATTATGGGCACAGTAAGGCGGCAATGATGGGCACAGTAAGGTTGCAATGATGGTGAGGCTGCAATGAGGGCATGGTAAGGTGGCAATGATGGACACGGTGAGGCAGCAATGTTGGGCACGGTGAGGCGGCAATGATGGGCACGGTGAGGCTACAATAATGGGCATGTGAGGCTGCAATGATGGGCATGGTGAGGCTGCAATGATTGGCATGGTGAGGCGGCAATGATAGGCACAGTAAGGCTGCAATGATGGTGAGGCTGCAATGAGAGCACGTTGAGGCTACAATGAGGGCACAGAAAGGCGGCAATGATGGGCACAGTGAGGCAGCAAAGATGGGCACAGTGAGGCTGTAATGATGGGCACATTGAGGCTTCAATGGTGGGCACGGTGAGGCTGCAATGATGGCAACTGTGAGGCTGCATTGACGGGCACAGTGGGGCTGCATTGACGGGCACAGTGAGGCTGCATTTGATGGGCACTGGTGAAGCTGCATTGATCTCTTGTATCATGTCTACTGTCTCTGACCATCTCTTGTATCATGTCCGCAGTCTCTGACCATCTCTTTTACCATGTCTGCAGTCTCTGGCCATCTACTGTATCATGTCTACATTCTCTTAACATCATAGGTATCATGTCCAAAGTCTCTGACCATCTCCTGTACCATGCCCGCAGCCTCAGACATCTTGACATCTGTAAATTCTTGGAGGGGATGATAAGGGACGATATACACGATTTAGTAATGAGAATGGTATCATTAGCAGTAATCAGCATGGATTCATGAAGAATCGTTCAAACCAATCTATTAACCTTCTATGAGAAAGTGAGTTGCCATCTAGATAAAGGAAGGCCCATAGACGTGGTGTATCTGGATTTTGCAAAAACATTTTACACAGTTCCCCATAAATGTTTGCTGTACAAAATAAGGTCTGTTGGCATGGACCATAGGGAGAGTACATGGATTGAACACTAGCTACAAGGGTGAGTTCAGAGGGTGGGGATAAATGGGGAGTACTCGGAATGGTCAGGGATGGGTAGTGGGATCTCCCAGGGTTCTGTGCTGTAACCAATCCTGTTTAATTTGTTCATAAACGACCTGGAGGATGGGGTAAACAGTTCCATCTCTGTATTTGCAGATGATACTAAGCTAAGCAGGGCAATAACTTCTCCGCAGGATGTGGAAACCTTGCAAAAAGATCTGAACAAATCAATGGGGTGGGTAACTACATGGCGCATATGGTTCAATGTAGAAAAATGTAAAATAATGCATTTGGGTGGTGAAAATATGAATGCAATCTATACACTGGGGGAAGAACCTCTGGGGGAATCTAGGATGGAAAAGGACCTAGGGGTCCTAGTAGTTAATAGGCAAGCTGCTGCAAACAAAGCAAACAGAATATTAGCATGCATTAAAAAGGGGATCAATTCCAGAGATAAAATGATAATTCTCCCGCTCTACAAGACTCTGGTCCAGCCGCACCTGGGGTATGCTGTCCAGTTCTGGGCACCAGTCCTCAGGAGAATGTGCTGAAAATGGAGCGAGTACAAAGAAGGGCAACAAAGCTAATAAAGGGTCCGGAGGATATTACATATGAGGAAAGGTTGCGAACACTGAACTTGTCCTCTCTGGAGAAGAGACGCTTGAGAGGGGATATGACTTCAGTTTGCAAATACCGTACCGGTGACCCCACAATAGGGATAAAACTTCCCTAGGCAGTGATCTCAGTGGGCGGTATTGATAGTTTCAAGAAACTATTAGATAAGCACCTGAACGACCGCAACATACAGGGATATACATTTTAATACTGACATATAATCGCACACGTAGGTTGGACTTGATGGAATTGTGTCTTTTTTCAACCTCACCTACTATGTAACTATGTAACTGTAGCTTGATCTATAAGGTGCAGCGTTTTTACTTGCAAGTGACCAGAGATAATTTAGTTACCAGTTATGGATATTTAATCATTCTTACAAGCTGTGTGATTAAACATTGTTCATGGTTTCACATTAAACATTATTTATGGAAACATTTATACATACAAAAATAGCATAGAGATGATTATTCATACAATATTGTTTACATATTATTGATCTCAGCTATCAAACCCATCAATTGAGATCAATGCAGCTGCACCGCACAGCATGGCAAGTGCTTGGCTTGCAGTTACGGCTCGGACATGCAATGTAAAGAAAAAAAAAACATGCATTAGAATGCCTATCACCATAGATTGCTTTTCAGAGGGCGGTAAGCACTTCTGCTGGTGTGAAAGAACTCTTATGCCCCGAACACACGGTTGGATTTTCCGACGGAAAATGTTCGATGGGAACTTTTTGTGTTGGAAATTCCGATCCATGTGTAGGCTCCATCGACATTTTCCTTCAGAATTTCCGACACACAAAATTTGAGATCTGGATCTCAAATTTTCCGACAACAAAATCCGTTGTCGGAAATTCCGATCGTGTGTACACAATTTCAATGTGCAAAATTCCATGCATGCTCGAAATCAAGCAGAAGAGCCGCACTGGCTATTGAACTTCATTTTTATCGGCTCGTCGTATGTGCTATATGTCAGCACGTTCTTGACTTTGCAATTTTCGACCGATTTTGTGTGACCATGTGTATGCAAGACAAGTTTGAGCCAACATCCGTTGGAAAAAATCAATGGATTTTGTTGTCGGAATGTCCAATCAATATCCGATTGTGTGCAAGGGGCATATGTGTTTACTAAATAAAATATAAAAAATGAAAAAATAGCATTGTTACTTTTTTTTTTTTAAAGTGTTGATAACTAAAAAAAAAATGTGGGATTTCCTAGAAGTTTGTAACTGAAGAATATGTTGGGCTTCAAACTGTAACACCTCTCTTGGTGCTTTTATTTATGAAGCATTTAAGTTATCCTGTTATATTTGCTTTTCATCTGCTTCTAGCACACAGTGTACAACAAGGTATTAAAAACAGAGATTTAGAACATGACTTGAAAGACAACGAGCTAATAATTATGTTCCCTCATTCACCACCATGCATTATCCAAATGTGATATTAAAAAAATTACCTTTTTTAGATGCAGAGTTATCTGATAAAGAGTGAAAGGGGAGATAATAGGATTAAATACAGCTTACAAAGAGATACATATTGGATTTCTAAGATTAATTTATTGTTCTCCACGGATTCAGCTTAGCTGTCCATACCGCAGCACGCAAGATATTGGGGTACATTGACAGACTTTAAAGTTTGCAAAAAAATACACTGAAGAAAGTCTGCACAGCATTTAAAAACCAAATGGTATCTATTCATTATCATTTCCCTATCATTATTCCCTATCATTTCCCCCCTTTCCACCATTCAGTGAACAGTCATGCCCCTCCCTTTGCTAAGGCAGACTTCTTGCATTTTGTCCCTTTGTGGGTTAGTGGTTGTGATTTGTGTGCATGTGTGTGTGTGTAAGGCAGCTCACACATTTGATATGGATAAGGGGCAGGACTTTTTTTCTCAGAGAATAGGTGCAGGAACTCAACCATGCCCACCACACACACATACCTGCCAAATGGCATCAAACAGTAGCTCTTCCCTCTGCATACAACCCCCTCCCTCCACTGCCCTCATCTTCCCCCCTTCCTTAAAAGCTCCACCATCTGTCATATGTCTTACCTTTGTTGCAATATTAATCTGAAACACCTATCTGGCTATAGTACCTCCCAGCATACTATACTATACTATACTACAGTCACTTGCAAGGAAGATCTTGCAGTAGGAGCATCAACAACTGGTCACCAGGGAAAAAATAGAGACCACAGAAGGTGCAGCCTACCTTGGAGTGCCCTCTACTGCCCATGACTGCCCTGAACCCTGGGTACCTGTTCTGTATCTCCCCTGTCCCTGTCCATTACTCAGTGGGATCTGCGCAGGAGATATGACCTGTGGTGGGAGCTACTGGGAGATGAGCTATCACTTCTAAATGCAGAAGCTGGACTTCAGTGTTACCAAGTGATAGTGGTGAACAAGGAGCAGAAGACCTGAGCCAGAGGTGGTGGAACTGAGTTCCCCCTAGTTCCTGCTGAAAAAAAGCCCTGATAAGGGGTATACTGAGCTATTGTTTTTTGACAGTGGAGAGACTTCCCGCCATCAGAATACACAGATTAGTGTTGCAGGCTATGGCATGCAGCACTGATCGTGTGGAATTTTTTCAACAGGCTGTACAAAGTTTATTGGTAGATCGGATGGTCCCTGCTGAACTGGCTGAATTTCAGTTCATGTATGGTTGGCTCGTTTGGCTGTACTTCTCCTGTGAATCACAGGAGTACAGTTTGTTCTGCACTTTTGTGACCCATTTTCAGCAGCTGATACCCACATTTGGCTGACGTCACAGAGCCGGTCCAGGCTCGGGCAAGATTGCAACAATGAAGTCGGGATCCTGCCACATGCCTGGACCGGCGACCATTGAGAGTCTGGCCTCTCCTGTCCCCTCCATAGCCCAGCAATTCAGTGAGCGGGGGGGGGGGGGGTTCACCAGCTCTCTGCTCAGGGAGCCCTGAGAACTGAGTGAACGGCGGTGTTTGAACGCTCAGTTCTCAGTGTTAGAGCTGGTTGGGGGACCAATGCTGCATCCACCTTGTAAGTATGATTAAAAAAAACATACATCTCTGTTCTTTGTTAATTGGGTAACCCAGTGGGCCAGATAGATTTTGTTTTTAAGCAAATTTTGTCTAAGCAGTGCTGCATGAACTACAGGCTAATTTCAATTGAATCATTAATTTTGTGAGAAAATAAATTTACTTGCAAAATCATTTCTATGGATATCATCCTTTTGTTTACACAGTTACTTTATATCTGATGTGTGAAACATATAGTTATAAGAAACACATGAAAAAATAACCTTTGGGAATGGCAGGAGAATGGAGTCCTGGTGATTGTTTCACTTTTATAATCTAATATTTGCCATTTGTGATATAACTGAAGACAATTAAATAAAAAAAAAAGTTACACAAGCTGTAATTTTGCTGAAGACTTCCATCTGACTTCCAATGCTGTCCCAGACTGAGGAGGAAAGGCTGCAGCTCCCCTACACCAGGAAGATAATACAATTAAAGGGGCCCTGGAGTAACAGCTTTGGGTGGGCGAAACTAGCCTGGCGATCTGTGCAGCATCCTGTTTGGATTGATGCTGTGGTAATGAAAATTTCTACATTGAGTTCCACCACAAGCGTTTATGGGCACCTGTAACGGTATCTATGGGATCCTGATTGATCATCCGGAGTTGTGGTTGTGAGGATCCTCCATTGGCATTATCCATAGGTGTATATGACTACCTGTAATGGGATTCTGGTGAGTAGGCTGTGTGGCAGGTGATGGTGGTTGAAGAGCTATTCCTTTTTGTACACCAAGAATCGGAAAACACACATGAATTGAATGAACTCTTTTGATCATAATTTTTTTGATTGTTTGATTATTCACCTTGATTATTTTGATCACACACTTTGTGGAAGTTATACAATATTACATCACATGTTTGATTGTATTGTGTTTGTTGATTTTGGTTTATGCATTCACAAGCATTTGCACTTTAAAACTTTGAGAGAGCACGGTTCTAATGAATTAATATTTAATTAATTAACCTTTTATTAAAACAATAGCATTAATGAGATACCTATATATGACTAGTCATTTGTTATGCAGATATGTTCAATATAAAGATTCTCAGGAACAGGGTTGAAAAATTGTGCTTTAAGTCCCATGGTGAATCCTACCCCTTCCCACAACACCAATACAGCCATTTTAGAGAAATGGGAGCAAGTGACTAAAAATGTTGATATAATATGCATTTTTTAAAGTTTAAATAGTGTGAGAAAAATATAAACTTTTGCCCGCCACTTGAAAGTTTTCCCATTTATTCTTGCTATAGTGACATTGTGGGTTTCCTTTGACGTTCGGTATCTGAGACAAAGGTCACAAGGACTAGGACAAATAGAAAGGTAAACATGGGAACAGATAGCAATAAAAACTTGACAAGGTTGCTTGTCCTTCTCTACTTTATTTAAAAAATAAATATGAAATAAAAAGTTTTTGATGAAATTTAAATATCTACTGTGTGATACTATAAGGTGTGGCTTGGAAAACCAAAAGGGGCTAGATAGTGCAGATAAGACATTTATTAATAAAATTGATAAAAAGAACCACACTCATGCCAGAATTATATTCTGTCTTAGTCAGCAGCACTAGTGTTTGAATTCTGCATGAAGTTTTGATTATAGTAATAGTTTAACAGTTTAAAGTGATTGTAAACGATTACCTTGTAAAACAACCTATTCAGTTTAAAATAGAAATGAAAGGCAAAACATTTGCGTATCGATATAAAAAAAAACATTATAAATACCCTTTTTCCTTTTGTATCACATTCTTTCTGTTCTCAGCTGTATAAGAGCTGGGGGAGGAGTAACAGCAGTACACTGAGCTTCCCAGTTAATGGCTGTGCAGCCAGGGCCGTGTTAGAACAAGTCTGATCATTGGAGGAGAGCACATATCTATAGAACTGACCACACTGTGCTCTCATGCTTAGTGTGGTTGGGTTTTGATAGGAAAACAGAGGGACTAACAGGAACATTAGGGGTTTCACATAAAGGAAACAAGACAAAGAGGACAGGATACTTTCTCATACAAGTACTTGGTACAGCAGCCAAATAACAGAAATATGAAGTGTTGGGGTAACAAACCCTTTAATATTTTATCCCATAAGCAAGAAAATAGTGAGTCTGGACTGCCTAGGACTATGCACCCGGTGATGACACTACTCTGTTACTAGCCTGTACTTTTTTGAGAGTGATTCTCATGCCCCGATCGTGTGTATGGGGTTTTAGTGTTCATCACTTCCCTTGTGTGCTATCTGTGGACCTGCAGGGATGCAGACTATTTAAAATGGAACTAAAGTCTCTCAATCAACAATAACTATTTTAATCCTTATCCTGTATATTTCCTTGTTTTAAACTTGTTCCTGGTGTCTGGCCTAGGTCAAAATAATGTCATACATGCCAGGAGTCTTCATGGGCATTTTTTTTCTCTCCTTCATCTGGAGGAGAAAAGGAGACATTTTCTCAGCCTAGCACACCCTCCTGCCTCCATAAGCCCATTGTAGATGGATTCCTGGACGTAAATGTTACATGGATTATCCACACTTAATCATGATGGCCATGGCTAGAAATGCTAATGGGATGTTTTTCAAAGAGATGTCTCAACAAAATAAAGCATAAAAGGATGGGTGAGTTTACTTTAAAATTACTTTTTTTTTTTTTTGCTTTAAAAATGAATTACCTTAAATGGCATTTTTGGATTTTGTGCTCAGATACAGTTTAGTTCTGCTCTAAGACATTTTAAAATTGACATTTTATGTTTATCCTGCATTACCTTTGACTGTTTTTTATAACGCTTTTTGTTGGCCTTTTGGGTCTGGAATCACCTTTCCAGTGAGCGCATCCTGTTTTGTATTTTGTTTTGTACACCTGTACATTACTGAGAAGTATACTATATTCCTGTTTTTTTTTTTTTTTTAGATTAAAGTTATATTTACATTGTTGTCATCCCTCGTCTCTCGTTTTATGTAATGATAGGGATGTAATGCACAAAAATATTTGCGTTAGAACAAACTTTCTCTATGCAAAACATGAATTTCTATTCCCTATGACCACTGTGCTAAAAAGAGAATGTAGAGGAGAAAAGGACGCAATATTTATCTTACGGTATATAAAGCTCCTTATGACTTCATCTTTGACGAAACTAGTAGGGCAGAGACAGAACACACGCCACTACACATATGCAATCCTGACACAGCCATCTTGGATTCTGGAATATGAGTTGCTTATATGATATGAAATTCCTGGTTTGTCATCTCTTCATTGTAAGTGCATTTACCACATTAAATTGGTGCTTTAATCGGGATGACACTATGGAGAGCGTCTCTTTTCCTTATTATTCATGATACTATGTCCAACTGAGACGGTCACAGCGATCTATGTTCGAGTCGAACATAAGTTCAACTCGAACATCGGCTTCTTCCTCCAACAGCAAACATTATGCGGTGTTTGTGGCAAATTCAAAAGCCGCGGAACACCGTTAAAGTCTATGGGGTATTAACATGAAAAACCAAAAGTGTTCATTCTAAAGGCTTATATGCAATTTATTGCTATAAAAAGTGTTTGGGGACCCCGGTCCTGCCCCAGGGGACATGTATCAATGCAAAAACAATAAAAATATTATTTTAAATATCGTGCCTGGGGGGTGTCGATAGTATGCCTGTAAAGTGGTGCAGTTTTCCCGTGTTTAGAACAGTACCACAGCAAAATGACATATCTAAAGCAAAAAAAAGTAATTTAAAACTGATCATGGCTGTAATGAATTTGTGGGGTCCTGACTCCCGGAAATATAAAACTCACTGAAAAAAAGGCATGGGTTCTCCCCCCAGTCCATTACCAGGATCGTTGGGTCTGGTATGAATATTAAGGGGAACTCTGAACCAAAATTCTTTAAAAATGGCATAGGGGTCCCCCCAAAATCCATACCAGACCCTTATCCAATCACGCAACCTGGCAAGCCACAGGAAAAGAGGGGGGAGACATACTATTGAATTTATCTTAGCATTGCACTATTGTTTTGTAATATTTATCTTTGTCAGGTGTCTACTAGGAAATATACGTTAATGTAAGTGAGAACCCACAGCATTCAGTACAAGTTTTTGTCATTCAATGAAATATCAGTACCACATTTTATCATACCTGAATCAATATGGCAACCTACCACCCCCACACATGACATGTTTTATATAATTAAGCACTAACTCAATAGAAATGTACTGTATATAAATAGAAATCTATGTACAATAAAACAAACATATTTACATACATACAACATAATAAATGAATACATTAAACAATGAAAAACTAATTGTGCTACACGGCTTAAAAACCCTAAGAAAATATACTATTTTACTCCTTAGTTTACATGGACCTATTCTTATTCAAAATAGTGAAAACATGATTAATCATGATTAACATCATTAAAGTAAACAATGTACCATTTTGTATATATGCATTAATCGTCACACTGGGCAATGGACTAAACATATTAAGTCATGAAAACAAGTGATGGAATGAAACCAAAACATCTCAATAGGAAAATGTCAACTCATAGAAGGAACACTGATGAGATATTATGCTGCACTGCTTTGAACGATAGGATTATACTCAATAAGCCATGAAACTGCTAATCTGTGTTGGAGAATTCTGTGTGTGCATATTGGAGTGTAGCCGACCGCTTCCTGGGGAAAGTCATTAGCAATATAATCAGAACAAGATCAATGGCATTTAGCACATATGAAGAGAACTAGGCCCAACCTTTAAAATTGTGTATTTATTTGAGGTCCCATTCACTTACCAAAGATGCATAAAAATCTATATTTTGTTACATTTAATATTTAATATGTGTCAATATTAATGTTTTGTTTTTTATAAAACTCGTACAACTTTATAAAACTCATAAAACTTGCAATCTTTGACTCCTGTCTATAGTAGTAACCAGCTGTCCTATTTTTAAAAGGGGTTGTAAACCTTCGTGTTTTTTAACCTTAATGCATCCTATGCATTAAAGCGGTTGTATACCCTCAGGGTAAAAAAAAGTGAAAAGAAAAACCAGGTAAAGCAAAGGCATAATGAACTAGTATGCAACGCATACTAGCTTATTATGAAATACTTACCTTAGAACAAGGTCCCCATATCGCAGGCCGGTCCACACAGAAGGAGCTAACATTTTGCCCTTGCCGTGTCTTCTGGGTTCACGGCTCCGGTGCTGTGAGTGGCCAAAACTGAAATGACATCACTCCTGTGCATGCGTGCGGGAGTCTTCTGCCCAGCAAGGTCCAGCAGCGTCTGCCGGACCTTCAGCAGAGCATTCACAGCGCATGCGCCACTGACGTCAGAGGCAGAATGCAAAGTGAATATCTTCTAAACCGTACAGGTTTAGGAGATATTCATTTTAGCTACAGGTAAGCCTTATTATAGGCTTACCTGTAGGTAAAAATGTAAAAAGTGGATGTACAACCACTTTAAGGTGAAAAAATTTCTGACAGTGACCGGCCCCCCAGCCCCCCTCCCCCCCATTTTACTCATCTGAGCCCTTCGTTCCCTCGGCAGAGACGCGTTCTTCCCCTCTTCCCGCGGTTCTCGGCTCTTGATTGAATAGATTGATAGCAGCGCAGCCATTGGCTCCCACTGCTGTCAATCAAATCCAATGATGCGGGCACCAGGGCCGAGCCCATTATTCTGTGTCTATAGATGCAAATGATGGACTCGGGAGCGCACCCGCAAGGTAATCCCCCCGGGAGAGCGCTTCTCCCACGGGGTTTACCAATGCGTGGAGGAGCCGCGAGAGCCGCTGGGGGACCCCAGAAGACAATGATCGGGCCACACTGTGCAAAACTAACTGCGCAGGGGAGGTAAGTATGATTTTTTTTGTTATTTAAAAAAAACAAAAATGAGGGTTTACAAACCCTTTAAGTGTATGAGTATATTAGTCACAAGCTGCATTGGTCTGCAATAAACCTGTAGGGGACAATATATAGAATATTAAAAAATAATATGAATTTTTAAAAATTTTAATGGACAGGAAGTGATGTCGGGAACAGAAAGGAAGTAGAGACGAGACATTGCTGGAAGTGGCAGCAGAGGAGTTTTAAACTATGTGGGCGTTCTTTATCTCTTTCCCATGAGCGTTGTGATGGAGGGATCCTCATCATTACCCATGACATTACTCTCATCAGTATAACAGAAGGGGAGGATTAGACCTTCTGGACTTGTGAAAAGCGCTTTTCTAGACTCTTATAATTTGGAGTCTAGGTTTCCGATAAGAAGGCATTTCATATGGTTTATGGTGGAGGTGCACTTGGGTGATCAGCACTTTTATTCACCTTATTTGCTCAAATTGTATGCATATTAGGAGAATTTCAGGATTTGAATGATCGTTTTTGCCACTATCAAGAATATCATGAACTGCTTCACTTTATTAACTTGTTTCAACACATTACATTTTTGAATGCTTAGCATGGCAACCTTTAGTTTTTATTCTACCAATCTACAAGTTGCCCTATTTTGTTGTTGCCAGCAGCTTATATTTTTAATTTTCTATCTGCGCAATAATTATTTTCTATTCATTGTAGACATGTAAAGTTACTTGAAGTTTAACTAAAGGCAAAACATTTTTTTACATTTTGGATAGAGTAAGGAAGGGTTAAAACCCCTGTCAGTCTATTGTCATCTGTGTCCAATAGGGGAGATTTCCCTTCACTTCCTGTCCTATAAATAAAACAGGAAGTGAGAGGAAATCTCTCCAAAGTAAGGGAATCCAAGGGTGTCACCAGGGTCAGAACTGGTGTCCCCATCTGAATTTTTCACCTCCTTTACTTTTCTGGGGACAACCCCAAATTTGGGATTTTCTTTTACTTTCACTTTCAATGATAACAGTAAACAGGACAAATAGACAAGGACAGACAGCACTGAGAACTGACAGGTGTTCTGATCCCTCTCCACTCTATCCAAAACTACAAAAGTTACACTTTAAAGGTCAACTCAATATTCAGATAATGGCACAAGCCCAATTATTACTGGTCCTTCTTAAAGATGATGGCAGGGTTGGTGTGATGTTTAGGGATGAGATCAGGCGTGTTCAGACACGAGTCCAAACCTGCATGAGCTATCCCTCCAGGAAGCTGTCAATGCACATTCCCTGCTCCACAGCCACACATATACAAGCGGCATGTATATATGCACCTGCAGGTCTGGAATATCTCCACCACTTATGTTTGGTTCTCCACATTGACAGCTTCCTGGTGAGATAGCTCATATGGGTTCAGACTCGTGTCCGAACACACCTGAGCTCATCTTCGGTGATGCATCACTTCTGCCTAGGTCTAGTTTAATAGGTGAATACTCTGAAACACAAGATTGCTCATCTGATGAGCTACTTAGTCATTCATTTTTCTTTAAACGTGTTACATTAGAGTGCATCATTACACCCACTCTAGGACCATATCAATACAACACAGAATTGCAACAAGCTTTGCTTTGTCTCCAAGCTAAATGTGTTGTGCACATCCAGTCTGTTAGATATCCAATTTTCTTTTAATGATTTAGATATAGTATTCAAAAGCAATATCTTTATGCAATTAATTAGATTTATCTCATATATTATTGTGCCTTGTTTGCTGATACATTTATAATCATCATCTGAAGTAATATCTGAGCATCAAGGTGTTATTAAAGGGGCACGTTTATGCTCAAGCATTATCCCTACATTAAGTTACATAACCGAGCTGGATGGCAATTTTTGTCATTCATTGAAAACGAAGCCATCATTACCCAGCTTATAAAAAAAAATTGTGTACTTAAAACTGCAATATTCATTTGCCAAAAATGGCTTCTTCACAGTGAGGTCTCAGGTGTATGATTCATAAGCCAGTGTCACAGCTAGAACAGGTGCCTATCACTGTGTACATAGCAATTAGGCCTAAATGTAAGACTGTTTTTTTTTTTTTTCCTTTCATGTTTTTTTCTCCTAAATCCCTATCTGAGGAAAAGCCCAGGAATAAATAGTTGTTATAACGGCCAAGGGTATTGTGTAGCATTATAGTCTCCAGCTGGGCTATTACATAGACGGGTGAAGAATACAAGCACCTGACAGATGTGTTCTGTTAGCTTCATTAGGAAAGAAACAAAGAAACTCCTCAATTAATAGTGGTGTAGCTCAAGGGGGAGGGAGAGAGTAGAAAAGCTGGGAAGAATCTAGCCTGTTATTTGAACAGACACAGAAAGCTTTTAAAGGGGCAAACAAATTTTATTCCGTTTTTCTTCACTAAATCTGCTGGAAAGGAAACATTTTAAAAAGCGGCAGTTCTATTTTTGGCAATGCCATTCATAAGTGTTCAAAGCTGAAGTCTTTTTGACTGGAGACAAATGTTTAACTTTTCAGAAAAGCATGTTGGGTAGAAAAGAAGTTTTGGTTACCTGTTACTCTGCCCCATGTTTTTCTTTCACTGTTAAAATTGCTATTATTAGTAGTATTATTATTATTTGTTGTATTACATGATAAAAAATTGTTCATCCTAAAATGGTCTTGCTTTTACAATGCCAGAGTTTGTGTAGCTAGGCCTAGGTTTGCGGTTAGGCCATATGGGTCTCCAAACCAGGACTGTACAGCAGTGGCGGCTGGTGCTAAACTTTTTTTGGGGGGGGCGGCAAAGAAACCCCCAGCCAGGTCCACACTGAGCCTCTCCACGGTCCCTGCACTCAGCCCCTCCGCAGTCCCCCACACTCACCCCTCCACAAGCCCCAGCAATCACCTCTCCAGAATCCCCTGCACTCACCCCTCCACAGTCCCCTGCACTCACACTTCCACTGACCCCCCGCACTCACCCCTCTATGGTCCGCCCCCCACTCAGCCCCTTCGCAACATCCTCGGCTTCTGCTCCCGGCCAACCCAATCCACCTCCTGTCCTGATTGGGCAGGAAGAGAAGCCAGAAGACAATAGTGAATATTGATTCACTAGTGTCTCAAGTGGGTGGGTTTGGTCCAACCTTTTTGAAGCCAATTAGAGCCTCACGCTCTAATCATGTGGTTAAAAGAAAAGAAAACTCATAGAAACCTAGGAGTTCAACTCCCTGCATGCAACCCCTGCATGCAAACTAGGGGGGCGGCTCCCCTGCTCTCTTAATGGACCAGCCGCTCCTGCTATACAGTAAGAGTTGGGAGTTGAGAGACGCAGCCACTGGATATGTTGTGTATTATAGCATTTATTTTTTTCTTCATTTCCAAGCATTTTGGTTACATTGTCTATACCACTACATTTTCTGTTTTTCCAGAAACTGTTAGTGAGAAGATATTGTGGACTAATGTCGTTTATTGCATGTCCCTAGTCTCGCTAAGGTATTCGGAGGGCAAAACACCAACAAAGTGGGTGGTGGCCTAAGAAGGCACATTACAATAGATTGCTTTAAAAAAAGGTCTGGATTCTTTCCTAAATGTACATAATATAACTGGATACTAACATTTATAGGTAAAGTTGATCTGGGAAATATCCGATTGCCTCTCAGGGGATCAGGTAAGTAATTTTTTCCCCTGCTGGAGAAAATTGGATCATGCTTTGCTTTGTTTTTTTGCCTTCCCCTCGATCAACGGTGCATAGGATTGTGAATATGGGATTGTATGTTTTTTTTCCCCCTTTTATTGGTTGAACTGGATGGACTTGTGTCTCTTTTCAACCAGATTGGAACAATAAATATGGCCCTGTTCGTGCCAAATTCTTCATTTTTGGAACATTCCTTTATTTTATTATTTGCAATAAAAAAAATATAAAAAATATCGAAACTGAACATATGTAAAATAAAACAGACACTGTGAATATATGTATTGCTAAATTCATTAACACAGTAATTATTTCAAAATACACAGTTTCCTTAATACTAGTATGCCAGAAAGTTTTTTTCCACTGAAGCTTAAAATGCTGTCATGCTATCATCAAGCTATCAGGGACACTTTAATAAAAGGCAAAAAGATAAATGACCCTGTGAGCTCCAAGATAGGGGAAGCTCCTGCAGACATGGTTAGTAATGGAGCATCAGAGATGATGTTCGGAAATGGCTCAATATCTAAGCCCTCTGGTGTGCTAAGGCAATAAATGACCAATAAAATGAACAGTCTCTTTTTTTCATTCTTAAAAAACAGTTAAAAGTGAAAAGACATATTGATTTAGTTTTACTGCAGAAAGTACTAATTGAATAGGGATCTTTCATCCACAATTTTATTTTCAAAGAAAACCTTATGGAATTTTTTGAGCAAGTTCAAAATGTTATTTTGTACAGCGTTTTGAGTGTGCTATAAATTCTTAGATAAAAATGTCCAATTGATATATAATGATGGATTCACTGATGTTGTTATTCACCTATATCAACCCACTTGAACAAACAGATGATGTACTGGCTTTTTATATATTTTCTTTATTGTGTGCAGAATAAAATCTTTGATAACTTGTTATGCTGGAAAATAAAATATTGCAACAGGTGGTACAATTAAGTAATAGCTCCACCAGCTTTATAAAGTAATTGTACTGTTATTATAGAAAAAATCATTGCTGCCACATCCAGATAATAACGAAAACACATCTAAAAAAAATGGTCCGACTTTACTGGCATAACAAAAACCACCAAAATTATATAAAAATAATAATATAAATTTCATTAAATATCATATTAAAAAACATATCCAAGATAATTGAATAAAAACAAACCAGCATAACATTTGCTATGTGTATAGGCTAATTGGTTATCATTAAAGATACAATATCATGTACTACAGGGCTAAATTGCCAAATCTTGAGCATATATATAAAGTTCTCATGGGTCAACGCGTTTCTCTTTTAAGCTTCTTTAGTACTCATAAACACAATCGCAATAGCTATATTAAAAATAAAGCATAGAACATAGTCATGTCATATATACTAGGGTCGTCCCGATACCACTTTTTTAAGATCGAGTACAAGTACCGCCACTTTTTTTTCAAGTACGTTTTTTTCAAATGTTGAGGGGGTGACAGTGGTGGTACTTGAGGGGATGGCATCGGTGGTACTTGAGGAGGTGGCAGAGGTGGTACTTGAGAGGGTGGCAGCGGTGATACTTGGGGGGTGGCTGTGGTGGTGGTGTACTTGGGGGGTGGCAGCAGTGGTACTTGGGGGGTGGCAGTGGTGGTGGTGTACTTGGGGGGATGGCATCGATGGTGCACTTGGGGGGTGGTGGCAGGCAGCGTGGTACTTGGGGGTGGCAGCGGTGGTGGTGCCATCCTCTCCCACCATCACCACCTCTACCTCTTACTGATCCCATCTCCCACCACCACTGATCTCATCCCTACCCTAGGGTGCCTAGGATGCCTGTGGCCAATCATAGCTCAGGCTGTGTAGTACACGCCCCACACTATATAAGGCCGCCAGTGCGGCGGCCTTGTGTAGTGTGTTGGCGTCTGAAGCAGTTAGTGGGTGCTCTGTGTACCTTCAACACAGTATACACCGATCGTTATCGGCCGATTTTTCGATCTTGCTCTTCTGTAGTGGTTGTTGTCTGTGTGCCCTGACCGCAGTATACACCGCTATATTCACCTCACCTATATAGCTAGCGATATATCTATCTTTTATAATAGAGCTTGCAGTCAGTGTTAGGAGCTTGTGTGTGCTGTCTGCGTGCTCTGTACCCAGTACACACCGCTATATCCACCTACATAGCTCTTCTCTATTTGAGCCATCTGCAGGAGTTATTGGAAGTTGTGTGTGCCTCCAGCACAGCACAGTATACATCTGTATTTACCCTTTATTGATGGTGTTCTATAATAAAGGCATCTGCAGGAGTTAGTGGGTGTTGTGTGCCTCCAGCACAATATACACCTGTATCTACCCTTTATTGCTGTTCTCTAATAGAGCCATCTGCAGGGCTTAGTGGGTTTTGTGTGCCTCCAGTACAGTATACCCCTTTATCTACCCTTTATTGTTGGTGTTCTATAATAAAGGCATCTGCAGGAGTTAGTGGGTGTTGTGTGCCTCCAGCACAATATACACTACCCAATTGCTGTTTTACCCAACTCCCTTCAGGCCATTACCATGTCTGGAAGGCCAGCAAGCAGAGGCAGACAGGCGCAAGCCGATAAAAGAGCAGCAAGCAAGCAGGCTCTGTGTCTAGAGACAACAGTGCTGGTCGTGGACGCGGTGCATCGTCATCATCAGCACGTGGCCATGGGACACGCTTGTCCTTCTTTTCGGCAGCTGGACATGTTGAGCTGAAACATGCCAACGACTTGGTAGAGTGGATGACCTAGCCCTCTTCATCCTCCTCATCCTCTCTCACCCAGTCTCAGGGTACTAGCAAAGCAGCTGCCAACGCATCGGCTTCCCTCGTCTCAATGTCATCATCAGTGACTCCTTCCCTAGACCCACCACGTCCTCCTGAGGAGTCTCCTGAACTCTTTGAGCACAGTGTTGGGTACATGCTCCAGGAGGATGCCCAGTGTTTTGTAGGCTATGATGATGATACTCAGCTAGAGCAAGGCAGTAGCGTGAATGCAGAGAGAGGGGATGCTCAAGAAGGACAGCAATCTGGCAGTCATGTTCCACAAGCTGCAGCATACTGCCAGGTTTGCTACAGCGATGAAGAGGGAGGGGATGATGAGGGCACTGACTCCACGTGGGTGCCTGGTAGGAGAGAGGAGGAGGAGGCACATGTCCAACGAGGCAGGATGCCCTCCGGGGGCCAGCTTAGGGGCAGCACACCGACTGAATCACACTGCAGAGCTCCGCCTGTGCAGGGCGCTGCCTCTGCGCGTTATTCTAAAAGTTCTTTGGTGTGGGCCTTTTTTGAGACGAGTGCATCAGATCGCACCGCTGCTATTTGCAACATATGTCTCAAGCGTATCTCGCGTGGCCAAAACATCAGCCGCTTGGGCACCACATGCTTGACTAGACATATGTTGACCTGCCATGCAGCTCGATGGCAAGCTTACCTCAAAGACCCACACCAAAGAACAAAGCGGACCTCTCCTTGCTCCTCATCAGCTGGCATCTCCAACCCCACTAGACCTTCAGTCCTCTCTGAAACCTGCTCTGAGAGGAATGAAGGTGTAGAATTAGGTGTGTCACAGCCAAGTGCTTCCGGGCACTCTGATAGCAGTACACCCACGTCCGATTATAGCAGGCAAATGTCCCTGCCCCAGCTGCTGGACCGGCGAAAGAAGTTCACTCCCAGCCATCCACATGCCCAGCGGTTGAATGTTAGCTTGGCTAAATTGCTAGCACTTCAACTGTTGCCTTTTCAGTTGGTAGACTCGGCCCCCTTCCGTGAGTTTGTACAATGTGCGGTTCCTCAGTGGCAGGTCCCCAAACGCCACTTTTTCTCACGGAAGGCGATTCCGGCTCTCTACCAGCATGTGGAAGGCAATGTCCTTGCCTCGCTGGACAGGGCAGTCAGCGGTAAGGTGCATATTACCGCTGACTCATGGTCCAGCAGGCATGGACAGGGACGTTAGCTGTCTTTCACAGCCCATTGGGTCACTCTTCTGGCAGCTGGGAAGGATGCAGGACAAGGTGCAGTAGTGTTGGAGGTTGTTCCGCCACCACGCCTCCAAAATGCTACTATTGGTTGTGACACACCTCTCTCCTCCACCCCCTCCTCTTCTTCTTCCTCCATGGCCTCTTCCAGTGCTCTGTCCTCAGAACCAGCGGTGCTCCGTAGGCGTTCCAGGGGCTACGCAAGTACGCAGGCAAAACGATGCCATGCCGTGCTTGCGCTGGTTTGTTTGGGGGACAGGAGCCACACTGGGGCGGATGTTTTGTCAGCTCTGCCGGGGCAGGCCGATCGGTGGTTGACGCCACGCCAGCTTAAGCCAGGAATGGTAGTTTGCGACAATGGCACCAACCTCCTCTCCGCCCTCCGACAGGGACAACTGACCCATGTGCCCTGTGTAGCTCACGTCCTTAACCTGGTGGTGCAGCGGTTCTTGGGCAGGTACCCGGGCTTACAGGATGTCCTGAAGCAGGCCAGGAAAGTCTGTGCATTTCTGCCGATTATTTAATGCCTGTGCTCGGCTGGCTGAGCTCCAAAAGGAGTTGGACCTGCCCAAGAACCGCCTTATATGTGACATGCGCACCAGGTGGAACTCAACGTTGGCCATGCTGCAGCGGCTGCACACGCAGCAGAGGGCCATCAATGAGTACCTGTGCGACTACGTGAACCAGGACAGGGTCAGGGGAGCTCGGTTTTTTCTCACCACGCCAGTGGGGCATGATCAGGGATGCATGCACTGTCCTGTCACCATTTGAGGAGGCCACAAGGATGGTGAGCAGTGACAGTGCATGCATCAGTGACACTGTACCTCTTGTCCACCTCTTGGAGCATACGCTGCGTGGAATAACGGACAGGGCACTTGAGGCAGAACAGAGGCAGGAAGAGGAGGACTTCCTTGCCTCTCAAGGCCCCGTTTATCCAGACAGTGTTCCTGCTGTGCCACCCATCACACAGGAAGAGGATGAGGAGGAGGAAGAGGAGGAGGAGGATGATTGTGTCAGCATGGAGGTGGAGGCTGGCACTCAGCATCAGCAGCAGTCTTGTAGGGATGATTTACAGTTCCAAGAAACCCGTGGACTTGTACGTGGCTGGGAGGAGGTAGCTGCGGATCATGTTGTCCTTAGTGACCCAGAGGACTCCGGACCAAATGCCTCAGCTAACCTACGCTGCATGGCCTCCCTGATCCTGCAAAGCCTGCGGAAGGATCCTCGTATTCTTCGGATCAAGGAGAGGGACCATTACTGGCTGGCCACTCTCCTTGATCCACGGTACAAGGGTAAGGTTGCCGACCTTATCTTGCCATCACAGAGGGAGCAGAGGATGAGACATCTCCGGGAGGCCTTGCAGAAAGGTCTGTGCAACGCGTTCCCAGAGACTGGGAGGATACAAACTCCTGGTCCTGGACAACGTGTTGCTGAGGCATCGGTCAGAAGGAGCGGTGGAGAAGGTGGCCGTCTGACTGATGCTTTCAGACAATTTTTTAGTCCGCAGCCCCAAGGTATGATCGGTTCCAGCAACCATCGCCAGCGTCTGATTTACATGGTGCAGGAATACCTAGGGGCAAGGTCAGACTTGGACACCTTTCCAACCGAAAATCCTCTGGCTTACTGGGTCTTGAGGATGGATCACTGGCCAGAGCTTGCACAGTATGCATTTGAGCTACTGGCCTGTCCTGCATCCAGCGTTCTTTCGGAACGCACCTTCAGTGCTGCTGGTGGCTTTGTTACCGATCACAGGGTGCGCCTGTCCACCGAATCAGTTGATCAACTGACCTTCATCAAGATGAATCAGTCTTGGATAACCCACAGCTACCAAGCACCTGAAGCTGATGTAACCAAATATTTTTTTTTGAAATATCACATCCCTTCAAGACTGCCTATGCTGATGCTGAGTGACTGTCCTGTTATGTTGATTGTCTATCCTCTTCCTCCTCCGCTGATATGTTGGAAGAACATTTCTGGTTCTGGGTGATGCCATCAGCCCAATTTTTCTGCCCCTGTTTAACAGGGGCGTTTAATTACAATTTTTGATGCAATACTTTGCAGCAGGGCTAATTCCTGCAATAAAACTAGAGTATATGGGAGAGGTTGCAGTGTGGTGGCACCAGCACCAGTGCCTAAGGCCCAATTTTTCTGCCCCTGTTTAACAGGGGCGTTTAATTACAATTTTTGATGCAATGCTTTGCAGCAGGGCTAATTCCTGCAATAAAACTAGAGTATATGGGAGAGGTTGCAGTGTCGTGGCACCAGCACCAGTGCCTAAGGCCCAATTTTTCTGCCCCTGTTTAACAGGGACATGTAATTACAATTCTTGATATAATATTTCACAGGAGGGCCCGTTCCTGTGCCCACCCAGAGTAACTGTGAGGACTTATAGTGTTGTGGCACCAGCACCACAACCACCAAAGGTCAATTTTTCTACCACTGTTCAACAATGGCATGTAATTACAATTCTTGATATAATCGTTCACAGCAGGGCGCTCCAGCGCCCACCAAGAGTCACTTTCAGGGCTTACAATGTTGTGGCAAAACCAATACCTTGTTCCGCCATTTCTGCAGAGAATATAGGGCAGGCCCCTACTTTCAAACATCCAACTTACAAACATCTCCTACTTGCAAACGGAAGGAGACAACAGCAAGTGAGATGAAAAAAGATGGACGACAAAACAAATTATACAGGGGTGATAACCCTTCCCTATGTTTTCCAAAAAGCTCAAAAATAGTTTTTTTGACTGGAGCTACACTTTAAAAATGTACCAGTTGAAAATTACAAACAGATTCAACTTTACACAACAAACTTACACAGTCCCTGTCTTGTTTGCACCGCCTGTATACTGCTGTTCTGAGTATATAGGGCCTGGGGGCCACACGCATTTCCTTTTTTTAATATGGGTACGGGGTTCCCCTTAATATGCGTACAAGACCCAAAGGGGCTGGTAATGGGCAGGGAGGGCTACCCATGCCATTTTTCTCAATGATTTTCAACCATATTGCAGGAACCAGATATAACATTAAAACCACAAGCAGTTTTAAATGATGTTATTTCCGTTTAATGTCATTTTGTGCAGGGACTGTTCTAAACACGGGAAACACGTGGCACTTCACAGGCATACTACAGACACCCCCCAGGCACGATATTTAAAGGAATATTTCACTTTTTTTTTCACTTTAATCGTCATTAAAATCAGTGCTCCCGCCAAAACGGCCATTTTTAAAAACATTTTAGGCATTGACCCATGTCCCCTGGGGCTGGAGCCAGGTCCCCAAACCCTTTTTAGGACAGTATCTTGCATATTAGCCGTTAAAATTAGCACTTTTAATTTCGAACGTTTGAGTCCCATAGACTTCAATGGGGTTCTAAAGTTTGTACGAATTTGGGGTCCGTTCGAAAGTTCTGGTGCGAACCAAACCGGGGGGTGTTCGGCTCATCCCTACTAGGCAGCCTCGAAGTCCTGCAGAGATTCCACAACCAAAAAAACGTAATCAGTGACATCGGCATCAGCAGCTTCATGGCTGGTTATCCAGGACTGATTTTTATAAAAGTCAAATGGTCCACGGAGTCTGTGGACAGATGCATTCTATGATCAGTAACAAAATCTCCTCCAGCACTGAATGCCCATTCTGAAAGAATGCTGGATGCAGGGCAGCTCAACAACTCAATAGCATACTGGGCAAGTTCTGCCCAGTATTTTCACGACCCAGTAAGTCAATGGATTGTCAGCTGGAAAGCACTAAATTTCTGTTTTGGCCCCCAGGTAATCATCCACCGATGCTTCCGATGGGATGTGGCGACGAGGACTAAAAAAAAATTGAAAATGCCTCACTTAGGCTGCTCCAACGCTCCTCTCTTGACCAAGAGAAGATTCAAAACTACGTTTTCCACGATACTGCAACCTACTGTTGTCAGGAAAAATGTTCAATAAAATCCTCTTTAACATGTCCAGAAGAGATTTTATCTTCTGTACTCTCTGTAGGGACGGGATGAGTTCTGAGACCTTCCCCTTATAATGGTGGTCAAGGAGTGTTGGCAACCAGTAATCAACCTTCTCCTTTATGCCACGTATTCTTCCTTTCGCAGGCTTTGAAGCAGGAGGTTGCCCATGAGCCTAAAATTTGCAGAGGCTTGAGAAGCAGACTCCTCAGGGTCACTCAGGATGACAGCACCTGGAACTTCCTCCTCCCAGCCACGTACTACTCCCAAGGGTCCTGGGCTTGCAAAACCATCGCTTACAGATTGATGCATGTCTTCCTCTTCTTTGAAGCCTATAAAAGTGCCAGAATCCTCATCCTCCTCCTCTCTCTCCTTCTGTGTGTTCTGTGACATAGGAATGATCGTGTCTGGATAAAGTGGGCCTTGAGAGGAAAGGAAGTCCTCCTCTTCCTCCTGCTGCTCTGCCTCCAGTGCCCTGTCCATAATGTCATGCAGAGTCTGCTCCAGCAGGAACACAACAGGAATTGTGTCACTGATGCATGCACTGTCAATGCTCACCATCCTTGTGGCCTCCTCCAATGGTGACAATACAGTGCATGCATCCTTAATAATCAGCCATCAGCGCGGGAAAAAAAGCCGAGGTGGCCTGAGCCTGTTGTCATGCCGTACTGGCACAGTTATTCGTTGACGGCTCTCTGCTGCATGTATAGCCACTGCAGCATTCCCAAAGTTGAGTTCAACCTGCTGGGCATGTCACAAATCAGGCGGTTTATGGACAGGTGGGATTCCCACTGAATTTCAGTCAACCGAGCACTGGCTGTGTATGTACTTAGGAGACGCTGCACCACCAAACTGAGGACATGTGCCAGGCATGGCACATGTATCAACTTTCCCTGTCTAAGGGCGGAAAGGAGGTTTGAGCCATTATCGGACACCACCATTCCTGGCTCCAGCTGGCATGGTGTGAACCACCTCTGGGCCAGTCCCTGCAGAGCTGCAAGAATCTCTGCTCCGGTGTGGTTCCTGCCCCCTAAACACACCAGCTGAAGCACTGCATGGCCCCTTTTAGCCTGACTCTGGAAATAGCCCATTGAACGCTTAGGGGGTACCTGATGTTCCTAGGACAATTCTGCAGAGGAGGGCATGGATGTGGCGGAGGAGGTGCAGGGGTTAGAACTCACAGGTCTGGCATCATCACCACCAGCTGGAGATGTGGGGGCACAACAAGCTGCAGCACCGAGCCCTGTCCTGCATCCTTTCGAGTTGGAAGCAGCATTACCCAGTGTACTATGAACAAAACATATCGTTCCTGCCCATGCTTGTGGTACCACGTATCAGCAGTAAGGTAGATTTTATGGCCGACTGCCTTTCCCAACGATGCCAGAACTTTCCCCTCCATGTGATGGTAGAGAGATGGAGCGGCCTTACGTGAAAAGTAGTAGCGACTGGCGAACCTGTCATTGTGGAAAAGCACATTGTGCGAATTCACGGAAGGGGGCAGAATCCACCAGGTTGAAAGGCAGACATTGGAGAGTCAACGGCTTGCATTCAGACGCTGGGCACGTGGGTGGCAGGGACTGTATTTTTTTTCCACTGCAGCAGATGGGGCAGAGAAATTTACTGGCTACAGTATACAGCTGGTGGTCTGCTGCTGGCAGATGTGCTGCTAAGACCTGGGACACTCTGTGCTATACCATCATCCCTGTCAGTGGATGCTACTCAAAGACTGAAGTGGATAAGGTGGAGGAGGAGGGACAGATTTGTGCCCCTTTTGTATGTCTTTTAGGTGCTCTTGGGCTGAGTGGTTGGACATTAAATACCTTGTTAAGCATGTGGTACAAAATGGTTGGTGTTTTTGCCATGTTTGATGTGCCTGAGACACAGTTTTCAGATAGCAACAGTGCGATCTGCAGCAGATGTGCTAAAAAGGGCCCAGACAGCTGAGAATTGGGGTGTGGGCCGGGAGATAACAGCTGCAGAGTGTGATGGAATAGGGTGGCTACTCTTTCTTGATGTCAGCCTACTTGGGGGTGTGCCGCATCACCTTCAGTTTCCTCATCTGCTCTATCTGGCACCCAAGTTGCATCAGTAACCTCATCATCATTATCATCATCATCATCTCCATCTCCTCCATTTTCATCATTACCACTGGAGACAATTTGGCAATACGCTGCAGCTTGGGGAATATGAATGCTAATTTGTCTACCAATGTTCCTCCTTCCCTCTAGAGGCTCATGTTCCTGTCATTCTTAACCTCAAAACCAACATCTGAATCCCGTAATGGCTGGGCATCATCAAGAGGAAAGTGGCTGACACTGTGGTCAAATAACTCAGTTGATTCCTCGATGGCTGCTGTTGTGACTATGGCAGAAATATATGTGGACATGGAGGCCGGTTTATCCACTCTGGCAACTGCAGGGGACTGCACACTGGTGTCTGCTTGCGTGACAGAGGATGTCATGCAAGCCAGTCCACCACCTCCTCTGCATGCTGTGGCTGGATAGATTGGGCAAACTCACTAAACAGAGGAAATTATGCCCTGCCTGAGGACTGACCACCGCGTCCATCTCTGCCTGTGGACACATTTGTTGCTGGCCCCTTTACAGTACCAAGGGAACGTCTGCCTCTCTTTGTTGTCCTCCCAGACATTATAGGGAGTGAGGGGCGGTGCTTATAAGCAAATGTAAAGAAGACATTTAAATCTGTACGTAGATGCACTTTAATCAATGTAAAGAGTTGTTTGGTGCACTTTAATTTGAGTACTCACACTACACAGACACACTCCACAGATACACTATAATATACTGCAATATAATGTGCCAAATGTACAGTGACACACACAGAACTATATGACGTTAAACTGGCAGCAATGCACACAGAACTATATGGCGTTAAACTGGCAGTAATGCATGCAAAACTATATGGCATTAAACTGGCAGTGATGCACACAGAACTATTTGCTGTTAAACTGGCAGTAATACACGCAAAATTATATGGTGTTAAACCTACAGTAACACACACAGAACTATATGAGGTTAACTACTGGCCTCTACGTAGTCCCGTCGTACTTGATTTACTTCACCTCAATCCGAATGATCGGATTTTCGGACAACTTTGTGCGACCGTGTGTATGCAAGACAAGTTTCGGCCAAAATTTTGTGGTCGGAATGTCTGACGCGTGTATGGGGCATAAGAATTTTAATTGCCCTTTTCATTAAGGCATTTCCTTGTCTCCTGTGGATCCTGGACTCTGCTTAGTGCATTCACCCCACACAGTCCATTCCACATTGTTTTCATAGGACCTCCCTGGAGTTCAGCTGCACTCCTGAGCTGGACTGTGTGCATCCATCGACAAACACAATGTGACTCAGTCCTGCCCTTGCTCCCTCCTCCCACTGCTATCTCTGTATCCTGTGAAAAAAAGAAGAGGGGAGAGTGCTGCTGCAGACTAGCACAGTGATGGATCAAGAGGTCTCAAGCAGGGCCGTCTTTAATATTGATTGGACCCTGGGCAAACATTCCCCCCCCCCATGCAATTTTGCTCTCCACCCCAACATCCTAAATTACAAACACACATATAGACCTATTTCAATTTTTTTAAATAATGTACATGTTAATAATAAACATAAAGAACTAGTCCAGATTGGTCCAGGCTCACTGATTGGTTTCTAGATGCTATTGCACATCCTTACGGCTCACTGATTGGTTGCTAGAGGTTACTGCACATCATTACTGCTCACCCATTGGTTGCTACAGATGATTGTACAACATTGCCACTCACTCATTGGTTGCTAGAGGCTACTGCACATCATTACCACTCACCCATTGGTTGCTAGAGGATATTACATATCATACCGCTCACTCATTGGTTGCTATAGGTTATTGCACATAACTGCTAACTGATTGGTTGCTAGAGGTTACTGCACACCATTATTTCTCACTGATTAGTTGCTAGAGATTACAGCAGATCACCACTGTTCACTGATTGGTTGCTAGAGGTTACTGTACATTATTACTGCTCACTGATTGGTTGCTATAGGTTACTGTGCATCATTACTACTTGGTTGCTATAGGTTATAACACATTATTACAGCTCACTAATTGATTGCTGATGGTTTGTCAGGGCTGGGCTCAGCCCTTCCTTCTCTGACCTGGCCGCTCAGCTGTCAACTAATTGCTAGCTCCCATCTCTCTCCACAGTTACTCAGCTGTTGATCCTGCTCGTCAGTCCTGCCTACTCAAGCTGTCCAGCCCAGAGGAACTCTGCCTTCGCCTTGGTCACATCACAAGAAACTATCTCCTGCGTTCATGTTTAAAGACTGGCTTTGCTGACATCCCTTCTGGCTCCAGATCCTGCTTGCTGTTCCACTATATTTATCCCTGAGTTCTGGCTTGGCTGACTATCCATTCCGGTTATTGAACTTTGGCTATGTTTTGACATTTGTTCTTTATACTTTTATTATTATTATAATTAAATTCTAAAGTGTGATTTAACTGTACTTCTGTATCGGTCTGATTTCATGGCTTCAGACAGGCGAAGGCCATGAATTCAGATGATGCAGTCAATCCACTTATTGCTAATATTTTTTCCAGATTGGATGAACTAGATCACTGCATGGATCAGTTCACCATGGCGTTACAAATGCTCCTGAGTTGCACGGCTCACCTGGAATCTCCCACTGTGGCCGTCTCAGTACAGCCTATGTTGCAAGCTGACCCTGCTGCTGCTCCAGTCTCTGTGCAGACACCCTCCTCGAGTATTACCTCTATTAGAGATATGTCTGGTTCCGCTCCGCTTCCCCAGCGTGGAGCTTCAGTCCAATACAGAGGGTTTCTCAACTGGGTTGAGCTATACTTTGCAATGCTGCCCCAGGCGTTTCCCATGGACAGCAGCAAAGTAGGTTTCATGATATCTTTGCTTTCTGAGAGAGTCTTGGCCTGGGCAAACCCTCTATGGGAGACACAAAAACCTGTTGGCTTGAGGTACCCTGAGTATGTGGCTTTGTTTAAAAGGGTATTTGACGTTCCTGCACGTTCCACTTCTGCTGCCAAGTGCCTCATGTCCATTGAACAGAGTATGAGAACTGTTGCCAACTACGGCATTGAATTCCATACTCTGGCAGCAGAGGTTGCATGAAACAATGGCTGCTTTTTCTCATGGTCTCTTGGATACCATCAAGGATGAGATAGCAGCCCGAGATATACCCACTGAGCTGGAGAAGTTGATCACGTTTGCCATCCTCATTGACTCCAGACTCAGAGAAAGACTGTCTTTTAAGGAGCGCTTGCAGAAGCCTCCTGTACGTTTGTTTCTGAGCTTTGCAGTCCTACCCATGCCTGCCTCACCTTCCATGCCTTCTGGTACTGACTCGGTCAGTGAAGGTGAACCCATGCACTTGGGTTTCACTCGTCTCTGACCCCAGCCCCAGCAGCCAGACCCTTGGCCCCAGCAACCAGACTCTTGGCACCAGCAACCAGACCCCAAGACCAACAGCCCAGCTCCAGTAGCCAGACCCCACGATCAGCAGCCCAGCTCCAGCAGCCAGACCCTTGGCCCTAGCAGCCAGACCCCAGGCTCCAGCAGCCAGACCCCAGCTATAGCAGCTGTGTGATGCATTTCATGGGCACTGGTAAGGCTGCATGTCATGGGCACTGGTATAGCTGTATTTAATTGGCACTGATCAGGCTGCATTTAATTGGCACTGGTAAGGCTGCATTTTATTGGGGAAAGGGTGGCGCAAAGCGTCACCTCCCTGAAATTAGTTTGAAACCTCCCTGAAATTAGTTTTTGCAGGTTGGGATGTCTGTGATTGCAGTATTCTAGTCTGTATCTCCCCAAGGTAATATTTAAAATTTGGTCTGTTAGTGGGTCCTGAAGACAGGAGCTGAGAACCACTGATCTAGCGACTAGGCTTATTTAAAGAGAGCACTTGTTAGAGAAACAGAGATAAACAGGTAATAATTATAAAGACATTCATACATAGTAAATGTAGCACTGACTCCCGAAGGAGCTGCTGGTTTTATTGGGCTTACCGTACCTTCTTGACCTCATCTCCGTCTAGGGTTTCCCGTGGTAGATGGTCCAAAGAAATGCAGAAACTGACACTAGATCTTCTTTACGGTTATTTATTTAGAGCATAAAACAGTCTCTTAATGAAGGGTAGAGGGTTTAGGAGAAAGTTCAGGTACTTTTGGACTGCAAAAATAGAAAGTCTCTTATAGAAAAAATCCAGAGAATAACCATTTCACAGCTGGATTCTCACAACCTCTGGATAGACCTCCTCTCACTAGGCCTAGCAGCTGGCAGGATGTTAAGTAAAGCGAAGTCTCTGCCATAGACTTGAATGTGAATTACTTGAGAAAAAGTCTCTGTCACAGACTTGAACGTGAATTACTTGAGAAAAGTCTCTGCCACGGACTTGAGCGTGAATTACTTGAGACAAAGGCCTCACTGACAGACTTGAACGTAACCATGGGACATAGACAAATTCAGAGCGCTATCATACGGTACCAGTATCTCTCAGCCGGTCCGGCGATACCATATGAGTGTAGATCCATGAAGTGTCCTTCAACTGAGCCTCCAGGTTCCTTCAGAGAAACCAGCCTGATACATGGCCTTCTCCTGAAGAGTCCTCCCCTGGATGCTTCTCCAGTTGCTGGGCCTCTCCTTAGATGAGATGGCACCGGACCACCTTTGAATCCTCAGGCCTCGATATCCAGTCAGGCCTGTCCCTGCAGTTACTTTGCCTCGGGCTGTCCAACCCAGAGACTTGGAATTGCATGGATCTGCACCCCAGACCAGGAGGGCCATGGGGGCTGGTCAGGAGGACCAGGACCAAACAGACAGAAAACTCTTCTGGACCGGAACCCTGTAATACATGATCTCAGTACCTTAAATACCACCTCCCAGAGTGCACAGCAGCAGAACACTCCCACTGGGCTGGTTTCGAGAAAACGTGGTACCCAATACACCCAGCTAGACTGTGTTCTACCACTTGCCGGCGGTGACAGCAACACCTGCGGCCAAGGAGAACTCAGTGCATCTAGCCAGACTGGTACTGAAACCATAATTTAGCAAAATTACCCCTAAAACCCAACTGTGTTTTCTGGAATATTATTTTTCAAAAACACATAACACATGCTCGTCAGGAGCCAGCGCTACACAAATATATACAGTATATACTCTGATATAATACTCTTCATATCTTCTGTCACAAAGTTACCTGTAGACTTTAGATCACAGTTTTGGAAACAACTGTATAAGGTGATGATGTAATGCCTTTGGGGCACTTTCAAATACCGTAGTCCTGCACAACCAGGGGGTGTTCTTTGTGCTGTCATGTGTTTGAATTTTGCTGTGTTTACCTGTCACATGGCAGAACTAACATCACAAGATATAACTAAACCTGGTGGAAATAAATGCCAACAGCACACATAGGTGATCAGAGTGATGGATCATGTGCCTGAAGCAAAATAATTTCTCCATGATCTACTGTGAGTACTTACCTCTGCAAAGTTCAATAAACATTTTTCCCATTACCCCCTAAGACCAAAATGTTAACTATCAGTAAGCAAGGTAAGTGCCCACAACATCTAACCTGTTGTTTTTGTGCCATCTTATTTTTAATAATAATTTTGCAGTGTGGGGAAGTGTTTTCGGAATAATAAACAGACTCCTATTTGCTATTCTCACATTTAGATTGTAAACACTGTTTTATAATCAACAAAGCACAAAGATGGATGTTATTTATCTTTTAATTAACACCATGTAGCAACACATTTTACAAAGGACAGGTTCACAAGGAGTCCTTTGAGTAGACCATCTGGAGTACATTGCCTGTGGCGGTATCCTCAGGACAAGACTTAACTAACGGGAGTGAAACTTTCATGATATGGCAATTGCAGAAAGACAAGGAATAATTCTATTCCACCTGCTGGATTGCACAGCTGGGATTTTCCCTACGGGAATGTCAGTAAATATATTAGTGGTATCAAATGTGATGCACCGGTGTCCACAAGTGCACCATGACGGTCTTAAAGTAAATACATTTTTTTCTAGCAAATAATTACATTGGCTGTTGTGTTATTTCTGTGCATTTTTATTCATACTTTTTCTAATATAAGTATGTGTTTTTTTTTATTTGCTTTTTATCTGTTATGATACCGTTTTATCTTTTAAAAAAAATGTATAAAATAAGCTGACTTAAACAGGCAAAGCAAGATGAGCTGGAAATTAATTAAGGTGATTTTTTCTTTTAATTCAAAACTGGTTGTCTATCAAATGTCGTCGAGAGCTTATTTTAAAAGAATGGAAACAGAGAAAGGTAAGAATGTGTAACTGTTTGATGAGATAAAATGACATAAGTCAAAACAAGAATGAGCACCCTTTCCATGTCAAGTGTAAAAATATAATTTAATCCCTATTATTTACAATTATGAAAATCACTGTCCTGCCCTCTCCGGAAGTTTAACTGGCTTAGAAAATTATGATTTACAAAAATATATTTAAAATACTTTAAATACACTATCTACTTATTTAATATAGTTACATCTATAGTTATATAGGTTGAAAATATATGGTTCACTCCTTTTCGGATATGTGAACTGAAGTATTTTTATAGGGGGTTTTTGTCTCCTCTTGTCGTTTGTGATTGATTGCCTACTACTGAATGCTTACAACTTTTATTTTTTATGTTTTTTGTTTTTACATGTTAAAAATAAACTAAAACTAACTAACTAAGAAAAAAAACCATCTATCACATTTCAGCAAAAAAACAAAATTTACATGACATTTTTTGTTTTAAAAAACTCAATATCCTCAAAATGCTAAACCCTCATTTTTTCCAGCAAAAGTTATTTACGCTACGAAAGAAAAAAGTTATTTCTTTATCGCCAAAGGCAATCACATAATGCTTTGATCAACAATGCTGCTCTAGCCATGCCCTTTGATATGTTTCACCCCACTCACTGTAGTTTCTACACCCCTGAATAGTGCATAGGCGACAGCGCCCTTCACTGCAACCTGCAGGGAGATCTTTGTCTCAGCTTGGAACAACACTGCAAGTTTTACCTGGATCATTGTAGAAGGAAGCATTCATTAAGTGTGGGCTGTGCCTTTACATTATTGCTTGGAAACTGTTTCTTTATGCAGTGTCCGTTTAACAGCAGCCAATACACTCTAATTTATTTATTACAGGTATTTACATAGTGCTGACAATTTATGCAATTCAAATCAGTCCCTAAGGTCCCTATCTCACATAATAGGGCAAATTTAGACAGTTGCCAATAACCAACCAGCTGGTATTTAGAGTGTGGGAAGAAACGGGATTACCAAGAGGAAACCCACATAAGCCAAGGAGAACATGCCAGTATGTCCTGGTTGGTGTTAAAACTGAGGACCCCAGTGATGCAAAGTAGCCACTAAGCCACTCTGTTACCCATCAGAGGCATTTGCTGGCTGGACTCAGAAATGAGCTCACTGTGTAAGCACCTGTATGGCAGAAGGCTGAGCTATTTTAACACTGATGCTAGGCTGCAACATTGGGCATTTTACTTTTCTTTTGCATTTCTCCTGAAATATGTAAATGATTAAGGCAGAAGTTCCTTTGTTGGGAGAAAGAATCTGGTGGAACAGACCTACAGTGAATCTGCTGTTGGGTGCTCTTGGGGTTTTAAAAGTGTATACTTTCATTTCCTGATTGCAATCCTTTTACCATACAGTTCGTTTATGAGGTTATTTCTCAGTCTTTCACTGTTACTACAGTTTTTTTTTGTTTGTTTTTTTGCAAGTGCACTAATAAGGCTGCAATCACCTCAAGCAAGTGTTCTCTGGGATAGTACAGTAGAATAATTTCAGTGGTTATGTAATCAATTGAGCAAAGTTGAGAATAACTATATTCAAGACAGTAAACCTCATGCTTTCCTTTTTACATTTTGCTAGAACAAAGTGTTATGGGAGCAAAAGGTAAGAGAGACTTATACAACATCATTTTTGTACCAATTTTTTGCCAATAGTACTGCATACATTTCCTCAGCAGAGGAGCTTATGCATGAATAGTATGTTACCAGAAATAGTTTTTTGTTGTCTATAGTAGGGGTCTCCTAAATTTCTAAACAAATAGCCAGTTTTCTGGCCTGTGCTTTAAAAAAAAAAAAAAAAGATTTCTACCTGTTTTCACAGTGTCTTCCAGCGATAAGATGACTCCAGGCTCCCTGCTCTCCCCATCTGATATCTCCAGTGGGCGGGGCCAAGATTCCCCTGCTGACATCAGCCAGGGAGGAGCTGAAAGCCTGGAGTCATGTGGTCGCTGGAAGACCCTGTTAAAACAAGTAGAAATCTTTTTTTTTTTTTATAAACCACAAGTACTAGGACACTATACTATACAGAAGGTGCAAAAATAATGCCAATAGTTGAAAAACCAGGCAATCACTACCTTGAAAATGTTTTGAAGATGACCCTCCAATGGTTACAGCAGAAAAAGGTAAAAGTTCTGGAGTGGCCATCACAGTCTCCTGACCTTAATATCATTGAGCCCCTCTGAGGAAATTGCAGTTCATGCAAGATGACCAAGACTATGCATGACCTGGAGGCATTTTTCCAAGATGAATGGGCAGCTAAACCACCTGCAAAAAATCTTGGGCCTCATCTCATAGACAACTATTACAAAAGACTGCATGCTGTCATTGATGCTAGAGGGGGCAATACACAATATTCAGAACCAAGAGTAGGCAGACTTTTGAACAGGGGTCAATGTATTTGATTATTTGTTGCCATGTTCTGTTGTATCATTGTGCCATTCTGTTACCACCTACAGTTGAATATGAATCTCATAAGAAATAAAAGATACATGTGTTGCCTAGAGGTATGGCTTTTTTGCCCACAATGCTTCCCCTTCTGGCCAGACTCCTCCAAACAGTAGATGGGTATACCTGAGTCCCACTGGTTTCCACCAGTTCTGGGCTGATGGCATTGCTAGACATCTTCCAAAGTCAATGGGAAGTTATCATGATGTGTCTTTCATCTGCTGCATTAGGTTTCCTTAGCCAACTATTGTGTCTACGGTCTTTAGAGTTACCCGTTTCTTTGACACCATAGGAATGGCAGACTGTGGCTTCCCAATTTGCTCAGCGGTGGGACTTTTCCAACTGCGGAAGGGCAATAGATGGGAAACACGTCCACATACCCCCAACGTGGGGTCATACGATTACAACTATAAGGGGTTTAATAGTATTGTGATGTTGGCGGTGGTGTCAGCAACGTGGCTGGTCTGCCGTTCATCTTTGTCGCTGATGTAGTATTTGATCACCTGATGTGGCTGTTTTACCGACGAGGACCCTCATCCCGGACCAGAGGGTTTTTAACTACCGGCTGGCCAGAGCCAGAAGAGTGGTGGAGAATGCTTTCGGGATAATGGCCAGCCGGTTCCACCTATTTTTTCTTACGCCAATCAACATGGCGAAATATAAACTTAACCATATAATCCTTTCATGCTGCATTCTCCCCAACTTTTTTTTTTGTAAAGATATTTTATTGGATTTAGCACAAACCAACATATATACAAAAAAACAAAGAAAAAAAACAAACAAACAACAGATAACCGCAGAACACACTCGGTTAGTCATTGGTATACAGCGTCAAGTGCTAAGCTCATGTAGTTAAGAGACAAATGGTGGTACAGCGATCAAACAGTAGGTAAGGTCAACATGTGCTAGTTCCCATCATGGGGGATCAATGGACGTGTTTCAGGGGTACAACCCCTTCCTCTCAGCTACTTGAGTTACGAGGAAGGGGTTGCACCCACAAAAAGTGTATATCAATATCCTGTGATGGCAGATAGCACATGTTGACACACTGTGTGCATCTTTAAAATTTGGCTTTCAAATTTTTTTACACATTTTAGAAAAATAAAAACAATTAATTAAAATGTTGGCATGTCTTAGATTCTGCCTAAAACATCAATGATGTTTTTGAGTCTTTAGCCACATCATTGATGTCTTCCTTGATCTTTTGTAAATCACAATTGCACGCCAGGATCTCCTCTGATTAGGACTTGCACTTCCACAACATCCACATCATCTAAAATAAAATAACACACCATGTATTATAAATATGCAGGCATTCATCTATTACCTGAAGCTGTGGTCTCAGACACTCATCTGTTTTGGTCACTATTTCACCCAATTCATAAACTTCGCCTTCCTCCACATCTTCAGGTTGTGGTGTGGGCATTCCCCCTTCTTTAGGAGGTTGCGGGTCCCCGGTGTCCTCTTATGTCCCGAGTCTTTTCTCCCCTATGTGAATAAAAAAAAGTTATACTTAGCACACAGATATTTGAGAGCAGAAATAGGAATATGAAACATTGCTTGGAAGTGTCATGTACAATTGTCTGTTTTGGCAGAGTTCCAAGCTGAAGACATGATTTTTTTCCCTTTCTTCAAACTGGAATACTTAACTTTTTTGGTCAAGTTTCACACATGGAGACACCCCTAGTATCCACTAGAGCACAACTAGTGCTCCTGCATCCAGATGTGTAAACAGCTGCTGAGTGTCCTCTCCTTACACTGAATCAAGTTTGCATTTCATTGTAGTTACAAACCCATCTAAACAACAATGTACTAAACTTCTTTGAATACAAATAGGCCTGAACAAATGTAGTTAACCTGTATCTGCCAAAAACATTGTATTAGTGGGCAAAGGAGCGTTGTTTACTACAAACTATTATACTGTGCCCACGAACCTGAAAGTTGCCATTTTAAACTGTACAAAAGTAAACAAAAGCACATGGAGCATTATGCAAGTAATAATAATAATAGAAACACACAACAACTACTTACTTTTTTGAAGAACTCTCTTGATCCTTCTGTACTGATCGTGCTCCCTCAATTTCAGGTCTGACCAGTGTTTCCTCAATTGATCCTTGGATCGTTGTACCCCAAGATTCCTGTGCAGACTTTTCACAACTTTAGTCATGATCTTGGACTTTCTCCAATTTGGGTATGGGTAAGGTGCATGCTTCCCATCATAGTCTGCCCTCTTCAAGATGTCCACCATCCCCACCATCTCTACAAAGGACATATTTGAGGCCTTAAATCTCCTCCTGCTCAGGACGTTTGTGGCTTCGGGCTTTCGTCGTTGCTGATGCTGTCTGCATGTACTTGTTCTTTCTCCGCCATGTGCTCTCCCACTGCGCCGAAAGAGAAGGGGAGAGGAATATATTAGATAGAAGGTCAGGGGCGGGCGGAGTTTTCACACATGCGCAGTGTATATAAAGCATAACACGCGTGCGTCATACGTACAATCTGTGAGCGGAGGTAGGAGTAGCAGAAGCACCGGTCGTGATAACGAAGGTACAATTTTAACTTTGGCCTATACTGCTTATAGATTGAAGCCTATATTGGGGACAAGATAAGGACAGTTTAGCCTGACATTAGGGTTTTTGTCTTGTGTTGTGTCTTTTAGAGAAAATGGATCTATTGAATGGTCAGGACTTATTCGCTATATTCATTGATATGTACAGGGAGCTGCCCCATCTGTGGCAGGTAAACCATCCCTTTTATACCAATAAAAGAAAGAGGCAGGCAGCCCTGGATCAATTGCTGGAATTTGTGAAGGCACGGCAGACATCAACTATTTGAAGGCAACAATTGGTGGCATGAGGAGCACATTATAATAGGGAGCGCAAGAAGGTCCAGGATTCCCAGAGATCAGGAGCTGCATTTATGTCCCCAGGCTGTGGTATTATGACAGACTGCATTTTCTGGCAGACCAGAGTGAACCCAGGCAAGCACTCTCCAGTCTTCCTTCAACGCTTCCGTCCACCCCAGCTGAGGATTCCGACCTCCAACCTGAGCCTCCCAGCCATGAAGAAGTGGAGGAGCCCAGCTTGAGCCAGGTATAGCATTGTTCAACATATTTCTTGTCAAAAAATGAATGATGTTAACTAGATGTTATTATTGATTGCTAATTTGTGATTTAACAAAGTGTTTTACATATCAATAGACAGTAGTGGCCACAAATGTTTGGGACAAGAATGAAAAATGCTGGGGTCAGAATGATAGTCTTTTATATTTATTAACATTCAATTTGCAACAGTCATGAGCTGAAAATTGTGTGTGATGGATGAACCAAAAACTAAAACTATCAATTTTTTATACACAGGAGAGCCTCAGCCAGGAGGAGGCTGTGGAAAGTGGCAGCCAGGAGGTGACAGGGTAAGTGGTAAGTGGCAGGAGGTGGCTGGGCCCAGGAGCCTGCCCGAATCCCTGGAGGAGGCAGCACTTGGGCTATTTTGGCAGGCTATCGAACATTTGTTGTCAGAAATTCCGATCATGTGTACGTGACATTACAGTTCAGCAGTCCGTAACACACTCTCTTCTGCTGGCCAGTTCATTGAAGCCCAAGTGTTATGTTGGCTCGCTCAGGATAATTTTTCTTTAGGCACTGATAATACTGGTAATACTCGCATGTAACACTGTCCCTCTTTTGTCAGTGTGTAATGTGGATTTGGCCAGCGGCTTCTGAACAACTTCTTGTGTTGGCATGTGGTCTCCCTCTTTATACTGGGTGAAACACTGTGTCTGCAGCGTCATTCCTCTTTGATCAGGCAGCAAGCTCTATCAGCATCCATGGCAATCTCAGATGTCCCAGAATGTGTGTCAAGGTGTGTCAAGTCTGTTAGCAGCCTGATGTGCACTCAGTTCTCTTAGAGAAGCCTCCACACTTCTCCTCAGTCTGGGAAAATAGCAAGGAAACACCTCTCATTTTTGCCCCTGTGCCTTGTGGCATTTGCAGTTTACTCCTTCCAGCTCACCAAGTTTGCTCAGTCTGTAAGAATTACATCTTCCAGGATCCTTGCAGTCCACATCCTGTGTGCCTTGTTGAGTAGAGGGTGAGCTTAACACTGGTTGTACAGAACAATAAGAATACCCTCCTGTAGCTGTGCCTGTGTAAAAGTTTCCTCTGCTACCGGACACAGAACCCTTTGTCTGCCAGTGCTGCAGACTGAGCTACATGTGTGTTTGTATTAAAACTCAATTGGCTTAGAGAGGGATAACAGACAGTATAAATGAATATATTGTATTACATATGTTGCTGTGTGGCTGATGAAGTGAGGAACATATTGCTGGAGAATGGATGAGAATGAAAATTTCAGTTCTACTAAGCAGCATCTGGCTATTGCCTAAACTGTCCATTCTGGCAGACACATTTCAAGGACGCACTCTTGAAAACACATTAGCCCTTCATTAGCCCTTAAAACATGTCAGCAGAAAGCACACTTTAGGCAATGACCTGGTGCTGTCTAGTAGAATCAAAAGTTGATGATATCCTGTATCTAGTTAGTACAGTGGGACTCACCTTGGATGGATTTTATACAATATGCTCATTTGTGAAGTACCTTTTGTGAGTATAAGATCGATTTATTTTATAAAGGTCTACAGAAGATATGGCAAAAAGGCTGGTGCCCTTTCTATTTGCTGTATAGTGTTTTGTGAAGGTCCCCAGTCTGGAGAGAGCTGCAAGTTAGATAGGATTGTCTAATGCAAGGGAAAGATTTGATTAGATAGTAGTTAGTGAAAATGTCTTTGCATTGTTGTTATATCTTTCTATCACTCGGGCACTGATAAATTTTACTTTTTAGTATATTTCACAAGATTTACAATAGTAAACAGCCAAACCCTAACCCATGAATGATTTCAGTTTATGTGTTTATACCAGAGGTGGACTGACAACTCATGGGGCACCGGGCAATAGGAGATTATGGGGCCCCCAGGCAATCCGAGATTATGGGGCCACACAGTATACACACACACAGTATTCAATCACACAGTATTCAATCACACAGTATACACATACATGTACACACAGTATACACAGACATGTTTGTATTGGCTGAGGAGGTACGGGAGAGGTGGGGCAGCTATAATCTTGAGATTTTTAGGCCAAAAGGATGTCGGTAAGGGACATTTCAGAGACAGATGTAAAAAAACACAGATTTTTACATACTGTCCTTGGTTTTACTGAGGCTGGCAACCATGATGGGGCCCCCTAGTGGCTCGGGGCCCTCGGGCAGTGCCCGAGTGGACCAATGGTTAGTCCACCCCTGATTTGTACCCATATATTATAAAGTAAAAAAAAAAATGACCCGTTTTCAAGCAGTGGTTTTTGGTGACTTCTTTTTTAACCTGATAAATTATACACATTTACCCTGAAAAATTATAAGACACTTCTACCTTGTGCAGTGCAATGACACAGCATGTGTTGTTTTTTTTGTTTTTGTTTTTTACTCCAATGACTGAAAAGAACTGAGTAGGCCCAAAAGTGATAGAGCAGTAATTTATTGTATATTATGATAACATTCACAGTATATTGCTTTATATATATTCCATCTCAGCATACTAACTATTAATATTTTAGACAAATACAATCTTATTTATTTTATTTTCATTTTGTAAAAATACATTGAATAACCATAAATAAACAGACACTTTGCACGTGAAGGTTTTTTTAAAAGTAAAAAAAAAAAAACAATATCCACTTAAAGAGTAGCTCCACTTTTGTTGAGGAAAAAATAAATCCCCTCTGGATGATCTATGTAAATTACAGGGATTTTAACAAAATTTGTTGCAGATTCCTACCTTTTGTTATTCTGAAGAAATCCCTGTGTGTGTCTGTGTCCATATGGTAAGTAAATCTAATGGGAGTGGTTTTATGATTATCAATCAGCGGCTGCATCTGCAGGGCTCTAATGAGGAAAACCGCAGGGTCTGCATCCCTTTAGACGTGGTTTCCTATTGGGAGTATCCCAATAACATTTTTGTTACGGGGGATGTCTGATATCTGACTTGTATCTTAGTGCAGACTTCTGAGGAAATCAGTGAGCCAATCATAAAAGCAGGAAATTACATTTCTGGGAGGGGTTCTGTGCACATTGTGTATACAGAACACTTCTAGGTAGTCATATTGCATTGCATTTTACAGAAAATTACAGCGCTGCAGATTGAAACGGAAAGGTCATTTTTAATAACATTTAATTATAATATGACTTGTGTCGCAATTGTATATGCTATATTATTTATTTTTTATTTGCTTTTTTTCCCACGAAAGTGGAGTTACCCTTTAAGCAGAAAATATGTTGAAACTAGAGGCTAATTTTGCTGAAAAAATGTAACAAGTTGTTTCCCTTTTTTAGGTTAAGAGAAATGACTCTCTCCAACAGGATATTGCTGTAAACCTGTATGTAAACAAGAGAACCAGAACCTTTGGTAAGTTGAAGAGTTGGTTTAATAAAAAATGTAGGAGTGCCTGCACCCAGAACAGGGCCCCTGTAAACAGAGGGTATTTCCTTTTCTGGGAAATGAACCAGTAATCTAATCAAAGTAATTGGAAGCAGAGAAACGGCTGCAACCGGCATATAACATTACCATAAGTACAGTGCCTTGCAAAAGTATTCACCCCCCTTGGCATTTTTCGTGTTTTATTGCCTCACAACCTGGAGTTAACATGGATTGTTTGAGGATTTGCATCATTTAATTTACAGAACATGCCCAAAGATTTTTTTTTTTTTGTGAAGCAAACTACAAATAGGACAAAATAACAGAAAGATTCAATGAGCATAACTATTCACTCCCTTAAAGTCAATACTTTGTAGAAACACCTTTTGTGGCTATCACAGCTCCAAGACACTTTGGATAAGTCTCTATGAGCTTGCCACATCTTACCACTGGGATTTTTGCCCATTCTTCCTTGCAAAACTGCTCCAGCTCCTTCAAGTTGGATTGTTTGAGCTTGTGAACAGCAATCTTTAAGTCTGACCACAGATTTTCTATTGGATTGAGGTCTGGACTTTGACTGGGCCATTCCAACACATTTACATGTTTCCCCTTAAACCACTCAAGTGTTGATTTAGCAGTGTGTTTGGGGTCATTGTCTTGCTGGAAGGTGAACCTCCGTCCTAGCCTCAAATCACACACAGAGTGGTACAGGTTTTGCTCAAGAATATCCTTGTATTTAGCACCATCCATCTTCCCCTCAACTCTGATCAGTTTCCCAGTCCTGACTGCTGAAAAACATCCCAAAGCAAGGTTCATAAAGACATGGATGAGCGAGTTTGGGGTGGAGGTATTTGACTGGCCTGCACCCCAATAGAACACCTTTGGGATGAATTTGAGTGGAGACTTCATGCACTTCTGGAAGAATGGTCAAACCTACCCATTGACATAATCCTAAACTTTGTGGACAGCCTTCCCAGAAGAGTTAAAGCTGTTATAGCTGCAAAGGGTGAGCCAACTCAATATTGAACCCTACAGACTAATGCCACGTACACATGATCGCACATTCCAACAGCAAAATCCATGTTTTTTTTCCGACAGATGTTGACTCAAACTTGTCTTGCATACACACGGTCACACAAATGTTGTCAGAAATTCCAAACGTCAAGAACGCGGTGACGTACAACACGTACGACGAGCCAAGAAAAATTAAGTTCAATAGCCAGTGTGGCTCTTCTGCTTGATTCCGATCATGCGTGTAATTTTGTGCATCGGAATTGTGTACACACGATCGGAATTTCCAACAACGGATTTTCTTGTCGGAAAATTTGAGATCCAGCTCTTAGATTTTGTTTGTCGGAAATTCCAATGGAAAATGTCTGATAGAGCCTACACACGGTCGGAATTTCTGACAACAAGCTCTCATTGAACATTTGTTGTCAGAAATTCCAACCGCGTGGTCATGTGCGTGTAAAGGTACCAATACTGTCCCAATACTTTTGACAATTTAGTGTAGATACACACCAGTATAGAAATAATATAAGTTTAATAAAAGATTAATAATAGTGATTAAATCTCCACTTTACAGATATCTCCCCCACTATCTCAGATATCTCCCCTGTCAACAGGTACATTCAACACTCCCCTTACTTAACCCTGCTACTGTAGACGAAGTTGCTAAACTCATTTCTAATGCCCACCTGACCACCTGCCCCCTTCTTGATCCCCTTCAGTCTGGATTTCGCCCTCAACACTTCACAGAAACATATTTTTTAAAACTCGCAAATGACTTACTAACAGAAAAAAGTAGCGTGCGGCATGAGAGAGCCAGGCGGCTCAGATGAGAGCCGGGTAGATGAAAGAAGAGAGTGGGTGGGCGGATGAGTGAAGCGGGTGGACAGGCAAGCAGAGATGACCACATCTCTTTCCACTCACCCCGCATCACCGCCCTTCCACCCTCATAACCAGTTCTGTCAGCCTCTTCAATGTTGAAGGTGCAGCAGGAAACAGAGAAATGACATCATCTCTCACCGCCCGCCCCACATCACCGCTCTCCTGCCTCTGTGCTAAATGGACCAGTGCTTTAATGCAGTGACAATCCACCTCTGGCGGCACTGGCAGGCAACGTGGCAATTGACAATTCATATCTGGTGGCACTGGCATGTGATGTGGCAAGTAACATTCCATATCTGGTGGCACTGGCAGGTGACATGGCAAGTGACAATTCACATCTGGTGGCAATGGGAGGCGATGTGTCAGTTCACATCTGGTAGCAGGTAGCGTGGCAAGTGACAATCTGCATCTGGTGACAGGCAACATGGCAGGTGACAAACTGCATCTGAAGATAGGTGACGTGGCATGTGACAATCCACATCTGGTGGCAGGCGATGTGGCAAGTGACAAGCTGCATCCGGTGGCAGGCAACATGGCAAGTGAATGCTGTATCTGAAGGCAGGTGATGGGGCAAATGACGAACTGCATCTGAAGGCAGGCGATGTGGCAAGTGACAATCCACATCTGGTGGCAGCTGTGAACACCGCTGTGTTAAAGGACCTTGAAAAATAACTGACTGGAGTTACTATCTGGATCAGCAGGTGAAAATAAAGGAAATTAAGCCTAAAAATAGATATCAAATGTACCACCCCGCCTAAGAATTAGTAAATTGAAAAACTGAATAAGCTGAAGGTGGAAGCTGACGGATTATTATGCACTGCTATTCTGGATTCTGTATGTTCCTTTTTTAGTAAGTTCCTCCAAATGAATACTTCTTCAAGTGCCCCTTAACATTTTCTCACTGCACTTTGCCTTTGTCTTAACCATGTTGAAACAGCAATGTAGCTCTGATTTAATGGAACTCTTTTGCTTTATTTTATTTGTAATGCAGTTGCTCATTCATTGATACATGTTGAAACTAAAAACAAACTAAAAGAAATATATATATTTTTTTACTTAACAGTCTGGTTGTTTTATTTTATGCCCTGTACACATGGTCGGACTTTCAGACGGAAAATGTGTGATCGGAGCGTATTGTCAGAAATTCCGACCATGTGTAAGCTTCATCTGACTTTTTCCATCGGATTTTCCGACACACAAAGTTTGAGATCTGGATAGAAAATTTTCCAACAACAAAATCCGATCGTGTAAATTCCGATCGTGTGTAGACAATTCCGACACACAAAGTTCCACGCATGCTCAGAATAAATTACGAGATGGAAGATATTGGCTACTGGCCATTGAACTTCCTCTTTATAGTCCCGTTGTACGTGTTGTATGTCACCGCGTTCTTGACGATCAGAATTTCCGCCAACTTTGTGCGACCGTGTGTATGCAAGACAAGTTTGAGCCAACATCAGTCGGAAAAAATCCAATGGATTTTGTTGTCGGAAGGTCCAATCGTGTGTACAGGGCATTAGAGTTGAAAAATGTATTAATAGCATTGCAGCGTCATCATCTTATAAGCCACCATTGCCTAGCATATAAGGTATTTGTCATGACTGTTACACAGCCATCTGTATTAGGAGTTTTGTACATGTATTATTTATACAAACAATATATGTTGGAAAAAATATTTATAATAAATAATGTAACATATGAAACAAACCTATATATTCTTTTTTATACCATATTATTTGATACTAAAATGAGAACATATTCCAGGGCTGCCCGCTGCAGTGCACTCAAATTAATCAGCTAAAAAGGGTAAATTACACTAACATAATTAGCATAGGATTTAGAGGCTACAGGCCGTCTTGTACATAAAACAGGAAAATGAGTAAGCCAACATGGTGGCAGGAAAAATACTAATAAGCGGAAATTAATTTGTACTCCTGTGTTCTAAAATAAGAACATCAATATCATTTACTAGGCTTAAATTATTTTAAAATTTAAGAATGTAAATAGCTTACTATGTAAAAAGTCATATATAATAACATTAACAGTTGTGTAAAATGCAATTAACTATTGAGTTTGTTCTATGGATGTAGACTGTTTTGTTTTTGTTTTTTATTTATTTATGATTTTGCATCATGTGCATTATGTGTTTGCAGCTTACCCAAACTTCTTGCAAAAAAAATAAAATAATAGTTACAAATTTTTATTTATTTCTAAACAATTGTTTGCCCATAATTAGGGATTAGCCGAACACCCCCCGGTTCGGTTCGCACCAGAACTTGCGAACGACCCCCGCGTTCGGTACGAACGTTAGAACCCCATTGAAGTCTATGGGACTCGAACGTTCGAAATGGAAAGTGCTAATTTTAACGGCTAATATGCAAGATACTGTCCTAAAAAGGGTTTGGGGACCTGCCTCCTGCCTCAGGGGACATGGGTCACTGCAAAAAAAAAGTTTTAAAAACTGCCGTTTTGGCGGGAGCACTGATTTTAATGACGATTAAAGTGAAAAAAAAAGGTGAAATATTCCTTTAAATATGGTGCCTGGGGGGTGTCTGTAGTATGCCTGTGAAGTGGCACGTGTTTCCCGTGTTTAGAACAGTCCCTGCACAAAATGACATTAAACGGAAATAACACCATTTAAAACTGCTTGCGGTTTTAATGTTATATCTGGTTCCTGCAATATGGTTGAAAATCATTGAGAAACATGGCATGGGTAGCCCTCCCTGCCCATTACCAGCCTATTTGGGTCTTGTACGCATATTAAGGGGAACCCCGTACCCATATTAAAAAAAGGAAATGCGTGTGGCCCCCAGGCCCTATATACTCAGAACAGCAGTATACAGGCGGTGCAAACAAGACAGGGACTGTGTAGGTTTGTTGTGTTAAGTTGAATCTGTTTGTCATTTTCAACCGGTACATTTTTAAAGTGTAGCTCCAGTCAAAAAAACGATTTTTAAGCTTTTTGGAAAACATAGGGAAGGGTTATCACCCCTGTATAATTTGTTTTGTCGTCCATCTTTTTTCATCTCACTTGCTGCTGTCTCCTTGCGTTTGCAAGTAGGAGATGTTTGTAAGTTGGATGTTTGAAAGTAGGGGCCTGCCCTATATTATAGCGGTATGTACTGGGTACAGAGCACGCAGACAGCACGCACTATCTCCTAACACTACTGACTGCAAGCTCTATTATTAACCACTTGACCACTGGGCACTTAAACACCCTTAATAACCAGACCAATTTTCAGCTTTCGGTGCCCTCACATTTTGAATGACAATTACTCAGTCATGCAACACTGGACCTATAGGAAATGTTTGTCCTTTTTTCACACAAATAGAGCTTTCTTTTGGTGGTATTTAATCACCTCTCAGTTTTTTATTTTTTGTGCTATAAAAGAAAAAAGACCAAAATTCTGCGAAAAAATGAATTTTTCTTCGTTTCTGTTATAAAATTTAGCAGATTAGTCATTTTTTCTTCATAAATTTTTGCCAAAATTCATACTACTACATATCTTTGGTAAAAATAAGTACAAATTGGTGGATATTATTTGGTCTTTGTGAAAGTTATAGAGTCCACAAGCTATGGTGCCAATATCTGAAAATTGATCACACCTGAAGTACTGACGGCCTATTTCCTTTTTTTTTTTTTTTCCACAAAATTGTCATATTATCAGGTTATTTCTCACACACAGCATATGCATACCACAAATTACACCCCAAAACACATTCTGCTATTACTCCCGAGTACGGCGATACCACATGAGACTTTTACACAGCGTGGCCACATACAGAGGCCCAACATGCAGGGAGCGCCATCAGGCGTTCTGGAGCACCCAGGCCAATTCTGACATTTCTCTCCTACATGTAAAAATCATCATTTATTTGCTAGAAAATTACAGAGAACCCCAAAACATTATATATATATATTTTTTTTTAGCAAAGACCCTGGAGAATACAATGGTGGTCGTTGCAAATTTTTATCTCACACGGTATTTGCACAGCAATTTTTCAAACGCGTTTTTTTGGGGGAAAAAACTGTTTTGTGCTTAAAAAACAAACAAAAAAAACAGTAAAGTTAGCCCAATGTTTGCATAAAGTGAAAGATGAAGTTATGCTGAGTAAATAGATATCAAACATGTCACTCTTCAAAATTGCACATGCCCGTGGAATGGCGCCAAACGTCGCTACTTAAAAAATCCCCATAGGCGACGCTTTAAATTTTTTTTTACTGGTTACATGTTTTGAGTTGCAGAGGAGGTCTAGGACTAGAATTATTGCTCTCGCTCTAACATTCTCGGCGATACCTCACATGTGTGGCACATGCGAGCACATGGGGACATGGGCGCTTTAATTTTTATTTTATTTTTTTATTGTTCATTTTACTTTATTTATTTTAGTTTGACATTTTTTTCCCCAAAAATATATTTTTGATCACTTTTATTCCTATTACAAGAAATGTAAACATCCCTTGTAATAGGAATATGGGGTGACAGGTCCTCTTTACAGTGAAATCTGGGGGGTCAATATGACCCCACATCTCACCTCTAGGCTGGGAAGCCTGAAATAAAAAATAAAAAAAAGATTCTGGCTTTGATCGTACTGGCGAGTTGGTAGAAGCACCGGAGGGCGGTGAGGGGTGGGGGGCGTCTATGGCTGGGTATTTCAGGGTATCACCAAGTATGGCTGGGTATCTCCAAGTATGGCTGGGTATGGCAATTTATGGCAGGGTATTACAGAGTATTGGCGGGGTATTGGCGGGGTACTACAGAGTAATAGCAGGGTACTGCAGAGTATTGGGGGGTACTACAGAGTAATGGCAGGGTACTGCAGAGTATTGGGGGTACTGCAGAGTATTGGGGGGTACTGCAGAGTAATGGGGGTTACTGCAGAGTAATGGGGGTTACTGCAGAGTAATGGGGGGTACTGCAGAGTAATGGCAGGGTACTGCAGAATAATGGGGGGTACTGCAGAGTAATGGCAGGGTACTGCAGAGTAATGGGGGGTACTGCAGAGTAATGGCAGGGTACTGCAGAGTAATGGCAGGGTACTGCACTGCAGAGTAATGGCGGGGTACTGGCGGGGTACTGCAGAGTAATGGCGGGGTACTGCAGAGTAATGGCAGGGTACTGCAGAGTATGCACTGGTATTGCAGAGTATTGGCAGGGAATTGAGGGGTTAAATTCGGTGAGCAGCGATGTGGGCACTGCAGATGCAGCCCACATCGCTGCTGACACCGATCTCTTTCCCCTCCGCTGTACCGATCGGTACAGAGAGGGGAGGGAGGAACCGGCGTCATAACATGACGCCGGTTTGTTTACAAGTGATCACTCCGTCATTTGATGGAGCGATCACGTGGTAAATGGCCGCTATGAGCGGCCGTTTACCGTGATCCGTGATGCGCCGGGTCCTGTGGACCCGGCGGTCACGGATGCTCTCGAGTGCGCGCCCCAGGGGGCGCGCGAGAGCAGAATTCTGGGAGGCCGTTAATTAACGGCCTCTCAGAGTTAAACAACCGCCCTGATGCCGTTAATCGGCAATGGGCAGTTGTTAAGTGGTTAAAGCTAGATCACTAGCTATATAGGTGAGGTGAATATAGTGGTGTATACTGCAGTCAGGGCACAGACAACAACCACTACACAGCAGCAAGATAGGAAATCAGCCAAAAACGATTGGTGTGTAACTGTGTTGAAGGTACACAGAACACCCACTGCTTCAGATGCTAACTAACACACTACACGAGGCCGCCTCAAAGGCGGCCTTATATAGTGTGGGGCGTGCACTACACAGCCTGAGCTATGATTGGCCACAGGCAGGATGCCTGTGGCCAATCATGGCTCTCCTCGCTGCCGGCGCTGCGATTGGCCAAGCATGCGGGGTCACAGTGCATGCTTGGCCAATCATGGGGCAGCAATGCACTGCGCCACCGCAGTGCATTATGGTCCGCGCGCGTGTCACTCGAATTTTGACGCGAACGGCCCAAACGTTCGGAATTCGCCGAACGGCCGAACAGCCAATGTTCGAGTCGAACGTACGTTCGACTCGAACACAAAGCTCATCCCTACCCATAATATTAAGTTCACAGCTTATGACTAGGACACATGTAAAAACGGATTTATTACTCACATCAGCAGCTACAGAAAAACGCTATGTAAATTTAAGTATACACCACCTGTGAACAAATCCATAGCTCCTGAAACACATATTGCAGCATATATTATTATTCATATGCAGTATGTCACCTTTTACCTTGATTGCATCACATGGCATGGACTTGTACTGGTACCACCCTACCGCCAACACCACTACTTAGTTGAAGATGAAAAGTGTGCCCTCTCGCACTACCAAGTGAATAAAAGGAAAAAAAATATATAGATTAAGTGAAACTGCTACTAGACCCATAGTGTACACAGTGCACACAAATAAATGTAAGTATAAAGCGATCAGCGCAACTTCTATAATGATATCCAAAATTGCAAAACCTATAAGCAGTGACATGCTAATTGTCATAATTTCTCAAAGTGTCAATAAAGCAATCACTCTAATTGTATTTCCTTGCAAACAAAATTCCTGTGACGTCACACAATTGCTTAGTGCTCACAGAACTGTCACCTCTATGTGGTGTTAAATCAGCCTTAAGGTATCTTATGGTGGTGGAGGTCTTCCATTTACAGACTTACGAGTACCAGGTCACTCAGAGTTCCGGATATTTTCTCTATGTGGTGTTAAATCAGCCTTATAGGTATCTTATGATGGTAGCAGGCTTCTACTTACAGACTCCTGATTATCAGGTCACTCAGAGTTACGGATGTCATGTGAGAATAAAATAAATGCCTCCTGAGCTGGTTCCGCTGCTGGTCAGCGGCATGTTCCGGGTACTGGCCGATGGATGACGTCATGTCCGGTGATGCAACTTCCTTGGGGGCGTGGCACAATTGGATCCAAGCGCCTGGAATGCAGAGACTAGAGGGTGGTTCTGTTGACTGGTGCTACTGGTTATGGCCCTCATAGATGACACCAGGACCAGGTAATTCAAAAACCAGATGGCTTTTCTCAGTACCTAGCTGCGCTCTCTGCTAGGATGGAGGACAGACCGACAGCTACAGCAGAAGCAGGCGCCCCAGGCATCGGTCAGGCACAAGTAAGAGGGGTACAGTGGTGCCTTTATTCTTGTCCGTATGGGCCTGTGTTTGTTTTTGAGATCCTCCCTGCAGGTAGCCTGTGGCTGTACGGTCAGAGGTTACTCCACTCCACTCCAACCCTACAGTTTGGACTTGGTGGTTGATGGTTGATTGCACTGCTCGGGGGCAGCGTTTCCTTCTGGTGGTGGTCTAGTTGGGCACTAAGGGGTGGAAAGTCGTGTCAGGGGCCCTTAGGTGAGTTTCATTTTTTCTCTTTGCAGGAAAAAGCTTTAGGAAAATCCAAGCATTCAAACTCACCAAGTCAGAGGAAATGTCCTTCCTGCAAGAACCTCCTCAGAGATTCATGGAAGAAGTCAATCTGCAGGTCCTATATCAAGGACTTGGTTGAAGAGGAAACATCCCAGCCAGGGCCGCTGATAAGCCAGTACAACTGGCCCTGTTATACCGGGCCCGGCCACCAGGGGGGCCCGAGCAATCTGAACAGATTGCAGAAGAAAAAAAAAAGTCTTTCTCCAACTCCTCCCTCCGCTCCTCCCTCAGCAGCTGTTCAACTGCTCTCAATGAGCACTCACTTGGGCTACAGATTTCAGAGGCAGAAAGGTGGAGCCTGACTATGAGTTCTTGTAGCTTGAGTGGGTGGGAGGGGGTGTGGCCGGCTTCGAGGATAATCGTTCCTGGCTTATTCTGGTGTGCACACATGAGCTGCATTATGGTGGCAGTGGATCTGGATTCTCAAGGGACTGCAGGTTAGCCCAGTCACATTAACTGCAATGTAAAGTCTAATGTCTGCTTTTCATGTAGCACAGCTGTTCTGACTGTGAGAAATTGGGTTTTATACTGCACTGCCATATATCTCACAGAAGTGCTGCATGAAAAAGGAGATGCCATCAATGTCAGCAAACCCCACTTTTTTTCTATTTAAATCACTGGATCACACCATGCCTGGAGCTGAATCACACAGGAATCACACAGGAATTGACTTTTTATTGATACCTGGTGCAGATCACAAAAGCAGTGCATTTTGAGTGCAAGTTGAATTTTACAGGAATCCACAGCACATTTCTTCACAATTCAGATGCAGTCATGGTGTGAACCACTCCCTTAGACATATTACTTCTCATTAAAAGTTTAGAAATTTTTTTTTTTAAACCACTTCAGCCCCGGACGATTTTACCCCCTTTCTTACCAGAGCACATTTTGTGATTTGGCACTGCGTCGCTTTAACTAAAAATTGCGCGGTCGTGCGACATTGCACCCAAACAAAATTGATGTCCTATTTTTCCCATAAATAGAGCTTTATTTTGGTGGTATTTGATCACCTCTGCGGTTTTTATTTTTTGCGCTATAAACAAAAAAGTGCGACAATTTTGAAAAAAAACACAATATTTTTTACTTTTTGCTATAATAAATATCCCATTTTTTTTAAAAATGTTTTCCTCAGTTTAGGCCGATACGTATTCTTCTACATATTTTGGTTTGTGCAATAGTTATAGCATCTACACAATAGGGGATAGATTTATGGCATTTTTTTTTGTTTACTAGTAATGGCGGCAATCTGTGGAAGGAGGAGACTCACAAGGGGAGAAGACCGATCGGTGTTCCTCTGTACTGGGAACACACCATCGGTCGCCTCTCCTCTGACAGGACGTGGATCTGTGTGTTTACATACACAGATCCACGGTCCTGCTGTGTTCCTGGGCAATCGCATGCGCCCCCTAGACGGCAGGGAATCAGAGGACATCATATGATGCCCACCCAGGATGGGAGATCCCATCTGTGGGCGCCATATGTCTATAGGCCGGGGCTGAAGTGATTAAAATGGGCTTAGCTGACATGGCATCTTCTTCTTTTTCATGTAGAACTGTTTGACTGTGACAAATTGGACAGTGCAGTACAGTATCATCTGCATCCTACACACAGTCATCTTAGACTAACCACACCTAATAATTAAGCGTAATTTAAACCATGTCCATTTTCCAGCTCCGCGTAGCGCATATTTTTAAAATTAGCCACGCCCACAATTTAGCCTTTATGTATACCCTAGCCTCTCTGTATAGGGGCGGGGCCAAGGGCGGCGCTGAAGGAGGGAGCAGGGGTGGGGCTGAAGGGGGCCCCGTCAGGTAGGCTGTACGGGGCCCCATGATTTCTATCAGCGGCCCTGATCCCAGCAATACAAGGACTTGTTCTCTTCAGTACAGGGAACTTATGAACTCTTTGAGTTCGGTCAAGTTCATGCTGGACTTCAAAGCCCCACAGACCAGGTTGAGCCCCAGCATCCACCATCCAGCCCAAGGGCATCCACCTCTAGACCAGTAGAGGTCGTGGACTCAGGGGAAGAGGGGGCAAGTACTCTTCCCTTCCTCAGGGATTCAGACGAGGAGGAAGAAGAAGACAATAGCCGAGCCTCTAGGTATAAACTATCTTTGGAGGACGTGGACGACCTTCTGAGAGCAGTCTACACAACCCTCGAGATCCATGAGGAAATGGTGCAACTGTCAGTTTACGATAAAATGTACCAAGAACTAGATGACACTAAACATAGAGTGTTCCCAGTCCATAGAAACCTCTCGGACACAGTGCAGAAAGAATGGAGAGAGGATCATCCCCTGATGAAGTCATGTGACCGTGACGCCACATGAAAGGCACCTGTATTAACGCTGGCAGACAAGCTCACTGCTCATGGAGTTCTGTGCATTATCCTATGATTGTATGTAAGTACCCTCATTGTTGTTATCAATAAAAGCTATGTTTATTCAAAATACTACACAATCCGGACCCCCTCTATTTTCTGATATCTCCCTTGCATCCACTGAGAGACAAAGACACTTCTAGATCTACAGTGGCCCAGCACTATGGTAGAAGGAAGAAGTGAATCTTACAGATTTGTATACACATGCGGTTACCTCATTATCTCAAGGTAAGAAGCCATTGCTATCAGTGTGTGTTTTTGCACGAGGAGGAGTTTACTATTCCTTGGCATCTTGTGTTTGCATCTTGACGTCCTTTGCACACAGAAGAAAGGACTGTATTGCCATTTTGCACTAACTTATTTGCACCCTGCACTGAGAGACTGTTTGCTGTTTTTTGCACAGTTCATTTTGCATTTTGCACATTTATCTTTGCACTCATCGTATTTACAGAAGAAATATTCTAGTGTTTCAACATCATTTATTTTGCACTTTGCACATTGAAATCTATTACTTTACAACCCACTCTGGATATTGTTTACATTATTGAATTATTTTTGTTCATTTATTTATTCATTTACATGTGCACTGCTACCTTTAGCATTACTTTTTTTTGTTTTTTGCTACAGAAGAATTATTGTTGTGTTTTCACATTATCTATTTTACACTTTGCACTTTGTTACCAGTCACTTTACCACATACTGCGGTTATTATTTACATTGATTGGCATATGTTGGGCATTCACTTTCACATGTGGATGGCCATGGGGGATGTACCTGGCCATCCACATGTTAGGAGATTCCCTGGTGGTCCTGATGGCTTCCCTGGTGGTCCAGTGTGGACATCCGAGGGGGGGCTGCACTGATAAAAAATCAGCACAGACCCCCCCCTGTCAAGAGAGCCACTGATCTGCTCTCCTCTACTCTTGTCTGACAGAGCCGCCGATCAACAGCTCTTCCTGTTTACATCGTGATCAGTTGTGATTGAACACAGCTAATCACGTGGTAAAGAGCCTCCGCCGGAGGCTCTTTACTGAGATCGGTGTAGCAGTGTTTCAGACTGACACACCGCACCATCGTTCACCGCGATGCACTCCCCCATGGGCACATGGCGGCTGTTATCCTGCAGGACGTCATATGGTGCCCAGCTAGGATAACTGAACCACCACCCGGCTGTCATTCTGCTATAGGCTGGGCAGGAAGTGGTTAAACAGTGCAGTACCGACCCCCATTTGTTTTAATATTCTTACGGGTATGGTTTGGTCCTTATTTGGTGCTTGCATCAGATTTTTATATACCTTTAATTTCCAACATAGTAGAGCAGGAATATATATACACTCCACTACTAAACCTGGCTGCAAAACCTCCATGGAAGCTGCTGCCCAGAAAGGACCTGTTAACGCGGGAGTCTGTGAACCATCCGGAAGCAGACCGGTTAGGGTTACATCTAACTGCTTGGTTTCTGAAGAAGACCTCCTAAAAGCCAAGGGGTCAAATAAATTAGTGAAGACCCTACTCTTTAGTAGAAAGGAGATAACTCGGGCCATATACCTGAAGGTTTGGAAGAAGTTCAATCCCTGGTGTACGTCTAAAGGCCTCCGGGTCAAAAATTTGTCAATCTTAGAATTTCTAAGATATAAATGGGTATATTAATTATAATAATAATAATTATAATATATATACCCTGTTTCCCCTAAAATAATACTTGCATGAGTGTCAGTGATGGCTGAAATATAAGCCCTACCCCCCAAATAAACCCCACCCTCTTTCCCCAAAAATAAGCCCTACCCTGAGAATAAGACATAGAAGGACTTTAACTAGGGCTTATTTGGGGGGTAGGGCTTATATTGCAGCCATCGTTGACAATCACGCTAGGTCTTATTTTAGGGGAAACAGGGTATATATATATATATATATATATATATATATATATATATATATATATATATATATATATATATATATATATATATATATAATGAATATACCCATTTATATCTATTTAGTAGAGAAAAATGTCCACTCATGTTCCTGAGGAAGCCCCATGACAAAACATGTTGGACTCATGTGTATAAAATTGAACAGACACTTGGATACACTGTATAGAATAAGTGACGTCTCTCTTTTCATGTAGTTGTAATAAAATTATTATTTTTTTCATACTTTGTTGTCATATATTAATTTTATTAGGCACCCCCAAGTCCCACACTGCCAAATTTGGCTTTTTCCCTGCTCTTTTCATAAAGGAACGTTGGTGCCAAATCATATATCTGTGTTTTAATCACTCTAATCCATCATTCTGTTGTTTTACAGAGTCTCGCGGGTGCTCTGTTTGAATCCTTTCAGGAAGCATCCTTAAAAAGCGTAATTCTTAAAACAATTTTTCTGGTAGCCCTCACGTCGGCAAGAAGAGTCAGCGAGCTTCAGGCCCTGGCAGTCACAGAACCCTTTCTAAAAGTATTTTCAGACTGGGTGATCCTTCAAACAGATCCAGCTTTCCTACATTAAAGGTTTCTTCAACTTCACAGGAAATAGTATTGCCACTTTCTCCTCAGCTCCTGCCAATCCAGGAGAAGAAGCTTTCCACACATTGGATGTGAGAAGATACCTTCTACACTTTCTAACAGTCACCAAAGAATTCAGAAAATCAAATGCTCTCTTTGTGATATTCTCAGGCTCACGTAAAGGGGAGAAAGCTTCCAAAAGCACGCTGGGCAGATGGCTTAGATGGACAATCATGGAGGCCTACAAAGCTAAGGGGGAAATTCCCCCTCAGGTATTGCTGCTCATTCTATGAGATCAACGGCAGTTTCCTGGGCCAAAAGGGCTGGTGCTATGCCTGAACAAATATGCAAGGCTTCCACAACATTATAGGTTGGACTTACTGTCTGTCGCAGGTCAAGCCTTTGGCAGGGAGGTACTACAAGCAGTAGTCCCACTCTTGGGTAAATTTCTCGGTTTTCCTCTCCAAGGTTGTCCTGAAAGGCGATTTGAGAAAGACTTAAGCCGCGTACACACGGGCGGACTGTATGGCCAACTTAGTCCGTCAGACAATCCGACGGACAGTCCGTCCTACTTTCGAATGAACGGACTTGACCACACACGGATGCACAAACAGTCCATCGAAAGTTTGCGCGATGACGTGTACAGCACGTACGACGGGACTAGAAATAGGAAGTCCAATACACAGCAATGCAACCTTTCGCCGTGTAAATCCTTTCTGAGCATGCGCCATACTTAGTCCGTCGAACTAGCCTACTCACGAGCGGATTGTCCGCTGAAACCAAAGTACGATGGACAATATTACGGAAATTCCGAAATACTTAGTCCGCCAGACTGCACGCTGAAAAAGTCCGCTGAAGCCCACACACGAGCGGACTGTCGGCTGAAATGTGTTTCGACGGACTAAGTTGGCCAGACAGTCCGCCCGTGTGTACGCGGCTTTAGATAGACTTACCAGTGATGGTATTTATAAAAGCCTTTCAGGACAATCGCTATGTCCCTCTCTAAGGTTGTCCTGAAAGGCTCTTGGAAATACCATCACCGGTAAGTCTAATGCTTCGTACACACGATTGGATTGTTCACCAACAAAACCGTGGGATTTTGTCCGAAGAGCGTTGGCCCAAACTTGTCTTGCATACACATGGCACACAATTGTTGGTCAACAATTACAAACATAATGACATACTAGATGTACTACGAGCAGATAAAAAGGAAGTTCAATAGTCATGCACCACCCTTTGGGCTCCTTCTGCTAATCTCATGTTAGCAGAAGTTTAGTGAGTGTTGATTCGTGCTTTCTAAGTCATGCTTGTCAGTTAGTTTCTGTTTTTCAGGTTGTGCTTGTCAGTTCATTTCTGTTTTTCAGGTCATGCTTTTCAGGTTGTTTTCTGATTTTTAGTGCATGCTTTTCAGTTCGTTTCTGATTTTCAGGTCGTGCTTGTCAGGTTATTTCTGATTTTCAGTGTGTGTTTGTCAGTTCAATCATTGGGCTTGAAGTTATTGCTTTGACCCAAGTCCAGTCCAGGAATAGGAGGAGGAGGAGTCCTTGGACCAATATTTGGTTGCTTAATTAAGACCAATTCTGTCATATGCCTTTGCTGTGGGAGCTCCAGGAGAATAATCCTGATGATTTCAAGAATTATCTCCAGATGACGGACCCCTGCTTTCACCACCTATTGGCATTGCTGACCCCCTATATTAGTAATGCATGCGGCTTGCCATTACTCCCAAGCTAAGGCTCATAGCCACTTTGCGGTACTTGGCGACAGGGAGAAGTCTCCAGGACCTGAAGTTCACAACTGGGATCTCCCTTCAGGCTCTGAGACTCATTATTCCAGAGACCTGTTCTGCCATTATCCTGCAGTAGCACTATATTCGGGTAAGTTTTATCCTTTAACATCACATTCTATATATTTAATGTTTGCTAATGTATTGTATTAATTTCTTCATTCCATAATTACCATTATTGTAATATGCTGCGAATGTCCTCTTTATCCTCATGCATGCTGTAAGATTTTAATGCTCCTTTTTTGGCCTTCATGCAAATTTTCCTTCACTAACCTCCCCATGCTATCCTAGACCCATGCACACCTAGCCTAGTAACTTAACTATGTATTTTGTCAGCTTCATTTTTGTGCTTACCCTGAACACCCCCTAAAATGTGTACAAATGTTATTGCTGTCCTCAAATTCAGGCAAGAGGCCATTTTTTTGGGGTACAAACTCATTTGGAACCCTCCCTCCCCCAACCCCACCATTTCTACCCACAAAAGACCCACAGAAAGGGGCACTATTCAACCCACAGAAGACCCACAGAAAGGGGGCTAATTCTACCCACAGAAGACCCACAGAAAGGGGTACAAAACTAGACAGAGAAAGGGGCACTATTTCACTCACAGAAGACCCACTTAAGGGGTACAATACTATCCAAATACTACCCAAAAAAAAGGGGAACTATTCTCCCCACAGAAGACCCATAAAAATGAGCACTATTCCACCCACAGAAAGGGGTACAGTTCTACCCAGAGAAGACCCACAGAAAAGGGTACAATACTACCCACAGAAAGGGGCACTATTCCACCCACAGAAGACCCACAGAAAGGGGCCTAATTCTACCCACAAAAAGGGACACTAAACCACCCACAGAAGAACCACAAAAAGGTGTACAATACTACCCAAAGAAAGGGGCACTATTCTACCCACAGAAGACCCACAGAAAGGAGCACTATTCCACCCACAGATGACCCACAGAAAGGGGTGCAATTCTAACCACAGAAGACGTACAGAAAGGGTACAATACTATCCACAGAAGGGGGCACTATTCCACCCACAGAAGACCCTTTGAAAGGAGCCTAATTCTACCCACAGAAGACCAACAGAAAGAGGCACTATACACCTACAGAAGACCCACTGCAAGGGACCTAATTCTAGTCACAGAAGACCCACAGAGAGGGGAACTATTCCACCCTATTTCACCCACAGAAGTACCACAAAAAGGGGCCTAATTCTACCCACAGAAGACCCATAGAAAGGGGCACTAGCCACCCACAAAAAAGGATACAATACTACCCACACAAAGGGGCACTATTCCACCCAAAGAAAGGGGCACCATTCCACCCAAAGAAAGGGGCACCATTCCACCCACAGAAGACAAACAGAAAGGGATACAATTCTACCCACAGAAAGGGTCACTATTCCACCCAAAGAAGATCCACTGAAATGTGGCATTATTCATCCAGAGTACACAAGCGTTGTTCCCTAAAATGAAACCAAAACTTATGATATGCAGTGCAAATATATTTCAAACATCGGTTGAAATTGAACATTAACAACTTTTTTATGAAACTAATATTTTTTTTTAACTTAACGTTGTTTACAATAGTGCAACAATGGAGTATGTCAAACAGGACAATAGCATTAGCTTGATTTTACCTCTTGAAGTAGCCACTGTAATAGTTTCGGTTATACAGAGTATTTTAATAAAAAGTTACACTTGGTCAGGAAATCTAAAAATAAATATTTAATAAATTGGAAAAAAGATGGACATCCTTCCTAGAACTATTTATATTTTTCAAACAATTCCAATCGGGGTTCCACAGTCCTTTTTTTAGATTGACTCGCTCTATATTACTAAAATATATTTGGCCTAGATTTCCAGCTAGACTCTGAAATCTTAGTGAAGAGATTCTGGCGGCACAGGCTTTACTTAGTAGGGTGCTAGATTGGTTTCACCATAGATCCCTCAAGCAGTGGGTTACACTTTAATGCAATTTAGTGCCTATACCACTGACTTCTCTCCCATGGCTTCTTTCTATTGATCAGCCACGTTCAACACAAGTAACACCTTTGATTTCATCTCTGTTATATGTATGGGACAAATTTATGACAACATACAATGTATCTTCACGCCCAGGGCCATTGACTCCAATATTGGGCAACCCAGGTTTTCCACCGGGAATGCCAGAAAAAAGTTTTCTTTGCTGGTAACCACTACAACCTTTGCCTATTTGTGATTCATGCATGGATAGAGGCTTGAAAACCATGGGGGAGCTTAGTTCCCGCTCTCGCCCCAAGGTAGGTGAATGGCTTCAATACTTTCAGCTACATAATTTCCATAAAGGGCTGAGTAATTAAAGTATCTGTAGGGACTTAACTCAGTTTGAGGAGATGTGCCTCCTGACTCAAAATGTCCTCATATATTATCTAAAATGTACAGTATTTTATTATTGCACGCATTTCCAGATTGCCCTTTCTATGTCCGAGACTGGGAGCGAGAATTAGGTAAAAATCTGTCCCATGAAGACTGGGACAAGGTGTTCTACCTCACCTTTAACCACTTCCCACCTGACCTATAGCAGAATGATAGCCAGGCGGTGGTTCTGTTATCCATAAATGGCCGTCATATGACGTCTGGCAGGACAACTGCCGACATGCGTGCCGATCGGTGGTGTGGCGTGTCAGTCTGACACACCGCTATACCATTCTCGATAAAGAGCCTCTTTACCACGTGATCAGCCGTGTCCTATCATGGCTGATTATGATGTAAACAGGAAGGCCATTTATCTGTATGTCTGACAGACGCGAGTAGAGGAGAGACAATCGGCAGCTCTCCTGACAGGGGGGATCTGCACTGATTGTTTTTAAGTGCAGCCCCCCGCGGATGCCCACACTGGACCACCAGGAATGCTGCCAGGGCCACCAGGGATAGCAATAAAGGATGCCCACCAGGTATGCCATCCTAGACCACAAGGGATATGCCAAGCAGTGCCAGGGCAGATGCCAATCAGTGCCCATTAACAATGCCTGCCAGTGCCATCAGTCATGCCTATCAGTGCAATCTATCAGTGCCAGCCATCAATGTCCATCAGTGCCGCCTATCAGTGCCACCCATAAGTACCAATCAGTGCAGCCTTTCAGTGCCCATCAGTATCACCCACCGGTGACACCTATAAATGCCCATCAGTGCCGCCTATCAATGCCCATCAGTGCTGCATATCAGTGCCACCCATCAGTGCCCATCAGTGCCGCCTATCAGTGCCACCTCATCAGTGCCATCTTATCAGTGCCCATCAGTGCCTATCAGTGAAAAAAAATTTACTTATTTACAAAATTTTATAACAGAAACAAAGAACAATTTTTTTTCAAAATTCTTGGTTATTTTTTATTCATTTAGCAAAAGAAAAAAAAAAAGCCGCAGAGGTAATTAAATACCACCAAAAGAAAGCTCTATTTGTAGGAACAAAATGATAAAAATCTAGTTTGGGTACAGTGTAGCATGACCACGCAATTGTCATTTAAAAAGTGACAGTGCTGAAAATTGGCTTGGGCAGGAAGGGGCGAAAGTACCTAAGTGGTTAAAATAACTTTGTCGTCTTATTCACAGTAACGTAACTATAAGATTATGACAAGATGGTATCGCTGTCTGGTCTTACTAAATAAAATTAATCCTGGGGATGCAGTGAATCGAGAGGCACATTATTACATCTATGGTGGTCTTGTTCGAAAATAAAGCCATTTTGGTCTGCTATATTTAAACTCAGTCATGTGGTCAATGGTAAAAATTGTCAGCAGACTCCAGAGGTAGCTCTTCTCCCTTTAATTCCTGGGTCAATTAAATCAATTAAAAAGGCAATGTTTCGATTTTTTTTGATGACAGGAAGAGCCTTAATTCCAGGACATTGGAAATCCCAAAGAACACCAACAATATGGGAATGGGTAGTAGAGATGAACCATATAATGTGGATGGATGAGCTGGTATGTACAGCAAATAACGTTGAATGTAACTTCTGGGAGGTCTGGGCCCCGTTGGTGGAGTTGCTGGAGTCTCCTCAGATGTTATATTTTCAGTAATTGTTGGGATCCTGTCTGTTCAATGCTATATTTAATTTTCTTTTTTTTTTCTTCCCCCTTCTTTTTTTTTTTGTTTGTTTGTGGGCTGTTTGTTGTTTGTTTGGTGTTGTTGTTTATGATTTTTTTCGGAGGGGGGGGGGGGTTCTTTTATGTGTGCATATATGTATACAAAAATTGGCATTGAAAGCAAATATGTTGGCACGTTATATTTAGGCAATTTTCAGTTTTCTATTTTGTGAAAATACAAGTGGGAATGGGAAATATAAAATCTGGTTAAGGATATTTAGGCCATGGTCATTAAGCATAATTATTCCCTTTTATTTTCTTTTTTTCCCTCTGTATTGTTGTTGTACAATGTCATTCTTTTCAATAAAAATATATTAAATGGAACAAATTTGAAAAAAAAAAATAGCCAGTCAAGTGTTCCTCAGCTTTCACAATAATAACATAGGCAGCAGCACAGAATTGGGCAAAAACCAGAGACAAATTCAGTACAGAGCAGATAAAACTGCACTAGTAAGCCATACATTTAGTTAAAAAAAAAATTATGAATGTATTGGAGTACAAGAAATTCTGGAAAGGAGTGGACAACAGTTTGCCAGCAATTTTCAAGTCTAAAGAGTTCCACGTGCAAAAGAGAGAGCTTGGATTACCAAGCATCAATTTAAAAAGACATACAGTGACTTGAAAAAGTATTCATATCCATTGCAATTTTCCACATTTTGTCATTTTACAATCAAAAATGTAAATGTATTTTATTGGGATTTTATGTGATAGACCAACACAAAGTGGCACATAATTGTAAAGTGGAAGGAAAATGATAAATGGTTTTCAAAATGTTTCAGATGTTTGTTAGCGAACCTTAGTTAACAAACAAAGACCAAGGAACACACCAGACAGGTCAGGGATAAATTGTGGAGAGGTTTAAAGCAGGGTTAGGTTATAAAAAAAAATCTCAGGCTTTGAACATCTCACCGAGCACTGTTCAATCCTTCATCTGAAAATAGAAAGAGTATGGCATAACTGCAAACCTACCAAAACATGGCCATCCACCTAAACTCACAGGCCGGACAAGGAGAGCATTCGCCAGAGAAGCAGTCACGTGGGCTCATGGTAACACTAGAGGAGCTGCAGAGATCCACAGCTCAGGTGGGAGAACCTGACCACAGGATCTAATTATTTTTAAGCATTCCCTATGTTTCTCCTGAGCTTGGTGAAAATGTTGGCTTTGCTCCTGATCAAATAATAACATTCCCTGTCTAGATTTCTAGTTCTGCAGATGGTACGGCTTCTCCTCCTCTCGGCTGTCTGCTTCCTTTCCGATCTTCTTGGTATTGTTGGAGCAGTGATGGCCTCTGTACTTGTGCTTTGTGTCATCAAAACATCAACTTGCACTGCGTTTTCTTCTTCGTTCAGTGTTGTAGGAGGAAATGGTGCAACGACTTCATTGTCTGATGATTTTTGTTGCAATTGATAGTGTTCCCTATCAGAAAATGAAGAAAAAAAAAATTAAAAGGAGAATTCAGTTTTGGTTATTGTTGGATTTCTGCCCCCAAAAAACTATATTTTTTTAAAGTTGCTTTCTATTGTCACGTGATGTTTTTTTCTAGTATGTACCTACTCCAGTGTGAAATCCAGTTATGCACAATTATTAGTTTACCATACAAACAATTCTTAGTGTACCTGTAGCTGTCCCACGTTACCTAATAAAAATGTCTATGCTATTAGTGGATGTCACAACAATAGGATTAATTAAAAAAAAAAAAAAACAACACTTTTTTTTATTTAAAACCAGCATTATTCGTCGGTGGCCCAGATCATTGATCTGGAAGCTCCGATCTCGCTGGAGGAGGTGACATCGGCGCTGTCGTCCCTAGCGACGGCTAAGGCCCCGGGACGTGACGGTCTACCATTAGATTTCTACGCAACATACTCTGAAGTTTTGGCCCCTGAGTTACTAAATTTATATACTTACCTTTTTGAGTCCAATTCCCTCCCCGATACTCTACGTCAAGCGACGATTATAGTCATCCCAAAGCCGGGTAAAGATCCGCACCGCCCTGACTCATATCGCCCAATTTCACTGTTGCAGGTAGACATGAAAATTTTGGCCAAGATCCTGGCGTCCCGGTTATGCCCCCATGTTTTATCCCTTATCCACCCAGACCAAACAGGCTTCATGCCCGGTAAAAACACGGCAATGAACATCCGTAGACTCCACATGAACCTGCAAGCCTCTCATGACAATGGCGGTGCTAGGGCCGTGGTGGCGTTAGACGCGGCCAAGGCATTTAATTCGGTGGAGTGGGGATATTTATAGGAGTGCCTTCGACGATTCGGGTTCGGGCCCAAGTTTTTGAAGTGGGTCCAGTTATTATATTTCTTCCCGGAGGCGTGTGTGGCGGTCAACGGTTGCCTGTCGGGCCCCTTTCCCCTGGGGAGGGGGACCAGGCAGGGGTGCCCCTTATCCCCGCTTCTATACGCCCTGGCGGTGGAACCGCTAGCTATTTCCCTCAGGTCCAGCGCGCATATTGAGGGCCTTAGAGCGGGGCCCATCACGGAAACGGTCAGCATGTACGCAGATGATATGCTCCTGTATCTTGGTGATGAGGGACCCTCCCTAGGAGCGGCTCTTAGTATTATCGAGGATTTTGGTAAACACTCGGGCCTTACCATTAACTGGGCAAAATCACTTATTCTCCCCATTGACCTCTCTCCGCCGGAGCGGGATGCGGCGTCCCTTCCGTTGTGCAGGGTGGCCTCCATTCAATACCTGGGGATCCAGATAACCAGGGACCCCTCCGATTATATAGCCCTTAACATCGAACCCCTGATCTCTTACCTGAAATCTAAAACTCAATCATGGGCCAGGCTCCCCCTCGGTGTCATGGGAAGGATAAACTTAATCAAAATGATTCTTCTCCCCAAGTTCCTCTATAAATTCTGGCAGGCTCCTACTTTTATCCCCCTTAAATATTTTAAAACTATAGACACTATTCTTAACTCGTTTGTCTGGGGCTCCGGTAGGCACAAGTTGGCCTGGAATACACTCAAGAATCCTACCAATATGGGGGGTGCTGCACTCCCAGACTTTCACGCCTATTATGTAGCCGCCCAGCTCTCCCATTTCTTTCACCTACACAAGATGGATGCTTCCAGGTACCAGACATTGCTATGTGGGAGGTCTCATAGCTGTGCCCATTCCCCCCTCCAGGTTTTATTTAGGGGGAGGGAGTCCGGCAGGGGAGTGAGGGGATGTGACCCTCTACTGACCCAGCACAGGCGGATATGGGGCATTGCACAGAAGATGTTGGGCGCAGATTGGGTGCACTCCCATACACCCCTGTGGTACAACTCCCAGTTAAGGGAGCTTCGGGGGCTGCCGGGTGCGGGTCTCTGGGCCTCCAAAGGGGTGGTGTACTTGTATCAGGTCATCACCCCACTGGGAGTACGCAGTTTCCGGGCGCTGCAGAGGGAGTTCGAGCTCCCCCCATATATGATATTTCGCTTTGCACAGTTGTCCCACGCCCTTCGGGCTCAATTTTGGGGGGGGTTCCCTAATCCACAGGAACTGTCAGTCGTGGGTACTATAGTTGGAGAGGAGCCCACGAAACTAATCTCGACACTTTATGACTCCCTTAGGAGATGTGCCGTGGCCGGTCTCACAGAGGTAGCAAGGTATAGGTGGGAGGAGGATGTAGGCCCGATTGAGGGGGAGGAGTGGGAGGAGATCTTAGATGTGGTTAAAAAAGTCTCCCCTAGGGTGACTGACAGGCTGACTCAATTGTACATCCTGCATAAGTCTTATCTTACACCTGCCAGGATTCGCAGATATAAACCCTCCCTGGAGCCGGGGTGCCCGCGCTGCGGGAGTCTCCCATGCTCCTTCTACTATTTAATGTGGTCCTGCCCAGACATTCAGGCCTTCTGGTTACAGGTAGTTCATTTCCTGCATGACCACATGGGCTCCCCCCTCCAGGTGGACCCTAAAACTTGTTTATTGGGCCTCGAGCTAGGAGGCCCGATGGAACCCTCGAATGCTATTTTCATCCAGGAAACATTGTTCAGTGCTAGGAAATTAATTGCCCGGTTGTGGATGCGGCCCCAAACCCCGACACTCAGGGCTTGGATGACTGAGGTCAATTCTACCTTGCCAATAAAGAAGGTCATATATGCACACAGGGGGTGCCCTGGCAAGTTTAATAAGGTTTGGGATCCTTGGCTTAATGACCCCGATACTTGTGGGAACTAGCTAGTGAGTCGAGACCTCTATGGGTGTGCCTTGTGAGGGATCTGTTTTCAGGCGCTACTGGGTTCCCCGTCCTGTTACTCTATTTACTCTGCAACACTGCTACGGTGCTCACACATACATATTTGACGCTGTTTTTATAGATCTACTCTGGGTTTCTCGATGTGATGGAGCTACTTTTAAATGTTATCACCATTGGCTGTAAAATGTACCAACACCTGTAACTCTTCTTTTTTCTTTTGTATACTGTGCCATTTACCAATAAACTCGTTTTGTTTAAAAAAAACAAAAAAAAAACAGCATTATTCAACTTTAATTTGGCTGGAGGTATGAAATCCTTTCACAATTCCCAAAACTGTGTCTTGATCAATGAATGGCATCAGCAGCTCCTCCTAGTCGGTGAATTCAACCAATTTGGCGAACTCTGAACCCGCTTTCTTTCTGCAAATAATATTAAGTAACAAAAAAAATGTAATTAAAATCAACATCACAAAAAAAAAAAAATCCCCTCCCCCCAAAATTACATTTTTCTTTTCCTTTTAAACAAAGTTAAAATACATATGTTTACATACCTTTCTTTATTATTAATAGAGATTTTCTTCTCTGTGGTCCCCTTTATATCTTGATAACATTTTTGAGCGTTTTCCTCTGTCCTCGGGGCAATTCCATTTGCGTTGATAGTGTTGGTAATCTCCTAGCACTTTTCTTTTCCATGCGGACTCTGTCTTTGACATTTTAGGGCTCATCAATTTGTCAAACACAGGCACAAAATGCTTGATAATTGCTAGGTTTTCTGTATGTGTAAACTTGAAATTTCAGACACGCCCCTCTGTTTTCTTTTATGCCGCTTTCTGCGAGAGCAAGCTCCTTTCCTCTAGATTGTCACTGCTGTTACACTCCTCTCTCCTTTTCATAAATTTGGTGGTGTACCTCACTGCTCCTTTATCTTAACTGCTGTCATTGCACTCTTCCTGCAGTGCTTTGTATGTTTTGTCTTCAACTTCATCGTCAATTTCTGTGTTGCTGCCTTCACTACTACGGTTGATAGTAATTCTTCCATATACCAGTTTCAGATGTCCTGGGAACCTGTGTTAACATGTGTTAACACTGCCTCTGCCGCTCTTCCCGGGCCTCCCGGTGGCACCGGAGAGCCGATTGACGATCCAGCTCTTCCGGCGGCTAGTGACAGACTGGAACAAAGCGGGAAACAGATTTGTTCCAATCTCCTTGATGTGAACACGGAAGCGACATCACAACGTCACTTCCTGCCTACTCGGCTGCCAATGGCGCCGGATTGAAAAAAATATACAGTATTCAGATACACCGTTTTCGGTGATCTGAATACTTTCAAGTGCAAAGGAGGGATTTGGGGTCTTTTAGACCCCCGAACCCTCCATAAAGAGTACCTGTCAGAGAGAGATCCCCTCTCTGCACACATCCCCCAGCTCTCCTCCATGTAAAAATCCTCCCCAGATCCCCTCTCTGCACATACATCCCCCCAGATCCCCTCTCTGCACACATCCCCCAAGATCCCCTCTCTGCACACATCTCCCCCAGATCCCCTCTCTGCACACATCTCCCCCAGATCCCCTCTCTGCACACATCCCCCCAGGTCCCCTCTCTGCACACATTTCCCCCAGATTCCCTCTCTGCACACATCCCCCCAGATCCCCTCTCTTCACAACTCTTCCCCAGATCCCCTCTCTGCACACATCCCCCCCAGATCCCCTCTCTGCACACATCCCCCCTGATCCCCTCTCTGCACACATCTCCCCCAGATCCCCTCTCTGCACACATCCCCCCAGATCCCCTCTCTGCTAACACCCCCCCCCCCCTTCCAATGGCCACCGATCTCTCTGGTATGCGCAGGTTTTCTTTTTTTTTATTCAGCAGAGTACAGAGAGCTCTGCCTGCTGTAGCACCTAGCCGATGAGGAGTTTCAGAGCTCCTTGGCTCTGTGCTACAATGTCTCAGTAGCAGAAACATGCACAAGGGGTCTTGGCAGCAGCACTGGCTGAGTGCCCATAGCTAACGTAGAAAAGCCAGTAGAGGAAGTGAGCTCTGCAGAAAACTTCCTCTTCTAGCTATGAGTTTACATGGCAGGTCGGAGAGGAGAGGGCTGCCAGAGGTTCCGTAATGCAGTTCCGGCAAGGTCCGGCTGAAAAAAAGCCCTGATGCAGAGTATGCAGTGTGTGGAGGGTGCACCATTGAAGTGCATAAAGGGTGTATTATTGTGCATGTATACATATGCCAACATTATGGAAGTGCATGCAGAGTTTGCTAGCCGCGGTGTGTATAGTGGATGCAGTATTGCTGCAATGGTGCATGCAGAGTTTGTTAGCAGTGGCATGCATGTAGTAGGCAGTGGTGGTGTGCAAGGTGAAGGTTTTATGCAGAGCTTGCAAGCAGAGAGCTTACTGGAGTTGGCAGTGATGGTGTACAATTGTTTAATACAGAGCTTACAAGCAGAGAGTATGATGGAGTAGGCAGTGGGGGTGTACAAAGGGTGAGTTTTATGCAGAGCTTGCAAGCAGAGAGTGTGCTTGTAAAGACTTACCATGCGTTCCACCAAATCCATCATGTTTGGCTTCTCCTCCCGTTCTGTCTATCGCTTCATCTGGCTCGGCATAGCGGTGAAAGTTATACACCGCCCAGCTCCGCCCACAGGAAATTACCTTAACCACCGACACATGCGATAAATTACTGCATGAAAATAATTTGTTTATTACCACACAATCGAATAAACACCACATTTGTTACCTAATGCAAAATTCTTAGTGAATTGCAATTTTAGAACTGATTTGCCGCAAGTGTTATTTTACTGCATTTTCTTGGCTGTAATTTAACTCTTAGTGAAATGACTTGTGTCCTCAAAAGTAAAGCCTCTTCTATGTTCTATCTAGTACAAGTGCATAAGCAGCCAGATCACAGTTATTTTCTGTTAACTGTGGGTATGCCTATGTAAGCTGCATGCAGCAGTTTTGGTGCAATCCCTATTGAATGCAGTAAAGTAATGTCTTTGTAAAGACATCTTACGTTTTGCTATCAGCACACAAAAAACTGTGGCTCAGCACTGACCCTAAATTTACTTGTCTTAAGATATGAATTGGGCCTTAACAAAAAGTATACCACAAATTAAGCACAGAATGGATTAGCTTAACTTTAGTATAGTATGAAAAATGAAAGTTATGTTTGTATATTTTACAATGACATGAAGGGTATCTGTTTACTGAAGCATCGTAAAATTATGGTACCAGAATTTCATTTTTATTGCAAATTTGTGAATTTTTTAAAGATTTGATATATGTGTAACCCTATTTTTATCAAATATAGAATCCTTAACTTGGTTACTAGCATTTCTGCACCTGTGTAGTAACTAGGGACTAAGCCTCCCTCAATTAGGGAGAATTTGACCTTTTTGTGCAAACTCCTCTTAGCTACAGATAGGACCTTCAAATGGGATACTTTGTTCCTAGGCAGTTTCATCTATTCCTTCGAATCTTTAATAAAGAGAAGTCCATTAGTCTCTGGACATGTTTTCTTTAAGGTCTGGTTCACACTAGTGCACTTTCAGATGTAACTGAGTTGCACAAAATCCTGTGACAATGGAAATTCCATTGTTTTTAATGGTGACCGTTCATATCAATGTGACTGAGCACAGAGCAATTTTGGAGCAATTTCAATATGATTTTGGCCCCATAGACTTCCTTGGAAATGCACAGAAATCGCATGTGCATGTGATTTTGATGTTATTTGGGGTGATGTTTTTCTTTTTACCCTCAACTCGCCTCCCAGGGAAATCCTGGGAGTGATAGTACTAGTAGTAATAGTACGGGCAGTCATAAAATTGCGTAAAAAATGCACACCTATCAAATTACATAAATGACCAATAAAATACATGTACAAAATGACAGCATCAAAGCACTATTCAGAGCAATATCTCCAGCCGGCTCTACTGAGGAAGCCCAATCACAGGAAGTAAGGCATCTAGGAGGGAGGAACCGAGACTGTGACGTCACCCCGGAGTTGCACTTCATGTGGTAGTGAGCCAGCTGGAGATATTGCTCTGATTACCACTTTGATTCTGTTGATTTTAAAAGTGTATTTTATTGCAGCTGTTTTAAATAAAGTACAATACGGAGTACACTATGTTTGTGCCTTTCTGCCTTGTATGATATGTGAGCTGAGTCTGTGGGGAGCTTCGGCAAGTGGATGGGACGGATGCCCAGTGTTAACCAAGGAGGTTATGAGGGATGTACTTGGGTTAAAGATTGATGAGCATGTTGGTAATTTAATTGAGGTGAGCAGGTCCTTCATCTGATGATGTATATGCACTATGCATGAAGAGTGGTTCAAGGGGTGTTTTGCCAAATACTTTTCATCACAATTTTTCATTTATTACCTGGAAGTTGCTGGATATATGTTTAGTACAACATTTTGTGGGACATTGGAACATTTATATATTATTGATTTAGATGTTGCGCTACACTGAATTTTTTAGATAATGTATAAGCACTGCAAGGTCTTTGCAGAAGGAAATGCAATGACAGTCCCCACCCTAGGACTGCCCAACTAACGCGTTTCACCCAATATGGCATAGTCTTAGAGAGATCTCTATGACTTTTGGGGCGGTCCTAAGATGGGGACTGCAAATGTCATACTTGTGGATGCCTTGTACGAAAAACATGGATGTTAGTGATTTACCTGGTGAGTGGCAATGCCCTTCCTTCTCCTCTCTATACACTTTTTGGCCACTTCTCTTCCAAGCTGAAGTCAATGCCAAGACAAAACACCCTCTTTCTGTGAGCCTAGGCTGCCAATCGGGATGTGTTATCAGGCAACCTGGGCTCACAGTGTAATGATGTATAGAACGGCACTCACACTTTAGTAGTAGTTCTTTACAACAGTAAAGGCCACCCAACTCCGGACAAGCGAAGGACACACGTGTCACCACAAGCATACCTTGACTTAAGGTATGTTCTGTATATTTAAATATTTTAAAGTATGGAGCAGCAGGGGTGGGTGTGCAGGTATGAGTCCTTTTTCTTTTTCTTTTTTTTTTTTAAGGATTGATAAGGATAATATATTTTAAGAATTCTGACAAAAAAAACATCAAACATACTAGTCTAAATTAAATGCTACTCTTTTTTCTAATAATATAGCATCATAACACACAGTTTTCAACAGTTTACTGTTCACAGTTGCAACACATATTCAAGTCGCATGCCATTCTTTAATGTAGTAAGCAACACATTTGGCAGACAGGAGCATTGAATGCAGGTTGGCATGAAAGCCTCGGGCTAATTTAGTCTTATTTACTTGTGCTGTCACAGTAATGTCTTTATTCAAAACATGAGATCCTGTTGTCTTCCACGTAGCTTATGCCCAGCAGCAAGCGGAGCAAAATTTTTGTTTATTGCTTAATGATGCTGGTGTTATTTGCTTAAAATATGTTTGTAATCCCAACATATTTCCAAATGGGTTCTAAATTATATTTTAGGTATGGAAAAAAAAAGTCATGCATTAAAATCCACAGTGTCAGTTTTTAGCCATTTTTTTAGTGATGCTTGATATACATGACATTTGTATGAGCTGGCCTCTCTTTGTGACGGTGATAACAATACTAGTCCTTAATTCAATTCTAATCTAATTTCACAGTCACCTTCCTGTTTCTGCTAGTGGTATGAAACATAGACCACCAAGGGCAGAGACCACCCTTGCAAGGATAATAGAATAAGAGGAGATTGTGTAATAACAGATAGCACCAACACTCCGTAACATAATAGGGTCATCTCTTTTTAAAGAAGAGCAAAGGAGAAATTAGTCTGTGGTGATGGTTTACTATAGTCCTCTTTCTATAGGCACTTTTTTTTCTTGTTCCCTTTTTCTTCTTGATAAAAGAATGGACTCAGCAACAGCCTGAGGGGCAGAGAGATGAATACAGAAATGCAGTATCAGCAGCCAGATTAGGCTGTCAGCCTCCAGAGCACTTCCCTGCACGAGGACTGATAAGAACGAAAAGGTGAATGAGAACACTTGTCACAGCAGATGGTGGACTTGATTTGAAGGAGCAAAAGGGAGAAAGCAGGGGAGGACAGATCTGTTTGTGATGTTACTATACAACTCAGAAAAACCTTGCCCTTGACCCAACGCACTGTTATACAGTTAGCAAAGTAAAGTGTAAGCACTTCATATATATATATATATATATATATATATATATATATAATTATTATTTTTTGTTATTTTTTTCTTGTCTCATTTATAATAATAAAAAAGCTTAACGAGTCTGAAAATTCAAAACTAAATTAAAGATGGTCTATAGTGATATACTGTAAACTAAAAAAAAGATGAACATTATGTACTTATCACTTTTTCCAGAGTCCATCATACTGCCTCTACTGATCTCTATATACATAGATACATATGTATATAGATATACATTCTACCACTCGTAGGATCAGATTCCTGATATTTCCATTCAAGTCTACTCTTTTTTCTTTTTAATAAGTGAAAGGGAATATATAGTGTTTAAAAAATGTTTCTTTATTTTTGCATCTAATACTAAAATTTTGCATTTTAAAACATTATTTTTATTTTAAAAGCAGGTAAATCTAAAACATTGCATAGGAATATTTCTAAATTTTACGATTTTAAACCAGCTGGGGGGCAGTTTTAGATTCTCTTCACAGACATGCTATAGGTGTGCTGGAGACTAAAGACGCTACAGGAGACATTCAGAGATTGTGGGCATGGTAAAAAGATGAGCAACAACAGCAGGCATAATACACTGGAAACAGCCAAAAGCTACATACATGATGGAGGGTACATTCAGAGACTGGGAACATGTTAAACTACTCAAGATCATTTTAATTATAGGCCCTTTACAAATCAATACTACTACATTTGTGCTCACTACAGCCTTTGCAAAATTTACTGGCATTATACTTGATTTTCCTCTTCAGCATAATCCATTATAAAAGATCAGAGACAGACACAAAACAAGAAGAAAAAAGGGAATGGACAAAATGAAACAGGAGAAACAATTTAAAGCAGTAGTAAACAGCACCTTTAAAAAAATAAAAAGACAATGGCATAATATGTTAGTGTGCATTGCATACTAGCACATTATGAAATATTTACCTTAGAATGTAGCCCTCCAGCAGCACTGCCACCGTTGACAGGGTTTGCGTATTCACCCAGTCTTCTTTCTGGGTTCAAGTGCTCTGGCCGTCTGATTGGCCAAGCCGTGGTGACGCACGGGGTTAGGGCTGCGGCATGGAGCTCTGTAGGGATGGCACGGGTATGCCATCCATTCAGAGCACATGCACCGGTGATGTCACTGGCTGCATGCAGTGTGAATAACTAAACTGTGCAAGTTTAGGAGATATTCACTGTACCTACAGGTAAGCATTGTCATAGAATTACCTGTAGGTACAAGTAAAATACTTTACTGCCACTTTAAGTAATAGAAGCCAGTTTAGTGAATATTTTTCCTTCAAAAAGCATCAAAGCTAGCAAAATACCAACCACTAGCTGCTGGGCCCCATGGGCCACTCCAGGAGTATCAAAGTGCTGCAGGTTGGGCACGCAGTCTGTGGTCACTTACAAAGTATCCAGAACCCTTTAAAATCAGTTTCTATTAGTTCTCCCCTTACACTCACACTGACATAAAAACAATCTCTATATCAGAACAGTTTAGAATTTGCCAAACTGCTTTTTGTATCTTAATATTAAATGAAATAGTAGAATATGTGAGATTATATTTACAAACATCTGCAACTTAATACGGGACACAGAGTAGCTTCTGTTGACACGTTGTGCTTATTCATAATCGGTTCTGAATAAATACAGTATTGTTTGAAAAGCGTTAACAGCAGCTAATCTGTGTCCCGTATTTGATATGCCATTCATCTTTGAATATTTGATATAAAAAAATGGTTTATTCGGATCTGCAGTGGTGTGCGGACATTCCATCTGGTGATTACAGTGTTTGTGGTGGTAAGACACAGTGAGCAAACACGTGAAGATCACACAAGGCCATCAGCATCTCACCTGCCACAGTGTTCCTTTTCATGTTTGATACCTGTTAGAAATTATGTGTCTGAACCGTATTAAGTCTCAAGAGCTACCAACCAGTTTCTCAACAAAAAAAGTTGGTAAATATTTTAATAAATAGACAAAATACAATGGTGTTTGTTCTTTTTCTATATTGTCAGTTGCTGGATCCACAGAAGACAACCTAACTCTTCTGTAAGGCACAAAAGTTGAATCCAACATAGTTTTTTTCATCAAAAGTACAGCACAAAATATGTCTTTCAAGTCACAATGTGCATCCATATCAGCAGCCAGATAAAGGTGCAGAGCCTGGTATGTGGACTTGTCTGGACGGTCTCAGAGTGACCACCAGGATAGTGGTAAAGACAATAAACACTCAAGGCACTCCAGGGAGGTCCTACAAAAACATGGAATGGACAGTGTGGGGTAGATGCACTAACCAGAGTCCAGTATCCACAGGAGAAATATCCAGTTAAAATCACGCTTTAATAAAAAAGGCAATGAAAAGTCCTACATGGTGCTATGCACACAGCTGCTAGTTGAAATGCCCAAACCAGTGATGCAAGGGATGTGCTAGAGGGGCTGTAGGAGTCCGTGGCAGAAGACTGCAATGGAGCTGCAGATCTATGACAGGAGACTGCTGGCCACAGCACAGGGATCAGAGGATCTCTTGTCCCTGGGAGTAACATCACCAGAACTTGGGAGACAGCTGCACACCATAGGATAGCAGGGTAGCAAGGTTTCTGGCTTTTGTGAAGAATAGATCCAGTGTATATACACCCCTGAGCATGCCACTTGAGGGCAGGAGAACGGCTTTTGGATTAAAGTAAGTCCAGGGTCACAGGGAAATAATCTATGGACAATAAGAGGCAGACAGCAACCTTAAGGAAAGTAGTTCACAGAGAAGCATAGGAAAGCAATCACAGTGCAGAGTGGTGGACTACTCACACATATGGCTCTTGACGATTGTAGGTGCCCCACTTTACCATCCTCCAACCTAAAAAAAATATAAGTTATATTCCCACCCCCACCCCCTACCACAGAGTATGTGTTTAAATCAATTTTTAGTTTCTACCAAGAAAACACTGGCAACAAAAACAATGGCAACAAAACAAATATTTCCTTATACAAAAAAAAGTCTTCACATCAGCAGTTGTTGTTTTTTTAAAGTTTTATCCAATTCCCAGGACAACTATTTGCCTCTGTAGATTGGATTTTGGGTAAGAAACTTTCAAATCATTAGTGGAGCAAATGTTTTAACTAGATAGATAGATAGAGAGATAGATACTTATATTTTTAATGTGTATGACACCACCAAAATTTTATTTTATATATGTGGACTACAAATTGGTAACTAACCATTATGCAATTGTTCCTAATATTATAGCCATGTGTGTGTGTGTGTGTTTTGCTCAAATATGTGCTTTCTCACTTTTTTTTTTATTGTTTCTATGCATTACATTTTATGCTAATAATAATAATAATATAACAATACAAAATATAAAAATATTTAAAAAGAAATACATGACAGGTATAATCAAATAGACAGTCACTGCAAATAACCAGGTAACAACATTTGAATCACTCTAAGTATCACTCAGCTTTGTATCAACATTGTAAACAGCAACGCTGATGCACAATAAAGTCTCCTGATGGTACTATTAGTTCAAACATGTATACATGATTGTTTAAAGCACTTTTGCTGTACCACATTATCAAGCTTATTAGGGTATACAAATCTATGTGATGCAGCACCTTGGAGAGCTCCTTCGTTATAGTCAACATGCTAGTCGGTGATCTGGGAAAAATGGTAATTTATAAGTTATTACAGAACAAGCAAGTAAGGTCAAAACAAATGTGGATACTCAAGTATATTTAAATATATTTAAGTTCCAAAGGACTTCATTAAAGAAAAAAATGTTTTTATAGGTATACTACTGAGCTCACCCCACTGTAAGTAATCTATTGCTATCATTTTAAAAGCCTTATTTCTGTGTTCCAAGGCTCTCCAGCCGAGACGCGTCTGCTTTTTTTTGTTTTCCTACATGTGCCAATAAATTATTCTTATGGATTGAAGTTGCTGGCTATTTTTCTATTTTGTTATTTCTGTGTATAGTTCGTAAGTTCAAGAAATCAGACACATTTTCTCACTACATATGTTCGTTGTGATTTATTGCAGCCCCATTCATTTTAATTCTTAAAAGGCACCCCAATGTACCAACACAACACTTCACAAAGCATGTGTATTGTAGTGCACCACAACACACAGATGTGATCCATGTTTTAGTGCATTGGGCAACATAGGCAGTCCATTAAAAATTAATGGGCTGCTTAATGCAATGCACAGTAAGCACCCATGGATTATCACAGCTAAGCGGTGTGATCAGACCTGAAGACTAACGGGCCCAAACTGATCCAGCAGTGAATAGCTTGCCAACAGCACTGAATTCCCAGTGCCGTGACATCACCCACAGACTTTCATTACCCCCGTTGTCAGCATTCCCAACTATAAGCTGATTCCTGACATATGGAACCTTACATAGTTACATAGAAGATGAGGTTGAAAAAAGACACAAGTCCATCAAGTCCAACCCATGTGTGTGATTATATGTCAGTATTACATTGTATATCCCTGTATGTTGCAGTCATTCAGGTGCTTATCTAATAGTTTCTTGAAACTATCAATGCCGCCCACTGAGACCACCGCCTGTGGAAGTACACATCCTTGCCCTCTTACAGTAAAGAACCCTCTACGTAGTTTAAGGTTAAACCTCTTTTCTTCTAATTTTAATGAGTGACAAGTCTTGTTAAACACCTTTCTGTGAAAAAGTTGTATCCCTATAGTGGGGTCACCAGTATGGCATTTGTATATTGAAATCATATCCCCTCTCAAGCGTCTCTTCTCCAGAGAGAATAAGTTCAGTGCTCGCCACCTTTCCTCATAACTAATATCCTCCAGACCCTTTATTAGCTTTGTTGCCCTTCTTTGTACATCCTTCCTTAGGACTGGTGCCCAGAACTGGACAGCATACTCTAGGTGCGGCCAGACCAGAGTCTTGTACAGTGGGAGAATTATCGTTTTATCTCTGGAGTTGATCCCCTTTTTAATACATGCCAATATTCTGTTTGTTAGCAGCAGCTTCGCATTGCATGCCATTGCTGAGCCTATCATCTACTAGGACCCCCAGGTCCTTTTCCATCTTAGATTCCCCCAGAGGTTATCCCCCCAGTGTATAGATTGTATTCATATTTTTGCCACCCAAATGCATTATTTTCCATTTTTCTACATTGAACCTCATTTGCCATGTATTTGCCCACTCCATTAATTTGTTAAGATTTTTTTGCAAAGTTTCCACATCCTGCGGAGAAGTTATTGCCCTGCTTAGTTTAGTATCATCTGCAAATACAGAGATTGAACTGTTTATCCCATCCTCCAGGTCGTTCATGAACAAATTAAATAGGATTGGTCCCAGAACAGAACCCTGGAGGACCCCACTACCCACCCCTGACCATTCCAAGGACACCCAATTTATCACCACCCTCTGAACTCGCCCTTGTAGCAAGTTTTCAATCCATGTACTCACCCTATGGTCCATGCCAACGGACCTTATTTTGTACAGTAAATATGGGGAACTGTGTCAAATGCTTTTGCAAAATACAGAAACACCACGTCCACGGGCCTTCCTTTATCTAGATGGCAACTCACCTCCTCATAGAAGGTTAATAGATTGGTTTGGCAAGAACGATTCTTCATGAATCCATGCTGATTACTGCTAATGATACTGTTCTCATTACTAAAATCCTGTATATAGTCCCTTATCATCCCCTACAAGGGTTTACATACTATTGATGTTAGGCTAACTGGTCTGTAAGTCCCAGGGATGTATTTTGGGCCCTTTTTAAATATTGGTGCTACACTGGCTTTTCTCCAATCAGCAGGTACCATTCCAGTCAGTAAAAATTAGGAACAATAGTCTGGCAATTACTTGACTGAGTTCCCTAAGTACACTTGGGTACAAGCCATCTGGTCCTGGTGATTTATTAGTGTTAAGTTTCCCAAGTCTAATTTTAATTCTGTCCTCTGTTAACCATGGAGGTGCTTCCTGTGATGTGCCATGAGGATAAACACTGCAGTTTTGGTTACTGAAGCCCCCGATTCTCTTGTGAAGACTGAGGAGAAGAATAAATTGAATACCTTTGCCATCTCCCCATCCTTTGTAACCAGATGTCCTTCCTCATTTTTTATGGGGCCAATATGGTCTGTCCTCCATTTTTTACTGTTTACATACTTAAAGAATTTCTTGGAATTTTTTTTTGCTCTCCTCCGCTATATGTCTTTCATGTTCTATCTTACCCATCCTTATTGCACCCTTACATTTTTTGTTGCATTCTTTATAAAGTCTGAATGCTGATGATGATCCCTCAACCTTGTATTTTTTTGAAGGCCTTCTCCTTTGCTTTTATATGCATTTTTACATTGGAGTTAAGCCATCCAAGACTTTTGTTCGCTCTTTTAAATGTATTACCCAATGGGATGCACTGGCTAATGCCCTTATTGAATATGTTATTAAAGTTCTTTGTTCCTAAGATTTTATCCCAATTTATGCCTTCTAGCAAGGCTCATAGTTTAGGGAAGTTGGCTCTTTTGAAATTCAGTGTCTTTGTATTCCCCTTACGTTTCCTATTTGTGTGATTTATACTGAAGCCAATTGACCTGTGATCGCTGTTACCAAAATTGCCCCATATTTCCACATCGGTGAGCAGGTCTGTATTGTTGGTAATCAGTAGATCCAGTAACGCTTTATTTCTAGTTGGTGCGTCTACCATCTGACCCATAAAATTGTCCTGCAAGACTTTTAGGAACTGGCGAACATTAGATGAATGTGCGGTTCCCTCCGCCCAGTCTATGTCTGGATAGTTAAATCCCCCATTATGATAACACTTCCCATCCTTGCTGCTAATCAAAATTGTGATAAGAGATGTGTCTCCCCTTCCTCCCTCAGGTTAGGGGGCCTATAGAATACTCCCAGTATTATTTTCCCCTTAGCTTCATCCCTTTGGAGCTCTACCCATAAGGATTCCACCTGGATCTTAAAGATCACATGAACACACTAAATGATAAAAAATATATTTACAGCAGAATATTTTACAAACCATATGCAGCATGGGTATAAGAAGGGGGGCAAGGTTTTGAACCTCAAGTTTATCAGCTCTTACTTCCATTTTAACTACCTGTGTTCTTTCTTAATGTAGCACCCTCTAGTAGTGTCAGTACAGGGAAACTTTAGTCTGGCTCTGGGCTAAACCTGAGTCATTGAATCTGGGTCAGGGGTACTAGTGGACAGGCCAGCATGACTCATACAGACAGCCCTCTGGTTCCCCCCCATGATATCTGGAAAGGTGAAGAATGTCCTGGAGCTAGTGGGCAGAAGTGAGGAGGGGCTGTTCTGCATATTTATGGAGCCTTAGTAAATCCCCAGAAGTGGGCCTGGCAGGGGACTGAGGAGCCCATAAATAGGAATGATGAATGCTGGGAGGGGGAGTCAGGTGGAAGATGGAGAAGCAGTGCTGGGGGAGGCTGTCGTGGCCCTTGAGGGACGCCTTACCAGGGGGATGGTTTACCTCGGGCTGGAGCTCAGGAGGCTGGTCTGGAAGGATCTCACTACAGGAAGCAGTTAGGGATTCAAGTCGAAGAGGCAGTGGAGAGAGAAAGGGGAGATAGTGAGTAGATCAGCACAGTGCAGGAACAGACAAGGGGAGAGACTGCCAGCTGTAGCAGTACTATCTTGAAGACAACGATGTGCCAAGTCTTCATCAAACCTTGTCCATGGGAGTTTCTGTGTACATGTCAGCCAGGGGGCCTGGCAACAGGAAAGCAGCCAGGTGTGCCTGTTGGCAGCCAAGTGTGCTAGAAACTTCTGCAAGCAGTGCCACTGAGACCAGTGGCCACAGGGAAGCAGAAAGTGATGTGGTGTGCTGTTCACTCCTTATGTGCTACTTTGATAAGGAACTGAGAATAGACTGTTAGCTCCCCCAGGAGTGAACCAGCAGTAGCTGTACAAAGAGGAATACAGTTTGTGCAGGCAGAAGGAAGAAGAGGAGTCTATAAATAGGAAAGAAGTGTCCCTGAAGTATTATTGTCACACTGGGCATCTCCATAATCCCTTACCCCATCCAAGTTATCATCCCCTTATAAAACTACAAAAACAAGCCAAAGACTGATTTCTGTGTCCAAATGAAAGAAGGAAATGCTGTGTGACTGGCTGTGCAGCAGTAGGGAACCCTGACTTCAGCAACTCCTACAGGGGTAGTGCTACATAATTTCCTATCCATTAGATGAACTATCCAATCAGACTTCCAACAGAATTACCAGCTTAGAGGTTGTAATGAAAACTTAAAATTTAAATCTGTAATGCGTACAGAGGCATGGTCACCTAGCTGAGTAGTTTAGTTTTTGTGCAATATTACTCATGTACATCACATTAGCGCAAAATGTTCCTCTGCCCAAAGATCCAACAGTTAATAGATATCACAAAAAATACCTTTGTTTTTTTTTCATTATAACTACACAAAATTTGTGAAAATGTATACTTTAAATACATGCATGCTAAGTATCTAACATTTGTAGATTTGTATTTCCTGAAAAAACAAATACAGTACTCTCCCCTGAAGATTCCATCACATTTTTTCCTCCCCAGAAGGTTGGCACCAGCCTTGTTCAATCATCATTCAGGGTCAGCATCTAAATTTGGCCGGATACTAAAATTTAGATCCAGGGATGATGCAATTATGTAAATGTTTATGCCTGTACAGTTCTTGGCTTCATGTTCTTGACTGTATGTATTATGTCTTCTTAGTCATCCTACTGCTTCGCCTCACTTTTGTGATCAGCCAATATCAAAATCCTTTAAGTCTCACATAGATTAGCTCCCTCTGCTGCCTCTTACAATGAGAATGTGAGACCAGAACACAGCACTGAGCATGATGATCACTGAGGGAGGTAAAACTAACAAAATGTTAATGCCTGTCTATGCATAGTCACTTGACAGGAGAAAAGGACTGTGTATTAATATAAAGTACAGCTTTTAAAAACATGTATACTGTTACTCATCATGACATATCAGTTATTCATTCATGCAGGCTTGTAAAATTATTCCAAGATCTGCAAATGTAAGAGATTAGTTTATCAATCCACATAAAAAATATAACCAATAACAGAAAAAAAATAAAGGATTTCAGAATATCCATGCAAATTGGCCAATTGAGCAGGTAGATCCTTTAATCCCCACATATCTAACACTATCCGTTACTGGTTAAAGAGCTCCTTTGTAATTGTTTACAGCTGAAGTGTAGCTTCACCTCCATTTCTCTCATTTACATCAACCCCGCTCTTTTGAAGCACTCCAAGATTTTATTTTTGTATCCTTTTTTTTTTTTAATTCAATATACAAACCTTTTATCTAGGTGTTGTCGGTCCAGTCGCATGACATCACAAGTCTTCTTTCTTTTTGCGGTGGTGGGCAGGTTCAGAATGCTGCAGAGTGTGGTCACTTAATGAGGTGTCGCTGCTCTCAGCACTCTTATGTGAGCCTAGGCTGACATAATGGAGTGTCCCCAGGTGGCAGGTCCCTCACAGCTTGGGCTCAAAGGAAGTAGGTTAAATAATTATGCTGCCACTCATCCAGGAAGACTTGTGGCATCTGGGATCAGATGAAGAAGATGTACTACTGGGACCATCTCTGGATTGAAGTGAGCAGAACTGTTTTACAACTAAACTTAAAGTGGTTCTAAAGGCACAAGGTTTTTTTGTCTTAATGCATTCTAAGAAAAAAAAAAACCTTGTGTGTGCAGTAGCCCCCTAAGACTTATCTGAGCCCCATCTTGATCCAGCAATATTGCACAAGAGACTCGGCTGTCCGGGACTCTGCCTCCTGGTTGGCTGAGACACACAGCATGCGCCATTGGCTCCCGCTGCTATCAACCAAAGTCAGTGAGCCAATGAGGAGAGAGAAGGTACTGGGCCGAGCCAAGGTACAGTGTCTGAATGGACACACGGAGCAGCGATGTGGCTCAGATGTCTCCATAGCTAGTTGCTTGCTATGGGGGCACTAAGCAGGAGGGCAGGTCCAGGTGCACCGGTGAGGGACCCAAGAAGAGGAGGATCTGGGCTGCTCTGAGCAAAACCACTGCACACAGCAGGTAAGTATAACATGTTTGTTATTTTGAACAAAAAAATACAAGACTTTAGTATCACTTTAAAGTGATGCTAATCAGAGAAGTTTCAATTGCCATAATTAATTCACATAAATCATATATACTGTACCATGCTACTGTATTTTTTTGTGCTTGTTTTTTGTAATCCTCTAAGTACCTTTTTCCTGCAGTGCTGTTGTGTGGACACATGATCTTTCCCTGTTCTTTGACATCTGCAGAGAAAGATTTTTGGAAGGGATGCTTTTAGGCAGCGTTGACACCTGAGCGATTTTCTGCTTGAAGCGCGTAGCCCTAAAATGCTCAACAAGCCAAATCACATTAATTTCAATAGCCCCTGTTCACATCTGAGCGTTCTGTGGCCTGAAGCAAAATGTCTGTTGTTTAAAAAACCACTTGACTTCAATGGGAAAGCCTGAAAATGTGCAACATGAGTGTTTTACAAGTATTTTGTTGCTCATTTTCTGCTCAAACATCAGCCCCTAATCTCCTCCACCTCTCCTCCCTCTAGTGCTTTCTATTGGCTAAACAAAAACACCTGAAGCTGTAAAACACTTGTAATACGCTTCTAAAACTCTTATAATACACTTCTTAAAATGCTCCAAAACTCTCAAAAAAAGACGCCAGTAAATTACTACGCTCAGGTGTGAATGCAGCCTTACTTGTCTGATGTATGTTCTCTACAGTATGAGTCTGTGCCTGACCAGCCTTGATTGGTGCTGTGCCAGTCCCATGACTAGAAGCCAGTCACATGACTAGAGAGTTTTAAATATCAAATAACTGTTTTAAAGCTCCCACTAAATCTTTATTAAACCTTAAATATGTATTTTTGTGCATTCATTTGGTGTAAGCAGGGTCAAAGATGATTAATACTATCTTTCATGTTGTTCAGACAGAATCTGCATCCAAGCCTTTTTTTACTTTTTTTTACTTTACAGGTATTGGCGATCACATTAGATGTATTTAATACTGATTTATATTAAAACTAAGCTTTTTTGTGAGTTTCTTAGTGAATGTAATCAATCAGCATACTATATCCAACCCGCATAATGTTGAGGAATAGGAGAACATGGAGGGAGGGAGGGGAATATAATTTTCCACTGTGTATACACCCATGTGTGTGGCTCTATAGTCATGTGGGCTGCACAGATAAGGAAAGGACAAAATGAAGAGCTTAGAAGGAAACTGAAATTGAGCATGCTCCGCAGAGGATACCAGCTGGTTCTACACAATCTGAGACTGCAGTGTGAACAATGCTTTGATGGCTTTGTGAGTATGCACACTCGGTTATATAGCATGTAATGGGAATTTTTCCATAGTTTGAGTTTAATTATACTACTTTAAATGGTAAGAGACTGATAAAGCACTACATTAGATTAAATGCTAAAATCTAGTTGCTATGAGATACAGCCCTATGCTTTTATCAGTCCTATATAATAAACACCTGCATGTCATTAGTATTACGCCAGTATTGTTATCATTATTAATATTATTACTACTATACAGGATTTATATAACAACAGTTTGTGCAGTACTTTACAAAATGGAGTATTTAAAAAAAAAAAAAAAATATATATATATAGTCAATTGATTTGCCCAGGTCCCAGGAATATGTCTACTATCAGTACAAAAAAATAACATTTCAAAGGAAATTCTTTCAGCTATTTTCTTTTGTTCTGTGTTTCCTTGCAGATGAGAAAGTGAAGCTTTTGCAAATCCACAAATTATATTTCAAGTTGATTTAGGATAATTAGTTAAGTTATGGATGCATTATCTGATTACTATAATTACAGTCACAGCACAGCATGCTGATGACTTTTGGGATTCCGTACCACACTTTGAAAGTGCCCTAATTATATCTGAACATGGAAATACGAACAAGATGGCCTGTATTAGAATGGTCACACGAAATGAAGGTTTTCGGAGCCATTCAAATTGCTTTTTTTTTACGATGTGCTGCTGCAGTGATAGAAATAAATTACTCCATTCTCTCTATTCAACGTTTTAAACCTGCATGCAAGCTGTTGGGTGCTCTTTTTACAGATGACCTTATCCACTGCATGCTGTATGCCAATCACACATTAAAATGATGTCCCTTTGCTGTTGTTTTGTGTGCCACGGAGGAATTTGAGGGTTTCGCTTGCAGGAAAGCAAGTGCTCCTTAAACTGATAAGACTTTCCCGAACAGGTGAGTGACTTGTGTCGGAATGCACAGCCTGACCTCATTGTTTGCCACCCTTCTCCCTCCTGCCTTCCTTTGTTCTTTCCAAATAAGGTTTTTAATAAACTGAAAGGTCTTTGGCTCCAGCCTGATGATAAAATGAAAGGAGCCAGTGAGGTATGGAACAACGTGGCAGCAATAGAAAAAAAAAAGGGAAGCTCATCAGAAAATAACAAAGGTGCAAGTTAAAGATAAGGCAGCTGTCAGAGATTAATCCTACCGGCCTGATTGTTTTCTTTAATACCAAGGCATGCAATAGCTAGTGATAAGTTTGCTGAGTAATTTGGTTTTTGGTGTGAAAAATAAAATTCAGGTAGGCCTCATAATTGATTTCTTTTTCTTTCAATTTCTAAACATAAAAAAAAAGAAATGTGCTTTGACTATTTTTCCATATTTTTTTTTTCGCTCTCACTGGGACTATTGAAAAAAGTTTCACAGTCTTGAGAGATGAACAAAAGGACATTCAGTGCACTAAACCACCTTCATTTCCATATTGCAAAGACGCACAGAAAAAATCAATCAAGAGGTGATTTTTTTTAAATTAAAAAAACTAAATGAAAACACTCCTCTTTTTTTATAAACTCGTCTCCTGTTTCTTGGGAAAAAAAATGAAGTGACGTCTATTTATTCTGACAAAAAAAAGTGCCCCCAAGATGCTCATCCACCAGTTAATTTTCCATCTTATCTTCCAGGCGAATAGGATGTGAAAAGTTTTCTTCTGTTTTCTGAAGATATTCATGAAATGTTATAAAAACCTAGTGAGCATTGTTAAGTCAGATCCATACAAAGTGGCACTTTCTGTTACAGTGGATTAATGTGTTCTGTCTCCCATTGATAGGAATAAGTAAACACTGCGTCTTAGCAGCCACATTAATACATCTTAAAACATGACACTGGCAATAGATTTGACACTTCATATTTTGCTTTTTGCTTCTGGAACATGAGTCTCCCTGCGGGACATCCCTTGAAGAGATTTTCTTCACTTTCATTAGATTATTTGTCATTTACGTCAGACGTGCTGAAGAAGAAATACAAACTTTTAATTCAAGTTCAGATGACTTTTATTATTTTATTTGAGCTTTGTGTTAATTCTGCCAAGGTAATGATTTTCCTGTTTAAAATGTAAAGGATCAGGGAATAATTGGAGAATTGTTTATTGTGTAAGAAAAGAAAGCGGTGCTTGGCACTTTGAACTATTGTTTGCTTCTGGTGTAAGTACAATTTAAAGGGAATTTTTAATTTTGCTTTAGGAGTCTCTTTTTTTAAAATCATGTTTATAATGAAAAAAATTACCTCTATTATTTATTTTTGTTGATAAATATGAAATATGGCACAATATTATTTCTTATTTGCATATCAAGCCCACAGGTGGAGCTCCAGACCTTTTGTTTACAAAGTTCAATAGCTCTAATTTACACAAAAAAAAGTCAATGCAGTTGCTTAGTATATGTTTTCAATTAATAGAAGAAATTATCTGATTGGAGAGGTGTAGAACAGAGCAGATGAAGTCATGATCTCCTCCTTGTCCAATTAGAGAACACCTTTTATTCATTGAAAACAAACAAAAGATCACAGCTATCACTGTATGGGTCACAAACTACTGTAGTGATTTTAGCCGCTTTAGCCCCGGAACATTTTAGCCCCTTCCTGACCAAAGCACTTTTTGCAATTCGGCATTGCACACAAACAAAATTGGCGTCCTTTTTTCTCCACAAATAGAGCTTTCTTTTGGTGGTATTTGATCACTGCTGCGTTTTTTTTTTTTTTGGCCTATAAACATAAAAAGAATGACAATTTTGAAAAAAATGCAATTTTTACTATAATAAATATCCTCCAAAAATATATAAAAAAGCGAATTTTTCCCTCAGTTTAGGCCGATATGTATTCGTCTACATATTTTTGGTAAAAAATTGCAATAAGCGTATATTGATTGGTTTGCACAAAAGTTATAGTAGGGGATAGTTTTATGGCAGTTTTATTATTACTATTTTTTTTTATTAGTAATGGTGGCGATCGGCGATTTTTATCGTGACATTGACATCATGGCAGACACATCAGACACTTATTTTGGGACCATTGTCATTTAAACATTATATATATGTCATTTATGCTATATCTCATCAGTACAAATTATCTGCAGATTTGATAAAAAGTGGTGTATCTAGAAGTTATTGGACCCCAGGGCAAACTTGGAACATTCTTCCCCTCCCAACTTTAACCACCTCCCATCTGGCATATTATAATAATAGGCTAGAACAGGAGCACCATTATCCCGGGTGGACAGCATATGATATCCTCCCACATGTGCATATGTGCATGCCATAGGATACAGCAGACAGAGCAGAATACAGATTGTTTTACTGGGCCAGCCCTGGTACCATGTGATAGCTGTGACCAATCACAACAATCATGTGTCAGTTGTACACAATGGCTTTCAGTCATAGCCATTCATTGTATACTATTGTAATCTCTGTGATTGGTCACAGTGATCACATGGTACAGGGCCAATCACAGTGCACCGGTACCATGTGACAGCTGTGACCAATCACAGCTATCACAATTGTACACAATGGCACATGAATGGATTGTATTCATAAAAAATGATTGCTTATACTGTATATTGATCATCACTGTAACAAACAATCATAGTGTAACAAAAAAGTCCAGTGTAAAAAAAAAGAGACCGAGGGGAATGTGTCTTAAGATTAGTTGGAACTGCCCTACCAGCCTGCTCATAGGCTATGATAATGGTCTGCCTGATGCATCTTGCTATGGCTGCCTTAGGCGCTTGCTATGGCTGCCTTAGACGCTGGCTGAAAAAAAGAACTGATAAGTGACTGGACTATCTAAACTCCTTCACTCTATTCAAATAAGCCAACAGATATCCCCTGACATCGAAACAATGAAAGGAACTTTTTCTCTCATTCTGAGGATTGATACAAAATGAAGGAAGGACAATCTCTTGAGTCCTGTGGAACTTTGAGGCTACCTTCGGGAGGTACAGGGGACCCTGCCTGAGTACAACCCTGTCCTTAAATAATAGAAAAAATGTCTCTTTTATTGATAGAGCCTAGATGTCGCCTATCCTCCTGGCCATTGTAAATGCCAGCAGGAAGGCTGTCTTAAGGGTGAGTAACTTAAGAGGGATATGAACCAATGGCTCAAACTATGCCCTGGTTAGGGCTTCCAAGACTAGCGTTAGGTCCCAAGGCGGAAATGTTCTCATTTGCACCAGGGATAACCTATCTCTAGCTGACAAAAACCTTTTAACCCTCAATGTCCAGGGGGACAAGGCTGCGACCTGGACATTGAGGGTCTTAGTTGCTAGCCCCTGATCCGTGCCATCCTGGAGAAAGTCCAGGATCACATGGATCTCTTGTTGGGAAGTCCCATTCGCGTGGCACCAGCATGAGAAGACTCCCCAGACTTTGGCATAAATACACCTAGTAACCGGCTTCCTACTCAAAAGAAGGATGTAAATTACTCTCTCAGAACACCCACTTTTTCGCAGGCTTTCCCTTTCAAGAGCCAAGCCATCAGCCTGAAGAAGCTGGGATCTGGGTAGCAGACTAAGTCCTGAAGGAGAAGGTCCTGCCCCCCGGGAGGCGCTGAGGGGGAGATACAGACCAATTTCCCAGGGAAGGGAACCAGGTCCTCTTGGGCCACCATTAGGCAATCAGAGTCAGTCTGCCATCTGAGATACTCAGCTTCTGCACTATCCTCAGAATCAGAATTAAGGGAGCAAAGGCATATGCCAAGCGGAAGTCCCAAACTTGGGCCAACCCCCTTTGAACCGCTCTCTCTGGAGAGCGAGAAGAATCTCTTCATTTTTCTTTTCCTTCTGCAGGCAAAGAGATCATGCCGGCATATGAGGGAGAACACTTTGGGGTTCAATTCCCACTCCCCCTGGTGAATTGGCTGCTGACTGAGGTAGTCCGCTTCGACATTGTATGCCCCCTTTATATACACCGTTGAGATAGATGGGACTCTCTGTTCTGCCAACTCCAGGAGTTCCAGAGCCAGGGTCAGAAGAGTGCGAGATCTGGTGCCTCCATGATGATTCAGGAAGGCCACCGCGGTTGCATTGTTGGAAAGGATCTGGGCCTCCTTGCCCCTGATTCTTTCCTCAAAGGCCTTTAAAGACTCTCTGACCACCAAGAGTTCCCAGAAGTTGGAGGAAACACTCCTCTGACTCTGGTTCCAGGTGCCTTGGGCTCAAAGTTCCTCTAGGTGGGCACCCCAAGTGCTTGCATCCGTTGACACCCTGAGGTGTTGGAGTTGGGCCCAATGGTGGCCTTCCCGCAACCTCTGAGGATTGAGCCACCACTGCAGAGACTTCTTCACCCCTCCTGGAATGGAAACCCTGTTGTCTAGCGATCCTCTTTTCCCATCCCTTGAGGATAGGAGAAATTGCTGGAGAGTCCTGGAATGGAGCTGAGACCATGGGACCACGGGGATGCAGGATGTCATCAACCCGAGAACTCGCATAACCTTTCTGTAAGAGACCTCTTCTATTTCTAGAAGGGATGCTACTGCTGCAATGAGGCCTTCTACTTTCTCCTGGGGCAAAACAAGCTTCTGTGCTGTTGAATCCACCAGGATACCTAAATAGACCTTTGTCTGAGCATGAACAAGCGAGGACTTTTCCTGGCTGATTATCCACCCCAGGGACTCCAAGGTACTCACTACCTTGGCCAGGTCGGAAAGAAGAAGATCTCGACTCTGGTTGTAAACCAGTATGTCATCAAGATAGGGGATCAGCGCTACCCCTTGGAGATGGAGGTATGCAACCACCTCTGCCAGGATTTTTGTAAACACTCTCAGACTGGCTGCCAGTCCAAAGGGTAGGGCAGAAAACTGCCAGTGCTGCACTCCCTGGTCTAAGGGGATCGCAAACCATAGAAGGTCCTGGTGGAAAAATAGGGACGTGAAGATAGGTGTCTTTTAAGTCTATTGTGACCATAAATATGTCCTTCAGAAGGTTCTTCCTGAGAGTATGGACGCTTTCAGCGCAGAACTTTTTGTACAGCAGGAAACTTTTTAACCTTCGTAGATTTATTATGAGGCGGTACTTTCCAGAGGGCTTTGGGACTACAAAGATGTGGGAATAAAATCCCTGCCCGCATTGTTCTGCTGGGACTGGCACTATAACCCCCTGCTCTCGCTGTCTGACATTCTGTAAAGGACCCACTGCTTTCTGAGGCTCCCTGGGTAAGTGGGTTAAAAGGAAACTTGGGGGAGATGAGGAGAGTAACTCCAATCTGTAGCCCTCTCTTATTATCTGAAGGATCTGGGGAGAGAAAGTGGGAAAGTCTTCCCCCCACCCTGACATCACTTGGTATCCTTGTCGGCAGACTTCTGGCTGGGGAAGAGGAGACCTCCCTTCTGCTTGCCCCTACCAACCCCCCAGCGCCTGGTAACACTACCTTCCTTTTTATCTCTAATCTGGTTTCTAGCCTGGGGGCCTTGACAAACATTTTCGCTTATCTTTCTTAGGTTTTATGGGAAACTTCTTGCCTTTCTCTGTAGCCCTAGAAAGGGCCAGGTCCAACCAGTGCCGAAGAGTAGGGAACCCTCAAATGGAAGACCCCACAGCCGTGTCTTTGATGTGTTGTCCCCATCCCAAGCTCTTCTTGCGGAATTCAAAAGGGCATCAGCTTTGGCAGTTGTACTCACCATTTCAACTGCTGCATCTGCCAGGTAGGCTACTGCCCTACCAATCACCTCTAAAGAGTCTAAGACTTGTTGGGACTTAGAGGTTCGCAACGCATGATCCATTAGTTTGGTGACTCACATGTCTGCGTTCCTAGCCACACAGGCCGAAGCCAAGGCAGGACTCATAGCTGTTGCATTGGCTTCCCAGGCTCTGCACAAGAGGTTCTCGCCCCATCAGTCTATTTGGTCCCTGATGTTGCCCGTATCCTCAAAGGAGAGGTCTGATTGTTTGGACACCTGAGCCAGGAAAGCATCTAATCTAGGTGTCTTAAAGAATCTCTTTTCCTCTTCCTCCTTGAAGGGGCACCTATGTTTCCAAGTTTTAAACTTCAAAAGTTTTCTTTCTGGTTCCTTCCACTCCCTCGAAATGATATCCTTAGGGCCTGGTGAATCGGTGAATCGGGAGGACTTTGGATAATCCTGTCTTGCGCGGACACCTGTGCTGCGGGTTCCTGGGTCTCTTTTGAAGCATAAACTGCCCCAAGAAGGCCCTCCATATCATTGGCAACAAAGATATGTCTGCCTGGTCTGGAGTCCTTCTCCTCCTCCTCCTGATTGTCCTCAGTGCCCTCGTCAGAACAACTCTGATTGGGGGTTCAGTCTCCTCCTCCTCCTCAGAATCCTGAGAGGAAAGAGGTCTTCCGGAGGCCTATGTCTGCTACCTTCTGCCCTGTTAGAGGAGGGGCCCTCCTGGGAGGAAGAACCCTCTCTGCTAGTATGGCGTTCAGGGTCTCTAGCTTTAATGATTGCTTGGAAAGCTTTAAGGGTTGTCAGCGTATCCGTCTGTACAGAGAGAAAAACCTTCATAACCCCGAGTGGTTTCTTTCCCCGCTAGCTTGTGGATACACTTCTAGGGTTTAAGCCCTTGTACACACGGTCGGAGAATCCGTCGGAATGTGTCCTATCGGAAAGTGTCATCGGATAATCCGACTGTGTGTGGTATGCATCGGACTGATTCCGTCGGAATATCCGTCGGACCCAATTTTCCAAAATGTTGGAAATATTTCCCGACCAACTGGGCCGATCAGACATACTCCGATCATGTGTAGAGAATTTTGATCGGACCAAGTGCCACGCATGCTCAGATCAAATTCCTACATCAAAGCTATTGGCTACTAGCCTGAATGTAGTCCCATCGTAACGAAATTACGTCATCACGTTCTGAAAGATCGGATTTTTCGCAAACTTTGTCCAACCGTGTGTATGCAACAGTTTCGGACAAGATCCGATGGACAAAATCCGACGGGCAAAATCCGACGGATTTGGTTGTGGAAATCTCCGACCGTGTGTACAGGGGCTTAGAGTGATCCTGTGGCAACTTATCATTACAATATCTGCATCTCTCAGAGCGGAAAGGAGCTTTAGGACAGCTGGCGGCCACCTGGGCAATAACGTCCTCCCCTATAAGAGACACATATTCAAGTTAGCCAAAGCAATGCTCCCATTGCTGTGTCCAGCAGAATTAAGAGTTGGGGTCCCCTCTCTCATTATTACCCTGCCAGCTAGGCCGACTCACCCCCTGTGGTCTCCTCTAATGCTGCAGCCACTGCTGGCCTCTCCTCTCTTTCCATCTTGTCACCAGAGTCTTCCACCCCTTGCTGATACTCATGCTGATAAGCTGGTAAGAGCAGGATGTAGACGCCTGCTCCACCGTCGGTCAGACCGCTGCTCCCAGCTCAGAATGCCTCCCCTACCATTTTGCTAGAGCCTTGAGACCAGAAGTGACCCAAGGAGGTTAGGCGACATCACTTCTTGTGCTGGGGAGGAAGCCGCATCATTCTTCTTCCTGACACTGGCAAGATGGCGCTGAGTCCTCTCAGCCTACCCAATCAGTGCCATCCCATCACTGCTAGCCGCCCACATGACCCTCTGTAGGATCAACCAGGAGTGGGGGGTATGCCGCACATAGTACCCCATCGGAGACCTGACCTTCAGCTCCCCCCACTGAACGGACACCTGCCAGGTAAGGGTGGAGCAGGAAAATGGTTCCTGAAGTTCTGGGTACCAACTGTACCCAGGGTCCTTCAGTTTTCAGGGGGCTCTTCCAGAAGATGGGGAGACCCCCCAGGAAGGGCAAAGCCCTACCAGACCCAAAAAAGCTTCACAAGGTTTCGCTGTGGGGAAACAATCAAAACCTGAGGAGCACAGGGAGGGGCGTGGGTTTTAACCTCTTTGTTGATTGTGTTTCCTGTCAGGTGGGACCAGTCATCTTTCAGAGTGCCATCCTGGAAGATGACTTGAGAAACAGGCACACTAATGGTGCAAGTGGGTGCTGGGTTTATGTTAGAGACACATTAGAGGTCAGTGTCCCACCCTCCCAAGGAGATCAGTATGTGAAGGGGGCAGTGAGAGGTGCAGTTGTGCATTGTACTGTCCAGGTCAGGACAGACAAAACCCGATCCTTTGAAGGATATGAAGCCAATCTGACAGAGGTACAGCATTTTGTGCACAAGCATTGGGACTGTATGTTTGATGGTTAGGAGGACTAAGGCATGAGGCCTGAGCAGCAGGGCTGATAAAGAGCCAGAAGGCTGAATCCTATGTTTTGTTTTTTATTAATGGAGATAACCCCCTGCATGGGAATATATTCATGTGTGCACTTTTGCATTCTTTTAAGTAAAAGTAGGCAGAAAAAGCCCTGAAATCTACTTCTGACGTGGGGTAAACTCACTTGCACTACCAATGAGCTACAAAACCCCAAAACTTGTCACAATATGCAAAGCACTGCATACATTGATGGCACTATATAAGTACCTGTAATAAATTAATACATTTTAGGGCCTCAAGAAATGAGATTGGCTATCAGTACATCAGGACAGTGTTTTTCAACTCCAGTCCTCAAGGCGCCCCAACAGGTCATGTTTTCAGGAATACCCTCACATAAAATGGCTTTGGTAATTACCAAGGCAGTGAAACTGATCAAATCACCTGTGCAAAATAATGGTTAGACCTGTTGGGGCATCAGGATCAATGAATATTCAAATATATACCATAGACTGTAGACATTACAACTTTCAACAGACTAAATAATATACACTGATTAGGGTTTTTTACCAAAGAAAAGTAGCAGAATACATGTTGGCCTACATTTATGAAAAAAAGGATATTTATTTTCAAAAAGTTGTAATAGAAAACGAATTAATATTTTTTAAATATTTTAGTATTTGTTTAGTTTATATATAAAAAAAAAACAGTGGTGATTAAATATCCCCAAAATAAAGCTTTATCTGTCTCAAAAAAAATTATAAAATTTCATTTGGGTACAGTGTTGCATGTTTAAGTATTTGTCATTCAAAGTGTGACAGTGCTGAAATCTAAAAATAGGCTTAGGCAGGAAGGGTGTAAAAGTGTCCAGTATTGAAGAAGTTAATGTGCATTCTCCTGCCCTTCCCACCTTTACACACATTGAGCATCTTCATTTTTATCAGATTATGGGTTGCACAAATCCACTTAGTAGGTTCTGCATTTTTTAAAGCTTAACTCACAGCAGATATAAAAGACACACATTAGTGCAACTCTGTATTCATTATTACATAATTAAATAGATTTTTAATGGTAGACATATCAGCACATCAATATGTTGCTTCCCCTTTCACTGTCCCGTCACAGGCTGGGAGAGGGACAGGACCTATGGGTGTGACTTAACCGAAGCAGAGGAAAATCAGGTCTAGACAGGGCTGTGCTGTGTGAAATAGCAGAGCTGAGTACCTTTCAACACTGGATCAATGGAATTACAATTCTTTTTGCAGATAAAACAGGCCCACTTATATGCATTCAATCTTTGTGGCCTGTTCAGCAGGGACCAGACACATTTCAAACCATCTATGACCATTCCTTTTTGAGTGCAGTCGATCTAAGAACTGACTGCTTGCAAGCGGGAATGTTCGAAAACTTTTTTTTCGATCGGTGTGTGACTAATAAGATACTGTTGACTGAGTTGAGTTGACTGATACTGTTGAGTGTTAACTATCTTGCTGCCTGGTTTCCCCAGGCTTTTCTGAGGAGTACTGCCCCCTGGACAAAATATATAAAAAGGAAATGTATCTGAGTCAAAATTACCTTGGATCTCCTGTTTTACTCACTGTATGGGAAGAAAAGAAAATTATGCTGAGGATATAATTGCTACTTTGCGACTTTACCATCCCTTGTGGGAGTCCACTCAGGGTTCCAAGAGATATGGACTTATGCTGCTCAATGGACTAATGGACTTTCTCACCTATTTAAGGTAGGACTACTTCATGGGGCAAAAGGGATCATAGGCGGCACAAATAAAGGGCACTTAACGGACTTTGTATAGGAATGTGTACTGAAGATGTCTCTGAGATCTGTTTATTTGTCACACTTGACTACTTCGCAAAAGAACTTTGTTGTTAGATAAATTGCCTGGTCTGAAGTCACTAAAGGGGCACATGCATTGCATTTTCAAAATAACTGGAGATGGAGATGAGTTAGTGGAGCTAAAGTACAGAGTTCTAACGAGCAGAGAAGCTATCCGAAGGAGGCTATATTGCCATTGCTGAGGACTACAGTATCAGTGTCATGTGCATCAGTAGCCAGCCCGTTGGGAAATAGGTGACATGGCAAGGGTGACAGAATCCCTGGTAGTGAAGAAGCTTGGTGCTTTGGCTCCTTCCTTAGGAAATGGTTCACCACATACTGCGGCTGGCCTCATGGCATTGGGCATCCTAGGGACCTAGCCTGGGAGTCATGAAAGGATAATGTAGTGAGGCCTTGGAAGAAGGATAAGCATGGGATATGTACAAGTGAGCTTCTTAGTATCCAAGCGAAGCATAGGAATCAATGTCACTGGGAGTGAGGTGACAGGTTACTGGGTTGGTGGAGTCCAGTACAAGCTCAGCAGTGCCAGCTCAGAAATTCTGCACAACTTAAGTGAGAGAAGTTTTCTGAAATGTAATAAGGAACTGTGTCTGTAGGAGCAATGTGAAGTGTTACAGGAGCTGGCCATGGATTACAAAGAGGTAAGTATAATCTCGTGGAGAAGCCTCACTTTTAAGTTGAATTTCTATCTTAACCCTGCATCAGTTTGACAGTCAGCCTTAGCCAGCCACTGGGGGCACTAGGGAGAGCTTGCTCAGGATCCTAACATTTGGGATCCAGTAAGCCCTGACCACAACTGTATTCTGACGGAGGAGTCCCCACTATCAGAATACAATGACACAGTAGGGAGGACTCCTCCATTCACCTCAGTTGTGTGGACGTGGAAGTCCATTCGGTTTTTCTTGATCAGCCCGCTGGCTGATCAAAACAACTATACTTGTATGGCCAGCTTTGCTTTTTAGGAATCATGCAAGGAATATATTTCTAACCATTATCATGGCCACCAGTCTCTTCCATGAGAAACAACCGTGCAGTAGAGGAGACTTGTTTTGTCCCATTGACAAAATGGCTGTCATATCTAAACTGATTGGTGGAATAAGGGGGAGGTGTCCTTTTCACTGTATTTATAGACGGTTCTTTCAACTGGACATTAGGTCCTTGATGACGCCCTATGGGAGGACAAAATGTGAGGATGTAATTTCAGGTTCCGAGTCCAGCAAATGTCCCTTCTAGTTATTGGTGGAATGCACGCTAATTCCCTTTTGCACTCTCCTGATATTTTAGGCCTATTTTTACTCTGCATTTTGTAAGTATCCATTCTACTTGCACAATAAAGATATTGCCAAATGGTACTTCACTATAGTTCCCTCGTTTTGTTTCATTTTGGGTACTAATATCTACGTATGATTTTCATGAGCATGTAAGAGCTGCCTGGTGAATTGATGTAGAGTTGCCATCCCTGGCCATCATTTTAAGCCTGAAATTACCCCTAGACTGAAAAGCTAAGGGTACATTCCATCCAGTGAGTAGGGACACAGGAGGGGGTGTTGGGCACCTCCAATTTTTTTGGATCACTTTGCACTTTATGGATTGGAGAACATTGTTCACTTTCATATGGACATTCACTTATGAATTATATTAGATTGTTATTTCAGTTACTGTTTAGTAATGCAAGCTCTGTAATATATATATGTTTTTGTTTTGTTAAGTGAATAGCACCTTGTGTACAGCAGCTGCAAGATATAATATATTTTTTGAAAAAAATGTTTTCACAGTTGCTTTAATCCTAGCACGAGTATATATATTTAGAATATAATTTGTTCACAGCTTCCGTCTGCAAACTCAACAGCACCATTTCCCCAACCATTGGGTTCAATAATAATAATTATTTCATTATTTTTCAATACTAGCAACCCGTTTTTCCATGTAAATGTCATATGAAACATGGTAGCATATCTAGAATGCTAAATGTAATGGAGAGGAAGCATAAAGGTAGTTTGTCATTTGGCCAAAGTCCAGTAAAGGAACAAAACAAGTAAGCGGGTAAAAAGGTCCCTCCAGGAACCTAAAATGGACTTAGGAAGCACATCTAATAAAATGTGGGATTATAGGCCACAAGGAATAGGTCAATAGCCAAAGAATGTATTGACTATTTGTATGACACATGTCATAATTGGTTAGAATTTATAATGAATTATCTCTTTGGACTACAGATGTATACGAAATTTAGGAGAACTTAAAAAGGAGGAAACACACAATGTAAAATATTCCATCAGTTTGATTTAGATCTTTGAAGAATGCGCCCAACCTTCTATCCTGTAGATGCACACTAAAAATGAAAGTTGACTTACGTATGGACCCCTTTACAAACTAATTCTGGTTGTACACAAGGAAGTAAAGCAGCTGAAGCAATGATAGTTTGGGGTGTTAACAAGCTGTTCTGGGTTTCATGTTCCTAGTTAGTTAGTTGGATGAAAATGTTTTTTTAAAGAAACAGAAAGTAGAAACCTCACTCAGCCTTGAACATCATTTGGACAATTGACAGCTAGTTAGTCAATGCCTGAAGTGCTGTTACCACTGGCAGATTTCAGCAGACGGCTCTGTGACTGATCATCTGCCTCTTTTAAGCATTCTCTGTGTACCTGCCAACAATACCTCATTGCCGTGTGTTCTGTACAGCTGTCGTTTTTGACCTGTGATGGTTGGTAAAGAAAGTGATATGCTGTATAAATGCCAATGTCCCCATACTGCCATACTTTATATAGTGATTTGTCAATTAATTCAACTAAAATGTAGCCAAAAGATATACAGCCACCTTTCAGTATGATTACCCAAAAGCATGAAATAATTTATCACACAGATCTATTCTCAGACAAAGCATGACTCCTTTGAAAGGTACAGAATGGTTTTATTAAAAAACTATGCTCAATATAAAAAATTATTAGATGGTATGAGAGAAAAAACAAAACAAAAACAAACAAATGCATAATCGTGAATGGGTTTATATTCAATACAATTAAAATAACTGGTACAATTCATAAAAATGTATATCTATACATACAATATAGACATGTTTCCACATGATTATAAACAATTAATATCAAAAATTATACATACTGACAGATATCAATTGAATCATAGGGACAAGGCCTATAATAGCTTTATGCATTTTGTGGATTGATCCACTCTTCCATTGATCAGGAGCATGCATGTGAGTTCAATAAAAAATATAATACAAGGAGATGCTGTATGGTCTAATCCTACCACTCACACGACCTCAGCTCCTGGTGGAGTTGCCCTCTTTTGGGGGTCCCCAATCTACAGTGCGACACTTTTATTATATAGTCAACCTAAGTATGGTAGAGAGTGGGTTTTTATACTTGTTTTTTTTTTTCTTTAATTTTTAGGATTTTTATTTTTTTCCTTGGGTAGGATCAGACTATACAGCAACTCCTTCTATTATATTTTTTATTGAACACACGTACATGCTTCCGAAGAGTGGATCAATCCATGAAAGGCATAGAGCTATTATATGCCATGTCCCTATTATTCAATTGATATCTGTCAGTATGTATAATTTTTTATATTAATTGTTTATAATCATGTGGCAACCCATCTATATTGTATATTGTATGTATAGATATAATTTTTTATGAATTGTACCAATTTTAATTGTATTAGATATACACTCATTCATGATTATGCTTTTGTATGTTCATTTATATAATAAACTGAATTCTTTACACCTACGTGCTTTATTCAAAGTCCCAATCTCCTTTCCCCTCCTTTTTGATGTATAGATAGGGATGAACTCCCACTGGTTCTCCTCTTTCTTATAGCAGTCTGGTAAAGACAGATATTCGGGGTACAAAACAAGCTAAAGTTTATCTAATGCCATGTACACACGAGCGGAATGTCCGACAGAAAAAGTCAGATGAGAGCTTTTCATCATTTATTCCGATCGAGGGTATGCCCTATTGGACTTTTTATGTCAAAAATTCTGATGGACCTATAAAGAGAGTATGTTCTATATTTTTCCAAAGGAACCAATTCCTATTGGGAAAACCGTTCGTCTGTATGCTGTTCCGACGTACCAAAAACGACGCATGCCCTAAAGCAAGCACGAGACGGAAGCGATCAGTGTGGTAAAACTGGCGTACGTAATGGAGATAGCACATTCCTCAAGCAGCAAATTCTGTGATCTTTTAATGCAGCGCATTCTTTTCTTCTTTATAATGCCAGAATAATGAAGTTGTTTTGCTGCTGATATTCACACAGAGTTCTCACAAACTTATTTCTTAATTATTTATTCTTAATTATTTCTCGTGATCTCATGAATAATCTTTTAATTTTTAAAAGTCCGATCTTCATAATAATGTTTAAAATTTATTTTTATAGCCTTTTTTTAATATCATCAAGACCTCCTTTTTTTTGGATTATTGAAAAATAATTTTCTGGTGATCTCCATATATAATTTTATTTTTTGTGTGTCAAGTTACCACAGTAACATTATTATCTTTTTAACCTCAAGGAGGTTGGTGTCCCTTGTTAATTTGACATTGCCTTTTAGAAATGTACCTGCCTACTCACAAGCAAACTGTCCCTTTTGTAGAAAAACACAAAGGCAAGTATTTTCAAAAAATAACATCTCCATTTATTCTGGGTAACACAATAAAGAGGAAGGCAACGCTGGAGAAACTTTTGGAATTTTCAAAGCTTTTTGGCCCCCAGGGCACTCATCAAGTCTGTGGAAAATAAAATTGTTAGTTTGAGGAGTCCATATAACTTGGAGCCCAATCTGGTCTAGGACTCCCAGAGCTTAGGACCAGTAGAAGATGACATATATGTCCCCAGGCTGTGGTACTACACCAGCCTGTGTCATGTCAGACCAGACTGAACCCAGGTCATCACTTTCTTCTCTTCACTGCAGCCTTCCCTCCATGCTTCCCTGCAGCTTTCCCTCCACGCTTCCCTGCAGCCTTCCCTGCAGCCTTCCTTGGAGGCTGTGGCTTTGGTGGTGGACTTGTGGCAGGAGGAAGAGGATTGTCGAGCTCATATACCTGGTTGTTCTTAGTCAGCTGGCCCCTCAACCCCTTCTAAAGGAGCCTCACCAAAAATTCCCTCACAGAGGAGGGCCCTCCTCCAATTTCATCAATCTAGTGGATAGATAGCAGCCATAGACCTCTTCAGCATTGGGGGGGCTTCTGAGGACATCACTTTCTTCCCTAATGAGGCCCAGTGCTGCCTCCTCCGTCATCGTCCCCTTCCTGGGCCTTTTTGTTGTAAGGCGGAGGGGAGGCACCTGGGATTGGGTGAGGCTCCTGCTGGGCCTGCCCACTTTCTGGCTGACACTGGGTCCACCCACCTCCTGGATGACACTGGGCACGGCCTCCTCCTGCCTGACACTTTCCAGACCCTCCTCCTGGCTGAGCTCATCCTATGTATAAAAAAGGGACATAGTTTTAGTTTTTACTTCATCAATCACACACAATTTTTAGCTCATGACTTGCAAATTGAATGTTAATAAATAGAAAAAACTATTATTCTGACCCCAAATTTTTTGATTCTTGTCCCAAACATTTTTGGCCACTACTGTCAATTGATATGTAAATCTCTTTGTTTTAAATCATTCATTTGTTATCAATTATAACATCTAGTTAGCATCATTAATATTAGGACAATAAATATGTCTAAAAATAATATACCTGGCTCCAGCTGGGCACATCCACTTCTTTCAGGATGGAAGGCCCAGGTTGTTCCTGGTCAGCCTCTGCTGGGGTTGAGAAAGAAAGTGATTCCCTATCTTTAGTCTGGTCATCCAGAAACAAAAAAAAAAGTTTTTTGAAGTACCACAGCCTGGGTACATACACTTGCACTGCTGCTGCTCCTGATCTGAGTGATTTCTGGATCTTATTATGCTCCTTCTTATACATGTTCCTCAAGATCACAATTTTCTTTTCCAAAAACATGATGGTTGCATTGTGGACCCAAGTCTTCACAAATTCCAGAAGTTTCTCCAGCGCTGACCTCCTAGCTTGTTTATTATAATATAAGCTGTGTTTCACCTCCCACAAATTCCTCATCTCCTTGTATTTGTCTATGAAACTGGCCATGAATTCTGGGTCCTTAAAGTGATTCATAATTTCTGTAAGACAATACACAAGACAAAAACACTAATGTCTCATATACCTGGCTGTTCTCTCATAAACTCTCATAATCTTATCCCAATATAGGCCTCAATCTTGAGCTCTTATGCGTAGCTGTTCTCAGTCAGCTGGCCCCTCAACCCCTTCTAAAGGAGCCTCACCAAAAATTTCATCAATCTAGTGGCTAGATAGCAGCCATGGACCTCTTCAGTGTTGGGGGGGGGGGCTTCTGAGGACATCACGTATGCTTATATCCAACAAATAATATCCTTCTTATGATTATGAACCCTGCTTCAGAAAAAAAAGGCAATAGTAAAATTAGAATTTTTTTTTGGGGGGGGGGGGGGGGGTGCTTGAAATTGCATTTTCACCACAGATAATCCTCCAAAGGGCATAAAACAAAATTCACACTGGCTATGCTGGGTTATGTCATAAATGATTAAAAGTGCCTACAGTTTGTGCAGATAGGGTCTGACTCAGCAATTCTAAAATGTTAAATAAGAAAGGCGAATTAAACTTTTTTCAAACAACCAAAACATCCAATCTTTCATTTTTGACCTAGAGGAGGAATTATTTATGTTCTCCATATTTAATACAATTCTATTCTTTAACCTGTAGTTCTAGGAAGAGATAGAAAATGCATGTACTGCTAGTATTAAGTGGAATGAACTTGTTTTTTGGTATTCCATATTCAGTTCTTAAAGGTCAGTACAGGTCAAATGAATGTTTCACTTTTAAAAAGTTGATGGTGATTGTAAACAGCCAAACTGGGCAGCTGTCATTTCATATATAAATATGAGATGACAATTGCCTAATCCAGTTGTTTACATTATACCATGCTTTGTAAATACCGATAAACTGGAGTACATCCATGCAGACAAGACATTACTGCACAAAACTGCAGTAGATCAGCAGTGCTCAAATGCAGCTGAGGATCAAAAAATGATAAAAACATGTGTTTTATGTGTTTTATAATAAACAGTGCTTTAAATCTACTTATATCCATCTTCTTTTTCAGTTTTGTTCATCCTTTAAGTCTTTACATTTTAACTGGTCATTGCAGGCACTGTATTTTTCATCTGACTCCCATTGATGACATTTTACATAGTTAGGTTTAAAAAACTCCATTTAGTTCAAACCCTCCATATACCAAACCCTATACCCACAGTTGATCCAGAGGAAAGCAAAAACCCTTAATTAGTTTATTTCTATTTGCTCCAACAGGGAAGAAGTAAATGCCTTCCTTATCCCACAAAAGGCAATCCTAAATTCCCCAGATCAACAATCCATGATGCCCTTATCAATAAATGTTAATATACAGTTATATTTTGTGCAATGCATCCAGACCTTTTTTAAACAATCTACTGAGATGGGCAGAACTCATTCTTGAAAGAGTGTATTCCACATTTTCATAGTTCTTACTGTGAAGAAGACTTTCCATATGTGAAGGTGTAATCTTTTTTCCTCTAGATGTAAAGAGTGCTCCCTTGTCCTTTGTGATGGCCTTAAAGTGAATACCTGTAAACCAAGATCAATATATGGACTACTTATGTATTAATACATGGTGATTAGATCCCTCTTTAATCTCCTCTTCTCAAAAGAGAATAAATTCAGCTTATCTAATTGTTCCTCATACACTATGTTGGGACACCTGCCTTTACACACACATGATATTTAATGGCAGTCTTAGTCCGTAGAGTTCAATATTGAGTTGGCCCACCCTTTTCTGCTATAACAGCTACAACAACTTCTGGGAAGGCTTTCCACAAGGTTTAGGAGTGTTTGACCATTCTTCCAGAAGTGCATTTGTAAGGTTAGGCTGTCATGTACCTGGTATCAGAGCCCAACCATAGAAAGAGACCTCTCTTACAGCCCTGGCTCGGGAACCACTGGGGTTGCAACAGTGGTACGGGAGCACAGTGAGGTAAGAGCGCCTGTATGATCTGTGGTAGCTGATACAGATGAGTACAGAAGTTCCACCAGAAGGACTGGACTATAGCAGCAGTTGGAGGTGGTGGTTGCAGGTGTGGGTCAGTGACCCCTGGATCTAGGTGGAGACTGGATCAGGAACAGACTAAAGTAGAGTAAAGTAGAGTGAGACAAGCCGGGTCAGCATGGGTAATGGGTGGTAAATACAGCAGACAAAGAGTAGTCAGCAGACACGCAGTGGTTTGGCAATGGAAGATCTGCACGTTCAGAAATAGCAGAGTCAAGACAGGCTGGGCCAGGAGAGGAGAAGTCAGCAGTGGTCAAATGGAGCAGGATCAGGTAATCACAGCAGGTACAGGATAAGACTCAGGTAAAGCTGCAGATCAGATAGCACTGTACTAGCAGCTGCTGTCTTTTTAAAGGGGCACAGTGCGAAGCCGGGTTAGCATGCGTGCACATGCGCCCGTCTCGTGTTTCCGCGCACACGTGCCTGCCACATGTCTCTGCGCACGCACACATGCCGATGCCCGGTATGGCGCGCTCTCGTAGGAACATCTGCTGAGTATATGCCTTGCCACTCCTGCAATCCAGGATAGCCTCCACTTCGTATTCATCGTTCCCATCAATCAAAACAGGTTCCAGTGGTCTAGCTCCTCTGTCAGGGAAGGGATCAGGTACTGAAGGTTTCGGTAGCGAAACATGAAATATAGGATGTATTTTAAATTAGTCAGGTAGAAAGAAAGTTCATAACATACCTCATTTAACCTCTTCTTCACCGGGAAGGGACCAGTAAATTTGGGTGACAACTTTTTTGACAGACATTTCAACTTAAGATTGGTTGTAGAAAGCCATACCTGTAGGTTCAGCTCTCCTCTCCTTTTCTTAGCAAAAGCTTTTTTGTTGTCAGCTTGCGTGAGAAGAAGGCCACAGGCTGCATTAAGGCTTTGACCCCTTGACGTTGGGAAACAACTGCCCCTACTGCTGTTTCGGAGACATCCACTTCGAGGATAGCACAGGTCAGGGTGGCTGAGGATAGGAGCCAAGGTGAAAAGTTTCTGTAGCGTTTCGAAGGCACTCTGCGCCTCAGAATTCCAGCAGAATCGCAGGTTTTGTTTAGTTAGTTGTGTTATTGGGGTGATTGTGGCAGAGAACCCTTTAAGTTTGCAAAACCTACGAAGCGTTGTACCCCCTTTTTGTCTGTGTGTACAGTCCACTCCAGTATTGCGGACACCTTTTGGGGGTCCATTTCAGTTCCTGCTGTGGAAATTACTAATCCCAAAAACTGAATGCTCTGCCGCTCAAATTCACACTTCTCTGGTTTTGCATACACTTTATGTTGATGGAGTCGGCCTAGCATGATACTGACATGCTCTCTGTGTTGAACTAGGGACCCTGAGAAGATTAGGATATCGTCCAGATAGACAATTATGAAGAAGACATCATTAATAAAATGTTGGAAGGTGGCAGGGGTGTTGCAGAGCCCAAAGGGCATGACCAGATACTCAAAATGCCTGAATCTGGTACAAAAGGCCGTCTTCCACTCGTCCCCATCCCAAATATGTATCAGGTTATAAGCACCTCTTAAGTCCAGTTGTCAGGGCTGGCTTAGCCCTTCCTTCTCTGGGCTGGCTGCTCAGTTGTCAGCTAATTGCCAGGTCTCATCTCTCTCCACAGTTACCAGCTGTTCCTGATCCTGCTCGTCTGACCTGCCTACTTAAAGCTGTCCAGCTCACTTCATCTCTGACTTTGCCTTGGTCACATCATAAGAAACCATCTCCTGGGGTTCTGTTTAAAGACTGGCTTGGTGACATCCCTTCTGGCTCCTTATCCTGCTTGCTGTTGCTCTACTTGGATCCCTGACTTCTGGCCTGGCTGATTACCCGATCTGGTTATTGAACTCTGGACTGGCTGACTACTCGATCAGGTTACTGAACTCTGGCTATACTTTGACTACGCTTACTCTATTTACCTTTTTATTTTTTATTAAGAAACAAGTGTGATTTAATTGTACTTCTGTCTCGGTCTGGTTCATGGTTTCTGACACCAGTTTAGTAAAAATGAGTTCAGATCTCAATTTCTGGAATAACTCAGTCATTAGGGGCAGGGGATAGCGACTCTTAACCATAATTTTATTTAACTTCCGATAATCCACACAAGGACGGAGTGAGTGATGCTTTTTAGTTACGAAGAGTATCCCTGCGCCTGCCGGAGAGGTGGATGGGCGGATAAACCCCTTTTTGAGATTCTCATCAACATATTCTTTCAATGCCTCTTGTTCTCATTCCGACAATGGAAACACACGTCCAAACAGAATTGCAGCTCCGGGAAAGAGATCAATAGGACAGTCATATGGGCGGTGGGACTGCAAGGTATCTTCTCCTTGTTTGCTTAAAATATCAAGGTACTGGTGATAGGATTTAGATACAGACTGAAGAACATCTTGATTAGAGTCCATACAAAGTAGGGTTGCCGGTGTACTCAGAGGTTCTGGCAAGCAATGTCTTTGACAATATGGTGATAAAAACTTGATCTCCCCAGACAACCAGTTGATCTGAGGGTTACTGGAGCCAAGGGAGACCCAGGATGACAGGAAACAAGGGAGAAGTGATAGCATCAAGGCTCAGTAGGCGTCAAGGCTCCTTTATTTTGCACAGCTGCTTTAAATCAATATCAATGACATGGTGTTATTAGAGCTTTTTTATCTAAGGGAAGTTCCCAAAACCCGGCCCGTTGGGGGTACTTGAGAACTGAGGTTGAAACCACTGTTGTAAAGGACCTACATGCTCAGGCCTGACCTTTTTACTATTAATATATTTAAAGAATGTTTTAAAGTCCTACTCTTTTTTGCACCCTGTCATTTGTTTTGAATTTTTGGGATCCTGATTTCCTTTTCACATATTATGTATACATAAAAAGACACATATGTACAAAGACAAAACTACCAGGAACAGAACTAACATTAGATGTTCTTTTAGCAGGAGATGCAAGCAAAGGAAATATACTACAGTCCATGTGAGCAAACACACAAAGTAGAGATTACTTGTGTTATTTTGTACTGCATTGTGCTTTTAGAAAGATCAGAAGAAGAATAGAGCCTTGGAGGTATTGTAAACCTTTCTACCTGTACCTTGCGTTCTTCACCGGCATACGATGTTCATGATCATGTAGTTTCATGTCAGTCTTGTCATTTGTGGCTCTGTACACACAGCCTATAGTAGAGTAAATCTTCATATTTCTGTGTCAGAAATTTCTGTTTGTGTAGAAACATAAGGGTATTTAGCATGCCCAGGTTAATGCATGACCTCTGTCTGTAATGTGAGACCTGACACTTCCTGTGAAGAAACTTTATATATCACAATCCCTGGGTTTTTCAGTCTAGTATTGGTTTAGGTGGCGTACAATAATTATCTGAAACAGACACAAACAGGCAGAGCATGTACAGACACACAGAAAGCTCACTATGCAGCTGGAAGCTCTTTTTTTTTTTATCACATTAGCACTCCCACATCTTGTGACAGAGAGCAGATGGCATGCATTGGACACGGTGTGACCCAGAAAGCAACTTGTTGGCAAATAGGGACAAGGTCTCTGAAGCAATACATGGAAATAGGTGAATCAATCAGCCATGACCCTACAAACTGCAGCCACAATATGTGAGTCCATCAATACAGGGTAAAGCAAGCAAACAACACATGGAATATAACTACACCTATACCTAGGTTAAAACATACAGTATAGTGCTTACCTCCACAGGAGACACTTGATATGATGGTTTCTCTGTTCTACCACAACTCTTTGATCTGCTTAGTCCCCCACTGACATACTTTTTTATAAGCTAGAGGCTGCTCACACCTGTGTAACTTAAGAAAATAGGCGAGAAGCAACTTTATGGTAGATTAAATAAATAAATTATGATAAGGCAAGTTAAACAATGCATGAATCAGTAAACAAGCAACTGAACATGGGCCAGCCCCAATAAGATATACATCAACCTATAATATGGCATTTAACTAAATGAAACAAAATGTTAACTGATATGGACAGTGGGATATATATATAGTATAATGATCTTAACTAACCCAAAGAAATAGCTTTGCGTTCGCTCTACACATACAGCCCTAAAAGTGGATGGGTGTATGCATTCCTGAAAAAGGGTACCCTTGGAGGTGGTTATAAAGTACCTGGTGACTAATTAGCAGTATTATCCAGCTTTTGTTGGGATCTGTATGTAAGGTGGTGCACATGATGCTATCTCTTAAGACTGCACACAATGAATGCTTGATAGGCTGCTAAGTAAGGAGCAACCTCTATTTGCATTAACTATGAGCAGTAAGGAGTTAAACCCATCTGTTCCGCTTACCACTCGTGGTATACAATGGATTTAATTCAGTACATTTGGCAGTCTGTTGTCCCAGAAGACTCAGTCCTCATGAACAGATCCTCATGATCGGATCCCCACAGTAAAGTACTTAATCACGATCAAGGCCGCACAAGGCTCATTCATAATGTTCAGACTCTCACTGGCTCTTGCTGTAGGTGCATATGGCAATGGGTCCCCCCAGCTTTGGGTCCTAGCACACCGGGGGAGAACTTTCAATGTCTCCATCCTCAGCTCTGATCCTCACACTCTGTAATCACACAGAAGACAAAAATGGTATCCCGGACTCCACACATGCTCTGTTCTCCCTGGTGTAATGCACAGACCGGAGTAACAGGTCTGCATTCTCTCTCTCCTCACTGGACTGCCCTGATCTGTAGCTTAAAGGCCTGGGAAAAGCCAGTCCTCACCTCCTTCTGTCCACAGGGATTCCTGGACCTTGAAGTCCAAGCCCCAAAGCCTTCATTGACCAACACTCTGCCGGGACTACATGTTCCATGATCCTCCTCCGTGCCGCAACATCATCTCCTCTTCACAGGCTCCACTCCTGCCTGGAGGGAGGGGGTTGTGATATTTCAAACTTTGTTCACTTAACCTAGTGTGTCAGAGGGGCTGAAGTCATTGAGGAGGTCAAGGCAAAGAACAGAGAACCCATCCTATCCTGTGGCTCCTGCAGGGGCAGCACTACATAGCATGTTTCTATTCATTAAGAGGTTAATGAAAGTGCATTTTGTACCAAGCACAATGTCCATTTCGGACAAATCCTGCAATACACCTCTGAACTGAATACAGTGTTTTTTTCTTTAATATAAAGCTCTTTTTGTAGCACAAATTTTGTTTCCTAAGCCTTTCATCTGTCAATGCCAATCCTATATCTCACATTTATACCCATTTAAATCTTCAGTTACTACCTGAAGGATTTTCATACTTATAGTCAGCCATACACAGTCTAGCATATGGTACTGGATTATTCTCCATCATAATGCAGAGGTACTTTAGAAACTTTAAATTACTTTCAGAGAAAAGTTTTCTGTATTCTGTTGTATCTTACAGCATAGGTGATGCTTATTCTGCATTTCTAGACCTTAAATAACATATGGACACAGCCTATTACAATTTGAGTCCAGTTCCATTAAAACATCAACACAGTGAATCTGCCAATTTCTAAGCCCTTGTACACACGATCGGAGATTCCGACGGAATGTGTCCGATCGGAGCGTTTTGTCGGATATTCCGGCTGTGTGTGGTCTGCATCGTTTCCATTGGAATATCCGTCGGACCAAATTTTCCAACTTGCCGGAAATATTTTCAGACAAAATGCTCCAATCGGACATACTCCGATCATGTGTAGAGAATTCCGATCGGACAAAGTGCCACGCATGCTCAGATCAAATTCCTACATCAAAGCTATTCGCTACTAGTCTGAACGTAGTCCCATCGTAACGAAATTACGTCATCATGTTCTGAAAGATCGTATTAATCGACAACTTTGTCCGACCGTGTGTATGCAACAGTTTCGGACAAGATCCGTCGGACAAAATCCGACGGATTTGGTTGTCGGAATTTCCGACCGTGTGTACAAGGGCTAAGAATCCACACAGGCAACATAGGAAGTATAGAGTGTAAGAGTGTAATAGTACCTATTCTGTTAAACATGTACCCTAGTCTAATGCCGCATACACACGGATGTTTTTTTCCGACGGAGTTCCGCTGAAACGGTCTTGCCTACACACGATCATACCAAAATCCGACCATCTAGAACGCGGTGACGTACAACACATACAACAGGACTAGAAAAAGGAAGTTCAATAGCCAGTAGCCAATAGCTGCCGTCTTGTACTTGCTTCAGAGCATGCATCGGTTTTGGTCCATCGGAACAGCATACAGACGAACGGTTTTCCCGATAGGAATTGGTTCTGTCTGAAAGATTTAAAACATATTATATTTCTAGGTCCATCAGAATTTTCGTAAAAAAAAAGGCAGATGAGGCCCACACACGATTGGAATATCCGATGAAAAGATTCCGTATGACTTTTTCTGCCGGAAAGTCCGACCGTGTGTACGCCGCATTAGAAGCAATAGTTCACTGCAAACAAGGGCAGAGGTTATATCCAAAAATGTTAAAAGTGAAATCTGCAAGTTCTTGGCCACAGGGAAAATAAATGTTCAGGTTATATTTTTGGGTACAGCATGGAAATAAACACCAACATGGCCAACATGGCCTATCATTTTTAGGGGAACATGCAATCTACTGATTTGATTTCTTAGGGAAAAACAGTATTTCTAACCATAAAATCCAAAGCATCCATTGCCTGCTCCTCAAGAACATCAACCAACATGGACTTTTATACTAATTAATGCTGCCTAGCCTTGGACATAACCAGTACCAGGAATATTTGACCTGCACAGTGAAAAACAGCAACACCAACATGTATCTACATGTCTCTCATGTAGCTGTGAGAGTCTACTCCCATATCCAACTACAATCTAATGTTTGTGGGTCCCAATTGACCTGGCCCACTACTTCCAACGTACGTGCAAATACATCCACCGCACGCAAAGATACTCAAAGTGGCTTAAGAGTTTTGAGTTCCCAGAGTTCCTCTTTACATCAGAGGACAGGGATTACCGCTGGAGAATCAGAGGACAGGGACCCCTGGCAGGTCACTTGGCAGAGCTCCTTTCCCATCCCAGCACTGTATACAGCTCCCCCCGCACTACACAGGGCTGAAATCACATTCCTTTACACATAGTCCGTCAGTTTTCACAGGGTGTATCTGGCTTTTACATTTCCCTTCTGACCTGTGAAATTCTCTGGTCAGAACAGCAATGTAGTTGCAGTAGGCAGATACACCCTCTGCAGATCATGGCTAACTGGCTGTGTTGTAAAGGAAAGTGATTTCAGCCCTGCGGAGGAGGAACAGTATAGAGTGCTGTAATGGGAAAGGAGCTCAGCAGCTGGGCATAGCATGCAGGGTGGAGGGGGTGGTCAGGGGGCTTTGGGGGGGCAACATAGATCTGGGAGGGCCCCGAGGAGGTTTTAAGGGATTTGTTTTAGCAATTTCTGAAGCTTTTTCTGTCAGTGTTGGCAGGTGTTGGGGGAAGGTCACCTCCTGGAGGTGTGTGTCTTTTTCCCAGTTGTCAGGTAAGTGGGGTAAGTAGACATCCCCGGGTGGGGGGGGGGTACAGAGAATCCCAGCTGTTGACTAGGAGACACTGAGCAGTATCATACCTCCCCAGTGACATTGGTCCCATCAGTGTCACAGAACGGCACTCTCCTCCTCTTGCCTCGTTGAGCTCGGTTACCATTCCATGTTGCCAGCACACAGCACAGACACTTCCCCATCATGGGCTGTTCTCACCTCGTGCTCTTCTCCATTCAGGAATTGGCTCATAGCTTCTCCACAGCCAATGGGAACAGAGAAGTGTGACCTGTGGAGGGCAAAATAGAAGCCCAGTACTGGAGTGTGGCTGTGGGGCCCTAGGGCAGATCGAAGCTGGATTTTGTGGAGGATATGATAATATGACAGGGAGGCTGCAGGGGCCCCCTGGAGCTAGGGGGGCCCCTGCAACACTTTATGCTACGCCCATGTGTGCAAATCAAACCCCTGTATTTATTGCAAACTGTTAATCAGGATAATTCAGTTGTTTGCAGGCTGGTTGGGGAGTTGAGCTTTGGTTTTGTTAGTATTAAATGTATTAGCAGATTTAGATACACTGACAAATGTATGTGAAACAGCTCACATTTTTATAATCAGTTACAGCAACTTTTTTTTTCTTTTGAGATAAAGGTTTTGCATGAATAAATAAAAGCTGATTATTTTAATCACCCCGTCGGTGTTAAGCGGTTTGTCTCATCTATGTAAACTGATACATTCTTCTGGAGAGCTTGAGCTTGTGGACAACAATGAACTTGCTGGCTGGATTACTAGATGAAAATAGAAGAAAAAAAAACCAAAAAAGAAGACTAATGCAGTTATCATGTCTAAGAATTGGTAAGCTGCAATATAATAAATACATTGTTTAAATGTTACAAAGAATATAACAGAATATGTAAAAAGGAAATCAAGGCTGCAAAAACTCTAAATGAATGACAGATTGCAAAAGATTGTAGGACAAACCCCCAATTTTTTTTTCAAACATATTAATAGTAAAAAGGTCAGGTCTGGGCATGTTGGCCCTTTACAAAATAATGTAGAGTGGGTGACTGGGGACAAAGAGAAGGCCAATGTATTACATACTTTCTTCAGCTCTATGTATACAAAGGAGCGTGGGGGAAGTCATAACCATGATGGGTATAGTATTGACACAGCCCCAAATGATCCCGAATGGCTCAAAATTTATATGGTCCAGAAATATTTAGATGGCATAAAGGTAAAGCATCTGGACCAGATGGCATCCACCCAAGGATCCTTAAAGAATTTAACGTTTGACACAGTTCCCCACACACAGCTAGAGTGTAAGGTAAAGTCTACAAGCTTAGAAAGATCAGTTTGTAAATGGTAGAAAACTGGCTAAAAGGCCGTATTCAGAGAACAGTGGTGAATGATTCTTACTCTAGTCTAGGGTTGTTAGTGGTGTACCTCAAGGTTTAGTGTTGGAGCCCTTACTTTTTAATATATTTATAAATGATATAGGGTCTGGGATTAAAAGTACCATTTCAGTATTTGCAGATGACACCAAGCAGTGGAATAACATCCTTACAGGATGTCTCCAATTTACAAGCCGACCTCAATGCTCTGTTTCATTGGGCAACTATGTGGCAAATGAGGTTTAATGTTAATAAATGTAAAGTTATGCACTTGGGGGTAAGAATATGCATTCTTCTTACATGCTAGGTGGAGTACAACTGCGGGAATCCATAGTGGAGAAGAATCTGAGTGTTCTGGTAGATCATAAGCTTAACCACTTCAATACAGGGCACTTATACACCTTCCTGCCCAGACCAATTTTCAGCTTTCAACGCTGTCGCACTTTGAATGACAATTGCGCGGTCATGCTACACTGTACCCAAACTAAATTTTTATAATTTTGTTTCCACACACACAGATTTTTTTTGGTGGTATTTGCAATTGTATTCAGCCCACTTTGCTCTGATACCCCTAACTAAATTCTAGTGGAACCAAGAAGTTAGAAGTCACCTAATTGCTAAATAGAGTCCACCTGTGTGGAATTTAATCTCAGGGTAGGGTCTAGTATGGATTTTGGGGGGGACCCCACACTGTTATTTTTTAATCTTGGTGTGGAGTTCCCCTTAAAAACTATACCAGACCCAAAGGGCCTGGTATGGATTTTGGGGGGGAGCCTACACTTTTTTTTTCTTCTTAATTCTGTCATAGGGTTCACCTAAACCACTTTAATACACTGTATTATACTCTGCACTGCACTATACACCCTGCTCTGTATTAAATATACTACACTAACTGTGCTATATATTCTCCACTGTATTATCATGTATACTCTGAACTGTATTATATATACTACACAGACTGCACTATATACTCTGAACTGTATTATATATACTATACTGACTGCACTATATACAGGCGGTCCCTGGGTTACAAACATCCGACTTACAAACGACTCCTACTTACAAACAGAGGGAGACAACAGGAAGTGAGGAGAAATCTACCCCTAGGAAGGGAATCTCACTCCTGTAAGCGTCTAATTGGAAAAAGGGGTCTCCATTGAAGCTTTATGAATCCAAATATTACAGGGACAGAGTGAGGTGAAATATTCTAAACATGGACACAGACAGCATAACAAATGTTACAGGGGTGTTAACTCTGTCCTATGCCAGTGTTTCTCAACTCCAGTCCTCAAGGCCCCAACAGGTCATATTTTCAGGCTTTCCATGATTTTGCACAGGTGATTTGATCAGTTTCATTGACTTAGTAATTACCACAGCTGTTCATCTGAGGGAAATCTTGAAAAACATGACCTGTTGGGGCGCCTTGAGGACTGGAGTTGAGAAACACTGTCCTTAGCTAACCCCAAAAAAAAGTAAAAAAAAAAAAAAAAGATTTTTTGGCTGGTGTTTCTTTAAAAAAAATGTACCTGTTCCCACCTACATACAAATTCAACTTACAGCCCCAATTACTGCCTGTACTCTGAACTGAATTATATACTGTATATTACAGGGACTGCACTATATACTCTGAATTGTATTATATATACTACATGGACTGCACTATATACTCTGAACTGTATTATATATACTACACGGACTGCACTATATACTCTGAACTGTATTATATATATATATATATGTGTGTGTGTGTGTGTGTGCAGCAGACTGCATTATATACTCTCCACTGTATTACAGTATATATATGTAGTGGTACCCCCAGTAGGGGCTGCTAAGTATTGTGGCCCACCTGTCACCCTGCCTGGACCAGCATTCATTTCTCAGACACCCCAAGACAGAAAAACAATCCATGTGCTTGTTTTTTATGTTTTATTGAGGGATTTGAACTTAGATGAAGTATAGGAAGTATGGAATGCCCAATGGAATTTTGCAGAACTTGCTGAAACAACTATATACACTCCTCCTGCACATAGCTTCCTCTCTAATGTTCATTCCTCTCTCCTCCTGCACATCGCATCTTCTCTAATGTTCAGGCACAGCTAAAACAAAGTGGATAGGCTTGACACTGGCTCCACCAGGCCTTAGAAATTGCCCTTTGCAGGCAGGGACCATGGGCCCCTGTAGTGTAGAAAAATAGAGCATCTCTGGTGCTAGCTGTCCTACATGCAGCTACTGAGCCCAGTAAGCCATCTTCAGGCCCTGCCAGCCCTCCTGGCTGCAGCTGCCCTTCTCCACTGCCCATGACACCACAGTCCATACCTCTGGTTCTGCACCCATTACAGACTGCATCCTCCCTGTCCTCTCAGGCGTGCCTCTGAACTGTATTATATATAATACACGGACTGAACTATATACTCTGAACTGTATTATATATATTACATGGACTGCACTACATACTCTCCATTGTATTATATATACTACACAAACTACGCTATATACTCTTAACTGTATTATATATATACTACACTGACTGACTGCACACTACGCTAACTACCTGCCTAATCTTCATTCATTCACTATATACAGCCTTATATAGTGTGGGGCGTGGACTTAGCCCCTGAGCCATGATTGGCCAAAGGCACCCTGCCTTTGGGCAATCATTGCTCTCACAGCACATCGTGCTGTGATTGGCCAAAGCATGCAGGTCAGGTGCTTGCTTTGGCCAATCAGCAGTCATCAATGCACTGCAATCTCACATTGCAATATGGGATGCTCCATCATGGGCGAACTTGTGGCCCATATGTTCGTTTGTTCTATGAACAAACGAACAGCTGATGTTCGAGTCGAATTTAAGTTCAATTCGAACATCAAGCCCATCGCTACCTGCAGGTAAGCTTTATTATAAACGTACCTGTAGATAAAAGGAACAAAGCAGAGTTTACTACCACTTTAACCTATACCAAGGATCAAGAACATCAATGTCCATCTGTCTTGTGTATTGTGCATTTGGGTAAAACAGAAGCCTGTTACTGCTACCCCTAAGAGTAAATCTCTATCCCTGTCAACTTTTTTTTGTACCAGAGCTGTCTTCCATATGAAACAGACAACCACCATTCATATTTTGTAATTTATCAATATGCAGGTGTTATATGTATACAAATATCACTAAGTGCCAGTTTTCCAGTATGAGTCTATTACAACTGTTGCTTTGCTGAAATAATAATACTCTTTGTACTGTACATGTAGAAGAGCTCAGTGTTTCCAATACATTAACAGTGGAACAAGCTATAGTCACATCGTACTATTTCTTTTAATCTGTCTATACACTACCAACTATACAATGACATTTACACCAATAGATTATGGTGTTTTTCATTTTCTCTATTTTAATTCCTTAATATTTTATATGCTGTTTTGATTTATTTGTTCCTCAATGGGAGAATGTGTATTTCCTTTTACATCATTTATGACTATATAGATGGCCGAAAAATTATTTCCGGTCCAAAATGGTGGTATACACACTTCCTTTTCACCATTTAGGAGGAGTAAGATGGCGGAGTTACTACATCCGGCCTAGATTATCGTTTTTTTACCTTCTCCAAAATGGTCGTTCGGGCGTTTTTTACCTCTTTCAAAATGGTCATTCGGACGTTTCCGGTCCGATCGTTTCCGGTTTTTTCGTATATAAGTGTATCACGAACGGTCTAGCGTTATCCCAATGAAGAAGTCACGTGGTGACGTAACGCGTAGGGAGTGGCCGTAGGATATACCGGAACTAACGTAAGACTGGCGGTACACGCCAGATCTCTATCTGTTTGAACTTTCTTTTTAAATGTGAGAGTCCATTGCTTTCTCTTAATAAATTTATCTAGTTTTTGAAACCACTACACTATTGGAGTCCCCTCTCTCTCTCCCTTCCCTCCTTCCCTCTGTGTTCTCTTTAAGTTTTATACTACGAGGATACAAATGCTGCAGCATTACATACAAGAGGTTGAATTGGCCCTCTAGTGGCAGAAGTCTATACCACTTGGGAATTGTGCACAGGGAACTAAAAGGAGAAGTTTACTGGGATCATCTGTATTTTGCCTGATTATACCTGCTTGGAGGTGAGAGTTCTGAGAGCCTGATATTTTGGAACATTTGGTCCTGCTCTTTCTCAAGCTTTTTCACCATACACCTACACCTATTGGTGTATTTATTTGTATTAGTTTTCCATTGACTTCTGTTTTTCACATTTACATATATCATCCTATTTTTTCAGTGGCACGATTTGCGCAGGACTTTTCATTTTTATTCATTTATGTGATAGTTTGTGTTTACTATTTTTTGTCCCGCTGCATTTTTGTAATATTTAGCAGCACTTGCACTTTCTTCATCCCACAGGTCGTTTTATTATACTTTGTAATATTTTCCATTTTTTATGCACATAGATTTATTTCACGTTTAGCACTTAGTGGCGCGAGGGTCCATTTTTCACATTTCAGATTATGGTGTCCGTTTATGAAGCAGTGATCAGTGGAGATCCAGAGGATCGCCGCTGATCACAGCCCATAAACAGTTTATAAACCAGAGATAATCAGGGGAGAAGTGTATGAACTTGTTCTCCCGCCGATTATCTCCGCACACTGAGAATCCTCATTGAATGACACAGTAACGGTCACTTTATGAAGCTGCGATCTCAGGGCTTCACTGGTGATCTGTGTCAGAATTCACACTCCCCGATTCACCAGCTCAGAGGTGGAGAACCGGGGAGTGAAGAGGAAATCTGGGGGGATCTGAGGGGGAAAGAGGAAGATGATTAACTTCCTTATGCCTCGTTCAGACCCCCCAACACTGTAACCATGTCCCCCTGTCATATTTATGTGTATACATATATATACATATATATATATATATATATATAATGTGTATATGTATATATATATATATAATTTGTGTGTATATACATGTATGTATAATGTCTGTGTGTGTATACATGTATATATTATGTAGGGGAACTCTTTATTTCACTAACATTAATCACACCGTGTGTCAGTGTATTGAGCTGTGATAATTTATCACTGCTTAATATATTGACATCTCTGTGTATCAGTGAATTTCTAATACTGTAATCTCGTAAAGTCTCACGAGATTCCAGTATTAGGGGCCGTTCTCCAGTGTAAGAAGCGTTTGTAGATCGCTTCACTCCTCCAAGGGTGAAGCGATCTACTCCGCTTCATAAAGTGGCACACAGAGGAGAAAGATCTCCTTTGTGAATGCCGGAGAATGAAGCAGTGAATAGATTTCACTGCTTCATAAAAGGACACCTATGTACTGTATAATTCTATTGCACATTCATACAATATGACAGTCATGGTAGAAGCGTTTACACAATGACAACGTAAATAGCATCTTACTACAATGCATTTTCACTTTGTCTCCTTTGTCTCTCTAGCTGCAAACAAAAGTGTATCCTACTATAATAGGCATATTTTGTATTGCATATACAGCATCTCACAAAAGTGAGTACACCCCTCACATTTTCGTAAATATTTTATTATATCTTTTTCATGTGACAACACTGAAGAATATACACTTTGCTACAATGTAGTACTTAGTGTAGTGTGCAGTGAGTGTACAGCTTGTTTAACAGTGTACATTTCCTGACCCCTCAAAATAACTCAACACACAGCCATTAATGTCTAAACTGCTGGCAACAAAAGTGGGTACAGCCCTAACTGAAAATGTCTAAATTGGGCCCAATTACCCATTTTCCCTCCTCTGTGTCATGTGACTCTTTAGTGCAGGGATCTCAAACTGGTGGCCCTCCAGCTGTTGCAAAACTACAAGTCCCATGAGGCATTGCAAGGCTGACAGTTACAATCATGGTTACCACAGGCAGAGGCACGATGGGACTTGTAGTTTTGCAACAGCTGGAGGGCCGCCAGTTTGAGACCCCTGCTTTAGTGTTACAAGGTCTCTGGTGTGAATGGGGAGCAGGTGTGTTAGATTTGGTGTTATCACTCTCACTCTCTCATACTGGTAACTGGAAGTTCAACATGGTACCTCATGGCAAAGAACTCTCTGAGGATCTGAAAAAAAGAAATGTTGCTCTACATAAAGATGGCCTAGGCTATAAGAAGATTGCTAAGACCCTGAAACTGAGCTGCAGCACAATGGCCAAGACAATACAGCAGTTTAAAAGGACAGGTTCCACTCAGAACAGGCCTCACCATGGTCGACCAAAGAAATTGAGTGCACGTACTCAGCATCATATCAAGAGGTTGTCTTTGGCAAATAGACGTATGAATGCTGGCAGCATTGCTACAGAGGTTGAAGGGGTGGGGGGTCAGCCTGTCAGTGCTCAAACCATATGCCGTACATTGCATCAAATTGGTCTGCACCGCTGTCCTCCCAGAAGGAAAGATTAAGATAATGCACAAGAAAGCACGCAAACAGTTTGCTGAAGACAAGCAGACTAAGGATTACTGGAACCATGTCCTATGGTCCGATGAGACCAAGATAGATAAACGTATTTGGTTCAGATGGTGTCAAGCGTGTGTGGCGGCAACCAGGTGAGGAGTACAAAGACAAGTGTGTCTTGCCTACTGTCAAGCATGTTGGTGTGAGTGTCATGGTCTGGGGCTGCATGAGTGCTGCTGGCACTGGGGAGCTACAGTTCATTTAGGGAAACATGAATGCCAACATGTACTGTAACATACTGAAGCAGAGCATGATCCCCTCCCTTCAGAGACTGGGCTGCAGGGCAGTATTCCAACATGATAACAATCACAAACACACCTCCAAGACGACCACTGCCTTGCTAAAGAAGTTGAGGGTAAAGGTGATGGACTGGCCAAGCATGTCTCCAGACCTAAACCCTATTGAGCATCTGTGGGGCATTCTGAAACAGAAGGTGGAGGAGCGTAAGGTCTCTAACATTCACCAGCTCCATGATGTCATCATGGAGGAATGGAAGAGGACTCCAGTGGACCTGTGAAGCTCTGGTGAACTTTGTGCCCAAGAGGATTAAGGCAGTGCCAGAAAATAATGGCAGCCACACAAAATATTGACACTTTTGGCCCAATTTGGACATTTTCACTTAGGGGTGTACTCACTTTTTTTGCCTGTGATTTAGACGTCAATGGCTGTGTGTTGAGTTATTTTGAGGGGACAACAAATTTACACTGTTATGCAAGATGTACACTCACTACTTTACATTCTAGCAAAGTGTGATTTCTTCAGTGTTGTCACATGAAAAGATAAAATTAAATATTTACAAAAATGTGAGATACTGTATATTACCATGTTGCCCATATATAGCAGGAAACCCATTTGTCTGTATGCTGGTCCAATAGGCCAAATACGATGCAAGGGCAGCTACAGCACCTGCCCGCGAGAATGTTTCCAGGGCGATCCTATCGCGCTGGTTCTCGGCTGCAGGTAGTACATCTCGAGCTCGCTGCAATAGGAAAAACACATTTTCCTATTGCAGCGAGAGAGAGGCGACAATGTCCCTTAGGTCTGGTATGGATTTTAAGGGGAACCAGGCCACATGCCCTCAACATGGGGGGTGGGTGCTTTGGGGAAGGGGGCGCTCTGCGGGCCTCCCACCCCAAAGCACTTTGTCCCCATGTTGATGAGGACAAGGGCCTCTTCCTGACAACCCTGGCTGTTGGTTGTCGGGGTCTGTGGGTGGGGGCTTATCAGAATACGGGAGCCCCCCTTAAATAAGATGTCCCCCAGATCCCGGCCCCTCCACCCTATGTGAATAAGTATGGGGTACATCGTACCCCTACCCATTCACCCGAGGGAAAGAAAGTCAATAAAAAAACACACTAGACAGGTTGTTAAAGTAGTTTATTAGGCAGCTCCGGGGGTCTCTTCCGTCTTCGGGGGTCTTTTCCAACTCCTCCACTCTCTCCAGCCTCTTCTCCCGCTCTCTGATTCTTCTACTGCTCTCCGATTCTGCTCCCCGACTCCTCCGCTGTCTTCTACTCTTTTGCCGCTCTTTTGCTAGCGGTGACCCAGTCTCTTCTGTTGTCTTCTTCCCTCTTCTCTTTTTCCGATGTTGACACAATGCTTTCTCCTGCTGTAATGCTGTGTACACGGTGCACAACGACTTATATAGGCATGGAGCGGGGTCACCGGGTGATGTCCCCGCCCCTTATGATGGCACAGCCCCAGCATTCCCCGGGCGGTGACGTCATAAGGGGCGGGGTCCTGGGACAGAAGAGACCGGGCCACTGCTAGCAAAAAAGCGGCAAAAGAGCAGAAGATAGCTGAGGAGCCCGGGAGAAGAATCGGGGAGTGGGAGAAGAATCGGAGAGTGGGAGAAGAGGCTGCAGAGTGGGAGAAGAACCAGAGACTGGGAGAGAAGGCCGGAGAGCAGGAGAAGAGGCTGGAGAAAGTGGAGGAGTCAAAAGAGACCCCCGAAGACGGAAGAGAACCCCGGAGCTGCCAAATAAACTACTTTAAAAACCTGTCCAGTGTGTTTTTTTGTTGACTTTCTTCCCCCAGGTGAATGGGTAGGGATACGAGGTACCCCATACTTATTTACATAGGGTGGGGGGCCGGGATCTGGGGGCCCTCTTATTAAAGGGGGCTCCCGGATTCTGATAAGCCCCCACACCCACAGACCCCAACAACCAACAGCCAGGGTTGTTGGGAAGAGGCCCTTGTCCTCATCAACATGGGGATAAGGTGCTTTGGGGTGGGGGGCCCGCAGAGCACCCCCTTCCCCAAAGCACTCATCCCCATGTTGAGGGCATGTGGCCTTGTACGGTTCAGAAGAGGGGGGCGTTCGCTCGTCCCCACCCCCTTTCCTGACTGGCCGGGCTGCGTGCTCGGATAAGGGTCTGGTATGAACCCTGGGGGGACCCCCACACCATTTTTTCTGCGTAGGGGGTTCCCCTTAAAATGCATACCAGGCGACAGGGCTCGCAAGGTGTCAATCTCGCCGATAAAAGCGAGATTGACTTCCTTTTCTAGTCCTGTCGTAACTCACCACGTTCAAAATGAACGGACTTTAGTCCATGTGTGGACAAGTCTGTTCATTTGGAAGACCATCTTAACTCCGTCGAAAGTCCGTCGAGAAGACCGGCGGAACCTAGTCTACCGGGAAGTCCAATCATGTGTGGGCAAGTCCGTTCGTTCGAAAAGTCTGTTGGAACTCCGCCGGAAGTCCATTGGACCTAGTCTGCTGGAAAGTCCGGTGTACGTGACATTAGTGTTGGTTTTCCAGCAGAATTTCTCTTGAATGAAGTGATGTTTGCAGCATGGGTGCCAGAAATGGCGAGTATACACTCTCTTCTTTTACCTGTAACAGGGGTTTTAATATTTCTTTTTAGTACAGGGTGACTTTAATACCAACGCTTTTAGGAGATAATTACACAGAAATCCAGATAATGCTTTCAGAATCTTTTACTCATGGCTGCACATAAAGTATCTAGCAAAAGTGAGTACACCTCTCACATGTTTGTAAATATTGTATTATATATTTTCATATGACAACACTGAAGAAATTACACTTTGCTACAATGTAAAGTAATGAGTGTACAGCATGATAATGACCCCAAACACACATCCAAGACAACCACTGTAAGGGTTAATTCTGTGTCTAGGGTGGTCCTTTCAACCTCTCAGACCTTAGATCCAATGTATTGTATAAATTCAGAGCGCTCTGGAATCAATTCTCAAAGGACAAATAAATTCACACACACACCATGGCGTCCTTCGAGAACTAATTGTATTGAGATTTTACAAAGCAAATAATATAGGGTATTTTACGTCATACAGAATAAGACATGCGCAGTAGACATCAAGACAATTACAGCTGGTCAAGACAAAAACGCTATTGTTCTTTGTTCTAAGCTAGCTGAATTAATATAAGAAAAGATACATAATTCCTTCTGTAGCTAAAAGATGCTGAGAAACAGTGTGAAGGTTATAGATAAGTGTGTGAGAACACACGGGTTAGAAGAATCTCATGTTGAGACAGTTATCTGAGAAGTTAAAGGGGTGTTCAAACTGTACATATTGTGAAATGGAAGTTTGTGAATATTAAGATGGCTGACAGAAACAAGATGGATGCTTAGCATAACCTTTCAACCCCCTCTTTAAGTCATGGAATGACTTCTACAGATCCGCAGCCTCCTGAAATCTACGGTTCTTGCTACGTTTGTTATATTCTTTTACATAAAGCTGCAGATATTGTGTATATGCGTGAGAAGGTTGGTCTGGTGTAGTACACTTGCTAATACAAAGTAGAATAAGCTTGAAAATCAAGTAGCCTATCAATCCTAACAATAGTACTATGATAATCATAATCACTATGTCCTTTAACCATGAAAACATTCCACCTAAACCCAAACTAGAAAAGGGGTTCCATCCATAATTACCTATGTCCCTTGCTTGTTTCATTAATTCATTTACCTGTGTTCGGTGTTGACTAATAACATCATAGTAGTCTGGGATTTCCAGGCTGGTATTGTGAAACCATGTACAACATTCATAATCTTGGGTCATTTCGCATAAACCTGTCAGAGCTGCACTCATGCTTTCAATAGCTAATTCGTGTAACTCTAGTTGTCTTCTAATTGCTTTGAGCTCGACATTGAGTAGTCCTATATCTTGGGAGTTTTTTTCCATAACATAATTTATTAGACTAGTGTAGTTATTTAATTTGTCCATCATGGTTATGCCCCATCCTGTCCAGGATGGAAACCATGTCCATGACTTATCTGAAGTAGAAAACATAGGTGGGGCTTCTCTCTTGTATTTATAAGTTAACCTATGTACTGGACTTGAAGTAACTTTTATGTGATGTTCCTGATTCTGGCCTAGGGCTGACATGACTGGTACCAACTGTGCTAAATAACACCATCCTTTCACTCCTGCGGGGATCCATGGGTAACAAATTTTAGCACAGCATACATATGTATTGTTTCCCAATGAAAAACTTCTTAGAGAACTACGTTGGGGCTCAGTTCCAGCCTCAAATGCAGCACTAACAAGTTTACTCACAAGTATCCCAGAGGTTGTGTTCCTGTATGTAGTAAGTTCACTAATGGTGTTGTTAAGGGATTGATTTTTGTAACTACACATATGACCTATGATAATGTTACTGGTGTGGAAGGGAATACCCTTTGAAATGTTAAATACAGACTTGGAACACATACCTATTCCGTTGGATGTATTGCCTAACTGAACACACCACTCGGGTTCATGTGTCTTTCCTAAAGTGTAAAACATAATACTCTGATTGCGGTACTCTTCCGAGACATTCTTAATACTTAAGACTAGAGTATTTTCCAATAATGACTTGAGGTTCAGAGGGACAGCTAAGAGTGGGATTTTAACAGTTTCTGGGTGCAACTTACTACAAATCCAGCATTTTTCATATCCTGACTTTCTAGCGTAAGCATATTTAAATTTTAACAGTAACATTTTTCCAGAAAAACTTGTTTCTTTGATCAATTCATTAGAGACATCTCTTTTACTGCGATTTCTGAGGTGAAAGTCAGTATGGTTGGTGTGTATTTCGCTTTTACCACATATGAGTTTCAAGGCACCTAAGTCTTCAGGATGAAAAATACAGTTAGTTATTATCCACACTGGGACAAAGATCAGAAGTAGAAACATCACCAGAAGGCAAAGGCCTTCCCAGAAGTCTGTGGTGAAATGAGTGACATCACTGTCCTTTATGTCTGTGCTTGTCTTTTGAGGACTTAAAACACCTGCTTCACCTCTTTTCAGCCTTTCTTGGATTCCTGGGCTTAGATCAACCTTCTTTACTCTGCTGGCATGGATCCAAGTAGGACTTTCCTCTGTAAGGATGGCGGTCCTGGTGACGGCTACCACTTTGGTCACTGGTCCGAATGGAACCTCTTGCGGCTTTCGACCTTTCTGAAGCCTCTGGACCACAACTTGATCACCGACCTGGAACGGGTGGGTTGGTACCTGTGAAGAAGAAGGAGAGGTGCGAGCAACTCTTCTTTCGACAATATCAAGAGTTTCAATCAGTTTCTTTACATATTCCTCCTGTATTTGTTCCAAATCACCTTTCTCTACCATCAAGGGATGATTAGCCCACGGTGTGGGGAATGGCCTACCCATGAGTACCTCAAAGGGGGAATAACCCGTCACACTGTGAGGGGTCATTCTGATTTCAGCCAATACAGCTGGGAGAACTTTTTTCCACTTGCCAAAATTCCCACCCGTAGCTTTCCTTATCCTGTCTTTAATTGTTCTATTCATTCTTTCTACAATTCCTGAACTCTGTGGATGGTAGGGGAGGTGAAATTTCCAGTCTATTTTTAGTACTTTTACAAGATCTTGGCATATTTTAGCTGTGAAAGCTGGGCCATTGTCTGAATTTATTTGCAATGGACACCCCCATCTAGGAATAATTTCCTGTGTGAGGATCTTCACTACAGTTTGTGCGTTTTCATTGTTGGTGACAAAAATTTCGGGCCAGCGTGACACTATGTCCACGACAACCAAAAGATATTGTTGTTTCTTTCCTTCTTTGGGCATATGTGTAAAGTCTATCTGTAAATGGGTAAACGGTGTTGTTGGGTACTCAAGATGTTCATGCTTTGATTTCTTTGGGTTTGTTGGATTGTTCCTAATGCAAGTGACACATCTCCTTACAAAAGCTTTGACTAGATTAGGTAATCCTGCAATGAAAAAATCCGCATCTAGAAGTTCACATGTGGCATGCCATCCCTTGTGACCCAGTCCATGGTATTGTGCAATGAACAGGGGGGCGCTAGCAACAGGAATACACGGCTTCCCCTCTTTGAAGATTAATCCTGTTTTAGGATCCTTTTGTATCATCCCATCACAGTTCCATTGCGCAATATCATCAGGGGTGGCAAAAGCTTGCAGTTCCGTGAGCCAATGTGTCTCTTTCAGGGAACATGGCTGAGGTGTCAGCATGGGCATTTGAATGTTTGCCTTTTGTGTAGATGCAGCTTCTTTAGCTATTCTGTCAGCTAGTGCATCACCTTTGGCTATATCAGTCATTTGGCCTGTATGTGCCTTACAGTGCATGATAGCTAGTTTTGAAGGCAACTGAATTGCATCTAGTAATGCTGTGACTAGGTCAGAGTGTGAGATGCTCTTTCCATCTGCTGCCACATATCCTCTGCGAAGCCATATTACACCATGGTCCCAAACCACACCATGAGCATACCTGGAATCAGTGTAAATGTTTACCTCTTTTCCTGCAAACAGCTGGCATACACGGGTTAATGCTATCAATTCAGCAGCTTGTGCAGACTGATAGGGTACTGCATTGGCCTCGAGGACAGTATCCGGCAGTTGGACAACAGCATATCCTGCATGATAGACATTATCACTTGGTCTGCTGCAAGAGCCATCAACAAAAACTGTTTGTGCAGTAGGAATTGGTACTGAAAGCATATCTGCTCTAGGTGAAGTGTCCTGATGTATTGATTGTGTACAGTCATGAGGTGGTGGTAAGTCATCCTGTTCTCCTTTAAGACCTAATAAGGCATTCAAAATTGGAGCTGGGCCAGAGTTTATGTTTGAACTTTTTATTTTCAGGTTTGGATTGGACAGGAGGATGACTTCATACCCACTCAATCTTTGTGCTGACATATGCTGAGTATGTAATGTTTTGAGGAGTGTGGTAACGCTGTGTGAGGTGTATAAAGTAGTGTTATGGCCCAAGGTAAATGGTGCTGTCAACTCTACAACCATAGAACAAAAAGCCAACGCTTCAAGCTTCAACGAGACAAGCAGGCATGCCTTGCACCTGTACTGGAACCACCTTTGAGAAAAAAGCTACAGGGCGCAGTCTCCCACCATGTTCCTGGGCCAGTACTCCTGCCATGGTTCTGCAATTTTCCCTAGCAAACAAGTGAAACATTTTGCTAAAATCAGGGAGGCCGAGGCTCGGGCTGGTAACCATTGCACTTTTCAACATGGTAAAAGCATTTAACATTTCATCAGACCATTTTACAATATCAGAAATTTCAGAGAGGGTTGCTTGTCTCAATATATTGTCATAGAAAGAGCAGTCAGGTATCCATTGGCGGCAGTAACCAATCATTCCAAGAAAGGTTAGCAGGTCTTTCTTGGTAAGTGGGCGGGGCAGACCCACTATAGCAACAATTCTTTTGTGACTGACTTTCCTAACTCCCGGAGACAGCACAAACCCTAGGTACTCAACCTCCTGTTTACACCATTGTAATTTTTTCTTAGACACTTTGTGACCACACGTATGTAACCATTTCAATAAGGATAGGCTATCAGCTCGGCAGTCCTCCTCTGAAGAACTACAAATCAAAAGATCATCAACATATTGCAACAGTACAGAACCATGAGGGGCAGTCCAAGGCCTGAGGGTGGCTTGGAGTACTATAGAATAGACCACAGGTGAGTCTATATATCCCTGGGGCATTCTACACCAGGTAAACTGGCGATTGTGTTGGTCAATCGACACAGTAAAAGCAAAGAGTGGCCTTGTCTCCTTGTCTACAAGGACAGAGAAAAAAGCATTCTTTAAATCAATCACAGTAAAACATTTGGCTGTTGCTGGAATGGAGGACAGCAGAGATGGAACATCAGGTACAATGGGTGCTATTGGGACTATGAGGTCATTTATGGCCCTCAAGTCCTGTACAAATCTGAAGGAGCCATCCGGCTTCTTTACAGGGTTAACAGGTGTGTTGTATGGAGAAATAATTTCCTCCAGGATTCCATCCTGCAGAAACTTTTTCACCATTGGCACTATGCCATCCATCTTTTCTTTAGAGAGTGGATACTGTTTGTGATAGATAGGAAATGCACCTTCTTTGAGAGTGGCCTTGTATGGTGTGCATGAAATAAGTCCTACATCCAGATCTGATGTAGACCAGACCTGGGGGTCTATATCCTCAAAATCTTCTTCACTATTTTGTTGTGACAGCATCAATGAACCTGGTTTGCATGCTACTATAGTGATTTTATCTGAGGAAATGTCTAGACCTCCTTCTGAGTTGGTTCTAATTGTGATTCCTAGTGGCCCAAACAAGTCTCTTCCCAACAAATTTACAGGACACCTTGGTATTATCCTGAAAGAATGTGTGCATATGGTGTACCCTTCATCATCTTCTATTGGTAGGGGTGGAGTCCTATATGTTTTTGTCAGTATCCCATTAATTCCCAAAGAGGGTTCCGCTGGTTCCCATTTGCCTCTGAAATGATCTTCACAAACAGTACTCCTAGTGGCCCCGCTATCAACAAGATAGGGGAGGAGTCTCCCATTTATTGAAATAGCAACCATTGGACTGTCAGTGAAATCATCTGAGACAAAAGGAAAAGCTGGGACACTACCCTCCGGGCCCCATCATTGTTGTTGATTTCCCCATTTGATTGGAAATGTTGGACCTTGTTGGATGGATGCCTGTGGTTGTTGTGTCTGGTTAGGGACAGAGCTGGAATCGGGAGTCTGAGAAGGGGTGGGGTGAGGACACTGACTCACCCAGTGATCCTCAGCACCGCAATTGAAACATCCATTGTTTCTAGAGCGACTCATCCCTCTTCCATTTCTGCCTCTAAATCTGCCTCTAAAATTTCCTCTGCCTCTAAAGTTCCCCTTCGTATTCCCTTGGAAATTTTGTGAGGCAGGAGACGGCTTTGGTATTTCAAAACAGCCCGCTGCATCTTTCTGTGAAAGAGCTTTACCAAAGTCAGTTCTAGAAAGTGTTGACCATTCAGTAATCATTTGTTTGACTGGGACCACTAAATGGGGTTTGAGATTACCCAGGAAAGTCTGGATCAATAATGGATCCAAAGTTGTCAGAATGCCCAAACCGGCTTTCTGTCCATCCTGCCATATGGTCCACCTAAGGGTTAACTAGGCATTGCTCCGTTTCATTTTCCTATGAAAGCAAAACAATTTATTTGCTTGACTGCCACCTAGCGGTGCAGACAATCAGACAATTAGGCAATACCTCAACCTAGATTCCTTTAACAAAAACTATCAGTACTGTCCGTGACACTTTTTTGTACTAATACAGCTACAATCACTTCAAGACTGTAACAGAATAAATTTGGAACAAGTTCAAGAGTATTTCAGACATACAATAAACACACAATCTTGCTCATGGAGCTGCCGTTTTGTTTCAGACAAATTTAAACCACAGATGAATTTAACTTGCAATGTACATTAATCTGTTTACCTTTCACAAAATAGCTTTACCCAAATTGTAACTTTATAACCTCCGGGAATACTACTCACCAAGTATGCCTTTTGGTTCTGGAAACAAAATAGCAGTCCACATATACACACTCAGCGCAATTCATTCAGCGTGATACTTTTAAAGCAAAGCAGTTATACAATCATACACAAAGTTTACACAATACATTGATCATCAGTCACCAGTTCTGTACCGAACAGAACGAAAACTCTAGAGTACTCTGTAAATTTTTCCTAGGTCCCCAAAACCTATTCTTCTAAGATCGCCAAGATCTTTTCTTTTAAGGTCACCAAAACCTTTACAAGTGTCCCCAAAACACTATATGACCTCCAAGGTCATGACCGGTCAACTTATGTATACTTATGAGAGGTTCTATAACCCAACAGCAATCTCTGTGGGATGGAAGCCAAGTCACACACCTGACACCTGGACTGCGGCAAGTCAATTTCACTCAATAAGAATAGAATTCACTTACCGAGCCGTTAGTAGCTTTCCAAGTCCGTTAAGGGTTAACATCCATCCCGGGACGAGCTCCCAGTTCTGTTAGGGTTAATTCTGTGTCTTGGGTGGTCCTTTCAACCTCTCAGACCTTAGATCCAATGTATTGTATAAATTCAGAGCGCTCTGGAATCAATTCTCAAAGGACAAATAAATTCACACACACACCATGGCGTCCTTCGAGAACTAATTGTATTGAGATTTTACAAAGCAAATAATATAGGGTATTTTACGTCATACAGAATAAGACATGCGCAGTAGACATCAAGACAATTACAGCTGGTCAAGACAAAAACGCTATTGTTCTTTGTTCTAAGCTAGCTGAATTAATATAAGAAAAGATACATAATTCCTTCTGTAGCTAAAAGATGCTGAGAAACAGTGTGAAGGTTATAGATAAGTGTGTGAGAACACACGGGTTAGAAGAATCTCATGTTGAGACAGTTATCTGAGAAGTTAACGGGGTGTTCAAACTGTACATATTGTGAAATGGAAGTTTGTGAATATTAAGATGGCTGACAGAAACAAGATGGATGCTTAGCATAACCTTTCAACCACTGCATTGGAAGAGGACTCCAGTGGCAACCTGTGAAGCTCTGGTGAACTCCATGCCCAAGGGGGTTAAGGCAGCAATAGAAAATAATGGTGGCCACACAAAATATTGACACTTTGGGCCCAATTTGGACATTTTCCCTTAGGGGTGTACTCACTTTTGTTGCCAGCAGTTCAGACATTAATGGCTGTGTGTTGAGTTATTTTGAGGGGACAGGTTATTTACACTGTTATACAAGCTGTATACTCACTACTTTACATTGTAGCAAAGTGTTATTTCTTTAGTGTTTTCTATATAAACAGCATATATTTCCAGAACAGGCAAGGTTGAGTTGGAGTGGTGACAGGTACAGGGACAGGTGTGTAGAGGGCATGTGTGTGGCAGAGTTGTGAGAGGGAGGGAGTTTGGTGTTTTGACATAGTAGTGATAGAAAAGGGGGGAAGAGAGTATTGTATCATGTTGAGAATGGGGGGTGATGGGAGGCATTTTGCAGAATGGTGATAGTGTGGAGGGGAGGTTGTCAATGTTGAAAGCAGTGACAGTGTGTTGATAGTAAGTAGGGGGTTTGGCAGAGTTGTGAGAGAGAAAGTGGGTGTGGAAGAGTGGTGGGGAGGGGTCAACATACTGGTGATAGAAAAGGGATTTGGGAGGGGGGGCAGTCTGTAGAGTCATGATACTGGTGGGGAGTAGGGATGAGCCAAACACCCCCCGGTTCAGTTCGCACCAGAACTTTCGAGCGGACCGAAAATGTTTGCAAACTTTAGGACTCCATTGAAGTCTATGGGACTCGAACGTTTGAAATAAAAAGTGCTAATTTTAATGGCTAATATGCAAGATATTGTCCTAAAAAGGGTTTGGGGACCTGGCTCCTGCCCCAGGGGACATGGGTCAATGGCAAATTTTTTTTTAAAACGGACGTTATTTCAGGAGCACTGATTTTAATGACGATTAAAGTGAAAAAAAAAGTGAAACATTCCTTTAAATATCGTGCTTGGGGGGTGTCTATAGTATGCCTGTGAAGTGGCACGTGTTTCCCATGTTTAGAACAGTCCCTGCACAAAATGACATTTAACAGAAAAAAAGTCATTTAAAACTGCTTGCGGTTTTAATGTAATATCTGGTTCCGGCAATACGGATAAAAATCATTGAGAAAAATGGCATGGGTAGCCCCCCTGCCCATTACCAGCCCCTTTGGGTCTTGTACGGATATTAAGGGGAACCCCGTACCCAAATTAAAAAAAGGAAAGGAGCGGGGCCCCCAGGCCCTATATACTCAGCACAGCAGTATACAGGCGTTGCGAACAAGACAGGGACTGTCATGGTTATGCAGTGATCCTCCTGTTTGCTTACCTCCCCTCATGTGTTCAGATTAAGAGGCCAGCCACTTCCACCTGGTGGTTTTTATAACCTCTCCTCTAAGCATGGCTCCACCCCAGGCCCATCAGGGAACCTTTATTAACCTGTGCACTGCAAGCCAACAGTGCTGATCAACCATTGTGTATTCCTTTGTGTGTTCAGCTTCCTGCTTCCTACTTCCTGCCGTGTGCTCTTCTGTTGTTCCGTTTCCGACTTTGGCATGTCTTTGACTATCCCTGTTTGCCTGTGATCCTGACCTTTTGGCGTGTCCCTGACTATTTCTCTCTGCTTGTGTCCCTCACCATCCCTATCCTCCTGTCGCCTACTGTGGTTGTGAGCTGGGGGACCCTGGGGGTCGCGACCTGGAGCCAGTTGCAGCCAAGTCCATCCTCACCACTCGAGGCTCTGGTGAACACCTGCTGGCTCTTAGACTCCGCGCCCCAGGGAATCTTACGCTCTAACCCCAGTGGGACCTGTCTCCCGTCCGCAGCAGTCAACCGTAGGGTCCACAACCTTGCGGTGCACTCCTGATCCCTACGGTGTGCATCTGTTACCTCGCCTCAAGGTGACCTGACAGTTTGATCAGCCATGGACCCGGCTGACGTGCCGCTTCCTGCAGATGATCCATTGCAGAGCTTAGTTCTCAGACTTGAGACCCAAGAATCGCATCAGACCTAGGTGATACGATTCCTTCAAGATCTGGCTTCGAGCAGCTACAGGCTTCCTTGGGAACCCCGAACCTGCAGCCTCAAGTATAGTCAGCAGCTGCACCTATCGCACCAGTCGCATCCACGCATGCATTATTACTGCCAGCTCCATCCTGTTTCTCTGGGGACTCCAAGGCTTGCAGGGGGTTCCTTAGCAAGTGCACAATTCATTTTGAACTTCAGCCCCAAAACTTCCTGTCCGATCGGGCAAAAGTAGCATATATCATATCCCTCCTGTCCGGCAAGGCGCTAGCTTGGGCTGCCCCTCTGTGGGAACTGAATGATCCAGTGGTTTCTAGCCTGTCTGATTTCTTGAAACTTTTTCAGAATATCTTCAAGGAACCGGGTCGTGTCTCCTCAGCGGCTAGCGCTCTTTTACGTCTCCGTCAAGAGTCCGCGTCTGTGGGACAGTATGCTCTTCAGTTCCGTATCCTCCCAGCTGAATTGAGCTGGAATAATGAGGCCCTAGTTGCAACCTTTTTACATGGCCTCTCTGATAGAGTGAAGGATGAATTAGCAGGAAGATCCCTTCCTGCTGATCTGGACAGTGTCATCACCTTGTGTAACCAGATCGATATTCGCTTTCAGGAGAGGGCTCTGGAAAAAAGATGCCAGCACTCCCCGTTCCTTAGGCAGCCTGAGCCCCCAGTCCCTTCTCTTCGATCCGAGGAGCACCCCCTGCCTACCAAGGAACCTATGCAATTGGGCTGGACTAAGTTATCTCCCGAAGAACATGCTAGGCGCAGAACTTTGGGCCTATGCCTCTATTGTGGGGCCAAAGGTCATTTCCGTGACACTTGTTCTCTTCGCCTGGAAAAACGCTCAGGGCTAATACATCTGAAAGGTGGAGTATTAGACCCTGAAATATCACCTTCACCTTCTCGTCTTCTCCTTTCTGTGTTGCTTCATGTCGGTGCTTCCTCTCGTTCGGTCTCAGCACATCTGTATTCCGGAGACGCTGCCAATTTCATGAATTGGGAAACTGCATTCTCCATGAGACTTAACCTTTTGCCCCTTACAACACCATTGGTGGTCTTGGCGATTGATGGCACGGTTCTCCCAGGGGGCCCTATCCGCTTTCAGACTCTTCCTGTTAAGATGTCAGTAGGGACACTCCACCAGGAGTGGATATCCTTCCTTGTCTTACCTAAGGCTTCATCTTCTATCATATTAGGTCTTCCTTGGTTACGGCTCCATTCTCCACACATTGACTGGTCTGCTGGACAGATCCTGGCTTGGGGTTCCTCCTGTTCCTCTTCCTGCCTACTCAAGGGTACCCCAAAGGAGAAACTTCCTGTTACCACCATCCCAGTATCTTCTGCTCTTCCCGCTGTATATAGCGATCTCTGGGATGCGTCCTGCAATAGTCGGACTGATGCACTCTCTAGGTCATGTAGTACTCTGGATGAGGGGCCCACCTATGAACCTGAGTCGATCATTCACTCCAGTTCACATAACCATTTACCTTTGCCTGTCCCTAATCTCCCTTGGACGCACAGCCAGGCTAACTTGTCTGCAAGTTCCACAGTTGCTATGCCCTGTGATGCGATTGAGATGGTTGCTACACCTGACAATACTATTCAGTCGACCTCTGCACCAGTTATGCCAGTCCAGCCCATGCCCAATGAGCTTCCTGCTTCTTGTTCAGCACCTTCTGTGACCTGGCCTCACCCTACTGCTACTATGTCCGTTCAAACCCGTTTAAGAGGCTCAATCCATCCTTTGGATAGAATACCTCATTCGGCCAGGAGGGTTTTTCAATCTTTTTCTCAGGGTTCTCTGCATTCTGTTGGTGTTGCAGCTATCCAGCTTGACTCTTGTGACATGTCACCTTCTAACCAACCTGACCTCAGGGATCCACTGACCTCTGCCCAGTCTGGTGGTCCTGTTATGGATGCCAAGCTTATCTTTAACGGTGTGGGGGACCCTGCTCAGACTCCTGATCTTCTCATGCCCTTACCAATTCCTAAAAAGCCTTTAGTCCTCAAGTCCTCTCATCCTCTCCCTACCTCGGTTTCGGTCTCTGAGGATAATCTAAAATACGAGGTTAGTCAAGTTTTGGATTCCCGGCTCCGTAAAGGCATTCTTCAGTACCTCGTACTTTGGAAAGGGTTGGGTCCTGAGGAGAGGTCTTGGATCACTGCATCTGAGGTCTTTGCTCCTCGTCTGTTGAGGAGGTTCCATCTGGAGTTTCCCTTTAAGCCTGGACCCAGGCGGGGGAGGGGGAGGCCTCATAAGAGGGAGGGTACTGTCATGGTTATGCAGTGATCTTCCTGTTTGCTTACCTCCCCTCATGTGTTCAGACTAAGAGGCCAGCCACTTCCACCTGGTGGTTTTTATAACCTCTCCTCTAAGCATGGCTCCACCCCAGGCCCTATCAGGGAACCTTTATTAACCTGTGCACTGCAAGCCAACAGTGCTGATCAACCATTGTGTATTCCTTTGTGTGTTCAGCTTCCTGCTACCTGCCGTGTGCTCTTCTGTTGTTCCGTTTCCGACTTTGGCATGTCTTTGACTATCCCTGTTTGCCTGTGATCCTGACCTTTTGGCGTGTCCCTGACTATTTCTCTCTGCTTGTGGCCCCCGACCTTGGCTTTGTCCCTCACCATCCCTATCCTCCTGTCGCCTACTGTGGTTGTGAGCTGGGGGACCCTGGGGGTCGCGACCTGGAGCCAGTTGCAGCCAAGTCCATCCTCACCACTCAAGGCTCTGGTGAACACCTGCTGGCTCTTAGACTCCGCGCCCCAGGGAATCTTACGCTCTAACCCCAGTGGGACCTGTCTCCCGTCTGCAGCAGTCAGCCGTAGGGTCCACAACCTTGCGGTGCACTCCTGATCCTTACGGTGTGCATCTGTCACCTTGCCTCAAAGTGACCTGACAGACTGTGTAGGTTTGTTGTGTTAAGTAGAATCTGTTTATAATTTTGAACTGGTACATTTTTAAAGTGTAGCTCCAGTCAAAAAATCTATTTTTAAGCTTTTTGGAAAACATAGGGAAGGGTTATCACCCCTTTCAAATTATTTTGTCCGTCCGTCTTTTTTCATCTCACTTCCTGTTGTCTCCTTCCGTTTGCAAGTAGGAGACGTTTGTAAGTTGGATGTTTGAAAGTAGGGGCCTGCCCTATATGCTCTGCAGAAATGGGGGCCTAAGGTGTTGGTGTTGCCACAATTGGGCCTTGGGCACTGGTGCTGGTGCCACGACACTGCAACCTCTCCCATATACTCTAGTTGGAGTGCAGGAATGAGCCCTGCTGCAAAGCATTGCATCAAAAATTGTATTACATGTCCCTGTTAAACAGGGGCTGAAAAATTGGACTTTAGGCACTAGTGCTGGTGCCACGACACTGCAACCTTTCCCATATACTCTAGTTGGAGTGCAGGAATGAGCCCTACTGTGAAGCATTGCATCCAAAATTGTAATTACACGCCCCTGTTAAACAGGGGTTGAAAAATTGGGCTTGTGGCGTCACCCAGAACCAAAAATGTTCTTCCAAGCTATCAGCAGGATCATTGAGGAGGAAGAGGATAGTCAGTCAACATAACAGGACAGACACTCAGCATAGGCAGTCTTAAAGGAATGTGACATTTCAAAAGAAATATTCGGTTACATCAGCTTCAGGTGCTTGCTAGCTGGTAGTGATCCAAGACTGATTCATCTTTATGAAGGTCAGTTGATCAACTGAGTCGGTGCACCCTGTGATCAGTTACAAAGCCTCCAGCAGCACTGAAGGTGTGTTCCAAAAGAACGCTGGATGCATTGCATACTGTGCAAGCTCTGGCCAATGATCCATTCTCAAGACCCAGTAAGCCAGAGGATTTTCGGTGGGAAAGGTGTCCAAGTCTGACCATGCCCCTAGGTATTCCTGCACCATGTAAATCAGACGCTGGCGATGGTTGCAATGGAACCGATCATACCTTGGGGCTCTGGACTAAAAAATTGTCTGAATGCATCGGTCAGACGGCCACTTTCTCCACCGCTCCTTCTGTGACTGACCGAAGCCTCAGCAACACGTTGTCCGGGACCAGGAGTTTGTAACCTCACAGTCTCTGGGAACGGGTTGCACAGACCTTTCTGCAAGGCCTCCCGGAGATGTCTCATCCTCTGCTCCCTCTGCGATGGCAAGATAAGGTCCGCAACCTTACCCTTGTACCGTGGATCAAGGAGAGTGGCCAGCCAGTAATGGTCCCTCTCCTTGATCCGAAGAATACGGGGATCCTTCCGCAGGCTTTGCAGGATCAGGGAGGCCATGCAGCGTAGGTTAGCTGAGGCATTCTGACCGGAGTCCTCTGGGTCACTAAGGACAACATGATCCGCAGCTACCTCCTCCCAGCCACGTGTTTCTTGGGACTGTAAATCATACCTAAAAGACTGCTGCTGCTGATGCTGAATGCCAGGCTCCACCTCCATGCTGACACAAGCCTCCTCCTCCTCCTCCTCCTCGTCCTCTTCCTGTGTGATGGGTGGGACAGCAGGAACACTGTCTGGATAAAGGGGGCTTGAGAGGAAAGGAAGTCCTCCTCTTCCTGCCTCTGTTCTGCCTCAAGTGCCCTGTCCATTATTCCATGTAGCGTATGCTCCAAAAGGTGGACAAGAAGTACAGTGTCACTGATGCATGCACTGTCACTGCTCACTATCCTCGTGGCCTCCTCAAATGGTGACAGGACAATGCATGCATCCCTGATCATGCCCCACTGCCGCGGTGAAAAAAACAAGCCCTCCTGACCCTGTCCTGGTGCCGTAGTCACACAGGTACTCATTGATGGACCTCTGCTGCATGTGCAGACGCTGCAGCATGGCCAACATTGAGTTCCACCTGGTGGGAATGTCACATATAAGGCGGTTCTTGGGCAGGTTCAACTCCTTTTGGAGCTCAGCCAGCCGAGCACTGGCATTAAATAATCGGCGGAAATGCACATAGACTTTCCTGGCCTGCCTCAGGACATCCTGTAAGCCCGAGTACCTGCCCAAGAACCGCTGCACCACCAGGTTAAGGACATGAGCCACACAGGGCACATGGGTCAGTTGTCCATGTCGGAGGGTGGAGAGGAGGTTGGTGCCATTGTCGCAAATCACCATTCCTGGCTTAAGCTGGCGTGGTGTCAACCACCTCTCGGCCTGCCCCTGCAGAGCTGACAAAATATCTGCCCCAGTGTGGCTCCTGTCCCCCAAACAAACTAGCACAAGCACGGCATGGCATCTTTTTGCCTGCAAACTTGTGTATCCCTTTGAACTCCTACGGAGCACCGCTGGTTCTGAGGACAGAGCACTGGAAGTGGCCATGGAGGAAGAAGAAGAGGAGGGAGTGGAGGAGAAAGGTGTGTCACAACCAGTAGTAGCATTTTGGAGGCGTGGTGGCGGAACTACTGCACCTTGTCCTGCATCCTTCCCAGCTGCCAGAAGAGTGACCCAAGGCACACAACACCCACTTTAACTTTAATTGGGCGGCACAGTGGTGTAGTGGTTAGCACTCTCACCTAGCAGTACGGAGGGTCGCTGGTTCAAATCCCAACCACGACACTACCTGCCTGGAGTTTGCATGTTCTCCCTGTGCCTGCGTGGGTTTCCTCCGGGTGCTCCGGTTTCCTCCCACAATCCAAAGACATGCAGGTAGGTTAATTGGCTTCTGTCTAAAATTGGCCTTAGTATATGAATGGGGACCTTGGATTGTAGGCTCTTTGAGGGTAGGGACCGATGTAAGTGTGCAATGTACATGGGTGATTGTAGACACTCACTCAGGTTGAACTGGATGGACTGGTGTCTTTATTCAACCTTACTAACTATGAAACTATGAAACTATGAAACTTCTGCAGATTCCTGTATTAGAGAACACCAGCAAAAAAGGGTAGATACAGGTGTATACTGTGATGGAGGCACACAACACCCACTAACTCCTGCAGATGCCTGTATTAGAGAACACCAGCAATAAAGGGTAGATACAGGTGTATACTGTGCTGGAGTCACACAACGCCCACTTTAACTCTGGCAGATGCCTGTATTAGAGAACACCAGCAAAAAACGGTAGCTACAGGTGTATATTGTGCTGGAGGCACACAACACACACTTTAACTCCTGCAGATGCCTGTATTAGAGAACACCAGCAATAAAGGGTAGATACAGGTGTATACTGTGCTGAAGGCACACAACACCCACTAACTCCTGCAGATGCCTGTATTAGAGAACACCAGCAATAAAGGGTAAATACAGGTGTATACTGTGCTGGAGGCACACAACACCCACTAACTCCTGCAGATACCTGTATTAGAGAACACCAGCAAAAAAGGGTAGCTACAGGTGTATACTGTGCTAGAGGCACACAACACCCACTTTAACTCCTGCAGATGCCTGTATTAGAGAACACCAGCAATAAAGGGTAGATACAGGTGTATACTGTGCTGGAGGCACACAACACCTATTTTAACTCCTGAAGATGCCTGAGAAAAGAACACACTGTCCCTGCCTGTCTTGCTCTTTCCCTGCACGCCGGAACACACTACACAAGGCCGCCGCGCTGGCCGTCTTATATTATTATTATATAGGACAAAAATAACTGAAAAAGTCAATGTACATATTCACCCCCCCCCCCCCCCAGTCAATACTTTGTAGAGCCACCTTTTGTGGCTATCACAGCTCTAAGTAGCTTTTGATAAGTCTCTATGAGCTTGCCAAAACTTACCACTGGGATTTTTGCCCATTCCTCCTTGCAAAACTGCTCCAGCTTCTGCAAGTTGGATGGTTTGCACTTGTGGATAGCAATCTTTACATCCGACCACATATTTTCTATTGGATTGAGGTCTGGGCTTTGACTAGGCCATTCTAACACATTTACATGTTTACCCTTATAGCACTCAAGTGTTGCTTTAGCAGTGTGTTTGGGGTCATTGTCCTGCTAGAAGGTGAACCTCCATCCCAGCCTCAAATCACACACTGAGTGGTACAGGTTTTGCCCAAGAATATCCCTGTATTTAGCACCATCCATCTTTCCCTCAACTCTGACCAGTTTCCCAGTCCCAACTGCTGAAAAACGTTTGGGTTTTTGGGTGATGTGATGTGTTGGGTTTGCGCTAGACATAGCGGTTTCTTTGGTGGCCAAAAAGTTCAATTTTAGTCTCATCAGACCGGAGCACCTTCCTCCATACATTTTGGGAGTCTCCCACATGCCTTTTCACAAACTCAAAATGTGCCATTTTGTTTTTTGCTGAAAGTAATGGTTTCCTTCTGGCCACTCTGCCATAAAGCCCAACTCTATGGAGCGTACAGCTTATTTTTTTCCTATGTACAGATATTCCAATCTCTGCTGTGGAACTCTGCAGCTCCTCCAGGGTTACCTTAGGTCTCTGTGCTACCTCTCTGATTAATGCACTCCTTGCCCGGTCCTTGAGTTTTGGTGTGCGGCTGTCTCTTGGCAGGTTTGCTGTTGTGCCATGTTCTTTCCATTTGGTTATGATAGATTTGATGGTGCTCCTAGGGATCATCAGAGATTAGAATTTTTTTTTAACCTAACCCTGACTTGTACTTCTCAACAACATTGTCCCTTACCTGCTTGGAGAGTTCCTTGGTCTTCATGGCAGTGTTTGGGTAGTGGTGCCTCTTGCTTAGATGTTGCAGCCTCTGGGGCCTTTCAAAAAGGTGTGTATGTGTAATAACAGATCATGTGACACTTAGATTGCACACAGGTGGACATCATTTCACTAATTATGTGACTTCTGAAGATAATTGGTTGCACCAGAGCTATTTATGGGCTTCATAACAAAGGGGGTGAATACATACGCACATGCCAATTATCAGTTTTTTTTATATTGAAAAAAAGTTTTATGTATATATTTTTCTAATTTTACTTCACCAACTTAGACCAGTGTTTCTCAACTCCAGTCCTCAAGGTGCCCCAACAGGTCCTGTTTTCAGGCTTGCCATTTTTTTTGCACAGGTGATTTGATCAGTTTCACTGCCTTGGTAATTACCACAGCTTTTTCATCTGAGGCAAATCCTGAAAGCATGACCTGTTGGGGCACCTTGAGGACTGCAGTTGAGAAACACTGACTTAGACTATTGTGTTCTGATTAAAAAAAAACATTGAACTAAAGGCTTTAACCACTTGACCACTGGGCACTTAAACACCCTTAATAACCAGACCAATTTTCAGCTTTCGGTGCTCTCACATTTTGAATGACAATTACTCAGTCATGCAACACTGGACCTATATGAAATTTTTGTCCTTTTTTTCACACAAATGTAGCTTTCTTTTGGTGGTATTTAATCACCGCTGGGTTTTTTATTTTTTGTGCTATAAAAGAAAAAATACAGAAAATTCTGTAAAAAAATGAATTTTTCTTCATTTCTGTTATAAAATTTAGCAGATTAGTAATTTTTTCTTCATAAATTTTGGCCAAAATTTATACCACTACATATCTTTGGTAAAAATAAGTACAAATTGGTGGATATTATTTGGTCTTTGTGAAAGTTATAGAGTCCACAAGCTGTGGTGCCAATATCTGAAAATTGATCACACCTGAAGTACTGACGGCCTATTTCAATTCTTGAGACCCTAACATGTCAGAAAAGTATAAATACCCCCCAAATGACCCCTTTTTGGAAAGAAGACATTCCAAGGTATTTAGTAAGAGGCATGATGAGTTTTTTGAAGTTGTAATTTTTTTCCCACAATTCTTTGCAAAATCAAGATTTTTTTTACTTTTTTTTTTTTTTTTCACAAAATTGTCATATTATCAGTTTATTTCTCACACAGCATATGCATACCACAAATTACACCCCAAAACACATTCTGCTATTACTCCCGAGTACGGCGATACCACATGTGTGAGACTTTTACACAGTGCGGCCACATACAGAGGCCCAACATGCAGGGAGCGCCATCAGGCGTTCTGGAGCACCCAGGACAATTCTGACATTTCTCTCCTACATGTAAAAATCATCATTTATTTGCTAGAAAATTACATCGAATCCCAAAACATTATATATGTTTTTTTAGCAAACACCCTGGAGAATACAATGGTGGTCGTTGCAACTTTTTATCTCGCACGGTATTTGCGCAGCAATTTTGCGAATGCTTTTTTTGGAAAAAAAACAGTTTTGTGCTTAACAAAAAAAAAAAAAACACAGTAAAGTTAGCCCAATTTTTGCATAAAGTGAAAGATGAAGTTACACCGAGTAAATCAATACCTAACATGTCACTCTTCAAAATTGCACAGGCTCGTGGAATGGCGCCAAACGTCGCTACTTAAAAATCCCCATAGGCGACGATTGAATTTTTTTTTTACTGGTTATATGTTTTGAGTTACAGAGGAGGTCTAGGGCTAGAATTATTGCTCTCGCTCTAACGTTCGCAGCGATACCTCACATGTGTGGTTTGAACACCGTTTTCATATGTGGGCGGGACTTACGTATGCGTTCGCTTCTGCATGCGAGCACATGGGCACAGGGGCGCTTTAAAAAAAAATAATAATAATTTATTGTTCATTTTACTTTATTTATTTTAGTTTGACATTTTTTTCCCCAAAAATAAATTTTTTGATCACTTTTATTCCTATTACAAGGAATGTAAACATCCCTTGTAATAGGAATATGGCATGACAGGTCCTCTTTACAGTGAGATATGGGGTCAATAAGACCCCGCATCTCACCTCTAAGCTGGGAAGCCTGAAAAAAAAAAAAAAAAGATTCTGGATTTGATAGTATTGGCGAGTCGGTAGAAGCACCGGAGGGCGGCGGGAGGGGGGGGGGTGTCTATGGCTGGGTATTGCAGGGTATCACCAACTATGGCTGGGTATGGCTGGGTATATCAGAGTATGGCTGGGTATCTCAGAGTATGGCATTGCAGAGTATTGCGTTGCAGAGCATTGCAGGATATTGGAGGGTGTTGCAGAGCATTGCAGAGTGTTGCACGGTATTGGCGGGTGTTGCAGAGCATTGCAGAGCATTGCAGAGTGTTGCAGGGTATTGGCGGGTGTTGCAGAGTGTTGCAGGGTATTGCAGAGTGTTGCAGGGTAATGCAGAGTATTGCAGAGTATTGCAGAGTATTGCAGGGTATTGCAGGGTATTGCAGGGTATTGCAGAGTATTGCAGGGTATTGCAGAGTATTGCAGAGTATTGAAGAGTATTGCAGGGTATTGCAGAGTATTGCAGGGTATTGCAGAGTATTGCAGGGTATTGCAGAGTATTGCAGAGTATTGCAGGGTATTGCAGAGTATTGCAGGGTATTGCAGAGTAATGCAGAGTAATGCAGAGTAATGGCAGGGTATTGCAGGGTATTGCAGAGTAATGGCAGAGTAATGGCAGGGTAATGCAGAGTATTGCAGAGTATTGCAGAGTATTGCAGGGTATTGCAGGGTATTGCAGGGTATTGCAGAGTAATGCAAAGTAATGCAGAGTAATGCAGGGTATTGCAGGGTATTGCAGAGTAATGCAGAGTAATGGCAGGGTATTGCAGAGTATTTGCAGGGAATTGAGGGGTTAATTTTCGGTGAGCAGCGATGTGGGCACTGCAGATGCAGCCCACATCGCTGCTGACACCGATCTCTTCCCCCTCCGCTGTTCCGATCGGTACAGAGAGGGGGAGGGAGGAACCGGCGTCATAACATGACGCCGGTTTGTTTACAAGTGATCACTCCGTCATTTGACGGAGCGATCACGTGGTAAACGGCCGCGACGAGCGGCCGTTTACCGTGATCCGTGATGCGCCGGGTCCACTGGACCCGGCGGTCATGGATGCTCTCGAGTGCGCGCCCCAGGGGCCGCGCGAGAGAGCGGAATTCTGGGAGGACGTCATATGACGGCCTCCCAGAGTTAAGAAACCGCCCTGAAGCCGTCATTCGGCTATAGGGCGGTTATTAAGTGGTTAATGTAACAAAATACCCCAGTGAAGTTAACAGCCTCAGATAATACACAGGGATGAAACAAATCTCTGTATATATGTTTTACATGTATATCTGCTGTCTTCATCTTTATATACTGATTAGAAACTGCACATCTTGTTCGGAGATTTTCTCTTCCTGGTTAACACTGCAGTGAAGGCTGGGCATACAGCCAAGACAGCTGATTGGAGGAAAGGCACACACCCCCTCCCCTCATAGGTAGAGACTGGCAGCTCTGTTTGTTGAATAGTTCAGCTGTGCTAATCTATTTATAGCAACCTCCCCAACACAAAACTCTGGCTGTTTATATAATATGTGATGGAGAACTTGTCAGGAGTTATCAGGCTGATAACAGATGAATGGAGTAGCAGACAGCTATGGGACAGTGTTTTGAAGAGAGATAACAGATATATGTGCCCAGCTAAACTTTCATGAATCGGGTTTGCATCCCCTTTAAGAGACAGGGGGTGCCTGGCAAAGCTGTAAGAGCATGGTGATGAGGAAACAGATGCAGCTGTGGTGAGAGAAAAATGGTGTAAAGTGCATAAAATATACTGTAATAAAACACAAGTATAAAGTGAATAGGCTTCCTAATAGCTCAAATATTAAAATGATAAATAAATATAAACAAATGTAATCAGAGCACATGGGACTCTTCCAAAGAAGAAGTATGCAAGTACCTACAAATAAGGAATGTGATGGCCACTCTGTGCTACAATATGTGTGGTTGGTTTTTTTTGTGTCTGCTGTCCCACATGAACCTTTCTTTCTTCGGTATTGTTCAAGCTCTTACATTATATCTATATCTATATATATATATATATATATATATATATAGATAGATAGATAGATAGATAGATAGATAGATAGATAGATAGATAGATAGATAGATAGATAGATGGATGGAATTTTTTCAAGGATTCTTTAAGGGTTCAAAATTTGAGGACGGGTTAATTAGACATTCAATAATGCCCTGTACACATGGTCGGACATTAAAACGATAAAATCCGTCAGATTTTTTCTGACGGATTTTGCCTCAAACTTGTCTTGCATACACGTGGTCGCAAAAAGATGTCAGAAAATCCGATCGTTGAGAACGAGGTGACGTACAACATGTACGACGGGACTAAAAAGAGGCCAGTAGCCAATAGCATTCATCTCGTAATTTATCCTGAGCGTGTGTGGCATGTTGTGCGTCAGAATTGTCTACACACGGTCATAATTTAAACTATTGGATTTTGTTGTCGGAAAATTTTAGAACAACATCTCAAACATGGCATGTCGGAAATTCTGCTGGAAAAGGCCCACACACGATTGGAATTTCCGACAACACAGTCCGATCGCACATTTTCCATCGGAAAGTCCGACCATGCGTACAGGGCATAAGGGTTTGTTACATGTGCCCATTGAATGTCACCGTGAGTAAATTTTGGTCATGAAGCAAAGCATTTTGGGGCATGGCATAATTAATGTGAGAAAGGCTTGATGTATAGTTCTCTGTGAGAGAAAGCAAACTGGAGCCATCCATCCATGTGGAATATCTTATCATCTAAATGCTGATTTAGACCTCTTATAAAGCGGGGTCTAAATATCTGGTAAGTATCTTTATAATCACATGGTGGTTGTGTACACTGGATATATGAGGATTTTTTTTACTCATGGTGGACTTTATGAATTGGTTTAACACTAGACTTTTATCATTGATTTATGTGCACTTTTAGATTATTTATTTATTTCACTTATTAATTTTGTTTGACAGCACAACACCACTTTGAATTGGATTTTCTTTATATTTATGTGTAGCAGGGACTTGCGGTGAGGTCAGTGGCTGGTGAGGCACTGGATAGTATTAGAGCAAGATACAAACAGGTTACATACGCTAGGAACATTAGAGCGAGAGCAATAATTCTAGTTCTAGACCTCCTCTGTAACTCTAAACATGTAACCTGTAAACATTTTTAAAGCGTCGTCTATGGAGATTTTTAAGTACTGAAGTTTGGCACCATTCCACAAGTGTGCGCAATATTAAAGCATGACATGTTAGGTATCTATTTACTTTGTGTAACATCATCTTTCACATTATACAAAAAATCAAGCTAACAATTTATTTTTTTTATTCATGAAACAGTTTCTTTAAAAAAAGTAAAGTGTGTTGTAAAAATTGCTGCGCAAATACAGTGTGAGATAAAAAGTTACAACGACCGCCATTTTATTCCCTAGGGTGTCTGCTAAAATAATATATATAATGTTTGGGGGTTCTGAGTCATTTTCTAGCAAAAAAAATATGATTTTTACATGTAGGAGACAAGTGTCAGAATTGGCCGAGGTGACAAGTGGTTAACTACCAAAAGTAAGTAATATACAAATAATTATTATATATTAATTTTGAGGTAATTTACTAAATTTTCAAAAACTGTACTCAAGCGGGTGCCTTAATGGACAAATTACTAAAGTTTGAAGTTATATCTTCAAACCAGTAATTTCACAGTAAATAGATAAATAATAAATAATTTTCTTATAACATACAGCATAATAATATGTTATTTAACTTGATTAAAACAGTACCTTTTCAACAGCAGCAGATCGTCCCTCTGTGAGAAAACCATTAAATTATGGTGAAATTGTATACCCATAAACACATTTTTTTTTTCTTGTAGTTAAGTGGGCTGGGCTGCAAGGGAGCATGTGTCTTTCAGACACATGCCCCCTTATATGACACTGCAGTGAGAGGACAGCCTCCACTGCAGCAATTTTATTGGACAGCTTGTTCCAATGGTGTGCCAGCTTGTATTTAAACTGGCTGCTCTGTATGTAGCTTCTGACAGCCTGCGCAAGGAGTCTTGTATCTCCAGAAACCATAGATGATAGGGTCTCTGTGACCCCAGATTGCCGAGCTATGACCCTCAAAGCTCGATCCCTCACCTGCCTCCTCTGACTGCACATCCCTGATGTGTAGATATCAGTGAGTGCGGTGGTCAATAATTTCACACTGATTTTTTTTATGGGGTTTGATTATTTTTTTTTCCTAGCATGGGATATATACTGTATAGCAACTGCATATTTATGCAAGTATGGATGTGTTTGGTAGTAAGCAAGTTAAAGCTCATTAGTTGGCAGCAAGGAGACCTTAGTAAGTCTGGCCATACATTATATTTTTTTTCTCTGAGCTGATTCCCTCATCAACACATTCAATGTAATTGGTTGAATGCTTCCCCCTGAGCCTTTGTATTTTGACAGCGGGAGCCCTACCTGCCATTAGAATACAGTAATCAGTGTTGCTGGCTATAACCTGCGGCCCTTATCGATTGGGGAAAGCTTCTGTGCAACTAGCCTGCACATACATGGATCAAAAAAAGTCTGGTCCCTGCTGAACCAGCTGAATCTCGATCCATCTATGGCCGCCTTAAGCCAAGAAAAGTCTATACATGGATCAAACTGTGTTTCACTTAACCTGTCAGTGATCATAAAATTATGTCTGATCAGTGTATAGCACTCTGTCTTGTAATCTATTCCTGTAACTGCAAATAGTTTGTACATGCAGCATTCTTGGTTAGTAAAGACACATTAATATACTACTTGGTCTTTTCCATGGCCTTACTGTGCACATTAGAAAAAGAATAAGAATTAGTGTAAAAGATAGCCCTGCTCCAAAGATTCTATACAAATGCATTAATTTACTGTATATATGACTAGGCATGCCCCACATAACACTCTGAACAGGTCTGACATATGCAACCAACAGTGCACTGTAGGATGGAGTACAGAATGAGCACATCTGCCTTATACCTAGAATTTTGGGTGGATTTATCGGGGGGGGGGGGGTTGTTTCTCAACACTAAAAACAAGATGTGACACCAGTGGGTACCTCCTATGCAGCTAGTAAATTGCTTTGTATTTTTGGCAATATGACAGTGCCAGATGACAAAATTGTGACAGTGCCAGATTGAAGCATAATGGTTTGCTTATAGTTTAATGTTATGAGCGTAAAGACTCCCTATGATTTCCATGGACAGCCTGGCTTTCACATCGCTAAGCGCTCAAATTGTCAGCAGCATTAAAATACTGTCCCAGTTATAACAAGAAAAATAAAGCAACTCTGAAATAAAGGATATACCATAGTAGCCATATGGCTCAATATGTAACACATATAATTCATTTAACAAACAACCACTATCAACATAGTTTGCAGTATTTTGTTCTTTTAAAAAAATACATTTAAAAAAATCATTGTAATCATTGTTTAACTGTTGAAAAAAATGCATGTGACATTCATGTGAGGCGTATACATATAAAGACGTTTTGTCACATGAAATTTGTGTTGTACATAAAAAACAAAGATTTGTCATTTAGATGAAATGATTAATTAAATTGAAATTTCCCTCAGGTAATTCCCTCATTCTATTTTTGTGAGTGAATGAAGAGTTTCTCTATGAGGCATCTCTTAGCATATTGATTAATGACAATTTGCCTACGGTCTGTTCTGTGAACAAACAAAATCCATTATTTAACCAGCAATTCTTTTTCAGTCACGATAGGTTTATGTAAAATTTGCTACTGGCATTTTGTTCCAAAGTTGATCTAATATTATGCCATATTTGGTCTTATTAATGTAATAATATGAGTAGGGACTCTGCCTTACGCTAGAGTGTGTACTACTTAGTTGGCCATACATGTTAATATTTCCCTCATTCAGCTCAGTTCAGCTGTTCACTTGAGAATTGTCCACCAAGCTCCTTCAACAAAGGTGAATTGAAAAGTTTACTTTTGTCAACTGCCAGGGGCTGCTGACAGAGCCACCCATGGCTTGAATTTCAGATCATTCAGTGGGAATGAGCTTAAATTCAAGCTTTGTATTGCCAGTTTATTTTTTACATTTGCATCTAGGTCAGGGTTTCTCAACCAGGATTCCCAAGGGTTCCTTCAGAGGTTTCTAGGGGTTCCTTGAGCAGTAAGCCATTTCTGCCTCTCAGATAGATTCCCATAGACACTAATGATCTTCCTAGCTCTCTGTAAGAAGGCAATTCTTTGCAATGGCCACAAGTGTGAGCCCTTGTACACACAGTCGGAGATTCCGACGGAATGTGTCCTATCGGACCATTTTGTCGGATATTCCGACTGTGTGTGGCCTCCATCGGACTGTTTCCGTCGGAATATCCGACGGACCAACTTTTCCAACTTGTCCGTAAAATTTTCCGACAAAATGCTCCGCTCGGACATACTCCGATCATGTGTAGCCTACTCCGACGGACAAAGTGCCACGCATGCTCAGATCAAATTCCTAGACCAAGCTATTGACTACTAGCCTGAACATAGTCCCGTCGTAACGAAATAACGTCATCACGTTATGTACAATCAAATTTTCCGACAACTTAGTCCGACCGTGTGTATGCAACATCACTTCCAGACCTCTTCCGGAATTAATCCGTCGGAATTACTCCGATGGATTTGGTTGTTGGAATCTCCGACCTTGTGTACAAGGGCTTAGGAGCATTCTTCCCACCGACCATCACATTAGTTGTAGATATGGTAATTTTCTGCAGGAGTTCCCTTAGACAGGAAAGTTATTTCAAGAGTTCCTCTGTGTTGAAAATGTCGAGAAAGGCTGATCTAGGCTGTGGCCACCTTGAGCTATGTTTATATTATGTGGGATCATTAGGTTTCTACTAAGCCGAAGAGCATAGTTTGCTTCTGCTAGCTTCTGGAGAATGTTATCCAGTAGAAAGAGTGATGAGATACAGTAAATTGATTTATGAATATTTATTTTGCCCTGACCCATCACTGAGAAGTTTATACCAGTGATGTGAGCTGGGGAACACAATAGATATTTGGTCAGACCTAGAATGGCCCTTGCCTCCCAGGTTCTGTTTGGAGAGGATGTGTGTGTAGCCAAGCCCTCGTCTACCAGGCTTTGCCTGGTGAGGATATATGTTTAGCAGCATCCAGTCCTTCCTTCCTAGGATGCTGCCTGAGGAGGGTGAAGTTGCAAAGAGGAAGCTGTAGCTGAAGTTCTGTTCAGATAGTTGCCCATCTGGGCTTAAAGGTTCACAACTTGCCTGTGAAAGGGTTTTTAAGACTCTTAACCTGGTCTTTGGCAGAGGCCACAAGTATTTAAAGGTAGCTGCCCATCTGGTCTATAGAGATCTCATAGCAGAAGTCAAAAGATTTTTTCTTCTCCCTAGACATTTGAGCCAATAAATTGCAACTGCAAGTGAGTCAGTGAGAGTTTGGTTTCAGTTGCAGGTCAAGTCACCAGTGGGCAAATATGGAAAACCCATCAGTGACTTCAGGGTACATTGCTACATAGAAATACTGTTCAAGATCTGACTTACAAAATAAAATACAAAAGAAAATATTGATCAGTTAAACTTATAAGTAGTAAACAAAGATATAGTCATGCTACCATGTTTAATTTAGTCATCACAATAATGGGCCAGTTTATTAGATATACAATACAATGTGGGAGATTTACTAAAATTGGTAGCACTCAAACTGGGAAGAAGCAGGAATTAAGTACATTTCCCAATTGTATAACGGTCCTACAATCAAATTGTTCTCTGAGATCCAGGCAGAATTCGGGATCCCAAAAAACAATTTCTTCAAATATATACAGCTATGTCACGCTTTGCAAACACAGGCAAAAACTACTACGCTACAGCAGACAGACCACGTAATGATTCAAAATGTCCTAAAGGAAAGGGATAAAAAGGGAATGATCTCCAGTTGCTATAATACTTTCCTTGGGAAAGGTGTATGTAGATGTGGTGCTATGACTCAAAAAGTGCAGAAACAAGGGAATATAAGCCCAAACCAAAAAGCTACATTTTATCCACTAATATTAAGGAAAAAGGAACCGTTGGGCCTTAAGATATACTTGTTGGTGACTTTATCCAAAATCTTAGTCCAACTATATCAGAATCTGTGTAGTGCCTTGACCACCAGAAATTAATTTATCCTAATTGGTTAATGAACTATAAGAAATTATATAAAAAAAATATATAGAAAGGGTGTTCAGTGAGATTGGTCATTGGAATTAATAAAATTAAAGTGAAAAATTGGATAAAAATAAAAGTGGAAAATTGGTTAAGTGTTAGAACCTCTGTATGGTGTTGGTCCCACTAATCTGTGTTAGAAATTCAGTCAAGTGTTAATACAAAAAAGTGTTAATACAAAAAAAACATACATATATGTGTGTGTGTATATATACCTCTACTTTTGCATAAATGTGAAGAAAAGGAAAAAAAAAAATGCACAACAGAGAAGCAAAAGTGGCAGTGAATAAATAAGTACATGGTTATAACTCCAATATAAGTGACTGGTGCCCAGCATTAAATATATAAAAATTATATACCGTATATACTCGAGTATAAGCCGAGATTTTCAGCCTCTTTTTTGAGGCTGAAAGTGCCCCCTCGGCTTATACTCGAGTCACCGCTGTCTGACTGCTCGATCAGCGTATCGAGCAGACAGACGGCGGACATTAAAATTCAAAAGCCGCGCCTCCTTCTCCGCCTCCGCCTGTGATAGGCGGAACACTGAATTTCCCAGCAGTCAGTGTTCCGCCTATCACGGACATCCGTTCATTCTCATACTACGGACGAGTATGAGAGGATGTCCGTGATAGGCGGAACACAGGCTGCTGGGAAATTGAGTGTTCCGCCTATCACAGGCGGAGGACGGAGGCGCAGCTTTTGAATTGTAGAATGGCCGCCGAGAAGAGCGGCGATCCATCGGCACGACACGGGACGGAGGAGGCACGGGACGGAGGAGGCACGGGACAGAGGAGGCACGGGACAGAGGAGGCACGGGACAGAGGAGGCACGGGACAGAGGAGGCTCGGGACGACGGCGGCTCGGGACGGAGGCTTGGGACACAGGTAGGCTGGACACACACACAAGGCTGCACGGACACACACACACACACACACACACACACACACACACACACACACACACACACACACACACACACACATGGATGGATGGATGGATGGATACACACACACACACACACAGGGATGGATGGATGGATGGATGAATACACACACACACACACACACACACACACACACACACAGGGATGGATGGATACACACACAGGGATGGATGGACGGACACACACACAGGGATGGATGGATGGATGGATGGATGGACACACACACAGGGATGGATGGACGGACACACACACAGGGATGGACGGACACACAGGGATGGACAGCCATGTCTCACCCTCGGCTTATACACGAGTCAATAAGTTTTCCAGTTTTTTGGGGGTAAATTGGGGGCCTCGGCTTATATTCGGGTCGGCCTATACTCGAGTATATACGGTATATAAGAAAATATATATTAAAAATGGAAATATATGAAAAATATTATAATGATAACAATAATTTTCAAGTGCACAACGGAAAATTTTGTTTAGTTTCGGTTCGTTGTCATTCGTAAAATACATCATTTGGTTCTGTTATATTCGTTATGTTATGTTAATACGTTTTAGGATAATTCATTATTATTCGTAGAGTGTCTAATTCATTCGTTCGTATTCGTTGAAATTCGCTATTTATGTATGTATAGACATTCGTGATAATGATTCGTAGTTTGGAAAGTCGTTTGTTTATTGAATCTTTTAACACACACAATGACAATATCTCTTCTCCTCGGCTCAAATACAATACAACACCCTTCTAACTCAGTTCTCAGGAATGCACTTTGCCAGTAATCCATCCTCCGGCACAAAATTCATTAGCTGATTGGACTATAAGATTTACTTTGAGCTGACCTTTTGTTTCATTAGATCTTTAAAGAATTACCGAATCATGTTGAATTCATTCAAATTCATTCGTTATATTTCTTTTTCGTATTCGTTGTTATTCGTTATTTTTTTATTCGGATGCATCCGAATGTCCGAAAGATGCAAAATTCGGCCGAATTTCGATTCGTTACGAAACGAATTGCACAAGCCTAGTGAACATGTGGAGCCTGCGCAGAGTGTACAGAGGGGCCCACTCCATTGCTGGGGATAAGTAGTGGAAAACGATGGACAGGTGGATGTGAACATTGGTTCAGCATATCCCTCCTAAATGCAGATTACAGAGAAGGTGTATATTTTACATGGAACAGACTGGAGGACATTTGTGGTGCAGGTGTACGTGGTGCACATTCATCTCTAAGTTTAGAGGTCTACCCAGGGCCGGCCCAAGACATTGTGCTGTCTGGGACCAAGAATGAAATGCTGCCCTCCCCAAAAAAAAATCATGCCCACCAAAAGGCCCCCACATTCATTATTTTATATCATGAAAACTAAAGGGGTACAGTCATGGTGGTCTACATGTATAGGAGTATAACAAGGACCTGTTGTGGCACTATACACGTATATAGGAGTATAAAGAGGACCTATCATGGTTATTTATATGTATAGGAGTATAAAGAGGACCTGTCATGGCTCTATACATGTATATAGGAGAATAAAGAGACTTGTCATGGCTCTATACATGTATAAAGAGGACCTGACATGGCACTATACATGTATATAGGATTAGAAAGAGAACCTGTCATGACTCTATAGATGTAAAGGAATATAAAGAGGACCTGCCATGGCTCTGCACATGTTTATAGAAGTATAAAGAGGACCTGTTATGGCTCTATACATGTATAAAGGGGACCTGTCATGTCTCTATACATTTATATAGGAGCTCACTCACCTGCTGAGCCATCCGCACGATCACTCAACCACCAAGCCGCCCACCCACTTACTCACCCGCCAGCCCACGGCTGCCACCCCTCTTAAAATGCATCCTGGGACAATGGTCCCACTGGGTCCCATGGTTGGGCCCTCCCTGGGTTTACCTTAAGGTTGAATATTCTCCCTCAGCAGCCTTTGCCTTGTCCTAGGGCATTGATGAAGACATCACAAAGCAAAGGAACGTGTGGCGGAAATTGACCCTGTACAAGGTGCGTAGCATAGCCCAGAAGAACCAACCTGGGGTAAGCCTCTCACACAACCCTAGCTTGGTGCTCAACAAGGAGGGAAACAAGAAGGACATGACAAACAACCACCATCTTACCCTTACAAGCTTGTTCAATTATGCTTTAACAATAAAACCTGGAAGCTGATTGGTTTCTATGCAGAACTGCACCAGTTTTGCATGCTCCAGTTTTAGTAAATCCCCCCAATGTTTCTTTCTCATTCTGTTATGAAGCTAGGACCACTGTAATAAAAAATATAAATGTGTTATATACAACTTATAGAGTGAAATAGCTTACAATAACATATTACAATGTAATATACAAAAATACTCATACATTTAAATAAGTACCCTTTCTCATGGAGCAGACTCCACGGATCTACCTGCTGATCCCCACTGAGCAGGCGGATGGCTGGTCTATGTCTGCTCCACTTATGTAGAGCTGACACAGACATAGCTTGCTCTCCTCTATGGATGGTCAAATGTAAAAGGACCGCCTGTCTGTTTACATCCAACTGCCATCCGATCCGATCTGCTAAATGGATGGGGAATGGATCCACATTCATTTGTTTTTAGCGGATCAGATTGAATGTCGGCAGGTGTAAACGGACACATATCTGTTTACATCTGCGGCTCTATTGAGAATAATGGAGGGTTCAATTGTGTACACCTGAAAAACTGACAGGTGGACCACATCGGGCCATTTGTGTGAAAGGGGCCTTACTGAGATTTCTGTTTCTACTACTGCTTTTATTGAAACCTTTGCATATCTATCCATGAATTTATCTTAATTTTTTATTTGCTCAGGTAATTTTATGATTATGTATAGTGGCTCCTTGATGAATGAAAAAGGAAATGGCTCCACTCAAAGTCTATCTAATAAAAAGGCCTACAAATGTTTTGGTCTGGGCCAACTTGCTAGTAATAACGTTTGAAGTTCATGTAAGCTCCCTAGTGTCCCAAGAAAATGTCATCCTGTATTTTATAGGCCACTTTATTCTTTGCATGGTGATAATGCCCAGATGTCCTTAATTAATTCTGAATTCCTGTGTAACAACTTAATGCTAAAATACTTGTGCTATACCAGAACCATTTTTATCTGTTAAATGATTTATCATTTTCTCCAGCCAGTCTTGTGATCCAGGTACTCCTGCCAGACAGCAAAGTGAGATTCTTCACTTTGTAAGACATCTGTGCAGACTTCATTGCACCATAAAGCCTGATCTTGGACACACTTCAGCTTGTAGTTCAACTCTGAAATCAGCATACTTGCCCTGCAGCCTGTTTAAATTGTCCTCTAAAGCTTTCCCTCCCCCTAGTAAACTGAGCGTGGCTATGTATAGGGGGCTTATACTTGGCTCAGGGGGTCTAAGTCAATGAACCACACTATATAAAGCTGCTTATATAGCGGACATGTATAGTGTGTGACTGTGGACGGAGATAGATTGAGCTAGATTAGGCAGGCAAGTTGGTTAGTTAGTTATTGGCAGTGTATTTAATATATACAGTCATGCTCATAAGTTTACATACCCTGGCAGAATTTATGATTTCTTGGCAATTTCTTAGTGTTTGGCTGAAGCCATTTATTATCAGTCTACTGTGTTTACTCAAATCATATGTTTACTTAAAATCATAATGACAACAGAAACTATCCAAATGACCCTGATCAAAAGTTTACATAACCCAGTTCTTAATACAGCGTATTGCCCCCTTTAACATCAATCACAGCTTGAAGTCTTTTATGGTATTTGTGGAAGAGGCTATTTATCTACTCAGATGGTAAAGCTGCCCATTCCTCTTGGCAAAAAGCCTCCAGTTCCTGTAAATTCTTGGGCTGTCTTGCATGAACTGCAGGTTTGAGATCTCCCCAGAGTGGCTCATTGATATTGAGGCCAGGAGACTGAGACGGCCACTCCAGAACCTTCACTTCACTCCAGGCCCTTCAGGTCTGGTATGGATTTTAAGGGCAAAATTGTACCCTTACCCATTCACCAAAAAAAAAGTGTAAAAAAAAGTAAAAACAACACAAGACAGTTTTTGCCAATTCCTTTATTTAAAAAAAAGTGTCCCATGATGTTCATCCATCTTCAGTCATGGTGCCCGATGGACCCAAAAAATATATATTAAAAAAAGTTCTGCCTCGATGGGAGGCGTCCTGCCTACTGCTGTCTCTTGGCTGTGACAGCTGTTATATAGGCAAGGGCGGGGCCACCCGGTGACGTAAATGGGTAACCTTACCCCCTAACAGCTGTCACAGCCATTCACATGGGTGGGTGAGATCTAGGGGCCCCCTTGTTAAAGGGGGCTACTAGATTCTGATAAGCCACCAGGCCAGGGTTGTGGGGATGAGTCCCTTGTCCCCATCAACATGGGGACGAGGTGCTTTGGGGGGATGAGCTTGCTCGGATATCGGATAAGGGTCAGGTGTGGATTTTGGGGGGGACTCCCACACCATATTTTTTTTTTAAACATTGTACCCCTACCCATTCACCAAAAAAAGTGGCAAAAAGTAAAAAGGACACGAGATAGTTTTTGACAATTCCTTTATTTAAAAAAAAAGGCTTCTCCTGTCCCAGCCATTCACATGGGGGGCAGAATCTTGTTAAAGGGGGCTTCCAGATTCCGATAAGCCCCCTGCCCGCAGACCCCCACAACCACCGAGCAAGGGTTGTGGGGATGAGGCCCTTGTGGACAAGGTGCTTTAGCGGGATGAGTTTGCTCGGATAAGGGTCTGGTATGGATTTTGGGGAGCCCGCCTCCCACACCATTTTGTTAAAAAAAATTGGCATGGAGTTCCCCTTAAAATACATACCAGACCTGAAGCTTGTTCCAGGCAAGGGTTGTGAGGATGAGGCTCTTGTCCCCATCAAGATGGGGACAGGGTGCTTTGGGGGGACCCTAAAGCACTCTCCCCTTGTTTAGGGCAAGTGGCCTGGTATGGTTCGGATAAGGGTCTGGTATGGATTTTAGGGGGGACCCCATGCCTTTTTTTTGCGCAGGGTTACCCTTAAAATCCATACCAGACCTGAAGGGCCCGTTATGGATTTTGGGGGGGAACCCAACGCCATTTATTTTAAAAAATTTTGCCGTGGAGTTCTCCTTAATATCCATACCAGACCTGAAGGGCCTGGTATGGACTGGGGGGGGGGGGGGTGGGCTGCATGACATTTTTTTTAATGTTTTTTCTTCTATATTACCGGGAGCGGACAATATATTACAGCTGCGAGCAATTTTAAATAACATTTTTTCTTTTAGAAATTTAATTTTGCTGTGGTACTGTTATAAACATTGGAAAGATGCGCTACCTTACAGGCAAACTAATGGGACCCCAGGGCATGATATTTAGCGGAATATTTAATTCTTATTGTTTCACTTTAAGCGTTATTAAATCACTGCTTCTTAAAAAACGGTTGTTTTTAAAACTTTTTTTTGCATTGGTACCCAGGTCTCCATATACTTTTTATGGCAATAACTTGCATATAAGCCTTTAACATTAGCACTTTTGATTTTTCATGTTCGTGTCCCATAGACTTTAATAGGGTTTGCACATATTTTTTGTCTGTTTGCATGTTCTGGTGAGAATCGAACCGGGGGGGGGGGCTGGTGGTTTTAGCTCATCCCTACACTATACCTCCTGCTCCACTGTCTTATAGGTGCTGGCTTCAAGCAGCCCATGACTTGTACCACATTCATAGCATTCCACAAAGGTTAAAGAAGCAGTTTTCCATCATAAATGTCCGCTATGAAAATGTATTAATGCGTTCGAGTCAGGCCAATTATTTCTAAATAAAGCTTTCCATAAAATTATATGTGAGTTTATATTACCATGTATCTTTATCTGAATTTCAGTTCTGTGTGGCCAAGTTCCAGTTTTATCTACTTGTATCATTTTAGTTATTGTTAGCTACCATCTTAGGTGTGATGTCAGCAACCCCTGCACACTCAAAGCTGTCCATGTAATTCTACTTTGCTCCTCCCCTGACAGCTGCATAAAAAATATTTATGGAAGAGGAAAACAGTATGCATTGTAAGTGCTGATTTTTTTTTTGTTTTTTTGTCCTTGTACCTGTAATTTTTTGGTTGCATGTTAGTAGAGCTGACTGGTACAACATTAACATGCCTTTTTTCTCTCCGAGTAACCTGCATTTGAAAAATTGCCCATCCTTGAGCACTTCAACTGAAATTCAGTACCAGTGCTAACATAAAATACAGGGAGTAATTTGTAAATACCGGAGAAAGAAAATGAGAAATGTCATTCAAAAATAACCTGATTCCAGCTGACCTTTTCGGTAAATGAAATCCTGACTAGTTGCTATTAGCAGCAGAGATATTTTCCATTCCCTGATCAGCTGTATACATGGAGTGATCATGTGGCTGAATGGACATATATAAACACTGGTGACTGATTGTATCCTTGATTTTTGGTTTAGATTGCATGCTATCACCTTAATGGGGTGTTTTTAGTAATTTCATAACATTCACAGGATTATTGGACTAATTGGATTTTAATTCAGAATGACTGCAGCAGCATAAAAATCAGCTTCCACTTTCCACACAAGCTAATGAGAAGGTCTCTTGCATACGAGTTGGGTATAAATACAGAGCCTTGCTATAAATATTTCATATGCAATTAATTGAATCCTGCCCTAGCTGGATGTGCTATTACATTTTATAAATGTTAACCAAATGAGAAATGAAGAGTAAAAAAGGAAATCCAATTTTTTTTTGCACCCATCTCATGTATAAAAAGCATTGGTTATATGTAACTAGGGGGTTGCTTTCTATGAGACCACAACATGTACAGTAGCAAGGCCTGGGTTAATTTACTGTAGCTGGTTTCTTCTACAAAAGAAAATATGGTTAATTAATTAGGCTTTAGCTTGACACAGTGGCTTTCGAGAGATTTTTTTTTTCTCATTGAGCTGCCTGCAAATAGATTCATAGCTGTAATTGTCCCATTGAGTGACCCTCTCAAAGAGAAGGCTAATTAAAGCAGCCATCAGCTGAGAATGTGTAAGTGTGACACTTGTCAGCATGTGGCATTTCATAAACAAAGCCCCTCTGCTCCCTGGTAATGGCCAATTGGAAGTCCATTAGTCACTAAAATCAAATGTTGTTTTTGTCTTCTGTCCTAGGCTCACAACGAATCTAATACCCTAGTAGCGAAATAGGTCTTGAATGAATTTATACAAACCATAATAAATACATTGTATGTGTTAGTTACACATATATAATATGTAGGCTATATCTACAATCTATAAATATGCTGACAAATGGTATCAATAACTGTTAGCGCAAAAAAAAACAGTGCAACTTAAAGTGGTTGTATAGTCTTTTTTAGAAGTTTAACCTACAGGTAAGGCCGCATACACACGGGTGGATTGTCTGCCCAACTAAGTTCGTCAGACAATCCGACAGACAGTCCGTCCAAATTTTGAATGAACGGACTTGACCACACGCGATGAACAGACAGTCCGCTGAAAACTTGCGCGATGACGTGTACAGCACGTACGACGGGACTAGAAAAACGACGTCCAATACACTGCAATGCAACCTTCGGCCGTGTAAATCCTTTCTGAGCATGCGCCATACTTAGTCCGTCCAACTTGCCTACACACGAGCGGACTGTCCGCTGAAACCAAGTTTGGACGGACAAAACCAAGTTTGGACGGACAAAATTACGGAAATTTCGAAAGACAAAGTCCTTCAGACTGTCCGCTGAAAAAGTCCGCTGAAGCCCACACACGAGCGGATTGTCCGCTGAAACACGGTTCAGCGGACTAAGTTGGGCAGACAATCCGCCCGTGTGTACGCGGCCTGAGCCTTATTTTAAAAAAAAATCTCCTAAACCTGTACGGTTTAGGAGATATTCCCTTCGCATTGAGCCACTGACTGCAGCGGCGCATGCGCACAGGGGCTTCTCGGCTTAAAGTCTGGCAGACGCCGGACCCTGCCGGAAAGAGATCTCCCATGCGCATGTGCGGAAGTGACGGTATCGCGGCTCTGGTCACTCACAGTCCCGGAGCCGCTATACCCGGAAGACACGCCAAGGGAACATGTCAACTCTCTCAGCGTGGTTCGGGCGAGACGTCGGGGCCTCGTTCTAAGGTAAGTATTTCATAATGAGGTAGTATGCGGTGCATACTAGCTCATTATTACTTTTCCCTTACAGGTCAGAAAAAAAAAAACGTCAGCGGGTTTACTACCGCTTTAAGACAGAATGCAATCTATTCGCAGTTCATAATCAGTTTATCAGTCCACAGAGGCGGATGATAGGGTATGGTGGGTGGCTGCTGTCTTTCAGAGAGAGCTAACTCTGTACACAGACAATGAGAGAGCAGTATTAGTATCAATATTTAATAGAAAGGTACTTTACTTAAAATCACTCACAGGAGTGAAGTAAATAACAGGCTAATCTGTTCCCAGTAGTCCAGGGGGCTCCCAGTGTCCAGAATCAGCTCAATGCCTGGTTGTATGTGTGAAGAATCCTCAGCACATCCTGTGGCCACCAGGAAGGAATCCGGAACCAGTGTGGAATGCACAGAAAAAACATCACGGACAGCGGAGAAACATCCGGGGGAAACAGTGTCACATGGGTACTATTTATATCAGGGATATTCAATTAGCAGACCTCCAGCTGTTGCAGAACTACAAGTTCCATGAGGCATAGCAAGACTCTGACAGCCACAAGCATGACACCCAGAGGTAGAGGCATGATGGGACTTGTAGTTTTGCAACAGCTGGAGGTCCACCAATTGCATATCCCTGATTTATAGGAACAGTGTCTGTTATATGTTAATCGCTGAGTTGTACTCAATGCCATATATATATAACATCTATGTGCATACATGCATATTATATATATAAAAGTAAATGAATGGGTGGGTTGCTTTCATTTCTTTGCATTGTCAAGGAGGACTCCCAATCCTCCACCGATGATAGATTAAAGAAAAAAGCCGAGACTCGTACTCCAATGCAATCATTTTTTACTAATGTTTTAGAAAAATTTATAAATCTGTAAGCAAGCCACTGTACAGTTGTGAGTGACAATGCTCTTCATCAGGCTTATCAGGCTTATCTGTGTGTATGTGTGTAGCACTGGCTCCTGAAGATTTTTGAAATTTAATGTTACACCTGAACTGGGATTATATGATCATATTCTTCTTTTCCCTAGATTTCATGGAAACGACACACAGAATTTGAGATTGGGAATATTACTTTGAAGATGATAATGTGAAAACAATGTTCTGATGTAGTAATATTGATAACTATTTGGACTCTATTGTTGATAGTGATGTAAGTTTTTCAAAGCAAACCTTTCTTTCTGTGACAGGTTGTTCGGTATATGATCCCTGTAGTCAACTCGAGAGATCAGATCTTTCAGCTCCTTAAAAAAGGTTTCCACTGGGGCATAGCATGTAGGTGGAACTGCTTTTGATTTGGTCATTAAACCAAGTGTCTTACAATCCAATGCATCCCCCAATGGTTCCCCATATGTAAATGGTCGGTGAATAAAGTGCACCTTCCACCTTATTTTACGAAAAAATCTATAAAGGTCTTGAGCAAGTAAAAAAAGAAGATGCCGGCGATAAAACCCGTCTGGATATGTTATGGACTAGATCTCCCTTGTTGGTCCCTAATTGCCACGTGTATTGTGGTGCCTGTCCAGACCTCCTGCTTCGGGATCTGGTTTTCATCCAGGGGGGGGGGGGGGGGGCCTCCTCCCTGACCCAACTGTAAAAAATTAGAGGAGGAATCTGTGTCTGTGTTAGCGGAGGAATTATCCGAAATGACACGCAATTTGAGATTGGGAATATTACTTTGAAGATGATCATGTAAAAACAATGTTTTGATGTAGAAATATTAATAACCATTTGGACTCTATTGTTGTTTTTGGAAATATTTTATTATATATTTTTGTGTGACAACACTGAAGAAATGCCACTTTGCTACAATGTAAAGTAGTGAGTGTACAGCTTGTATAATAGTGTAAATTTACTTCCCCCTCAAAAGAACTCAACACACACCCAATAATGTTTAAACCGCTGGCAAAAAAAAATGAGTACACCCCTAAGTGAAAATGTCCAAAGTGGGCCCAATTAGTAATATTCCTCCCCAGTGTCATGTGACTCGTTACAAGGTCTCAGGTGTGAATGGGGAGCAGGTGTGTTAAATTTGGGGTTATCGCTCTCACTCTCTCATACTGGTCAATGGAAGTTCAACACAGCAACTGGTGGCAAAGAACTCTCTGAGGATCTGACAAAAAGAATTGTTGGTCTACATAAAGATGGCCTAGGCTATAAGAAGATTGCCAAGACCCTGAAACTGAGCTGCTGCACAGTGGCCAGAACCATACAGCAGTTGAACAGGACAGGCTCCACTCAGAACAGGCCTCGCCATGGTCCACATGCTCAGCGTCATATTCAGAGGTTTTCTTTTGGAAATAGATGTATGAGTGCTGCCAGCATTGCGGCAGAGGTTGAAGGGGTGGGGGGGTCAGCCTGTCAGTGGTCAGACCATATGCCTCACATTGCATCAAATTGATCTGCATGGCTGTCATCCCAGAAGGAAGCCTCTTCTAAAAAGATGATGCACAAGAAATCCCACAAACAGTTTGCTTAAGACAAGCAAACTAAGGACACCGATTACTGGAACCATGTCCTGTGGTCGATGAGACCAAGATAAACTCATTTGGTTCAGATGGTGTCAAGTGTGTGGGGAGTCAACAGGTGAGAAGTACAAAGACAAGTGTGTCTTGTCTATAGTCAAGCATGGTGGTGGGAGTGTCATGGTCTGGGGCTGCATGAGTACTGCGGGCACTGGGGAGCTACAGTTCATTGAGGGAATCAAGAATGCCAACATGTATTGTTTAATGTAAACAATCAAAATGTCTGATTCAAAATCACACACTAACAGCGCTACCTTGAACTACCGATACTCAAAACATGGTCTTATATCACTCTATATGCCCTTTAAAACACATGCATATAAAGTATAGTCATATTAAAAATTCTTCATACTCATCAACGTGTTATATTGCATCTAATGGTTAGCACCTGCATGCAAAAATCATATCATAAGTGCTACTACACTTTCATTAGTAAAATGCATATCAGTGTCCATATAGATAAAAATGCATATCAGTGTCCATATATATAAAAAAGAGGAACAGAGAGGAGTGAAATCAAAAGTGTCCAATCCACTAGAACTTGTGAGGGTGTCTGTTCTGGTCCCCTACACCTTCGCCGATTCCACCTTGTGCATTTCACAGTTTGTGGCTGCTTACCAGAGGTTGTATGCAATCAGGTTTTACTAGGGATATCACTTGTATCACTTGAGCTGCTCAGCTTATTCTGACCTCTCCCTCCTCACGGTATGGTCCCATTCACGTCAATAGGCAACAGCATGTAAGGATACACATAAGGTTAATATAGTGTTATACCCTTTATTGATAGTGTCAATACCTCACATACAAATTGCGCTTACATTGTTACCATTAAAATCAGCATATCAGCGTGTCAATAGTCACAGCAGTGTCTAGCTCACCACCAGTCGGCGTTTCTCTCTGCTCGATCGTTGTGATGAGTCCCGGGAGGCACTGGCTGTGTCTGACTGCAACGTCGCGTGGCCACGCCCTGGCGCATTTCGTAATTCCGCACCCTCTGAAGACGGAATTACGAAACGCGTCACGGCATGGCCACGTGACGTTGCAGTCAGACACAGCCAGTGCCTCCCAGGACTCATCACATATGACCATGTTTTGAGTATTGGTAATTTAAGGTAGCGCTGTTAGACCCCTTTCACACCACACCGCCCTTTGCGTCGGCGGTAAAACGCCGCTATTTTTATCGGCGTTTTACCGCCGGATTTGCGGCGCATTTCGGCCGCTAGCGGGACGCTTTTACCCCCCGCTAGCAGCCGCGAAAGGGTTAAAACCGCCGGCAATATGCCGCAATAGCATTACAGCGCTGCCCCATTGATTTCAATGGGGAGCAGCGGAGGAGCGGTAAAAACACCGCTCCAAAGAAGCTGCTGGCAGGACTTTTTCCTGACGTCCTGCCAGCACACCGCTGTAGTGTGAAAGCCCTCTGGGCTTTCACACTACATACAATGGTGCAGCTTCTTTAGGGCGGATTGCAGGCGCTATTTCTAAAGCTTGCAAAACGCCCTGGTGTGAAAGGGGTGTTAGTGTATGATTTTTAATCAGACATTTGGATTGTTTACATTTGATTTTTATTGATAACAGCAAGAAAGAGACTTGGAGATATGGGACTTTAAAGATACCAAGATAGAAAAAGCAAAAAGTATCTTTAAAGTCCCGTATCTCCAAGTCTCTTTCATGGTTTTTCGAAAAATTAGGATGTTGATACCACATTTTTGAGGAACTAAACTCCATCCAACACTTTCAAATATTGATAACAGCAGCTGTAGGGTTACTAAAAGTGATCCATTGAGCACTGGGATCAGGAGTACATTGTATTTTCTGAATTTTACAAATGTATTGTGCAATACACAAGTAAATGCGCAAAAACAGGGTCAAAGATTTTTCCCAATGTCCACCAGTCTCTTACCAATTTAAACCAAGAATCAAATTATATGAATGAGAGTCCATATTATGTTAAGATCCGTATGATTATAAATATAAAAGCTGCCGTCCAGTAGAACAAAAGAAAGCATTTAAATTTGAAAAGAGTCTGACTATATTAAATTGAATACCCATCTCAAAAATACATTTTTGGATAAACAATACCCCGAAGGCCTGATTGATGAGGCTTATGAATAATACCTTCGGGGAAAACCACGAAAATCTGGCCATGATCCCAAGGTTGGTACTGTGAGATTTGTTACAACCTTTCACTCTAAACACAGAAAGATGGAAGGAATACTATCGAAACATTGGAATATCCTTCAGCAGAATCCCCATTTAAAAACTATTTTACGAGCCACCCTAACGTTACCTACCGGAGAGCTTCCAACTTAAAAAAACTAAATCGCACCCAGCAAATTAAAGACCAATACTGTCTCACCAAATGTACCTGTCCTAATACCTATTACATGCAGGTATCAATGCAAAAAAAAATTATGTAAAACATGCCATTTTGTCTGTCATGGCCAAAAATAATTCACGACAAAAGGGAAATCTTATCAACGAAAGGACTTTTTAAATTGTTCATCAGACTATGTCGTTTATGCCCTTACTTGCCCTTGCGGCCTGCTTTATGTAGGCTGGATGGTCCGGGCACTGAGAACAAGAATGGTGAATACAGGTTTATAGAGGGTGGCACAGACCCTCATAGTGTTCCCCAACACTTTGCTACAGTTCACCAAAAATCCACTGCAGGCCTTTACGTTTGGGTGATTGAGCAAATCTCCAGCACCCTTCCTGCAGCAGAGAGATATAAAAAGCTCTGTGCACGCGAAACGTACTAGATATATACTGTAGATGTACTTTCCCCTGGTGGCATCAATGAGAGTATTGAAATTTCTACTGTTATCTAATGTGCCCTCACCTCTTGGAGAGTTTTTTTATCCCCACCTCTCCCCCCCCCCCCGAGTTCTATTCCGCCCCCTTCCCCTCCCCCCACCCCCCCCTTTTAGACCTTGCAGTAACCTTTGACTATGCGTGCGTAACCAATATATGTGTAGTACAATATGCGTATCTCCTCTTATAAATACAGTGGTGTGAAAAAGTGTTTGCCCCCTTCCTCATTTCCTGTTCCTTTGCATGTTTGTCACACTTAAGTGTTTGGGAACATCAAACCAATTTAAACAATAGTCAAGGACAACACAAGTAAACACAAAATGCAATTTGTAAATGAAGGTGTTTATTATTAAAAGGTGAAAAAAAATCCAAACCATCATGGCCCTGTGTGAAAAAGTGATTGCCCCCCTTGTTAAAACATACTATAACTGTGGTTGTCCACACCTGAGTTCAATTTCTCTAGCCACACCCAGGCCTGATTATTGCCACAACTGTTCACAATCAAGGCATCACTTAAATAGGAGCTGCTTGACACAGTAAGGTCCACCAGAAGATCCTTAAAAGCTACACATCATGCCGAGACCCAAAGAAATTCAGGAACAATTGAGAAAGAAAGTAATTGAGATCTATCAGTCTGGAAAGGGTTATAAAGCCATTTCCAAAGCTTTGGGAATCCAGCGAACCACAGTGAGAGCCATTATCCACAAATGGCGAAGACATGGAACAGTGGTGAACCTTCCCAGGAGTGGCCGGCCGCCCAAAATTACCCCAAGAGCGCAGCGACGACTCATCCAAGAGGTCACAAAAGACCCCACAACAACGTCCAAGGAACTGCAGGCCTCACTTGCCTCAGTTAAGGTCAGCGTTCATCCCTCCACCATCAGGAAAAGACTGGGCAAAAATGGCCTGCATGGCAGAGTTCCAAGGAGAAAACCACTGCTGAGCAAAAAGAACATCAAAGCTCGTCTCAATTTCTCCACAACACATCTTGATGATCCCCAAGACTTTTGGGACAACATTCTGTGGACCGATGAGACAAAAGTGGAACTCTTTGGAAGGTGTGTGTCCAAGTATATCTGGCGTAGAAGGAACACTGCATTTCAGAAAAAGAACATTATACCAACAGTAAAATATGGTGGTGGTAGTGTGATGGTCTGGGGCTGTTTTGCTGCTTCAGGACCTGGAAGACTTGCCGTGATAAAAGGAACTATGAATTCTGCTGTCTACCATAAGATCCTGAAGGAGAATGTCCGACCATCTGTTCGTGTACTCAAGCTGAAACGAACTTGGGTTCTGCAGCAGGACAATGATCCTAAACACACCAGCAAGTCCACCACCGAATGTCTGAAGAAAAACAAAATGAAGACTTTGGAGTGGCCTAGCCAAAGTCCTGACCTGAATCCTATTGAGATGTTGTGGTATGACCTTAAAAAGGCCGTTCATGCTCGAAAACCCTCTAATGTAACTGAATTAGGACAATTCTGCAAAGATGAGTGGGCCAAAATTCCTCCAGGATGCTGTAAAAGCCTCATTGCAGGTTATCGCAAACGCTTGGTTGCAGTTGTTGCTGCTAAGGGTGGCCCAACCAGTTATTAGGTTTAGGGGGCAATCACTTTTTCACACAGGGCCATGATGGTTTGGATTTTTTTTCACCTTTAATAATAAACACCTTCATTTACAAATTGCATTTTGTGTTTACTTGTGTTGTCTTTGACTATTGTTTAAATTGGTTTGATGTTCCGAAACACTTAAGTGTGACAAACATGCAAAGGAACAGGAAATGAGGAAGGGGGCAAAAACTTTTTCACACCACTGTAGCTATCAAAACATTGTTGTGCATTGTTGTCCTGTGGCGCACGCGCATGCGTGCATGTATATGCATGGGTATGTGAGCGCATAGATGCGCGCGCCTGTGTATATGTGCGTGCGTGTGTTTAATGTGCGTTCCTTTTCCCAAAGATGTAAAATAGTAACTAAAACATTGGTGTGCACCATTACCTCAAGGCGCAGGCATGTGCACGCACGCACATGTTTCATATATATATATATATATATATATATATATATATATATATATATATTATATATTTATTTATATATATATATGTATATATATCCACAGAGCTTTAGATGCATCCATCTCTGTGTAGCCATGCGCCTCGTACATACTTTACAGTTTCCATATATTCATATGTACATATATGTTTATATGTGTACATTTTTTAACTATTATATACATATTTATAATTTTTATCAGTAGTAACTTCTTAATATATCATGATTTTTATACAACTAGTTTTTATTCCTCATGCCAGTTATTTCTATATTGTTCCTTTTTTCTCTCTCCCTTTTCTCCATATCATGTCGGTTTAACTTTAATTTATTTATGATATAGTGTGCATATCATTTATCTATTGCTGTCTCTGTATTTACCCCCGAGTCTTGAATGTTTGCATTATCATTGTTTTATCTATTTGATTTTCCTTTTTTATTATTTTATTTTTACATTCATCATCTTTATTATTTTTATTTTTTATTATTTTTTTAATTATATATGTTTTTATTTTATATATATATATATATATATATATATATATATATATTTTATTCATCTTCCATTTCCAATTCATTTATATCTTATTTCCCGTTTTCGCTGACACTTTTTTTTTTTTGCAACTAAGATTTGTAATCTTCTGCACCTGTATTTTAAGTGCCTCCTCCCCCTCCTACTGTGCATGACCTATATATATCAGTCTTTGTAGTTGTCCCACTTGCTTGATGAAGGAGCGTGGCTGTAAAATGATCTCAGCCTGTACGCGCCCACCTCATGACATCATCTCTCTCCGCCTGCGTTCCAGACTTCATTCTGCTTTGAACTGTGCTCCATGGCCGGCGTCTGTGCCACTTCCTGGCCGCTAGTGGTTACAGTGCCTCAGCTTGATGGACTATCAGATGACCACCTACATGCTCAGCTTTTAAAGTGACTGAATGCTCATACATCACATCCAGAATGTAAGTTGCCTGTGTTAAATACGTTTTTATAATTAAAGTGTAGGTTATCTCTACACCCAGAGGAGCCTCTTCCTTTTTTTCAACATGTATTGTGACATACTGAACCAGAGCATGATCCCCTTCCTTCGAGGACTGGGCTGCAGGGCAGTATTCCAACATAATAATGACCCCAAACATGCCTCCAAGATGACCACTGCTTTGCTAAAGAAGCTGAGGGGTAAAGGTGATGGACAGGTCAAGCATATCACCAGACCTAAACCCTATTGAGCATCTGTGGAGCATCCTCAAACAGAAAGTGGAGGAGAGCAAGGTCTCTAACATCCACTAGCTCCATGATGTCGTCATAGAGGAGTGGAAGGGGACTCCAGTAGCAACCTGTGAAGCTCTGGTGAACTCCATGCCCAAGAGAGTTAAGGCAGTGCTGGTAATAATGATGGCCACACAAAATATTGACACTTTGGGACCAATTTGGACATTTTCACTTAGGGGTGTACTCAAATTTTTTGCCAGCGGTTTAGACATTAATGGCTGTCTTGAGTTATTTTGAGGGGACAACACATTGACATTGTTATACAAGCTGTACACTCACTAATTTACATTGTAGCAAAGTGTCATTCCTTCAGTGTTCTCACTTGAAAAGATATAATAAAATATTTACAAAAAATGTGAGGAGTGTACTCCCTTTTGTGAGATACTGTATATAGAGATAGATAGATAGATAGATAGATAGATAGATAGATAGATAGATAGATAGATAGATCTAGTGATATAATATGTGTACATTGATTTTCTTTTACTGTGCTGCCTCCAGCATTTATATGGATATTTGTGTATATATACATATTCTATTCAACAGCAAAAGTGGCTCTGAAGTCACAGGGTTATGCCAAAAGTCAGGGAGCCAGAGGTGAGCGCAGTACAACAGCAAGCAGGATCTAGAGCCAGAAGGAATGTCAGCAAAGCAAGTCTTTAACAGGAATACAGGAGAGCGTCTCTAGAGATGTGACCAAGGCAAAGGCAGAGATCATCTGGACTGGATGGCTTAAGTAGGCAGGACTGATGAGCAGGATATCATCAACAGGTGAGTCACACACTTCTGTGTGGTGGCTCTCCAGGGACTTGAAAATATGAGGATATTGTCGAGATAAACAACCACAAATAACTGCAACAAATCTCAGAGAATATTGTTAATAAATTCCTGGAAAACTGCTAGGGCGTTACAATTGCCAAAAGGCATTATGAGGTACTCATAATGGCCTGTTCTGGTATTAAATGCAGTTTTCCACATATCGCCCTCCTTAATCCTCATGAGATTGTATGCCCCTCTCAAATCAAGCTTAGTGAAAACTGTTGTTACCTTGAGGCGGTTAAATAACTTAGCCAGCGGCCAGCTCAGAGAAGGAATGGCTGAGCCCAGCCCTGAGAAGTTGTGAAGCTATTGAGATTTGTTGGTCTGTTTTTTTTTATTCTTCTCTTGCCTCCTGTTCTTGTTTATTACCTTGATCTGCCATCTGACTAAAACACTGGGCTCATGGCTACAATATAGAGTCTCACAGTGTGGCCCACGTGACTATCCTGGCTCATCGCCCAGTACATGTTATCAATTGGTCTGGATGGAGGAATTTTCTTTAGCTTTATCATTTATGATTTTACATTTTCATTTACATTTTACATCTAAAAAAGGAGCTGTACTAGAACTAACCTTTTTTTTCATCTTCTCTCTTCTCCAATGTTTGGAAAAACCCAGAGAGTCTGTCTCCGTATTAATGAAACTGTGATTGCACAAGTATAGGTTCCAAGTTCTCTGCTTTTCAAATACTCTATGTCACACATCTAGAAGTTACAGGCTCGCAGTTTTTTCTAGTTCTAGTCTTTCTGGTCGGTAGGGTTTTGTTATCTTGCTGCTTATATTTTTCTACTATTAATATGCTCAGGATATGGACTTGCATTTACTTATGTTTTTTGCCAAGTTCAATATCTCTTGCTCTTATATTATATTTTTGGGTCGCTTGGGTGTGAGGCATGGCTGGTCTGTTTCCCGACTCCCCTTCTGGCTAAATCTCTAAACTTCACCTGAATATGGAGCTCCACTTGTTATCATGGAATGTGCGAGGGCTGACCAATAGATTCAAATAAGCCTTAATGTTAAAATATTTACAGGCCCATAAACCTCACATTCTTTTTATTTAAGAGACTCATATGATGGTTAGTAAGCCATTATCTTTACAAAAATACTGGGTTAAGCAATCCTTTCATGCCACATACTCCAACAATGGCGGGGGGGGGGTCACTATCCTACTAAACAAGTCCTTACAGTGTCAAGTTGAGCATGTCATAACTGACCCCAAGGTCCAGTATGTCATCCTATTACTGGTAATTGTAGCCCAATTGTTTGCGTTTTTGTCAGTATGTATGTCCCCCCCTTCCAATTCTCCACATCCATTTTTATACCACATCTATGACATAATTGCTTAGCTTTCGGGCTCCAGGGAGCGGGGGATTTTAATGCCATCTTAGATAGGGAGCTGGACACCTCTAATGCCACTAGGCTACCAGACACAGTCCTCTCAGCTAACAGGACGGGAGAGGCTTTTGAAGATTAGCCACTTACTGGGTCAATAATGAACAAGTTACAGAAAACATGAAAGCAAAAATTACACAATATTGGGAGTTGAGAGATGAACAGCTCCACTGATTACCAGGGCTGCCTTTAAGGCTAATATCTGTGGGGACTATGTGTCTGCCAGGGTGGAGGATGGCTTGGAACTGGCAGATTTGAAGTCTAAAGAGAGGGATGCTGCGGCTGCGTTTGCAGCTTCTTCCGAGACATATTCCACTCAGGGCCGGCGCTACCACTAGGAGGACTAGACAACCGCCTGGGGCGCTCTGCCGCGTAGGGCGCCCGGCCGCTGGTTATTTTATTCCTGGCTGGCTGCACTGTCCTTGCTGCAACTACTACTGTGCCAGTGCCATGTCAAGCAACAGCGCCATCCGCCCTCCCGCCCCGCCCCGCCCCGCTCCGCTCTGGCTTTCCAGTAATCCTCTCTTCTGTTATAGTATCACCTCGCCAATCCGCCCCTCCTCCTCCAATCCGCCCCCCCTCCTCCGATCCGTCAGTCTGTCTGTGACTATGTCACATTAGCCATGATGATGATGATGACACGCAGCAGCTGATGAATCATAAGTATGTCACAGACCATCGGACTAACAGAGAGTGGAGGGGAGGGGGGGTGGGGGGGGCGGACGGCTGCTGTGCCTGTGTGTTATCATGAGTATGTCACAGATCATCGGACTGACAGAGAGTGGAGGGGAGGGGGGGGGAGTCGTCATGATGATAACACACAGGCACAGCAGCCGCCCCCCTCCCCCCCCCTCCATTCTCTGTCAGTCCGACGGTCTGTGACATTACTCATGATGATAACACAGGCACAGCAGCAGCAGCCGTCCCCCCCCTCCCCCTCAGTCCTCTGTGACATGATAACACGTGTCATTTGATAGCACAGCACCCCTGGCCCCGCCCCCACGCTCTCCTGGAATAGAGGATGGATGGAGGCTGGATGCAGCATGCATCATCATGGGATACAGCAGGGCGACGTCGGCGTGGCGCTTGAAGGCCGCTCTCTGAGCTTGGGGTCAGGTGCGCGCAGCCTGGGCTAGCTGGAACAGGAAGAGAAGAGGCACCACTCCACACGAGGCAGGTACACAGGCTGGCAAATACAGTTGGTGCCAGCAACAGGTTACTGGTGTGACCGTGAGGTAAGCAAAAAACTGTTGCTTTCTCTCTATTAGGCCCCTTTCACACTGGGGCGGTTTTCAGGTGCTACAGCGCTAAAAATAGCGCCTGTATAGCGCCTGAAAAAACCGGCCCCTTTCACTCCAGTGTGAAAGCCGGAGGGTTTTCACACTGGAGCGGTGCGCTAGCAGGACGGTGAAAAAAGTCCTGCTAGCCGCATATTTGGAGCGGTGAAACCGCTCCTACCTATTGAAATCAATGGGGGAGCACGGCTATACCGCCGGCAAAGCGCCGCTACAGCGGCGCTTTGCGGGCGGTTTTAACCCTTTTTCGGCCGTTAAACGCAGACCGCCGCTAAAACAACGGTAAATCGCTGCTAAAAATAGCAGCGCTTTGCCGCCGACGCCCGCACCGCCCCAGTGTGAAAGGGGCCTTAATGAGAATAACATTATGTGAATGTGATGACCATGACATTTAATTTTAAAATGTGAGTGTATATATATCTATTATGTTGACTGATCTGCCAAATGTCCCCCCATTGTGCAAGGTGCAACTACCACTGAAGCTATCTTATTGAAAGCAAGACTGTTTGAGTCTGGGGACAAAAATGGGACACTTCTTGCCAATCTGGTGATGGAACCCAAATACCAAACTGTTGTTCCTCTCATACATACTGCTGCGGGTGGAACCACAGCTGACCCAATGGCCATTGTGAGCGAATTCAGGGAGTACTATGCCTCCCTGTGTTGGTCACCTTCCCACCCCCCCCCCCCCCCCCCAATGTATATAGACATCCCGACACCCTACAACAATTATCCCTGCTGGTTTTGGGTGGAGGAGGATGTCCAGTCCCTTGAAGCCATGATCTCATTGAAAGAAATTGAGAATGCAATTCATGTTCTCTCTGCTCAAAAAACTCCAGGCCCAGATGGCCTTCCAGGAGACTGGTATAAAAGGTTCATAGCGGAGTTAGCGCAAAGACTTCAGCAGTTGTATGTCATATGCCTGAAAGAATGACAACTCCCTGATTCTCTGTCCCAGGCTCATATAAAGTGCCTTGAAAAAGTATTCATGCCCCTTGACATTTACCACATTTTGTCATGTTACATCCAAAAACGTAAATGTATTTTATTTGGATTTTATGTGATAGACCAACACAAAGTGGCACATAATTGTAAAGTGGAAGGAAAATGATAAATTGTTTTCAACAGTTTTTACAAATAAATAGGTGAAACGTGTGGCGTGCATTTGTATTCAGCCCCCCTGAGTCAATACATTGTAGAACCACCTTTCCCGACAATTGCAGCTGCAAGTCTTTTTGGGGATGTCTTTACCAGCTTTGCACATCATGAAAGTGACATTTTTGCCCATTCTTCTTTGCAAAATAGCTTAAGCTCTGTCAGATTGGATGGAGAGCATCTGTGATAAATAGTTACATTTTGGTCTCATCTAAACAGAGCATCTTCTTCAACATGTTTGCTGTATCCCCCACATGGCTTCTCACAAAGAGCAAATGGGACTTCTTATGGCTTTCTTTCAACAATGGCTTTCTTCTTGCCACTCTTCCATAAAGGCCAGATTTGTGGAGTGAACAACTAATAGTTGTCCTGTAGACAGATTCTCCCAGCTGAACTGTGGATCTCCTCCATAGTTACCATGAGCCTCTTGGCTGCTACTCTAAATATTGCTCTCCTTGCCCGGAGTGCCAGTTTAGGTGGACGGCCATGTCTTGGTAGGCATACAGTTTTGCCATACCCTTTCCATTTTTGAATGATGGCTTGAACTGTGCTTCGTGAGATGTTCAAAGCTTGGGATATTTTTTTATAACCTAACCCTTTAAACTTCTCCACAACTTTATCCCTGACCTATCTGGTGTGTTCCTTGACCTTCATGATGCCGTTGGTTCACTAAGGTTCTCTTAACCACTTGACCACTGGGCACTTAAACACCCTTAATAACCAGACCAATTTTCAGCTTTCGGTGCTCTCGCATTTTGAATGACAATTACTCAGTCATGCAACACTGGACCTATATGAAATTTTTGTCCTTTTTTTCACACAAATAGAGCTTTCTTTTGGTGGTATTTAATCACCGCTGGGTTTTTTATTTTTTGTGCTATAAAAGAAAAAATACCGAAAATTCTGTAAAAAAATGAATTTTTCTTTGTTTCTGTTAGAAAATTTAGCAGATTAGTAATTTTTTCTTCATAAATTTTGGCCAAAATTTATACCACTGCATATCTTTGGTAAAAATAAGTACAAATTGGTGGATATTATTTGGTCTTTGTGAAAGTTATAGAGTCCACAAGCTATGGCGCCAATATCTGAAAATTGATCACACCTGAAGTACTGACGGCCTATTTCAATTCTTGAGACCCTAACATGCCAGAAAAGTACAAATACCCCCCAAATGACCCCTTTTTGGAAAGAAGACATTCCAAGGTATTTAGTAAGAGGCATGATGAGTTTTTTGAAGTTGTAATTTTTTCCCACAATTCTTTGCAAAATCAAGATTTTTTTTACTTTTTTTTTTTTTCACAAAATTGTCATATTATCAGGTTATTTCTCACACACAGCATATGCATACCACAAATTACACCCAAAAACACATTCTGCTATTACTCCCGAGTATGGCGATACCACATGTGTGAGACTTTTACACAGTGTGGCCACATACAGAGGCCCAACATGCATGGAGCGCCATCAGGTGTTCTGGAGCACCCAGGACAATTCTGACATTTCTCTCCTACATGTAAAAATCATCATTTATTTGCTAGAAAATTACATAGAACTCCAAAACATTATATATGTTTTTTTAGCAAACACCCTGGAGAATACAATGGTGGTCTTTGCAACTTTTTATCTCGCACGGTATTTGCGCAGTAAATTTTCGAATGCTTTTTTTTTTTAAAAAAAACAGTTTTGTGCTTAAAAAAAAAAAAACACAGTAAAGTTAGCCCAATTTTTGCATAATGTGAAAGATGAAGTTACGCTGAGTAAATAGATACCTAATATGTCACTCTTCAAAATTGCACACGCTCGTGGAATGGCGCCAAACGTCGCTACTTAAAAATCCCCATAGGCGACGATTTAATTTTTTTTTACTGGTTATATGTTTTGAGATACAGAGGAGGTCTAGGGCTAGAATTATTGCTCTCGCTCTAACGTTCGCAGCGATACCTCACATGTGTGGTTTGAACACCGTTTTCATATGTGGGCGGGACTTACGTATGCGTTCGCTTCTGCATGCGAGCACATGGGGACAGGGGCGCTTTAAAAAAAAACATTTTTTTTTATTGTTCATTTTACTTTATTTATTTTAGTTTGACATTTTTTCCCCAAAAATAATTTTTTTGATCACTTTTATTCCTATTACAAGGAATGTAAACATCCCTTGTAATAGGAATATGGCATGACAGGTCCTCTTTACAGTGAGATGTGGGGTCAATAAGACCCCACATCTCACCTCTAAGCTGGGAAGCCTGAAAAAAAAAAAAGATTCTGGCTTTGATCGTATTAGCGATTCGGTAGAAGCACCGGAGGGCGGAGGGCGGCGGGAGGGGGGGGGATGTCTATGGCTGGGTATTGCAGGGTATCACCGACTATGCCTGGGTATCTCAGAGTATGGCTGGGTATCTCAGAGTATGGCGTTGCAGAGTATTGCATTGCAGAGCATTGCAGGGTATTGGCGGGTGTTGCAGAGCATTGCAGAGTGTTGCAGGGTATTGGCGGGTGTTACAGAGCATTGCAGAGTGTTGCAGGGTATTGGTGGGTGTTGCAGAGCATTGCAGAGTGTTGCAGGGTATTGGCGGGTGTTGCAGAGTGTTGCAGAGTGTTGCAGAGTATTGCAGGGTATTGCGGAGTGTTGCGGAGTGTTGCAGAGTGTTGCAGGGTATTGCAGAGTGTTGCAGGGTATTGCAGAGTGTTGCAGGGTGTTGCAGGGTGTTGCAGAGTGTTGCAGAGTGTTGCAGGGTATTGCAGAGTGTTGCAGGGTATTGCAGGGTATTGCAGAGTATTGCAGAGTATTGCAGAGTGTTGCAGAGTATTGCAGAGTATTGCAGAGTATTGCAGAGTGTTGCAGAGTGTTGCAGAGTGTTGCAGAATATTGCAGAGTGTTGCAGGGTATTGCAGAGTGTTGCAGGGTATTGCAGAGTGTTGGCAGGGAATTGAGGGGTTAATTTTCGGTGAGCAGCGATGTGGGCACTGCAGATGCAGCCCACATCGCTGCTGACACCGATCTCTTCCCCCTCCGCTGTACCGATCGGTACAGAGAGGGGGAGGGAGGAACTGGCGTCATAACATGACGCCGGCTTGTTTACAAGTGATCACTCCGTCATTTGACGGAGCGATCACGTGGTAAACAGCCGCGATGAGCGGCCGTTTACCGTGATTCGTGATGCGCCGGGTCCACTGGACCCAGCGGTCACGGATGCTCTCGTGTGCGCGCCCCAGGGGGCGCGCAAGAGCAGAATTCTGGGAGGCCGTTAATTAACGGCCTCTCAGAGTTAAACAACCGCCCTGAAGCCGTTAATCGGCAATGGGCGGTTGTTAAGTGGTTAAAAAAAACTCTGAGGGTTTCACAGAACAGCTTTAAATTACACACAGGTGGACTCTATTTACTAATTAGGTGACTTCTGAAAGCAATTGGTTCCACCTGATTTTAGTTAGAGGTATCAGAGTAAATGGGGCTGAATACAAATGCATGCCACACTTTTCACAAATTTATTTGTAAAAACATTTGAAAACCATTTCTCATTTTCCGGCCACTTTGTTTTGGTCTTTACGTTTTTGGTTGTAACATAACAAAATGTGGACTATTTCAAGGGGAATGAATACTTTTTCAAGGCACTGTATTGTCCTACCTATGTTGACCTTTCCTTTTTACTAGTTTTAAATTGAATCCAGTGACTGCACTTGTTACTTTTCAGAAGTACTTCAATGAAAACATTATGAATTCCGAACACCTCACTGCAAACACATCATTCTAATTCTTAGAAAAGCAAATAAAGGTGTACTGTATATGTGTATATGTACTGTATAAAAATGTATTGATGATAGGGGCATATCATTGTCACACCCTTTTTAATAGATTGCACCTTAACAATCAAACAGGTGCACTCCCTATGATTACTTAGAAGTGTGAAGGTGATCTTGTGATTTATGTTTTTTTTTTTACTGCTTTTTCTGCTCCGTGATTGGATACTATCAGAGGAAAAAATAATAATTGCTCAGAATTTTATTGTATGGATGCTATTGTTTCCATCTCTTCGACATAGCAAGTATAACGGAGCTCGTTTTCAGCACCTGGGCTCATTATGGCGGCAACCGTGATCAGTGCAACAAAAGTTCTGCATTTTTATTCTGTTCGAGATAAATAAACCTATTATTATAACAATCTTGCTATATACCTTTACAACATAATAGGCTTGTATGTCACTGAAAGCTCTGGCTGCACTTGAACTGTGTTTGACATGCATTTTATACACCATTAAACTATTGTAACTATAGATGTGTAGCAGTATGAGAATTATTATACACCCCCACACTTCAAATGTAGAAATATAGAAAACACATTTGATGTAATCCTACAGATGAATATGATCAAAAGTTTGCAAAGGGAAAAATCTACATCCATCACATATGTTTTTTTTCAAATTAGAGTTATTTTCAACATTAAAGTAACATTTTGCTATCAAGCTAGTACATAGTGCATGTGTCTAAAGATCTGTAACTATGCCTTCCAGTATGCAAATGATGAACACATAGCTTATCAAAATCAGAAGTGTGGTGCATGATACATACTTAAGAACGACTTGCTTGATCTAAAGACTTTCATCAAGAATTTCATAAATTGCTACCTTTTGATGAGTCTTTAAGAGAGAAAAAAAATTATACAGATATAAAATATGTCTAAAGGGCAACGCCACAAAACAAATTCATTCCATTGGTGAACTACTGTTGGTAACTAGGAAATATTGCAGCTGTGCTCAACCCAGAATATCTACCCAGTTTACTTTTATTTTACAGTTATATCATCCATCACATGTCGATTAAAGTGCTTGTAAACTCCACGTTTTAACTTGTACCTACAGGCAAGCCAATAATAAGACTTACCCATAGGTACAAATGATCACCGTTTAGGAGATATTCAGACATATAGCAGCCAGTGACATCACCAGTGTATGCCCACTGCACTCTACACTCTGAGTGGACGACACACTTGAGCATTGCCATCCATTGAGAGTGCTGTGCCACAAGTGTAAATCCTGCATGTATCACAGCTTGGCCAAATGGCCAAAGTGTCAGAAACCATGAATTAGACTGAGACAGAAGTACAGTTAAATCACACCTGTTTAATAATAATAATTATAAAAAGGTAAACAGAGTAAACGTAGTTAAAACATAGCCAGAGGATAGTCAGACAAGCCAAAACACCAGAGAGCCAGAGATGAGTGTAGTAGAACAGTAAGACGGATCTGGAGCCAGAAGGAATGTCAGCCAAGCAAGTTTTTAACAGGAACACAGGAGAGAGTCTCTAGAGATGTGACCAAGGCAAAGGCAGAGATCATCTGGGCTGGACGGCTTAAGTAGGCAGGAATGATGAGCAGGATATTATCAACAGGTGAATCACTGTGGAGAGAAAGGAGCTGCCAATTAGCCGACACCTGAGTGGCCAGTTTTGAGAAGGAGGGGCTGAGCCCAGTCCTGACACAGAGCCCACGAACCTGGAAGGAAGTCTAGGTGAAGATGGATTCCCTGTCAGAGGTGACAGCGTGCCGATGCAGGGATCTGTTTTATAGTTAGGTCTGTCATAATGTGCTAGTATGCAGTGCATATTAGCACATTATGACACTAACTGGTTCCCAACAGGCTCACATATAAAAACTGTGGCACAATGGCACCGCTGGGTGAAACCCCGTACGGGTACATCTTCCCCGCTGCATGGCGGGGAACCCAGCGCAATCACGTGCACAAGAGCCAGCATGGCTAAGTAGGAACAACGAAATGTCTCCTCCAGTCAGTCCTATCCCCATACAGTTAGAACACATCTAGGGAACACACATTTAACCCCTTGATCCCCCCTAGTGTTAATCCCTTCCCTACCAGTGACATTTACACAGTAATCAGTACATATTTATAGCAATGATTGCTGTATAAATTCAATGGTCCTAAAAATGTGTCAAAAGTGTCTAATCTGTCCGTCGCAATGTTGCAGTATGGCTGTAAATCTCAGATCACTGCCATTACTAGTAAATAAATAAATAATGCCATGAATCTTTCCCATAGTTTGTAGACACTATAACTTTTGCACAAACCAATCAATATATGCTTATTGCAATTTATTTTTTTTTACCAAAAATATGTAGAAGAATATATATTGGCCTAAACTGATGAAGATTTTTTTTTAATTTTTTTTTACAATTTTGGGGGTATTTATTATAGCAAAAAGTTAAAAATATTGTTTTTGTTTTTTTCAAAATTGGCGCTATTTTTTTGTTTACAGCGCAAAAAATAAAAAACGCAGAGGTGATCAAATACCACCAAAATAAAGCTCTATTTGTGGGGGAAAAAAGGACGCAAATTTGGGTACAGTCAGTTAAAGCGATGCAGTACCAAATTGTAAAAAGTTCTCTGGTCAGGAAGGGGGTAAAATCTTCCAGGGCTGATGTGGTTAAGCTTCAGGGGGGGACCATTTTTATTTTTTGTTGTTGTTGCTGTTCTTACAGTTTACTACTGCACTTAAGTAGTTAAAGTGGAAGTCTATACAAAAACTAAAATCCCTGCATCTATAGACACCACGGATCTAACACTAACCTCTCTATCCCTGTAAAGAAAAAATGAGTATACATACCTTTTTGGAAGCCAATCTGACCCGCTATGACCGAATCCCATGCTGAGCTGTCAGGCTTTATTGTAGAGGTGGGTGCAGAGGAGGTAGAATGACAACAGAAATCCCACAGTAACTCTATGAAAGAGGTAGAACTGCCCATTACGGCTAAAATGAGAATCACAATTTTTTTGTTTAGAATAAAAAGATCACAATTCTCTCACGACGTAGAATCTTTCACATTATACAAAAAAACAATGGGATAACTTTACTGGTTAGTGTGTTTTTTTTTTTTTGTTTTCTTTATTTAATTCATTAAAGTAATTTTCTCCCAAAAAAAAATTGCATCTGAAAGACCGCTGCACAAATACAGTGTGACATAAATTATTGCAGCAACCACCATTTTATTCTCTAGGGTGTCTACTAAAAAAATATATATAGTGTTTGGGGGTTCTAAGTAATTTTCTATCAAAAAATTTTTTTTTTAACTTGAAACCAACAAATCTCATAAAAAGGTTTAATGTTTAAGTGGTTAAACTTTTTTTCACTTACACACAAAGTCTATTCCATTGACAAATTGTTACAATGTTTATACTTACGTTCAACTGATAAAGAATTAAAGAGAGAATTCTTTGCATAGAAAGAATTGTGAAACACTTTAGTCAAGAGCGGGATAACGATTCTTGACGATTAATTGTGCAGCTCTAGTGTGAAGTTTTCCAATTAATTTCACAGCCATTGTCGGCCAGGTCCTCTGCAGAGCTTCTGTCCCTGGAGATTGGGTCGGAGCGGGTCAGATCGGCTTCCAAAAAGGTATGTATAAGGTAAATGAGGGAACCATCTTGTTAGAAGACATCCATTTTGGGTATTGGAAAATTACTGTTAGCATGACATAGAAATCTATTGCTTAAGGTCATATGTGTTTTTGCTTGTACAAGGCATTTAGAATTGTCACAAGGTTAGATATCTGTTCAGAACAGATGGATGCGGTTAAGCTACTTCCCTTTTTGAGAGCAGAAGTAACTCCATGGCGTTAAAACCACAGGCCTGTCTTGCACCAGACTTAAGAAACATTTTAAACTGTATAAAAATGTATATATTTAGCTTTTTGTTACTAGGCAGAAATTGCTTGTACAAAAAAAACCATGATGACGTAGTAAAATATACTATCTTGCATATTTTATGTGGCAGTCCCTGATTGGCTAAACCACAGGGCTGTCCTTTAGCTCAAACTAAATAAAACTGTTGTGTGTGCTTCAATATGCACATTCATTATTCACGTACAATAGTGTGTATGTGTAATGTTTTGTCCACCGGTGAAAGGGACCTCCGCCCTTCAATCCTAGCCTAGGCTACCAGGGGTTACTTACAGAAGACGAGCAACCTAACAGTTTTGGTACCAGAAAAGTGGGGTTCGTCTTGCGACAGGTAAGTCACTTTACTCTTTTTTACCTGATTGGTGAATGGTGTAAACACTTACTCTGTCCGGGCGGCCGCTACGAACTTAGTTTAAAATTAAAAGAAGTAACTGTGCCTTCGCGGTGGACTAGGCTGGTCCCTCGGGAGGTTAAAAGGGCTCGCAAGGAATTTATAGGTTTAGGGGAGTCCGACTAGGTTGGTCTGACTTAAAACTATTGGTGATAGTATTTTTAACACGGGAAGTAGTAGATTACGCCCGTGACAAAGGGATTGGTGGAGTGGACGCCCATTTGAAAAAAATTTTTAAAAAAAAAAAAAAGTGCACTATAAATTGATAAATGTATTGCAATACGGTTATGTCATGTCTTAAAGTATATTAAGAATATGTCTGTTTCTCTCTAGGTACACGTGTAAGTATATAGAGTATAAGTTTTAATATAGAGTATAAGGAAAATAATTGTTGTTGTTTAAATAAGTGCAGAATATGAGGAGCCCTCTTGTAGTGACATAGCATCCGCCTGCCCCCATTGCACGTTAGGTCTACTCTTCCTAAGAATAGATGACAAGTGGATTTTACTGACCACCAGACCAGGGGGGTTCTCTTGCAGACTTGGTGTAAGAGGGGTATATCCCGCCACCACGAAAAATTTACCCTTCATCGTATATTAAGGGTAAATCTTCATAGTTTTATATAAGTCCATCTGCCCCAAAAAAGATCAGGGATCCTACTCCCAGACCAGAGACCGGATTGTTGGACAAACCGGGTGTTATCACCTGTGTCCTGCCACTAGACACACACTGCCCAGACTACTAGATGGGGAATTCTGCAGCAACCCAAGCCATGGCCACCCCATCACCCTATGAATTTGTCAGTAATATGATCCCTGGCCCCCAGGTAGAACCATTTTGGACACAAGTCCGGGAAAGGTGCCACCAATTGGGAATCCATGACCCAGGACCCCAAGGTCCTTGTTCAGAGGAAGACTGGCAAGAAGTCAGTAAAATTTGTCAGGTACATAAGCATTCTTATCCTCCCTGCAAAGGGGCTGACCCACAATACATGAAGGATTGTTTCTGTGCATGGAACAAATGCCTTGGAAAATATAGGCAATTGTGGACAGCAAGGACATTGGAAATCCCAGTGCCCTTATAGGACTGGACAGATTAGAGCAAGAGGCAGAGGCAGGGGATTTAACCCCCAGACCCGCCCACAGTATCCCCGTTATCTGCCATACCAGAACCCTCGTCAACCACTACCCCAATATCCTACACAGCCACAAATAATGCACCGAGGGAAACTCTGTTGGTATTAATGGGACACCTGTCACCCATCCCATCACTCCACCACTGACTGTAGCCACTCCAGAAGGACAGATGTACCCAAACTTTTGCCGTCTTGTCCTCATGCCCTGTGCCCCTTATGGGACGGGACCTCTTGGCACAACTGTGTATTATCATTAAGTTTAATAAAGAAGGTTCCCTTACCGCTAGTTCACCATTATGTGACTTACATGGCCCTAAGCGACATGCACACAGAGGGTTCCCAAAAAGACATGCACACAGGAGTTTCTTTCTAATGATACCTTCCTCCCTTGACCATCACACAATTTGGGCAGAAAACAAAGGTAGTGTGGGCTTTATTAATTGCACACCATATGCACCCCAAATGCGGTCAGATGCAGGGATACAATATCAAAAACAGTATCCCCTACCCCCAGAGAAAGTCAAAGGCATCTCCCCTCAAATTAATGATTACATATCAAAAGGTATCCTGAGACCAATCATCAGTCCCTGGAACACGCCCATTTACCCTGTAAAGAAGGCCAGTGGCGAGTGGAGACTCGTCCAAGACCTCAGAGCAGTAAACAAACAAGTGATTCCCCTCCCACCCCTAGTCTCAGACATCACTTTTATTTTCTCAATGCATACCGGCAGACTCTCTATGCTACACAGTAATTGATTTAGCGAATGCTTTCTTTAGCATTCCCATTGCAGAGGAAGCCCAACCTATGTTTGCTTTCTCCTGGGCCGGGGGCCAACTAACCTGGCAAGGGTATGTAGACAGTCCAGCCGCCTTCTCTATGGTACTCAACGAGACTGTCAAGTCTTGGACTTCTGAGCGTGGGTCGGTACTAATACAGTATGTGGATGACCTGCTCCTGTGCAGTCGAACTGCTGAAGATTGTGCGGTCGATTCAACATCACTGTTACAACACCTAGCTCACGCTGGGCATCTAGCCTCAAGGAAGAAAATACAATGGTGCCAGTCCCAGGTTGAATACTTAGGTTGTATCCTTAGAGAAGGAACAAGGCTGGTGTCACCTAAACGTGCCGCAGCCCTACAAGCTCTCAGTCCGCCAAAAGACAAGGCCGCCCTACTCTCATTTTTGGGTGCAATTGTATATTGCCGCCAATGGATCCCTGACTGTTCTCATTATGATAGTATCCTAAGAGAGGCTACTGGCTCGACAGCCCCTAAATTAATAGATTGGACTGAAGACAGACTACAAGCTTTTTAAGCTCTATTAAACAGTCTGTCAAATGCTCCCGCCCTGGGATTGGTAGACTATGGTAAAGCTTTTCAGCTGTACTGTGTAGTTTCAGGAAGCTCTTTTGCCGCCGTGCTAACACAACAGCATGGAACAGGCTACCGCCCTGTCTCCTACCTATCTAAAAAACTCCCCATCCAAGTACAGGGAATGCCATTCTGTCTCCAAAATCTTGCTGCCTGTGCAATGGCTGTACAAGATGCAAACAAATTAGTGCTAGGTCACCCATTGACTCTCTATACCACTCATTCAGTCACGCATCTTATTCAGAACATGAATACCCAACATATGACCTCGCAAAGACTTAGTGGTTATGAGATAACACTGATGAACACTGATAACCTCACACTCAAATATGTGCCTGCCAGCAACCCCGCTGTGCGCCTTTTGCATTCCATGTTGCGTTTACCACATGACCCAGACATTATACATGACTGTTCGGAAAAGGTTGCTGCTATTACCAGTCCCAGACCGGATCTCACTGACACCCCTATCTCAGGTGCAGAGGATGTTTTTGTGGACGGTAGTTGCTCCCGTCCCTCTGATTCCACCTTCCAAACAGGATATGCAATAGTCCAGTTGCCAAACAAGGTATTAGAAGCCAAACCACTGCCCCCTCTTCGGCTCAGGTGGCTGAACTGGAAGCCCTCACTAGGGCCTGCATTCTATTCACCGGTAAAGAGGTGAACGTCTACACAGACAGTAGATATGCTTTTGGAGTGGTGCATGATTTTTGGTGTGATATGGGCCAATAGAGGTTTTAAAACAGCAGACAACAAAATAATTGCCAACTCCACACAGATTAGTGCTCTCCTCCAAGCCATTCTTCTTCCAAAAAAGGTAGCCATAATTAAAGTAAAGGCACACTCCTCTGACAGCAGTCGTGTTTCAAAAGGGAATGCTCTTGCTGACAGAGAAGCTAAAAGAGCTGCTGCCTTTTCCCCTAACCCACCTGCCCCCACAACAATGTTTTTCAAGGAACACTTCGCAGCACCTAACTTTAAAACTGTCATAGCACAGATGCAATCAATGGCCACAGAAGATGATGTCCATTTTTGGACAAAGGAAGGATTGACCAAAGACCCTGAAGGTCTTTGGTCAAAAGAGGGGAAGATCCACATGCAAGAACAAAACTATCACCCATCACCCTTTGAGGTCCTCATGGGAATCCCCGCAAACATAGAATTACCCCCATTAGACCAAGACACTGATATTGACATTTATTCCCAACAGGAAATGTACGTGAAAAACCTGGTAAGTATGCTCCATGAAATGAACGAACAAGTTTCTGTCACCTTTTTTCCCTCTTCCCACAGAACCAACGCATCCCTTCATCCCTGGGGATAAAGTGCTGATCAAACAATTAGCACAAAGAAAGAGTATCGGACCGGCTTTCTCAGGACCATGGAAGGTGGAAAAGGTATCCAGGACCGCAGTGTTAACAGACCTAGGAAACACCTGGATCCACGCCAGCCGTCTTAAAAAGTGTCCCCAGTTTCCCTCGACTCCAGAGCCCCTGGCAGTGACAGAGCAGCAACTCCCAAGAACAAGATCTACAAGAAGTTCAGAGAGGCATAGAACAAATTTCCCTGGAAGATCCCACACCCCCTCAAAAGGACAAAACAGAGCCAACAACTGCCGGGATGAGAAACGAAGAAGAAGAACAGAACTCTTAGATAACAAATAATCAGAACTTTAAAAAAAACAAAGATGCTTTCTCCATCAGTGTCAGGGAAGGCCTTGTGCCTCTTATGCTGTATTACCCTAGTAGTGTTCCTACCAACCTGGTTGATAGCTAACTGTATATATCATCCAGAAGATTTAGGTCTATTAAAAGGGATATGTGGACCACCTAAGATGAATAATACCCCCGGCCAAAGACATAGTAGAAGTATTGTACCCGTTAATGAGTCACCTAAGGGACTGACTAGCAAGATGTTACTACTAAAATTCAAATATAGCTATGCTCAAAAATCTGGTTTTGAGAAATGCTGGATTTGCAGCAAGCTACATCCCAGTACAGCTAGAATCCCTCTCATGGCAGTCCCCTTGAATTTTACCCCCCTCCTTAATGGAACACCCCCTATCGTCCTAACGAATGTTACTAGGACCCGTCCAAATAAAACCCTCACTTTCCAAATTATAGGTAGAAGCCACTTCCCAGACTGGTGTTTCCGACTGGGAAACACCACAGATGGAGCCGAGGTTTGCAAACAAGCAAAACTTAACATTTCAATGACATCATTTAACAGTCCTTCTTTCTTCCATACTTCAGATCCCACCCTAAATGCCACCTTTTTAGACTTTCTTAGCTCCAGTACCAAGACTACAATACACCAATTAATGTCAATACTGGTGCTCTCTGGCCTTTCTGATACTCTTAGGAACGTGTTCCATAAACGACCCCTAGCTCTAGGAAATACCATATATATATATATGCTGCGGCAAACTCTGTCACCCCTGGATCCCAACCAAACCCCAGGGGTGGTGTTACCTTGCAGCCCTGGTTCCTATCATGGGGGTATTAGGGGATAACAAGGGAAGTCACCTCCTTGAAGCCAGCATGCATCCTAGATATCCCCTTAGACACCGTAATAAACGAGAATTGTTTTTAGAAAAAGATATGGCCTGGGCATGGTTCCCTTCCTGGACAGGATGGGGAATTGACCTAATGAAAAGATTAAATAATTACACTGGCATAATTGATGAGATTCTGGAGGAAAATTCTGATGACATAACCAAACTAAATCTAGAAACTAGGGCAATTAGGAAGCAACTAGAACTACATGAGTTGGCTATAGAAAGTATGAGTGCAGCCCTTACTGGCCTCTGTGAGACTACTGAGGATTATGAGTGCTGTACCTGGATTCATAATACCAGCATCGAAGTCCCAGACTACTATGACGTTATTGCCCAACACAGGGAAGAGGTAAATAAACTACAGAAAGAGGCAAGGAACATAGGAAAAAACTGGGATCCCTTCTCGAGCAGTTTTAGTTTTGGGGGATTAATATCTTGGCTCCGAAATGCTGCCATGACAATTGTCACTGTGATTCTCTTCATTCTATTTTTATATGCCTGTTATAAGATAATCAAATGTTTATGTAAAAAGGGAAACACGGCCGCTCCGAAGGATCTGAAACTCACTTCCATTGTTAAGGATCCAACGGTATGGTATAGAAACCAAGAGCACAAGGGTTCGGAGTATGAAGCCTGTGCTATTAAATTAGAAAAGGAATGATCATTATGTAAATCACAGAATGATCAAAGGGAGGATTATAAGGTAAATGAGGGAACCATCTTGTTAGAAGACATCCATTTTGGGTATTGGAAAATTACTGTTAGCATGACATAGAAATCTATTGCTTAAGGTCATATGTGTTTTTGCTTGTACAAGGCATTTAGAATTGTCACAAGGTTAGATATCTGTTCAGAACAGATGGATGCGGTTAAGCTACTTCCCTTTTTGAGAGCAGAAGTAACTCCATGGCGTTAAAACCACAGGCCTGTCTTGCACCAGACTTAAGAAACATTTTAAACTGTATAAAAATGTATATATTTAGCTTTTTGTTACTAGGCAGAAATTGCTTGTACAAAAAAAACCATGATGACGTAGTAAAATATACTATCTTGCATATTTTATGTGGCAGTCCCTGATTGGCTAAACCACAGGGCTGTCCTTTAGCTCAAACTAAATAAAACTGTTGTGTGTGCTTCAATATGCACATTCATTATTCACGTACAATAGTGTGTATGTGTAATGTTTTGTCCACCGGTGAAAGGGACCTCCGCCCTTCAATCCTAGCCTAGGCTACCAGGGGTTACTTACAGAAGACGAGCAACCTAACAGTATGTATACTCATTTTTTTTTCTTTACAGGGATAGAGAGGTTAGTGTTACAACCGTGGTGTCTATAGATGCAGGGATTTTAGTTTTTGCATGGACTTCCGCTTTAAGTAGTTAAGGAAACTCCCACATTTGCTTCTGGACTACAACCATAAAAGGATTCTGACACTGAGTGAATTTGGTCGCATCACTACAGGGAGGAAATCCAGGCCATATGTGTTGCAGAACCACCACATACCACGTACTAGGAGAACACTTACTGATGGTATTTTTGGAGAGAGGACATTTTGGATGTTTTGTCTAAATCACAGCTCAAGGCACTTTTCGAAGAATATGTGATGAATGACATACATAGAATTACAATTACTGTCCTGGCATTTAAGGGCCTCAAGGAATGACATCAGGATTTTCAAATATATATACTATAGTTTGTAGACTCTATAACTTTCATACAGAATACATAATATACACTGATTTATTTTTACCAAAGAAATGTAGCAGACTACATTTTTGTCTAAATTTATGAAGAAAGATTATTTGTTTGCAAAATTTTATAACCAAAACTAAGAAAAATTTGTTTTTTAAGAAAACAAAAATCTGAATATTTATTTTTATTTTTTATTGCTTACTAAATAAACAGTGGTGATTAAATACTACCAAAATAAATATCTAGTTGTGTGAACAAAATTAAGTAGAACAGTAATAAATAGCAAAAAATGGCCTGGTCATGAAGGGAGTAAAACCTTCCAGAGGTCAAGTGGTTAAGAGGAACTTTTTGTTTACAACTACCTCATTTAATACACATTGATTTGAATTTGCTGCTAATGAGACATTTGTCCACAAGAGGTGCTCAGCTATTGACAATCCAATATATACTGTATGTATGCTTTATGCATAAAGCTAGCGATGGATATTGTCAACTTTTTTTTTTTTTCACCAAAGCCCAGTGGGTGCATGACAGTTTCAGAGCACTAGAGATTGTAAACATTGACCAGCTTTGGCTAGGCCAGGCAGAGAGAAGTTCTCTAAAGCCTTGTACACACTGTCAGATTATTGGATGAATTTTTGTCAGTTTTTTGTTTGATGCTAGTCTCAAACAGAAAGTGAAGAGGGTACTCACCATCAAAAAAAATTCTGACAACAGAATTCAACATCAGAAGTGACGTAATGTGTTGAATTGTTTTATTTTCAAGCCTGCACATCAGGTTTTTTTGTCTGCCGAAAATTCGTAATCAGCTGTCAAAAGCAGCATACTAATGATCAGAAAATCGTCAGATCGTTCATCGGACGAAGTTGATCTTCAGATTTTCTGACCGTGTGTACGGGCCTTTAGACCCCATACACACTATTCGATTTTCTGCAGATTTTTGTCTTCAGATTTACCAAAAACCATATAATATGAGGTCAAACCTTAAAGTGGTTGTAAACCCTTACAACACACTTTAACCTACAGGTAAGCCTAGATTAAGGCTTACCTGTAGGGGCTGCACATATCTCCTAAACCTACATGGTTTAGGAGATATTTACAATTTCCCGTACGAGAATTCCTTCTGCACCAAGTACATCGGCCCATGCACACTTTAGAAGGGTCACGGCGTGCCATTTTAATTAAACGACATGCCGCGACTGGCGGCTCCCACGTGCACAGATGGGAGTGATGTCACGCGACTCCGGCCAGTCACAGAGCCGGAGTCCGTGACCCCGGAAGGAAGATGGACGGTTCCAGTCGGCAAGGGAATCGGGGACATTGCTGGCTCCAGTGTCAGGTAAGTGACACATAATGCAACAATGCATAGTAGCCCATTATGCTTTGCCTTTGCAGGGAAACAAAGAGGAAGTAAACCCATTAGGGTTTACTTCCTCTTTAAGAGTTTCAATTTGTATGCAATCAGGCAGGCCTTTACACTAAATGGTTTTGGTAAATCTGAAGGCAAAATATGCAGAAAATCCAATAGTGTGTATGGGGTCTTAGTCTGCATCTGTGTTCTAAAGTGTTACCCAGGAAACTGAGAAGAAAGAGAGTAAAAGTATGTGATTTTTAAGAAAAATTCAGATTTTCATTTATATTTTAAAATATTGTTAAAATAACTACCTGAAATCTATCCTCCCACACTCCCACAGTAGAAATTATAATGGCATACTCTGGAGTCAGCCAGCCTCTGAAAAGCATTGACGGTCCCCTATACATCTAAACATCACAGCAGGTATGGTGAATTACAATAGCATGCCCTTTAGCTATCTTTTTTTTTGAGGAACATAAAGAAAACGATCATTTAATCAGTTAAAATAAAACACAAGCCCAAATGTAATATACAGAAGAAGAAGCATTGGTAAAGAATAATGTAATGCAGAATTCCATTTCTAGCTTGGCATCAGTTCCTTATTGGTGTATAGCAGAAGACTGACAAGTGCTGTGCATTGTGCAATGCTCCTTTAAGCACTTCAGCCCCGGAAGAATTTACCCCCTTCCTGACCAGAGCACTTTTTTGCGATTCGGCACAGCGTCATTTTAACTGACATTTGCACAGTCATGAGACGTGGCTCCCAAACAAAATTGACGTCCTTTTTTCCCCACAAATAGAGCTTTCCTTTGGTGGTATTTGATCACCCATGCGGTTTAAACAAAAAGACAGACAATTTGGAAAAAAAACGCATTATTTTTTTACATTTTGTTATAATAAATATACCCCAAAAATATATAAAAAATCAAAAAAAATGGTAAATATGGTAAAAAATCAAAAAAAATCACAATAAGCGTTTATTCATTGGTTTGCGCAAAAGTTATAGTGTTTACAAAATAGGGGATAGTTTTATGGCATTTTTATTTTTATTTTTATTTTTTTTACTAGTAACAGCGGCAATCAGCGATTTTTATCGTGAATGCGTCATTATGGCGGACACATCAGACATTTTTAACACAATTTTTGGGATCATTGTCATTTATACAGCAATCATCACTACAAATGCACTGATTCCTGTGTAAATGACAGGAGTGCTACACAGGGAGCAGAGATAAGTGCCACTGTCACTAGGCAGAACGGGGAGATGGTTGTTCACATTAGCATCTCCCCGTTCTTCCTCTCCGTAAGGCGATCCCTGAGGCGATCGACTCCATGGGATCCACAACCCAACTCACTGAGCTTGCCGCTGGCCGCCTCTTAAAGGGCCACGTACAGATACTTTACAAGCCCTCACGTATATTGGTGTGAGGCAGTCAGCAAGCGGTTAAAGAGACCTTGTCACCAGCTTAAAACATTGCAGGTAAAAGCAAAGAAAAATCAAGTATTCACCAGCAATGTGCCTTTGAACTTGCTACAAATTGTGATTGATACTATTACTCCATGAGGATTAAATTCTGTAGCATTGCATCTTACCTGCTTGCACATCAGTGCTCTCTTCTTCTACTTGCTGGACCCACTCCTCCTCACTTCATCTCCTAACATAAACTTTTGTGTAGCTGGTGGGGGAGGAGCGCAGGGGAATACTATGAAGGTTACTTTAATGACAGCTTTTACTCTGTTGAGGCTGCATACATCACCTCAAAGATGGGGACTACACAAGGTAGTCTTTTACAGTTAAAGTTTAGATAACATTCCTTGGCACTGCAAAGGTTAAATGCTCATTTAGTCCAGGGCCCAGAAATAATATGTATAACTTACCTTATTCCTCTGTATGGCAGGCTCCCTCAATCCATGTGACCAGTCCAGCACTGCTGCCTCCCAAAGGCGCTCTTAGCTGCAGTTGTATACTTGTCTTTTCCACATACAATGCAGGGCTCTGGGCTTCAGCAAAATGGCAGCCTCCAGCAAGAAGCACGAGTAACGCTGGAGGCAATTTACCGCACACACTAATTTTGGTAGCATGTGTAATGTACATTCCTTGCTAAAGAATAGGATTTGTTATAAAGTTGTTATGGGTAAAGATCCACTTTATCATGTTACGCCTTATAAATCACCAACTGCTGCTTAAAGTGGAACTTTAGTCAAAAAATTAAGTCCAGCTAGATCACTTCAGGCTGGCCCCTCCTGCAGTTATAGCTATGTCAAATATTAAAAATAAGTGTTTATACTGTTCAAAATCTAGTAATACACTGTCTCACCCCGTTCTGCACATACTCAGTTGCTCTCCCATTTTAGGCATTTTTAGGAACTGATGAGTTTGTAGAGGCTGATCTGCTGACAGCCTTAAAGCAGAATTAAACCCTCCTATCCTTTACAGCCAAGGAAGCTGCATCGGTTTGATCTGCAACTGCTATTGTGCTGCACATTTTAATCAGTTATGACACCACCCATTTGATGATTTGACAGTTTGATTGAGAACAAAAGCAAATGTGACAGTTAACAATCCCAGTATCCCAGGAATGTAACTGTTTTTTGAAACTATTAAATTGATGGGTTTAGTTCCACTTTATGATTTACTGCTGTTCAGGGGCTCTGAGCTTTCGCAAAATGGCATCCTCCAGCAAGAAGAAACAGGAGCAATGCTGGAGGCAATTTACAACAGACACTAATTATGGTAGCTTAATATTAAATGTATGTTCCTTTTTTTAAAGAACATTATTTTTTATCACGTTGTTATGGGTAAAGTTATGCTTTAAAGGTGCTCCCCCATTTCAACTAAATAATAAAGCAGCGTTTCATACAAATACCAAATAGTTGAACAACAGTGTTATTATCATAATATCATGTGCACACATGAATAATCTAAATCCCAAAGTGCAAAAAGTGTGCTTAAATTTCAAACTAGTCCATAAGAAACTGCCTTGAAATGTCCATGCAAAATGAATTACACTGAAGAATATATAGTGCAAGTCTGCTGGATGTTCAAAAAAAGCAAAAGATTCATGTATAGCCAGCCTTACTTCCTACTGCATTTTGTCACAGTTGAACAAGTTGAATGAAGAACGTAGCTGTTTTCTTGTTCTTCTTGATGTAAAATCAGTTATCAGTAAATTTCCCTAGAACTGATTCCAAGTATAAGGCCGCGTACACACGCGGGGACTGTTCGCCCAACTTTGTCCGTCAAACAGTTTCGGCAAACAGTCCGCTCAAAATTAGCATGGACGGACATGGCCACACACGACGGACGAACAGTTTGCTGAAACCGTGCGCGATGACGTGAACGGCACGTACGACGGGACGAAAAATACGACGTCCTATACACTGCATTATAACTTTCGGCGTGAAAATCCTTTCTGAGCATGCGCGCAACTTTGTTTGACGAACAAGCCTACACACGCGGGGACTGTCCGCTGAAACAAGGTTTCAGCGGACAGTTTTTCGGAATTTCCGAAAAACCTTGTTCAGCGGACTGTTCGCTGAAACTGTCCGCTGAAAGCCCACACACGAGCGGACTGTCCGCTGAAACTTGGTTTCAGCGGACAGTTTCAGCGAACAGTCCCCGCGTGTGTACGCGGCCTAATGGTGTGAATAGGCCCAGAATGAGGATTTAGCAGCTTTGGTGTGTGCTAAATAAATGGCATGAATAGGATAATTTGGGAACTAATTATATCTGACAGTTTACCTGTGCAACAACCTGTAATTATATAGAATTCATTGGGTAATATTCTACAGGAGATTAAAAAAACCCTGACTGAAAGTAGTGAAGGGAAGGCAAGTCATAAACCATTACCATATCTTACAAAAGCTTCTGGCCTGAAGGTTTTTGCTCTATTTCTATGGCTGTTTTGTGAGACCTAATACCGCCTACACAAGACCGGACTTTCCGGCAGAAAAGGTCAGACGGAATCATTTCATCGGATATTACAATCATGTGTGGGCTTCATCTGACTTTTTTTTTCAAAAATTCTGACAGACCTAGAAATAGAACATGTTTTAAATCTTTCCAACGGAATAAATTCCTATCGGGAAAACCACTCGTCTGTATGCTATTCCGACGGACCAAAAACGATGCAAGGGCAGCTATTGGCTACTGGCTAACTTTCTTTTTCTAGTCTGGTCGTACGTGTCGTACGTCACCGCATTCTAAACGAACGGACTTTGGTGGGATTGTGTGTAGGCAAGTCTGTTTCAGCGGAACTCCATCGGAAAGACCGTCAGAGTTTATTCTAGGGGAAAAAATGGTCGTGTCCGCGCGGCATAAGCATGAACTATAGTAACTTGTATTTAATATTACTGCTGAACTCCAGACAAACATCCGAATAAGAAGATGAAATGAGAACTCTTTTACCTGAAACAAGGATTTGTATTTCTGTACATTCAATCCTCGTTCTTACAAAGCCCAGCCACCCTGGCTACCTAACTTTTCTCTACTGCATTTAAGCAATACGAAGTAGAAGCTACTTTCAAAAAATGTGATGGCCAGAAGATCAAGAGATTGGAAATATGGATATTGGATATGTAAATCTCAACTTTCTATATAGTGCCTTACGAAAGTATTCGGCCCCCTTGAACTTTTCAACCTTTTGCCACATTTTAGGCTTCAAACATAAAGATATAAAATTTTAATTTTTTGTGAAGAATCACCAACAAGTGGGACACAATTGTGAAGTGGAACGAAATCTATTGGATTTTTGAAACTTTTTTAACTAATAAAAAAATGAAAAGTGGGGCGTGCAAAATTATTCGGCCTGCTTGCGTTAATACTTTGTAGAGCCACCTTTTGCTGCGATTACAGCTGCAAGTCGCTTGGGGTATGTCTATATCAGTTTTGCACATCGAGAGACTGAAATTCTTGCCCATTCTTCCTTGCAAAACAGCTCGAGCTCACTGAGGTTGGATGGAGAGCGTTTGTGAACAGCAATTTTCAGCTCTTTCCACAGATTCTCGATTGGATTCAGGTCTGGACTTTGACTTGGCCATTCTAACACCTGGATACGTTTATTTTTGAACCATTCCTTTGTAGATTTTGCTGTATGTTTGGGATCATTGTCTTGTTGGAAGATAAATCTCCGTCCCAGTTTCAGGTCTTTTGCAGACTCCAACAGGTTTTCATCCAGAATGGTCCTGTATTTGGCTGCATCCATCATCCCCTCAATTTTAACCATCTTCCCTGTCCCTGCTGAAGAAAAGCAGGCCCAAACCATGATGCTGCCACCACCATGTTTGACAGTGGGGATGGTGTGTTGAGGGCGATGAGCTGTGTTGCTTTTACGCCAAACATATCGTTTTGCATTGTGGGCAAAAGTTTGATTTTGGTTTCATCTGACCAGAGCACCTTCTTCAACATGTTTGGTGTGTCTCCCAGGTGGCTTGTGGCAAACTTTATACGAGACTTTTTATGGATATCTTTGAGAAATGGCTTTCTTCTTGCCACTCTTCCATAAAGGCCAGATTTGTGCAGTGTACGACTGATTGTTGTCCTATGGACAGACTCTCCCACCTCAGCTGTAGTTCTCTGCAGTTCATCCAGAGTGATCATGGGCCTCTTGGCTGAATCTCTGATCAGTCTTCTCCTTGTCTGAGCTGAAAGTTTAGAGGGACGGCCAGGTCTTGGTAGATTTGCAGTGGTCTGATACTCCTTCCATTTCAAAATGATTGCTTGCACAGTGCTCCTTGGGATGTTTAAAGCTTGGGAAATCTTTTTGTGTCCAAATCCGGCTTTAAACTTCTCCACAACAGTATTACGGATCTGCCTGGTGTGTTCCTTGGTCTTCATGATGCTCTCTGCGCTTTCAACAGAACCCTGAGACTATCACAGAGCAGGTGCATTTATACAGAGACTTGATTACACACAGGTGGATTCTATTTATCACCATCAGTCATTTAGGACAACATTGGATCATTCAGAGATCCTCGCTGAACTTCTGGAGTGAGTTTGCTGCACTGAAAGTAAAGGGGCCAAATAATTTTGCACGCACCACTTTTCAGTTTTTTATTTGCTAAAAAAGTTTAAAATATTCAATAGATTTCGTTCCACTTCACAATTGTGTCCCACTTCTTGGTGATTCTTCACAAAAAATTAAAATTTTATATCTTTATGTTTCAAGCCTGAAATGTGGCAAAAGGTTGAAAAGTTCAAGGGGGCCGAATACTTTCGCAAGGTACTGTATAACAGTTAGGCTTGGTCCAGCTCTGCATGCCTCCCAAGCCATATAATGTATTTTTTGTACATACCAATCATTAGAATATGCACTTTTGACTGAGAATAACATCTACTTTAGCATTTTACCCCATCAAACCCATTGTCTAGATGTGTGACAGGTTTACTTTAACAAAACAGCACACAATGTTACAATATGTTGTGTGGTGCAGATTCCCCATTTAAACCTCTGATATTTCACCAAAGCACCCTATGTTATTGTAAAAAATAATACAAATAAACTACTGACACCATCCACTGCCCTACTGACATCAATCTCTGCCCTACTGACACCATCCATGGCCTACTGACACCGTCCACTGCTCTACTGACACTATCAGTATAAATACACATGCACACAAACATATGTCTTTGAACTTTAAGGTGCATATCCTAATGAAATAGGCTGTGCACACCTATGTGTGAATGACTTTATATTTGATAACACACTTATCCTTGAGAAGGTTTAAGGTGTAGCCTAATATTGATCTTTGCTAGAGGAGATTACTTTTTTGCTGTTTCTGTTTATTTTTAGGCAGATATCAAAAATGTATTGTTCATAAACGACCTGAGGATGGGGTAATCAGTTCAATCTGTATTTGCGGATACTAAGCTAAGCAGGGCAATAACTTCTCCGCAGGATGTGGAAACCTTGCAAAAAGACCTGAACAAATTAATGGGATGGGCAATTACATGGCAAATGAGGTTCAATGTAGAAAAATGTAAAGTAATGCATTTGGGTGGCAAAAATATAAATGCGATCTATACACTGGGAGGAGAACCCCTGGGGGACTCTAGGATGGAAAAGGACCTGGGGGTTCTAGTAGATGATAGGTTCAGCAATGGCATGCAATGCTAAGCTGTGGCTAACAATGCAAACAGAATATTGGCATGCCTTAAAAAAGGGATCAACTCCAGAGATAAAACAATAATTCTCCCACTCTACAAGACTCTGGTCCGGCCGCATTTGGAGTATGCTGTCCAATTCTGGGCATCAGTCCTCAGGAAGGATGTACTGGAAATGTAGCGAGTACAAAGAAGGACAACAAAGCTAATAAAGGGTCTGGAGGATATTAGTTATGAGGAAAGGTCGCACTGAACTTATTCTCTCTGAGAAGAGACACTTCAGAGGGGATATGATTTCAATATACAAATACCATACTGGTGACCCCACAATAGGGATAAAACTTTTTCGCAAAAGGGAGTTTAACAAGACTCGTGGCCACTCATTAAAATTAGAAGAAAAGAGGTTTAACCTTAAACTACATAGAGGGTTCTTTACTGTAAGAGAGGCAAGGAAGTGGAATTCCCTTCCACAGGAGGTGGTCTCAATAGGGGGCATTGATAGTTTCAAGAAACTATTAGATAAGCACCTGAACGACCGCAACATACAGGGACATACAATGGGTCCCTGTCCCAGTGCTAGCCCTCCTGTGTGCCTGTGATGGTGTGCACTATCCCTCCTCTTTAGGGTCCCTGTCCAGACTATAACCCTGTGTACCTATCATGGTGAAGACTATCCCTCCTCTTTGGGGTCCCAAGTGCAGACAATTCCTCCACTTTGAGGTCCCTGTACTGCTGCAGACTGTCACTTCTGTGTCTCTGTCATGGTGCAGACCATCCCCACTTGCAGCCTGTTACTCTCTCAGTCAGTGTGCTCATTAAGTAGGTAGGCAGGTAGTAAGTTTTGCAGTCTTTGTGAGTGCCATGTCTGGGTGCACGGGTCTGAACTTCTCTATAATTGAGGATGGGGCATAGAGCGGGCTGGGAGAGGAGTGTGAGGAGATTGGGCTGGTGGCCTTCCTTCTTCAATAGAGCCACCTGGTGCAGTGAATGGTGTCTCCCTCCGGCAGCTGTTGGATCCCAATAGACATAGATGGGACCACCTGCACAGAAATACCCAGAACGCCTGTGCATCCCCATGCAGGTAAACACTGCCCTCTTACAGGGTATGCATTCATATGTCCTGTGCGACCAAGGCCTTTTGGTGACACTGGGATTGGGAACACTGTGACTGGCTGTAATATTAGGCCTTGTTCACACAGAGTGTAGCAATGCGTACTGTGTAGGAGGGCCATGTGTAGGGTTGCCACCTTTTCTTCAAGTCAAACCTGAACACTTTGGGTGCCCCAAGGAGAGTAGTAATGCGGTGCACAAAACGTGGGTGTGGCCAAATTGCTTTTGCTGACACCACCCTGCCCACCAAACAGCTGCCTGCAGCTCCCAGATGGCAACAGTTTTGTGTGTGACTTATCTTGGTTACTTGGGAAGCCACAGCCCAGTCTGAATAATGTGACTGGGTTTCAGGTGGACTGAAACCTGGACACATTATTCACATGATTCAAAACCCAGACTGTCCAGGTGAATCCCGGACAGTGGCAACCCTAGTCGTATGTAGCTGCACGGGAATACACAGGGTGTGTCCCTGAACTCACACTGTCTGCATTCAGGCCTTGCACCCATACAGATGACAGATTGGGAGCAATGGCTGTGTCCCTGCAGTTGCTGCATCCCAATAGACATGAATGGGACTTCCTGCACAAGGAAACATGGAACACCTGCGGAGCAGTGTACTACATACTCTCTGTCCCCTCACAGCAATCGCCTTCAAATGCGCAGCATTGCAGCCTTTGTTTACATGTGTGATTGGTTACAGCAATCACATGGTACAGGGCTAAATAAATGAGCCCTGTACCCTGATCTGTGATCTGCTGTGCAAGGGACACAGCAATCACAAACGGCACTGCTGCCTGGCTTTGGGGCCCGGTACGAGTTGCAAAAATGGGAGGACATACCGGTACTAAAAGTGGATAATTTGAGTCTTTGAAGAGACTATGTAAACCAGAAATCTTCAACCTATGTCCCTCCAGCTGTTGTGGAACTAAATATCCCATGAGGCATTGTAAAACTCTGACATTCACAGACATGACTAGACATGATGGCAATTGTAGTTCCTGAACAACTGGAGGGCCGTAGTTTGAAGACCCCTGATGTAAAATAACAAGTTTGTACCAAAGTACTTTTAGCAGTCCCTTCAAGCACGTGCAGCAGATGTAGAGTTGAGACACTACTTCATATCTCCTGGGCATGTCTCAAACTGATGAGTTTTTGGAAAGGATTGAGAAAGATATGGCAGTGGTTCACAGATATCCATACCCCAAATGATCCTTCCCTATTCTTTTTTTTTTCTTCCCTATTCCTACTGTGCAACAATGAGCTCCTAAGGAAGATCTGAAGGAAATCAGTACTGATACAGTACATATTATTAACATATCATAGACATTCATGTCTATTGCGTGGAAGAGCTCAAATGCTACTTCTATAACCATGAAGGAAGCTAAAATGAATGATAGCATATGGATACATACATACATAAATAAAACCAATGCATATTCAGAGGATCTGACACCTTCTCTTTAACCACTTCAGCCCCGGCCTATAGACATATGACGCCCACAGATGGGATCTCCCATCCTGGGTGGGCGTCATATGACGTCCTCTGATTCCCAGCCGTCTAGAGGGCGCGTGCACGCACATGTGCGGCATCACTCGGGACCTGGTGCGTGTGCCCGGCGGCCGCAATGTCCAGGAACACAGCAGGACCGTGGATCTGTGTATGTAAACACACAGATCCATACCACTTAAATACCCGGCTCAACCTGAATGTCCCCAGGACTCCTGAATTAGCATTGCTGGGCGTCCATGATAATGAACAAAGGCCACACCACACTAAGCTGCTGACTTCATATCTCCTTTTTTAAAAAGAGATCTTATGTAGATGGATCTCCTCTACTCCGCCTAGTGTAGTTTCATGGGAAAAGAGCGTGAATAATGTTTTGCCGCTATATAAGTTAACATATCTTAATCGAGGATGTCCGTGGAAATTTGACAAGGTCTGGCTCCCATGGACGTCTAGTTAGAGAGATTGTTCTGGTTGAGGGGGTCCCCCGTCCCCCTCCCCCCCCTTCCTCCCCCCTCTCTCTTTCCCCCCTCCCTCTCTCTTCCCCCCCTCTTCTCTCTCCCCCCTCTCCCCTCTTTCCTCACTTTCTCTCCTTCCCCCCTCCTTCTCCCTCCCCCCCCCTTTTTTTGGGGCTTGCACAATTGCCTGTTATCTGTTGGCGGGGGCTATACAGAGGTGGCTGGTTCCTTGAATCTTTTGATGACCGGGGTTACTTCTCTACTACTGTGTCTTGCTGCCTGACTCTTAATAACTCGACTGTATGAATACTTGTAAATGTGTTCTGTACCATACTATGTTCCGGTCTTGATGTATGTAGAACAACTGTATTCTGAGCTACTGTACTGTCTATAATTGTTTGACAATAAAGCACTCCTGTTGTTTAAACACACAGATCTACATCCTGTCAGAGGAGAGGAGACCGATGGTGTGTTCCCAGTACAGAGGAACACAGATTGGTCTCCTCCCCTTGTGAGTCCCCTCCCCCCACAGTAAGAATCACTCCCATAGGGAACATATTAACCCCTGCAGCGCCCCCTGGTGTTAACCCCTTCCCTGCCAGTCACATTTACACAGTAATCAGTGCAATTTTAGCACCGATCGCTGTGTAAATGTGAATGGTCCCAAAAATGTGTCAAAAGTGACCGACGTGTCTGCCATAATGTCGCAGTCATGAAAAAAATCGCAGATTACCTCCATTACTAGTAAAAAAAAAAAAACCCATAACTCTATCCCCTATATTTTAGATGCTATAACTTTTGCACAAACCAATCAATAATCGCTAATTGGGATTTTTTTTACCAAAATATGTAGAATACGTATCTGCCTAAACTGAGGAAAAAAATCTTTTTTTTTTTTTTTTTTTTAAATGGGATATTTATTATAGCAAAAAGTAAAAAATATTGTGTTTTTTTTTCAAAATTGTCGCTCTTTTTTTGTTTATAGCGCAAATAAAAACCGCAGAGGTGATCAAATACCACCAAAATAAAGCTCTATTTGTGGGAAAAAAAGCACATCAATTTTGTTTGGGTGCAACATCGCATGACCGTGCAATTGTCAGTTAAAGTGACGCAGTGCTAAATCGCAAAAAATGCTCTGGTAAGGAAGAGGGTAAAATCCTCCAGGGCTGAAGTGGTTAAAGAAGCCTATCCTGCTTCTAACTAATACACTGTTTAACTTTGTCCATCAGCTCATCCCCCACAGGTATTACCTTTTGTATCAATTGACCCTCCCGTTTTTAGATTGTAAGCTCTAACGAACAGGGCCCTCTGATTTCTCTTGTACCAAATTGTAATGTAACTGTAATGTCTGCCTTCATTTTGTTAATCGCTGCACAAACTGTTAGCGCTATATAAATCCTGTGTAATAATAATAGAGGTTCCTCTATCAATGGAAGGCAAATGAGCAATATTGTGTTGTTAAAGCTTTTGTCCAACCAAAACTTTTACATTTGTTTTGGATAGGGTGGTTAAAAGGTTAAACCTGTTTGGGTTTTTACTGCTATCAGTTTTTGACCTGGTGACACTCAGTTTCAAAAAACAGGAATTGAGGGTAAATGTCCAAAAGCAAAACAGGCAGTACATTAAGAAAAGACGTACATTAAGAAAAGACTTCCTATATGGTAAAGCTGTTGTCACTGAATTCCAAAGGAGTCACTGATAGAAAGTTAAAGAAAAGTATCAAATGGAGTGCTAGATAGTAGTAAAGACATTCCCTATTCAATCCAAAACTGGCTGAACATACGCTTTCAGGACACAGAGAAACCTTCCAGTGGGGCAAAGGAGACACACCACCTTAAGAAGTCTACGTATCCTTTTCCTTGTCTTGACCACTTTTTTCCATTTGTTTTAGCTTCAGCCAACCCCCCCCCCCCACTTTCTACTCTAGATCCTATCATGTGCGTCTTCTCCTTTAAAGCTATTTTCCCTGTTCCTTTTTTCTTTTGTGGCTACATTTAAAGGAGTTGTAAAGGCAGAAAGTTTTTTTATCTTAATGCATTCTATGCATTAAGATAAAAAACCTTTTGTGTGTATCAACCTCCCCAGAACCCCCCCTAATCACTTACCTGAGCCTCTTCTCTCTGCAGCGTTGTCCACGAGTGTCTTAGCTGTCCCAGACACGCCTTCTGATTGGCTGAGACACAGCAGTGGCACCATTGGCTCTCGTGGCTGTCAACCAAAATCATTCAGCCAATCAGGGGATAGAGAGGGCAGGCCTCCATGTCTGAATGGATACACGGAGCTCTGATTCGACTCGGGTGCCCCCTGTAGCAAGCTGCTGGGTGAGGGGGCACGCACCAGAAGGAGAGGCCAGGAGAGCAGAAGAGAGACCCAAGAAGAGGAGGATCCGGGCTGCTCTGTGCAAATCCAACTGCACAGAGGAGGCAAGTATAACATGTCTGTTATTAAAAAAAAAAAAATTAGCCTTTACAATCACTTTAAGCAAAACATAAAACCTCAGTAATATTCAATGTAATTATTCATGCATCTACATATGCCTTACTTAGTGGGGCGCCAAGCTTGTTTTTTATATTACATATACATTCTTTGATAGTAGCACATGAATAGTCAGTTTCCACGCTTTCATCTTAGCCAACACTATTGCAATATTACTTGCTTAGCTTGATGTTGCCGTATCCTCATTGTGAATGTATATACTAATGTCACTAAGGCTATTAAAGTAAAAAACATTTTATTTTTTTCATGAAGAAAACAGAAGGCTTGATTTATTATGTTCATAAGCTTGGCTGTCCTGCTGTGGATCTTCATGGATACAGTAGGGATGCACAAACCATTGCACATGAAATGCATGCCTAAATCAGTTTTTGGACCATATAAATGGAAATTCAGAACCAAACCCTTATTCCTATGGTTGTAACATCCCATTTTTGATGTCAAAAACACATAAAAATCTGTATTTTATATCAGTAAAATAGTTTTTATTGTAATTCTAATATTGGACAGTTTCCATTGTTTGCAATTTTTTAGCCAACAAACGTGTTATCTCAGTCAAATTGTAGGCAACAAATGTGTTATTTCAAGTAAAATCATAGATTTGTTGTCCTATATTTAGTTTTTCTAAGCCTTTTGCATTATTTTATCTATAAAAAAAAATAACAATATGTATAGCTTTCCATTTATTGATAACGCTTTGATGTAGTTATGACTGTAACAACTGGAATCTGGCGACTAAATTATACTCATACATTCATGTAATCAAAAGGTTTAATCTGTGAAGCACTGTATCTCTTTCTTCACTTTAAATACAGTTATGAGTCACTTTCTAGTTATAAAACAAAGTTATGATTGACTTCTTTTTCATAAAACTGTAAAAAAAAAAGGTGCTTTTATCATATGCATTTGGTACTGATTAAATGTAGACTTTATGTGCACATAAACATGTACACTTAGAAATATCTGCCTTAACTTACAGAATAGACAGGTAGCACTTAAGAAAGTTTAGCAAGAATAGCAATTTAAAGTTTTTTTTTTTTTTTTTTTTTTATTATTGATTGTATGCCTACCAATATGTGTTGTTATTGTATTCGACTATTTAAATAGTAAATATATTCCAAATAGAAGAAAATATTACAAATGTATTTGTATCACGTTTGTTCTTACATTTTTATTTGATTTCCTGCAGCTGCTTTCAATATATTTCTATTTGTGCCATTTTTGGAATAAATATATTCAGCTGTAAAAAATATTTAAAATGAACTATAAACGTAATCATATGTTAACTTATAGCAACAATTTGGATACAGATGATAATGTGTTGAACACAACAATCAGGAATAGTTTTCCAGCATGCAAGGAACAGTTTCGTGTCAACCTCGATGACAGCGTGAAGTACGACGTTAGTAAATTTGGTCCTATGTGCAACTGCAAAACAGCATTTGTTAGACTGAATTCCAGAATTCTGATTTATTGTAAGGCTATCGACCACACACATATTCTAACTCATAAGAATTACTAGTTGGATTGTATGGATTTAGAGAGCCCTCTGCTGGTCACTATTTAAATTAGCTGTAAATATTAAAACACATTACAAATCCAAAGAGAATCTATAGTACTCTAAGGCCCCATGTTCACTAGTTTAAAAAAAAAAACTTGGCAGAGAAAAACTAATTTAGAAAAATTTTGTACTAGAGTTTAGGAGTATTTAGCATTTTTTTCTTCCAGAAAAATGCTCTCAAAAATGCAAAACAGAAAGGGATTTTTTTTTTTCTGCCTCTAAACGCTGAGCTTAACCACTTGCCGACCGCCTCATGCCGATATACGTCAGGCAAACCAACGTACCTGTACGTTTCCTGCGTGCCCGCGGCAAGCTCCGTGAGTCAGGTCACAGGTCCTGCGGACTCGATGTTCGCGGGGATAACCGCGATCGCCTCACCAAGAGGAAAAACAGGGAGATGCTAATGTAAACAAGCACAAGTTCTACCTAGTGACAGTGTCACTGATCTCTGCTCCCTGTGATCCCCCCCCCCCCCCACCACCACCAAAAGAAAGCTCTATTTGTGGGAAAAAAAAGGATGTCAATTTTGTTTGGGAGCCATGTCGCACGACTGCGCAATTGTATGTTAAAGTGACGCAGTGCCAAATCGCAAAAAGTGCTCTGGTCTTTGGCTGGCAAAATAGTCCGGGGCTTAAGTGGTTAAAAACGCCTCTAGACTACCTAAAGTGCATGGACACAGGATAACATTAGTTGCTTCTACAAGCAAAACGCTAAACTGCTCTAGTAGAAGTGTTTTTTTTTTTTTTTTAACCTAGTGTGCATGGATGCATGTGTATATGAAATAAATGATTTTAAAATATTTAAATTAAGATGTGTTAATGTTTTATAAAAAAATAATTCTGTATGCATTGTGTTGACAGCTTTTGTCATCTCTTCAGTTAGACAGCCTCAAGAAGGAAGTTTTGTACACATAGTGAAAGACCACATAGCAGTTTCTGGTTTAAAACTGGTCACATTCGGTGTCAGATGTAACATAAACTGCTTGTTCACAAGATAAATAAATAAACAATAAAAATAAATTCTAGCCTTTCTGGCGATGCTTAAATATAGTAATGCTAATCTATACTAAAGAATCAAAACCGTTTTTTGCAGGTCAAGGGACCCAGTGTCCACATCCCCAAAGCAATAGTTTGTACCATTTAAATATGCTGCTATACCATGTCTCTCTGTAGTGCAACATTCTATAGCTTCCCCAAGGTTTACCAGTTTTTAGGGAGTTAAAAAAAATCAGAAGATTTCTTTTGGGGGCAGGGACAAACAGTGGTGGTCATATCAGCTGTGCAGCCCAGGCAGGTCCACAAAGGCCTTTGAGGTCCCAGGGCCCATTACAGTTAGGGCTGCTCACACCTACGTATAATGGAATTGGTGGCCAGATGATCCAAAGTACACATGCCAGTTTCTGGGTCTGCGTGCACCTTATGGATGGTTTCCGGCAAAAGGGGTGTTGGAACAAGCATGTCCAGAAGAGCTCCTGTTTTAGTAAAAGTAACCACTGACCACCGATGAATAAGGGGCCCCTTCTCCAACTGATACTGATGAATACGAGTCCTTTACCCAGTGACACCAATATAATGGGGCCTTCTCCCACTAAATATCAATGCTTGGGGACACGTCACAAACCCCAAATTTACAGGACCTTTCTTCCCTTGAGCACCAATGTAATAAAGGCATTTATGCCAACCAATAATCATAATCATAATAATAAGGTAATATTGATCTCCAATGTAACAGGGAAAAATATATACTGACCACCAATGTAACAAGAGTATTTACACTGACAACCCATGTATCAAGGGTATTTACACTGACTACCAATGTAACAGGAAAAATTACACTGACCACCAATATAACGGGAGCTTACACTGACCACTAATCTTGCATGAGATTACACTGGCTATGAATATAATTATTATATATTGCTCCACTACATTGGTGGTATGTGCAAACACCCTTTGCTTTAGGAAATTCAACACATGGCAGGGTGCTGTGGCCTTTGCTAGGGGGATCCATTTAAGGGGCGCTTCCCAATGGGGGGGGCGCTTCCCAACGGGGGGGCGCTTTGACAATGGGAGGGGTAGGGGGGTTGAAAGTGGCTGAACAAATTATGAGGACTGCTGGTGGCTGAATATAAATGAAATCTGTTGGTGATGGCTGAATAGTTTTCAATAGTCTTGTTATCTCTTGTTGTCCCTTTTAAATGTTTAGATTGTAAGTTCTAAGGATCAGGGCCCTCTCATTCCTCTTGTATTGAATTGTATTGTAATTGTACTGTTTGCCCTCATGTTGTAAAGCGCGGTGCAAGCTGTTGCCAACATATAAATCCTGTATAATAATAATAGCCCATGTAAATTACAATGTCAGCATAATATGGTTATGCAGCACAATATAATGAGTTATTGCAGTCTATATTCTTGCTGGGTGATGGAATTTGCAATTACAGTGTGATTTACATAATTTTTTGTAATAAGTTTATAGAGTATAATTGTTGCTGCGCAATGTGGTATAGTAACACTGACATATTAAGGTAAATTTACTAAGATGAATACGTTATTTTTTTCTCAAATATCATTGTTTTTTCACAATTCAGTAAGCTATAAGCATATATTAATTGCCATTACCATAGTAATAACTTGAGCCCAAACATTATTTCTGTATAGGGGCCTTATTGATTTTGTCAGCCAGTCAGCAGGACCAGGCATGTCTTTCCAGAGAAAATTACATTTAACTTTTTGGGGTGTATTTATAAAAAATGTTGCATAGCTGTTTATCCATCAAAACTGCATGTACATTTGTTCTGTGCAAATGAGGCAATGTTCTCAAGCTATATTCCTTACAGACTGAATGTGTAAATGAGGGCGATAACACAGTGTGGCTACTAGATGGCACTGATTACCCTGGCAAATAAGTATGTTCCTTAGTGCCCTCTATTGTCCATAATACAGTATTTTTCAATTTACACATTCGATCTGCAGAGACTATAACCTGAGAATATTCAATTTTGTGGACTGGACAAAATTATTGGCACCTTCTCAAAATTGTAAGAAGTAATTGCATTCCAAGTTTGTGATGCTCCTGTAATTTGTAATTAAACTCACCTGGTCCACCAGGTCCACAAAGACATGGATGAGCGAGTTGTGGGTGGAGGAACTTCACTGGCCTGCACAGAGTCCTGACCTGAACTCAATATAAAACCTTTGAGATGAATTAGAGCAGAGACTGTGAGCCAGGCCTTCTCGTCCACATCAGGGCCCTACCTCAAAAATGCGCTTCTGGAAGACTGGTCAAACATTTCCATAGACACACTCCTAAACCTTATGGACAGCCTTGCCATAAGATGTGAAGTTGTGCTGTAAAGGGTGGGCCAAATGAATATAGAACCCAATGGACTAAGACTGGGATGCCATTAAACTTCATGTACATGTAAGGGCAGGCATCACAATACTTTTGTTAATAAAGGGTGTATAAAGAGTTATGCTCATAAGTTTACATACCCTGGCAGAATTTATGATTTCTCTGCCAATTTTCAGAGAATATGAATGATAAAACAAAAACATTGATTTCACTCATGGTTAGTATTTGGCTGAAGCCATTTATTATCAATCAACTGTGTTTACTCTTTTTAAATCATAATGACAACAGAAACTATCCAAATTACCCTGATCAAACGTTTGCACACCCTGATGATTTAGGCCTGATAACATGCACACAAGTTGACACAAAGGGGTTTTAATAGCTATTAAAGGTAACCATCCTCATCTGTGATCTGTTTGCTTGTAATTAGTGTGTGTGTGTAAAAGGACAATGCGTTTCTGGACTCCTGACAGACCCTTGCATCTTTCATCCAGTGCTGCACTGACGTTTCTAGATTCTGAGTCATGGGGAAAGCAAAATAATTGTCAAAGGATCTGTGGGAAAAGGTAGTTGAACTGTATAAAACAGGAAAGGGATAGGCAAAGATATCCAAGGAATTGAGAATGGCAATCAGCGGTGTTCAAACTCTAATCAAGAAGTAGAAAATCAGGGGTTCTGTTGAAACCAAACCACGGTCAGGTATACCAACTAATATTTCAGCCACAACTGCCAGGAAAATTGTTCGGAATGCAAAGAAAACCCCACAAATAATGTCAGGTGAAATACAGGACTCTCTGAAAACATGAAGATGCACAATAAGGAGGCACTTAAAGAAAGATGGGCTGCATGGTCGAGTCGCCAGAAAAAAGCCATTACTACGCAAATGCCAAAAAGTATCCCCCTTACAATACACCAAACAGCACAGAGACAAGCCTTAAACCTTCTGGCACAAAGTCATTTGGAGTGATCTGACCAAATTTGAGCTTTTTGGCCACAACCATAAACACTACATTTGGAGAGGAGTCAACAAGGCCTATGATGAAAGGTACATCAGTCCTACTGTGAAACACGGAGGTGGATTGCTGATGTTTTGGGGATGTGTGAGCTACAAGGGCACAGGAAATTTGGTCAAAATTGATGTCAAGATGAATGCAGTATGTTATTAAAAATTACTGGAGGAACATTTGCATTCAGCGGCCAGGAAGCTGCGCATGGGACTTACTTGGACATGCCAACATGGCAATGATCCAAAACACAAGGCCGAGTCGACCTGTCATTGGATACAGCAGAATAAAGTGAAGGTCCTGGAGTGGCCATCTCAGTCTCCTGATCTCAATATCATTGAGCCACTCTGGGGAGATCTCAAAAGTGCAGTTCATGCAAGACAGCCCAAGAATTTACAGGAACTGGAGGCCTTTTGCCAAGAGGAATGGGCAGCTTTACCATCTGAGAAGATGAAGAGCCTCATCTACAAATACCACAAAAGACTTCAAGCTGTCATTGATGTTAAAGGGGGCAATACATGGTATTAAGAACTGGGGTATGTAAACTTTTGATCAGGGTAATTTGGGTAGTTTCTGTTATGATTATGATTTAAAAGAGTAAACACAGTTGATTGATAATAAATGGCTTCAGCCAAACACTAACCATGAGGGAAAGAAAAAAAATTTGTGTTATCATTCATGTTCTCTGAAAAATGGCCAAGAAATCACAAATTCGGCCAGGGTATGTGTATATATAAATCCTGTATAATAATTTACCTCATTCCTAAAAGAAAAAAATCCAACATAGTGTAAAAATCATGATAAGGTTTGTGATATCATTGCTTGAGTCATCCAGTTACTGGTTCAGAATATCAGCTTCTGTGTAATCATTTTATTGTGAATGAACATTTTTTGCACTTTTATAAAAAATGATCTACTCCAGATCAATGGTATATATATATAGAGAGAGAGAGAGAGAGAGAGAGAGAAAGAGAGATAGCTCTATATCTATATCTATATCTATCTATCTATATATATATATAATATAATAGCAATAACAATATTATAATTTTAAAAAATGACATTGTATAAATATAGTATATCTCCAAAATGAAAAAAGAAAAATAGAATTGGAGATCAATTGTTCTCCGCATTTTCTCATTTTGCCTCCACTGGCAATTCCTGGGCGCCATCTAGTGGGCAAATGCATTGTTGCACAATAGATCAACTTTTACCAAGATGAAATTATTGTAATTACTCACTAAAATAATATCAGATAAATTATGTAAAAATATCTTCCCTTTTGCCAGTAAGTTGCAAAACACTATTATACTTGTGCTTTGTAACTGTGTTGCATAGATTATTCCTTTCAGGGTAATAAAAAAAAAAAAAAAAAAAAAAGCTTTGAGCAGTTACATTGTAATTATTTAAGGCTGATAGCAATGGTTTATTAGGAGCACCTAGTGAAAACAGAAAGGGTTATAGGAATTGTTATGCTTTTTACTGTGGTTGTACTAAACTTACATATTTAAATGTGATAATTATAGTAATGGTATTTATGCTTTAATAAAACATACCTACATACAGTATCTCACAAAAGCGAGTACACCCCTCACATTTTTATAAATATTTTATTAAATCTTTTCATGTGACAAGATTGAAGAAATGACCCTTTGCTATAATGTAAAGTAGTGAGTGTACAGCTTGTATAACAGTGTAAATTTGCTGTCCCCTCAAAATAACTCAACACACAGCCATTGATGTCTAAACCGCTGGCAAAAAAAAGTGAGTACTCCCCTAAGTGAAAATGTCCAAATTGGGCCCAAAGTGTCAATATTTTGTGTGGATACCATTATTTTCCAGCACTGCCTTAACCCTCTTGGGCATGGAGTTCACCAGAGCTTCACAGGTTGCCACTGGAGTCCTCTTCCACTCCTCCATGATGACATCACGGAGCTGGTGGATGTTAGAGACCTTGCGCTCCTCCACCTTCCATTTGAGGATGCCCCACAGATGATCAATAGGGTTTAGGTCTGGAGATATTCTTGGCCAGTCCATCACCTTTACCCTCAGCTTTTTTAGCAAGCAGTTGTCATCTTGGAGGTGTGTTTGGGGTCATTATCATGTTGGAATACTGCCCCGCGGCCCAGTCTCCAAAGGGAGGGGATCATGCTCTACTTCAGTATGTCACAGTACATGTTGGCATTCATGGTTCCCTTAATGAACTGTAGCTCCCCAGTGTTGGCAGCACTCATGCAGCCCCAGGCCATGACACTCTCACCACCATGCTTCACTGTAGGCAAGACACACTTGTCTTTGTACTCCTCACCTAGTTGCCGCCAAACACACTTGACACCATCTGAACCAAATACATTTATCTTGGTCTCATCAGACCACAGCACATGGTTCCAGTAATTCATGTCTTTAGTCTGCTTTTCTTCAGCAAGCTGTTTGTGGGCTTTCTTGTGCATCATCTTTAGAAGAGGCTTCCTTCTGGGAAGACAGCCATGCAGATTAATTTGATGCAGTGTGCAGCATATGGTCTAAGCACTGACAGGCTGACCCCCGAACCCCTTCAACTTCTGCAGCAATGCTCGCAGCATTCATACGTCTATTTCCCAAAGACAACTTCCCTAGACAACTGGATATGACGCTAAGCACATACACTCAACTTCTTTGGTCGACCATAGTGAGGCCTGTTCTGAGTGGAACCTGTCCCATTAAACCGCTGAATGGTCTTGGTCACCGTACTGCAGCTCAGTTTCAGGGTCTTGGCAATCTTCTTATAGCCTAGGCCATCTTTATGTAGAGCAACAATCCCTTTTTTTTCGATCTTTAGAGAGTTCTTGGCCATGAGGTGCCATGTTGAACTTCTAGTGACCAGTATGAGAGAGTGAGAGCGATAACACCAAATTTAACACACCTGCTCCCGATTCACACCTGAGACCTTGTAACACTAACGAGTCACATGGCACCCAATTTGGACATTTTCACTTAGAGGTGTACTCAGTTTTATTTATTTATTTTAGATTTATTTAGACATTAATGGCTGTGTGTTGAGTTATTTTGAGGGAACAGCAAATGTACACTGTTATACAAACTGTATACTCACTACTTTACATTGTAGCAAAGTGTAATTTCTTCAGTATTGTCACATGAAAAGATATAATAAAATATTTACAAAAAATGTGAGGAGTGTACTCACTTTTGTGAGATACTGTGTGTATATGTATATATATATATATATATATATATATATATATATATATATATATATATATATATATATATACAGTTTTATTTTATGTTTTAACTGTTTTAAGTGAAGGCAATTTGTATTCCTTATATTCATCATATGTTCAGTCTGATTTACCCAGGTTTGTGAAGGATTTATTTTAGTGATTTCAAATATTCATCTATTATTTTGCCTAATGAAGCCTGTGTTGCTATAGTTATTTTTGTGATTTATTTTTATAACATAAATATCGAATTAAGACCGTGCATTGTTTTAGAAGCTAGGCCTCCCCTGTTGATGTGTACATTAACTAGTTGGAATGATTTGTGAAGCTCGCTACAGGAAATGATGTAGGCATGAAGTGAGGGGAGGGTAAAGGACTTCAACAACCATATGGTAAGGAATAGTTGTTTGCAAGACTTTGGAGAAGAAACAGTCTGGAAGAAGACTCCATCATAAAGAAAGATCCAAGTTAAGTAACTTTTAGTTACTAGTTTCTTCTTGCTCTTGGAGGTGAACATCAAAGGAGGTGATGAGAGAGGTAGAATGCAGGACAGTGGCGGTGCGTCCATTAACGGCGCAGGGGCGCCACCCCCTCTTTCCAGCCACCCCCTCTGTGTATCATGGATAGATTCATGCATTGCATGAATCTATCCATGGCCGCTGTAGCCACCCCCTATTCAGGCATCCTGTCACTTTTCGGACACCGGGCGCCTGAATTACAGCTGCGGGGGATGTATTTTTGGAGCACCTGATTAGAACCATAGGCTCTAATAGGCTTCAAAAAAGGTGAACTGCGAGCACAGAGCATTGCGCTCACAGTTCACCCACGTGTGCTAGAACAGCAAATTAATATTTTATTTTCTAACACTTAACAGCCTCTCCGCCAATCAGGAAGTGTGGGTGTGTTACCCATCACCTGATTGGCTGAAACAACAGGCGCTGTGATTGGATGCCTATCAGGAGGAGGGGAGGAGAACCGTGGAGGACACAGCTCATTGACACAGTGGCTGCAATTGCTAGGCACAGTGGCTGCATTTTATGGGCACAGTGGCTGCGTTTGATGGCACAGTGGCTGCGTTTGATGGCACAGTGGCTGCAATTGATGGGCACAGTGGCTACATTCGATGGGCACAGTGGCTACATTCGATGGGCACAGTGGCAGCATTTTATGGGCACAATTGCTGCATTTGATGGTCACAGTGGCTGCAATTGATGGACACAGTGGCTGTGTTTGATGGCAAATTGGCTGCAATTGATAGGCATAGTGGCTGCGTTTGATGGGCATAGTGGCTGCGTTTGATGGGCATAGTGGCTGCGTTTGATCACGTTTGCTGCATTTGATGGGCACAGTGGCTGCATTTGATGGGCACAGTGGCTGCAATTGATGGGGCACAGTGGCTGCGTTTGATGAGGCACAGTGGCTGCGTTTGATGAGGCACAGTGGCTGCGTTTTATGAGGCACAGTGGCTGCGTTTGATGTGGCACAGTGGCTGCATTTTGTGGGGCACAGTGGCTGCATTTTGTGGGGCACAGTGGCTGCATTTTGTGGGGCACAGTGGCTGCAATTGATAGTACAGTGGCTGTGTTTGATAGCACAGTGGCTGCAATTGATGTTTTTTTTCTGAATTTTTCAGCTTGTTTTGGACCCCTAAAAATTTTGTGCACCAACCGCCACTGATAAAGGAGGTCTTGAGAGGAGCAAAGGGAACTGTTTTGGGGATATTTCGAGACAAGGTTGGTAATGTAGTTCAGGGTAGAGCTGTCGATGGCTTTTATGAATCAATTCTACCTCCAGTCTTATGAGTTTCCAGTCTTATGGGGACTCCACGCTGTTTTATTTGCAAATTTTTTTGCTGGCAATTTTCTTTCTTTTTTTACATTCAGCTTTTAGCTGACAGCTGATTACTCATCATTTTCCGGCCCCCTCCTTAGCAACCAGCTATATGCAGTGTGTTTTACAGTGTGTTTAAAAAAAACGTAAAAACGCTAAATGCATGAAAACTATGTGCAAAAATGCATAAAAAACGCATCAAGCACAGCCACATATATGTGAACCTAGACTAAATGATACATAGTTCATATGTCATCTGCTGATGCTCCAGATCTCCATCACCTTGTTGTACTCCCTTTTAAATGTACTCCTTAGGTTTTAGATTTTTGTCTTGACATAGTTGATGTCTGCCCTGGGGTACACTGGCTTCACCAACTCAAGCATTTTCTCCAACGCTGCCTTCCTCAAGATTTTATTCAAGTAGTCTCGACTCTTGACCTTCCAGAGACAGAGCAGCTTCCGGGACAGGTCAATGAATTTGGGCAAAAAATCTGGCGAGGTAAATGTATCCATCATGATATGATGCCTGCAAGACAGATCACAAGACAAAACATCATGTCTGGCTTAATCCATAAGCTGCTGCCAATCTAGGCAAAAAATATAAGCACTATAGGCCACTAACCACCTATGCCCAAATTTCCAATTGTCCCTTCATTTTCAGGCTCCTTTTGTGTGTTGGCGAAGGCAATCGTTCGTCCCCCACTCCAAGATCGTTTCCACGGATGTTACATCGACGGTGTGTTATGGCTTTATATACACTGTGCATGCGTGAAACTCCGCTCTAGATCTCCATCACCTTGTTGTACTGGGGTGTGACCATCTGTCTTCTGTATGCGACACACATGGTGGAACCTTTGGGAGGGACAACATGGCGGATTCGGTGGATTCCAGGCAGCCCTGCGGTGTGTAGCTCATAGGAGGCACAAAGCAATCCCCATGAACAAGGATGAGATGGTGGATATGGTGCACATCCTCAGGAAGCACGACTATGACTGCAAGCTGCACAATTACGAAAGGCCCAACAGCTGTTATAACATTTGTAAGTGTTCTTTTTTGATACAGCACTTTAATAATACTGTATATCACTGAATACTAGTGTCACTATTATGTATTTATCCATTCATTATTCTATTCTAGAAATATAGTTTCTTGCTTATACCCCTTGTAGAGGGTCAGCCTGGGGCAGGTTTAAAAAGGGGTTAATTGAAGAAGGCAGGTACTTCCCCTTCAGACCTGCTTATTATCAGGTGTGCTGAAAGTGTCAGTGTGGAGCTGTTTGAGTAGGAGAGAGACACACAGCAGCACGCTGTGTGGAAATGTCCATTGCTGGATGGTGTACCTGCTGGGTGAGCTTAACCACAAAAAGACTGTAGCTCTGATTGGAGCCATGAACTGTTACCTGTACCTGTGTGCTGCTGAACTGTGAGCTGTACCTGTGTGCACATCCGTGTGATAAGACAAGTCTGTCTGGTCTTATGTTTTTTTTTGCTGAATAAAGCCACTTTTTACTGGAGTGACTCTGAGCCAGCTCTTCACCCCTCTGATTCCCTACACTCTGAAGAAGGAGACAATTTACTACTCTGAAACGCTCACTCTTAATCGCCTAGTAGCCACGCCCTGCCATGTTTCAGCATTCACTTGACTTATACATGGCTACTAGGCGATTGAGAGTGAGAAGAACCATTGGACAACTCGCGTCTATCTTCACTAAGGTGCTGGCGAGGCCAAGGAGCAGTGAGAGATTTGATGAGTGTGTCTCGCATGTCCTGGGTCCACTAAGATCACCAATGCTTCGGCAATCAGCTGTGTTAAAGTGTGCTGTGGCTTTATTTATTTGGCGTGGTTACAAGTTTTTTAATGTGAGTGTAACTTAAGAGGATCTTCTTGTGTGTGATTAAAAGTTTTTTTAACGGTATCACGCTATGGGAGCATTTCTTCTGTTTCATGAGAGCACTTTTTATGAAATTGTCAATGGAGTCAGCTCTTCTCCTACTGAAGTGAAGGATTGTATGCCTGTCATCCACATCCCTGCAAAAAGGGTTTGGAAAGCTTTTTTTTTTTTTTTTTGCTAAACACGTTGAGTGTGAGGCTGATATAGTCGGTGAGTTAATTCACATAAGGGGAAGAGGAATCACATTTCACAGTGGTGTGGTAAAGGAAAGGCGTTTTCAGAAAAAATACTGATCAATATTGTCTGCTAAAGTGAAGCATGTTTTGAAAACTCAGACTTTTGCAACATTGTATAAACACTGTATATGTTTTTGCAATACTCCTTGCGGAGTGTTTGAATGTATAGTGTAAACTATCACTTATTCACTGGGTTATTTATTATTGTTTTAATGTTTATCTATTATTATTTCTTTCACGGAAATGTATTTATATATATTTTTTTATCTATATTTGAAGCATTTTGTAGCATAGGATTTAGTTGTGCAATATACACTTGATTTTTAGCACCACATGTTTCAATTATCAATATACTTTACCAAAATCCTTTGAAATATTATCGTGCCTTAAAAGTCCACCACACAGGGGTGTCTGAATTGTTATTTTAAAGATGAAGTAAAATAGAAGATATGAACATTCTTATTTGGTTCTGTTTTTGGACTTTTCTTTATTTTTGGACCTAATTTTTTTTTCTCTTCTTTCAACAGGGAGCCACCAAAAAATGAGGCAACAGCCAAGCCACCAGAAGGGTCAAAGGGAGGCTACCCTCTCTGGGGCCCCAATAGGGGAGGCAAAAAGGCCAAAAACGGTGATAACTTCAAAAACACTAATTTAGTCACCGAAAGGGGTGATTCTAGGTGGGCCAAAGGCCATGGGCTCAGGGCAGAACTTAAGGGGTAAAGAACACTTTTTGATTGCTGCCTGGCTCATCAGTGCCCATTAATGCAGCCTTGCTAGAATGATCCTCATACATCCCCTATCCCATAGGAGACAAGAGGGGTGGGGGGAAACTGCAGGACTTTTTCAATGTTACCACTTGTCTGGTGTTTGCCCTCTGTAAAATGACATCACCTTCCCTTATCTATGCATTTTTCACTGTAAAAAAACAGTGCTGCATGGTGGAGTCCACTAGTCAGGAGTGAACTTTGTCATCAGACCAAGTGCAAGGTTGGTCAACTAATGTAGCAAAATGGATGCTAGAAAGAGATGGGACTAGGGATGGCTTAATGAATGGTGTATTGTTTCTTCTTAAAGGAAAGGGAGTGTGGTCATCTCACCCAGGATGTGGGTTTGGAGGCATGGGCTCTGACTTCTGGACCCAGCACAGTCCTGACTGTTGTGGACATCAAATCCCCTGATGCAAGTCGCACTTCAGGCCAAAGCGACCCCAAAGAGGAAGAAAGTATTCTGGAGCCTCTTGTTTGCGCAAGTAAGTAGTCTTGGAATCTGGCTTCAAATGTGTCTACATGTCGATTGTTTAGCTGAACAAACAAAACACCCACTCCACACATTAGCAAAGTATGTAGTGCCTTAACATTAGCATGGGGAAGCTAGACGTGGAAGGAGCTGTCATTTTTGCTAGGTACCTGAGTTTTGGAGACCCAGGCACCAGGGCCAAGAGTAGTTGCAGTGTATACATTCCTAGTAGTCTAGGTGTCTAAAGACCAGCAGGTTGCAAGCATTATAATAGACTGGGTAGGTAAGTATTTCCTGAATTTGACTAGTAACTTGATCATAACCCACTATGTAGGGCCTCAGCCGCTTAACCATCATTCCCTTAATCCTTTTTTGTCTTCTTACTAGGTCATGATCTTCCAAGATGCACAATTTGCAGAATGAGTGAAGATATGTTGCATTGTTTGAAGGATCTGGAGCAAATAAAGGAGGCTGTCACTGCTTTACAGTGAAGAATCAAAGATTTTGTAGACATGCTTGCCAAATTCTAATTTCCTCTTGCCTGTTCGGAAGTTTCTTGTTTCACTTGTTGACTCCTGTTTGCACTTTGGATATTTACAATGTTTTTTAGGCTTTTTAAATGAAAAAGTTTAGTGTCCGAACTCAGTGTTTCTCCACTCCATTCCTCTAGGTGCACCACTAGGTCCTGTTTTCTGTATTTTCCTCAGTCTAAAAACGACTGTGTGAATTACTAACATTGAAAATGACAACATCACCTGTGCCAAATTCTACAAGTATAGAAAACATGACCTGGGTTTGCATCTTGAGGAGGAGAGTTGGGAAACACTGCCCTAACTATTGTGAATTGTAATTTGTCTGTGTTTTGAAGAATATAAAACCTAAAATTTGAAGGTGCTCCCAAATTGTGCCTTAACTTTCTTATTTCCCTCATGTTCCTATGCTTAAATGTGTGTATTTCCATACATCTAGTTTGCCAAAAGCCACAAAACACAGTGTGTCAATATGTGCTATCTTCCATCACTGGGTATCAATGGACACGTTTTGGGGGTTCAACCCCTTCCTCATAACTAAAGAAGCTCAGAGGGAGGGTTTGCACCCCCGAAACACGTCCATTGATACCCCGTGATGGGAGCTAGCACATATTGACACACTGTTTGTTTGTTTTGTGGGTTTATGAAAAAAGTTGTTTGTAACTACACACATTTGCAGCAAGGGATCATAAGGGTAATTTAATTGTTATGCCTCTACATGTACATGGCTTTAAATTTTGGCTTTTAAAGCGGTGAGATCACCCCATATGAGGAAGGCGACATCCACACAGTCTTGGGATACGAATGTCTCATTTTTGCCTTCACTTTACCAAAATGGGACTTTGTAAGTTGCTGAGTTTGGGATGTGTATCTAATGTTTTTTAACATGCCTGTTTAGCCCCAAAAAAGGGGAAATAATGCAAAACATACATGTTATACACCAAGATGTTGGTTTGTTTTAAAACCTTAAAATGCACATGTGAATGTGCTTTGAGTAAATTGTTTTTTACTTAACAATGTGGGGCTTATTATTTCAAAGCTCAATACCAGTGTATTTGTTAAGTAGTTGTAGTTACAGTGACAATGGTCTTAAAATGAGACCGACTGATGCAATTTTTAGTCCTCCAAAAAATTATAAGAGTTGAAAAGGCATAAGGATTTTGAACTTCATGCATTAGATCCATTAGGAAAAAAAACATTGATTGATAAACACAGACAACAGTAGTTCAAATTAAATTGGAGTTTATGATCAAAGAAATATATTATTCCTGATCAGCTACAATTTGCTGCCAAGCCGCTGCTCCTCTACCCACAGAATAATCCAAGTATTTTTGTTGTAGATCTCTGGAATTTTGGGAGGGCAATCCAGCACGGGCATTTTCCAGAAATGTCATCATGCCCACAGATGGCTGAGCTGCAGCCTCTTCAGCTGGGCCTGCCACTGCAGGGTCTGCATCAGTTGGCACTAAGGCAAGGTAGCTGCTAGAATTTCTCTGTAAAAAAGTACGGAGAATACAGCAGCGCGATACCACATGGTCTATTTTGTTGTATATTGTCAGGTTAATTGGTGTTAAAAACAGCCTGAACCGACTGAGGATGCCAAAGGTGTTTTCAACCACCCTTCAGGCACTAGAGAGCCTGTAATTAAAGATTCTCTGCTCTAGGGTGAGGTTCCTCATAGGAAACCACGTCATAAGATGTTCCCCCAGCACAAAGGCCTCATCTGCAACAAAAATAAAAAAAGGCCCTCAACATTCTTCTCAGCAGATGGTAAGTTTAAGGTGCCATTCTGGAGCCGCTTGTAGAGCTCTGGCTGCATAATGACTCCTCCAGAGTTGCGGCTGTTCATCCCAACATCCAGATACAAGAACTCATATGTGGTAGACACTACAACTAGCAGGACTATTCTGCAAATGCCCTTAGAATTAAAATATTATGAGCCAGAGTTGGGTGGTGGGACAATCCGGATCTGTTTTCCATCAATAGCACCACCACAATTTGGAAAATCCCACTGATGGTAGAACTGGGCTGCAATGTCCTGCCACTTCTGCACATAACATTGCAAGCAGATTTGACACAAACATTCTTAGAGAACATAAGGAGAAAACTTAAATGAATATTTAAAGACAAAAGGGTAAGGGCCGGTTCACACAGCGAGGCGATGCGAGGCGACACGGCTCGCCTCGCCTCGCTCCCGCAAGTCGCCCCCGTTCTGTACAATGGAACTGTTCTGAGAGGAGCGACTCGAGTCGCTCCGACTCAGAAAAAAGGTTCCTGTACTACTTCTGGGCGACTTCGGGGGCGACTTGCATTGACTTCTATACAGAAGTCCTCTGCAAGTCGCCGCTGAGGTCCTCGCAGGTCGCGGCGAGGCAAGTCGGAGACGCCTCGCCGCGCCTCGCTGTGTGAACCGGCCCTAAGGTCAACTTATCTGATTCATCTGCCCCTCTGGTGGCCCATTAGCAAAATTTTTGGGTCGGCAGGGAGGAAACGGGTAGATATTTTGGACAGGTAACCCTCTCCACTCCCATGAGAGCTGTTTGCATAAATAATCTTGGATACTTTAGCCATCCCCTTCATACTTAAACTATTGGCAGCCAAGTGGACAGGTAAGAAGTGTCATCATCTAAAAATATGGATCCACACTGTCCAAATTGCAGCACATTTTGACATTCAGAAAATACATATCAATATAATAGGAGACAAAAACTGCCTATGTTACAATTTGTTGGTAATCAGGCAGGCCCTTTCACTGCATGGTTGGGTGAATTTATACAGAAATTTAAATACAAAAGAGGGATAGTGTGTATGGGTTTTGAAAAGTCAGCAGACTGAGTATTTGTATCTGTTGACTTAGCATTTTTGGGGAGAGGGAGGGATACAAATGAGTTTGGGCCCCAAAAAATGGGCTCTTGCACTCTGCCTGAATTGGAAGACAACAATAACATTTTGACACATTTTAGGAGATGTTTAGGTGAAGCACAAAAATTAAGCTGACAAAATACATTGTTATATTACTATGTGTATGGGCCCAGGATAGCATGCTGGGGAGGATAGTGATGGAAAATATGCATGTAGGCCAAAAAAGAGCAGGAAAAGCTTACAGAATTGCATGAGGACAAAGAGGACATTCACAGCATATTACAATAATGTTAATTATGGAATCAAGAAATGAATACAATACATTAGCAAACATTAAATACATAGAATGTGATGTTAAAGGCAAAACTTACCCTAATATAGTCCTTCTACAGGACTTGAATAATGACTGAGCCGGTGTCTGGAATAATGAGTCCCAGAGTCTGGGGGGAGATCCCAGCAGTAAACTTGAGGTCCTGGAGACTTCTCCCCGTTGCCAAGTAACACAAGGTGGCTATGAGCCTTTGCTCAGGAGTGATGGCAAGCCGCATGCATGTGTCCTGCTTCTTAATATAGGGGGTCACCAATGCCAAGAGTTGGTGAAAGCAGGGGCCCATCATCCAGAAATAATTCCGAAAATCATCCAGACTATTCTCCTGAAGCTCCCACAGCAAAGGCATATTACATAATTTGTCATGATTAAGCAACCAATTTTTGGTCCAAGAAATCCTCCTCCTGTTCCTGGACTGAACTTGGGTCAAAGCAATAACTCCAAGGTCAATAATAGCACATTCTCTGCTCCGATCCCACAACATGGCTGGTTGACGAACGGGTGTTCAGAAACGAACTGACAAGCACAAATTGAAAAGCATGAATCAACACTCACCAAACTTCTACTAACACAAAATTAGCAGAAGGAACCCAAAGGGTGGTGCTTGACAATTGAACTTCCTCTTTATCGGCTCGTAGTACATCGTGTACGTCACTACGTTTTTGTTTGTTGGCCGACAATTGTATACAGTTTGTATTCAAGACAAGTTCACGGCACACGCCCTTCGGACAAAAGTCTGATGCTTTGTCTGCAGAAAATCAGATAGTGTGTACGAGGCTTTAGAAGCATCTCACCTAAAACCGAAAACTCCTACTGCATGGAAGATCTGCAGTTTGCTGGTGTGTGCAAACTTCTAGCAAAAGGAGTGAGTTCAGAATGAGATTTGTGCAGGTATTTGTTCACACCCTACAGGACTGCACAAGGCTGACTGATTAAAGTAAACAATATTTGTTTATTTATTTAGCGTTTTAGAAATCGGAATGAAAATGGCTTGTATATTTTTTGTGAAAGTGAAGTTTTCCTTTAAAAGGGTAGCTATTGTCCTTTAGCTCATATTATATTTTCATTGGAGAGCTGTGATCACTTTGTAGCAGAAATATCAGCAATAGGGGAATCAACTGAATATATTTGATGAGAACCAGTATGGATAGCTCAGCTTGGTTAGATTTAGTAAATCTCTGATCACTAGATGTCACTGTTTGGCATCATCATACCACTTTTACATACTATATTAATGATTCAATGTTTCCTACATACACAAGTAGTACTCCCAGATGGGAATTTTCCTGGCCCCAAAGGTCTAGTGGATTCGTTGGCAACGATTACATCATATAAGGAAACCTATTATGACGGTTTTATTTTTATGTGTATGTACAGAAATAATTATAGGCAGTGGTGGCAAGTGATAGATATATGTGAAACTGTACTTGTACTGGCAAATTCTTTTATGGTGCACAGACATGTTGTATAAAAAAAATATATAGCATAATAACTGATAAGTTATTAAAAAAAATACAGGAGGACAAGGTTAAATATTAAGTATGTACTACATAATATAGTTACATTTAGTGATTAACCACTTCCCACCCGGCCAATGTATATATACGGCCGGGTGGGAGCCGCCTGCTCCTGATAGGACGTTCAGGAACGTCCTTCAGGAGCAGCGGGATCGCGCGCCCGCGCAGGGGCGCGATCCCGATGTGCTCGTGTCACCCGGACACGGCACATCTCAGATCGGCAGGAGGGCTCTGTGATTGGCCCTCCTGATCACATGACGGCCGTGTCCAATCACGGCCGTCATGTGATGTAAACAAACAGCCGGTTGCTAGGCAATCGGCTCTCCTCTCCTCACACGGAAGTCACCGCTGAGAAGAGGAGAGCAGAACGCTGCAGCCGGCTGATGATCAGTGAGTATGGGCTGCTTTTCACAGCTTTTTACTCACTGATCATCAGTGTAGTGTAAACACACAACACACCACACAGTGAAAACACAGTCCCCACATATGTCCCCAAAACACACATGTCCCCAAAACATACATGTCCCCAAATAATAAAAACACATGTCCCTAATAATAAAAACATGTCCCCCACATATGTCCCACTAAAATCACATGTCCCAATGATTATCTGCACACATATGTACGTGATCACCTGCACACATATGTACATGATCATTTGCGTACATATGTCCGTGATCACACAAACCAATTATTATACACTTAACGGAATTTTTTTTACCAAAAACATGTAGCAGAATACATTTTGGCTTAAATTTATGACAAAATTTGATTTTATTGGATTTCTTTTCAAATAGAAAAAAGAAAATATAGTTTTTTTCCCAAATTTCCGCTTTTTTTGCGCTTATATCGCAAAAAAAAAAAAAAACGGAGTCGTGAATAAATAACACCAAAATAAAGCTCTATTTGTGCGAACAAAATGATAACAATTTCATTTGGGTACAGTGTAGCATGACCGCGCAATTGTCACTGAAAGCGCTAGAGCGCTGAAAGCTGAAAATTGGGCTGGGAAGGAAGGGGGTAAAAGTGCCCTGTATTGAAGTGGTTAAAGATTAACTGATATCTAAAAGCTTCACCCACAAAAAAGCAGTCAAGGAGCAAAGTACTAGTCACCAATATTGCCTGTGATCTTTCTGCAGCTGATCCTTTTCCCATTATTGCCTTATCATGCCTTGTCCTACACAGTGTTTTCATATGGAAATGGCCTTCTTGGTAGAGGCAGGATTTTGCTTCCTCGTGTCAGTGCCTCCAGCAAGGAGAACAGTGGGCAGTACCAACAGTGACATCACCAAATCTCTCTCTAAATTTTCTGAGCCCAGCAGTCAAAGGCAGCAGCACCTTCACACGGCAGATATACAGCTATGGGAGTGTAATTAGGGGAGTGCCTACTGTGTTTTTCCTATTGCCCTGTGTGCATGAGGCCTACATGCCACCACTGTAACTATTACAGTGCAGCAGTATCAGAATGTAAACAAACTTTGCAGCTGTGGGTTTGTTTACATTTGAAAGAGCCAGCTTTGAGCTTTCCATTAGATGTGATTCATGGCCACTTGATAATTTCTACACATAACATACATGTACCCTCTGACTTGAACTCCCCACTCACTCATGCATATCCCAGGTTCACCCGGGTCCTGCAGCAGTCTGGCACATTCATTGCAGCCTTCAGCCTTTTCCAATCTCCCCCCTTGAAGCACGAGCACAGAAACACTCAGCTCTGGACTTAATTTTTTTTCAGATCTCTATAACCTCATCCACTTAATGATGCTCCATATTTTCTTAGCACAGAGTAAGGAGATCACATTGAAAGACAGAAGGGACCTGTACTGTACTCCAAGGTATGGAAATTGAACTGGAACTGAACAGGGTCATGAGACCTTTTCCAGGACTAGGTCGGCAAAGAAGTCAACCAGTGCCATGGTCAGTTCTTTTTGAGGAGGCTTATATAATTATTTAGCGCATGAATGGCTGGGTCCACACTTGGAACAGTACATCATTTCTTAAACACCCATTCTATGGGGTATAGGGCATCAAAATTATCAGAAGGAAGAAATAACCTCTTTCAGTTGGACCAATCAATATGTAGTATAATGGGCAATCAGCTTGATAAAGAATAGGAAAAGGATTGCTTGGAATTGCATTATTTTTCCTGCTCGGAAAAATATGTGTGGGATGAGCAGCACTAGGTGCTCATCTCTCTCTAACAGAAAGGTTCCATCCCCTACAGAGCAAAAAACAAGTACAATCTGTACAATCACCTGAAGATAATGACATTTAACCCATAGTCTAATAATCAGCTCCCGTATCCTGTACTTTACAGTAAAGATAAAAGTATAACATTTGTTATAGTGCTTTAAAGCTGAATTAAAGAACATGAGAATGGGGGATAGCTTTGGGTGATAGAGAACCTAGTCTTGGCACATCTGTTAAGGCAGCATACAAAAAAGGCATTGCAGACTGCTAATGTCCAATGTCTCCAGAAGAATAACTTGTCAGCTGCCTTTCTGATATTAATAAAGTTACATTTAAAAAAGTTTACAAGTGTTAAAAAACATAATACAATTAAAAAATAAAAGTTTACAGCAATCCCCCCCTCCTGTACACACATGTACGACACAAACATGCACAGGTAACTAAAATGACAACTGCACAACAGGTATTAAGTATCTAAAGCATATCAGAGGGAGAGGAATTCTAAGGCCAGTATTTATTGTGAACAGGGCAGCCATCAGAAATTTTCAACATTCTCCAGGGCCCGCCCACTGGTCGTCCCACTGAATCAGCCCACTGACCATCCCATCGAGTTCTTCGGTGCACCCACTTTTATTTTAGCACTCTTACACCTTAATATATGAGTGCTTTCAACATTTAACAGTAAGGCCCCTTTTACACTGGGGCGGTGGGTGCGTCGGTTGTAAAGCGCCGATATAGCGCTGATATATAAAAGTGCTGCTGCTTGCGTTGTGGATACTGGAGGGATGGATGGTGCTCAGCGTGGGTGGTGATGCGTGAGTTGTGGAGACTGGAGGGATGGATGGTGCTCGGCCTGGGTGGGGATACGTGTGTTGGAGACTGGAGGAATGGATGGTGCTCGGCCTGGGTGGGGCTGCGTGCATTACGGAGACTGGAGGGATGGTGCTCGGCCTGGGTGAGGATGCGTGCATTGTGGAGACTGGGGGGATGGATGGTGCTCAGCCTGGGTGGGGATGCGTGCGTTGTGGAGACTTGAGGGATGAATGGTGCTCGGCCTGGGTGGTGATGCGTGCATTGTGGAGACTGAAGGGATGGAGTAGATGCTGGGTGCAGATGAAGATGATTGAGTTGCTTTGTGAAAACGGATGAGGATGACTGTGGATGGGGATGAGAGTTACATAGTGAAGAGGCAGGCAGCGGGCTCTCCAAAATGTAACTCATTTGTACCCCCAGTCATCCATTTTCACAATGCAAATCAAGTATAGGCAGCTAGTCAGCCTAAAGCCCCATACACACGATCGGATTTTCTGCTGATTTTTTCCTTCAGATTTACCAAAACCATATAATATGAGGTCAAACCTTAGGAGTTTCAATTTGTATGCAGTCAGGCAAGCCCCTGCACTACATGGTTTTGGTAAATCTGAAGACAAAAATCAGCAGAAAATCAGATAGCGTGTATGGGGCTTAAGACCCCTTTCACACTGCAGGCTTTTTTCAAGTGCTACAGCGCTAAAAATAGTGCCTGCTAAGCACCTGAAAAAAGAGGCTCCATTTACTCCAGTATGAAAGCCTGAGGGCTTTCACACTGGAGCGGTGTGCTGGCAGGACGTCACAAAAAGTCCTGCTAGCAGCTTCTTTGGAATGGTGAAGGAGCTGTGAACTCACTGCTCCTCCACTACTGCTCCCCATTGAAATCAATTGGGCAGCCCTGTGATACTGCCGGCAAAATGCGGCTCAGGCGGCATTTTGCGGGCAGATTTAGCCCCTTTTCGGCTGCTAGCGGGGTGTGGTTAAAACCGCCCCGCTATCGGCCAAATAGTGCTGCTAAACCGACGGTAAAGTGGTGCTAAAAATAGTGCTGCCTTATCATTGACAGTGGCAGCACAGTGTGAAAGGGGTCTTAGGGTGTCCCATCCAAGAAGAAGTATCTGTTGTTGGAGTCCGTGTCCATGTGCACTGTCGACGAGCTTGCCACCCCCCCTGGCCCTGTCTTGCCCAATCACAGTCCGAGCAAATCATTAGGCTCTGGGATGGCTCAGGGATGGAGAAGCAGAGGATAGCCAGCCGATAAGCAGGTGGGTGATCCCTTTGTGTTTCCTCTCCTCCTCTTCAGCTGCCAGCTGATAAGGGGGGGGAGATATGTGCTGGCGCGGTGATCTGCACATGGTTGGCTCTCCTTCTCCTACTCCTCCGATGATGCGTGGGGGGGTGCTATCGCAGTGGGGGGTGCTGGCGATCTGCACGTTTCCTCTCCTTCTCCTCCTCAGCTGATAAGCGGGGGGGGGGTTGCTGGCGTGGTGATCTACACTTGTTTCTCCTCCTCCTCCTTAGCTGACAAGCGGGGGGGTGCTGGCACGGTGGTCTGACTGTACATGTCTCCTCTCCTCCTCCTCAGCTGATAAGAGGGGGGGGTCCTGTGCAGGCGATGCGGGCCCCTCACAGGTGTAATGCCTGTACCCCCTGATGGTGACCCTGATTGTGAACAGTGAACTCTGAACTGATAAACTGTAAGGCTACATTCACACTAGTGCGAATCAAAGGTGGTTTTCCCCGCATACAATTCGCATGTCAGGAGATTGTGACTGGCTCTCTATGGATCCTGTGCATCTTTGGCTCAGTTTCAGGGCTGAATTCTGGCAAAAATTCATCCCTGATTCGTCCCCGAAACAGAGAACAGGGAAGCATCGGACCCCTGCTGCAAGCTGCATCCATCTTAGATGAGAACCTAGTCTATATATTTTAAAGCATCACCTAAGTCTTGAAATATTTGATTTTTATTTCCTCCATTGAATTACATCTTGTGTAGTTTACAGAAAACTTGAAGATTGCATTGTTTGCATGCATTAAATCTATTTGAGCGCATTTTTTACTAAAAATAAAGGTGTTATAAACAGTTGCATTAATATATTGTGACAGTACCATCTGGTCTTCTGCTTTCATAAAATGTATAATGTTTTGAGATTTTGAGAACAATTTCATGAACGAAATTAACATTTAAGCATGTGTGTGGCAAATGAAAAATGGCTTATGCCGTGTACACACGACCAGACTTTCCGGCAGACTAGGTCCGACGGTCTTCCCGGCGGACTTTCGACGGAGTTCCGACAGACTTTCCGAACGAACAGACTTGGCCACACGCGAACGAAGTCCGTTCAAAAGTCCGTTTTGAATGTGATGACGTAAACGGGACTAATATTTGGTCCGTTGGACCAGCACACAGACAAACAATTTTCCTGATTTTAGTCCATCTGATAGATTTGAAACATGTTCTATTTCTAGGTCCGTCTGATTTAAAAAAAATAAAAAAACGATCGGACTAGCCCACACACAATCGCATTGTCCGACTGACTAATCCCTTCAGACCTAGTCTGCTGGCATTAGGCAGCAAAAGGGCTAAAGGGGCCTATCATTAATGAAAATGGTCTACCTAGGCGTCCATTAATGATCTCCTTCTGAAAATGTTAATTTGATTTCAAACCAATTTTGGCAGAACAAATTTGCAACCAGTGAAAGCAAAAATTAAAGTGGATAGTGAAGTGAATAGCCTCAGATAATACACAAAGAGTAAACAAATCCTCCTACATACAGTACATTTTACCTCTTTAGCTGCAGGCTTCTCTTGTGTACACCCCTTCAAAATTGCTGATTTTAGATTAAAATCCATCTGCATTTTCAGTATCACAGAGGAGGGGTGGAGAGCTGCAGTTAGAGGTCTACAATCAGCAATAGACACTGTGTGAGAGCTGATTGGAGGAAAGGAACACATCCCCCTTCACACACAGTAGAACTGTGTTGTGAATAGACAAGCTCAGTGCTGAGCTCTCCTCCCTGGCACAAATTGTATCTCATGTGGCAAGAAAACTTCTCAGAAGTGACTCGTGCTGATAACTGAGGAACGAAGCACCAGAGAGAAACGTCACCTAAGCCAGGTACATGTGGCCAAATGTCAGGAGACATTTGGCGATTAAAAAAAAATGGGCGACATTCGGCCCGTGTGTGTGTCGAACAAACATGCTGGAAAACCAGCAGCCGATCAATGCCCTGGAGTGTTCTGGTGGGGGGCCATCCCCCATCAGAACACACCAGTTCAGCTGGGGAGATTGCTATATTTACTTTGCATATCAAAGTGTTCTGGTGTGGGAGTGATGATCCGAGTGTTCTGGTAGGGGGGTCATCCCCCTGCCATAACACAACAGCTCAGCGGGCGAGATCGCTGTATTTACTTTGCATATCCGAGAGTTCTGGCGGGGCCCATTACCCTGTCAGAGCCCAACAGCTCAGTGGGGGAGATCGCTGTATTTACTTCGCATAGTGAGTGCAGTGACTGACTGGAGCCGACAGGATTTTTTCATTCAACCCGCTTAGTTGAATGGAAAAAAGAACGAATAGTGTGTACCAAGCTTTAGAGACAGACAAGTCAACACTACAGATATACTGTATACTGTATATGCTTTGTTCAGATTTTATGACCACAGCGCCTAATCTGGAAACTGACCTTACTAAAACCCATACATCAGCATAGTGGCCAGGGAGCAAGCCTACATATTATTTACACACAGGCTTACACACAAGCCTAATATGGGATTTTTAACTGCATGTGCTCTGTGTATGTCTTCACATGTTCCATGTGTGCAGCGTCTATGTTTATTCTGTATTTGTGTGCACTGTGATGCTAGCCCACTGCCTTCTCTTCCTGGGTGTGCAATGTCTCCAGAGAGTGGGAGAGTGTAACATGGAACAGAATGAGATAGTACATGCTGGCAGAGTGCGTGAAGTTTTTTGGGGGCAAAAGCCCTCTGCTACTAATAAAAGATAAAAACCAATCTCTTTTCTCTCAAAATTATATTTGGCAGGGTGGAAACAAAAAGAACAGATTTTTTAAAATGTAACCAGCCATAATACCCACAGGTTTTAGTATTTTTTTCCAGTGTACTGTATTTGTGCACTTTTATGATGAGCAGCCAAACAATGTACAGACGCAAGGGTGTGAAATGGGTCATTTATTCTTAACTGTCTGTGATCTGCAATGGGGGCAGTTCTGGGTTATTCCTCAGAATGTTTGTTCCTGAAAGTATCCACGATTTCTCAGAGGTACCATTCACAAGAGACAGGGAAAGAGAAAGTGTGTGTGAGTACATACACAAATGACTAGCTTAAGCATACTTTTTCAGCTGCAAAATGTTCAAGGAAATTGAACATGTTTGCAATTATGAGCCACGTGATCTGTCCTGAACTGCCAGGGACAGTATGAGCAAACTGAACTAGAATGCGTTTGTCTGGGGAAAAAAAAGTGGTATGGACTTTTTAGTCTCAGTACTAGAAGAACAAACTAAATCAATAAACTTTAAATGTTACAAATCAAAAACGGTGATCAGGAATTACAGGAAAAGCAAACATTAGCTGTTCCATTATACGTTACATCCATATAAAATTTTCTCTTAGATTAAATTGTTGGTCTGTTGTGCCTGGCTCCTGCAGTATCATGGGATTATACTGATTATCATGTAATTCCTTGGGGTTATCATGTCTCCATCTGTTTGTTTAAGAAGAAAAACTGAATAACCCAAACATTTCCAAAGTAATGCTGAATATGGATTAAACATGAAAAAGAACATATCCAATAACGTATACACTGCACAGACCACAGAACATAATAAGAGTTAGAACATAGTAAGAGCTGCAATAATTTGGTTGCTATCGCCCAAAACATTCCCACAGATAAATCTATCCCCTGACACGTATTAACAGCAGTGCCAAAGTTGTTTTAAGTCTGCTTTGTTCCAGCTACCATCTGTTTTCTTTGTATGTAAAACTACAAATTGCCTTAAAGCCACTGTTACCTTGGATAAAAATGAAATAAAACAAAGGCACTCTGTAATAGCAGTAAAGAGAAGGAACCATGCGGGAGCGAGGAATAAGGAAGGGATATTACCCTATTTATTAGCGCTGGGGCATTGCTATGTCTGCAAAAGATCTGGGGCTAGAGCCCATAGCAGCAGTCACCAACCTTTTTGCAGGCCCTAGGGGGGGGGGGGGGGTGGGGGTTTGGTAAGCAATCTTTCCAGGGTGTTGGAAGTGCATTGTTTCTATTATTGTTCAATATAGTTCAACTCACCATAATGCAGAATCAGTGGGAGCCCCGAGTGTGTCACTTGCCCCATCTCCTGCCACCAGATGTGGATTGTCACCTGGCACCGGATTTGGATTGTCACTTGTCACCTGATGTGGATTGTCACTTGCCACGTCACCTGGCATCATTTGCAGATTGCCACATCACCTGCCACCATTTGCAGTATGTCACTTGCCACGTCACCTGCCACTATTTGCAGACTGTCATTTGCCACATCACTTGCCACCGTTGCCTCCCACCAGATGCAGCTTACTTGCCACAATGACCTGCCACTAGATGTGGATTGTCACCTGGCACCAGATGTGGATTGTCACTTGCCACCTGATGTGGATTGTCACTTGCCACGTCACCTGCCACCATTTGCAGATTGTCACTTGCCACGCCACCTGCCATTTTCAGATTGTCACTTGCAACAATTTGCAGATTGTCACTTGCCACATCACCTGCCACCTGATGCAGATTGTCACTTGCCACATTGCCTGGCAACAGATGTGGGTTGTCACTTGCTAACTGATGTGGATTGTCATTTGCCATGCCAGCCAGTGCCACCAAATGTGCATTGTCACAGCATGGTGGCAGGCTGGCAGCACTGGTCCATTTAGTGAGGGCAGAAGAGCGGTGATGCATGGTGGGCAGTGAGAGATGATGTCATCTCACTGCTCCCCGCCGCACCTCTGACTTTGAAGAGGCCAGCGCTGTGAGGACAAAAGAGCTTTGATGTGTGGCAGGCAGTGAGAGATGTCATCTCTCTGCTCCCCGCCACACCTCGCTCCCACATTGAAGAGGCACGGCTGTGAGGGTGGAAGAGAGGTGATGTGGAGTGGCAGAGAGAGATGATGTTATCTGTGCTCGTCCACCCGCTCGTTTCTCTCCTCTCATTTGCCTCTCTCATGCAGCCCGCCCTCCGCAGCTGCGACCCGCTGGTTAGGCAGGGACCCTGCAGCAAGAGACTCGGGGCTATGGGCCCCAGATTCGGGGCTATAGCTCCAATAGCCACCCCCTAGCGACGCCCCTGGGCAAGCGCCATTTTAGAGTTTTGTTCTATTGAGCGCCTCTGTTATCTAACACTTCAACATGTGTTGCATAGTGTGTCCTCTGCTGCGTGCTGTGGTTTCACCCACTAAGTCATTGTTGTGTCCTGTAGTGATATATTGGCTAGCAGAAGCAGGGTAGCCAATCCTCACAGATTTTATTTTTTATGACAAAGCAGGAAAAATTTACTGACATAGCACATTTGTTTCTGACATTTTAAAATATGATGGAAACACCCATTAGAAATGAAACCAAGCAATCTTTAAACAATATAAATACTATGTAAATATTAATGTAGCGCCGGACTCCTGAAGAGCACGCGCCATGTTTTGTAAATTTAGTTTTTCCTAAGACCATAGTTGGGTTTTAGGGTTAATTTCAGTTTCCGCATCAGTCTGGCTGGAGTGTACTATGTTCTGCCTACTCGTAGGTGTCACCTTTGGCAGGCATTGGAATGCAGTCTGGTTGGACACATTGGGTACCAATCTCTCTCTCTGAGCCTATCAGCGGGTGCGTTGTCTGGGAGAGGGTACTTAAGGTGCTGAGATCACGTAGTTCAGGGGGTTTACGGTCCAGAAGTATGTGCTGACTCCCTGGTCCCGGTCCTCCTGACCAGCCCCCTGAGGCCCTCATGGCCTGGGGTGCGGATCCATCCATTTCTGAGTCTCAGTGCTGGCTAGCCCAAGGCACAGTAATTGGAAGGAGGGTTCCGAGGTGGTCCGATGCCGTCTCAGGTTTGGAGAGGCCCAGCAACTGAAAACGCAACCAGGGGAAGACTCTTCAGAAGAGAGCCATGAACGAGGCTGGCTGCTCCGTAAGAGCCTAGAAGCAAGCTGAAAGGACAGGAATCCGCATTCTTACGGTATCGCCGGACCGGCTGCAAGATACTGGTACTGTAAGAGTGTTCCTAATTTCATCCTTCAGTTACAACTAAGTTCTGTGAGAGACTTTCTGATCTGTTTTAAAGTTCTACAACCAAGTCTGTGGCAGAGACTTTGCTAAACTTAAATCACCTGTCGGCTGTTAAATTCACTAAAAGGGGATTTATCTGATAGTTGAAATATCCAGTTGCGAATGGCTATTCCCTGGATCACCTAGAGAGAGACATTTCGAGTGTCAGCAGTTCCAAGAGTACCTGAGCTTTCCTACCCATATCCTCTATTCCCTACTGAGAGACTGAGTTCTGTTTAACATTTTTGCAAATAAAAATTCCTAAAGGAATTCAAGTGTCAGTCTCTACAGTTTAATGGGCCATCAATCTCGGGAAACCCCTATATGAGCAGGAGGTGGAGAAGATAACGGTAATCTCAACAAAACCCAGCCGCTCCTTCGGGGGTCAGTGCTACATTAACAATACCATTAACAAGTTATCTGGCCAGCTTAACATTTAAAAAGTCAAACAGTGTAAAAAAAAAAAAAAATGTCAGCATGACTAGGTGGGGCCCCCTGAGACAGAACATAAAGACTGAAAAATAGGTATGGCAAAAAAGGGGGGGGGGGGGGGAACGGGAGGAGAGAAAAATGGGGAGTAGAAGGAGAAAAGGGGGAGGGGAGGGATTGGTAGAAAAAGGGGGGGGGAGAAAGGGAGAGGAGAGGGGAGAGAGAGAAAATGGGGGATAGGAGGGAGGGTCAGAGGGATGGAGATGGAGAGAGAGAGAAAGAGGGAGAGAGAAAGAAGGAGGGAGAGAGAAAGAGAGAGAAAGAGGGGAGAAAGAGGGGAGAAAGAGGGGAGGAAGACAGGAATGGGAATTAATGGGACTTACCTTACTGCTCACAGTACAGAGGAGGGTGCTATCATACTGGGACCACCTGCAAAACAACAGTCACAGCTGATACCACCATAAAGACTTACTGACCAATAGGGATTAACCCAAGCTGTCTGGCCTGAAACAACTCATCAGTACGTTGTCCATCCCAAACTGCCAACAATTGGGTCTGACAAAATCTCAAATAAAAGACATAAAGAACAAATGTGGTGGAGAATAGAGAAAGAAAATCTCCAAGAAACTGTTTACCAGTCACTACAGAGAGACTATAAACTGGCCTCATACCTGGATGTGCTACAAGACCTCAAAAGATAGTAGACATGTGCGATTTGTTTCGTACGAATCGAAAATTTGTACGAATTTACGAAAATTCGTACAATCGTACGAATCCGAAATACAAATTTTTATGCATACGAATTCTGTACGAAATACGAAATTTCTTTTAGGAATTTCGTATCCAAATTCATAACGAATTTTCGTTATTTTAACGAAAAGTTAACAAAACTAAAGTTTAAAAACCCAGGAAGTCAGCACAGGGATGGTGGGAACCCCTCATAATGGGCACAGCGGGTGTACACTCAGACCCAGGAAATCAGCACAGGGATGGTGGGATCCCCTCATAATGGGCACAGTGGGTGTACAGACCTGGGAACTCAGCACAGGGATGGTGTAAACCCCTCATAATGGGCACAACGGGTGTACAGAACTGGGAACACAGCACAGGGATGGTGGGAACACCTCATAATGGACACACAGCAGGTGGAACTCAGCACAGGGATGGTGGGAGCCCCTCATAATGATAAATTCATCATAACAAACAATTCGTAATTGTTACGAAAAGTTAACAAACCTAAAAGTTAAAAACCCAGGAAGTCAACACAGCACAGGGATGGTGGGAACCCCTCATAATGATAAATTCATCATAACAAACTTTTGTTATTTTTACGAAAAGTTAATGAAACTAAAGGTTAAATAACCCAGGAAGTCAGCACAGCACAGGGATGGTGGAAGCCCCTCATAATGATAAATTCATCATAATGAACTTTCATTATTTTAACGAAAAGTTTACAAACCTAACAAAAATTTGTATTTCGTATGAATCCGAATTGAATTTTGTACACGAATTACGAAAAACTATATTTTTTCGTACGAAACTAGACAAATTTTTTGACGCCGCCCATGTCTAAAAGGTAGACAAACCCTGAGCATGTACAGAATTAGGGGCGAAACAACTAATCGATGATGAAATTAATCAATTACTATTTTCATAATCGATTAATCGACCAGCCGATTAGTTGGCCTGCATTCAGAATGCATTATTTGTTTACATATCAGGAAATATAGTGCAGCACACATACAGCTCAGTGCACCATCCATACATGTCAGTAAGTGCAGAGAACTTGTGAATGTGAGAGGAGGAATGCCTCATGGGACATGTAGTCCCGGGCAGGAAGTGAGTGGTTCTAAAGGCAGAAGTTTTCTTTATTTTGCTATTGGGGCACTCTATGCTATACTTTGCAGTTTGTTATTGGGGCACTATGAAGGCAGGAGAAGTGAGAAGTGTTGATGGGGGACCCTAGAAGAGGAGAATCAGGGCTGCTCTGTGCAAAACCTTTACACAGAGCAGGTAACTATGACATGTTTGTCGATTTTAACTAAAAAAAACACAAGACTTTAGAGACCCAGGGAAGATCAGCATCTGAACCCAGAGAAGATGGAGGCTGACAGACTGGAGGTAATAGAAGGGATTACAATTACATTTAAAGCAGAGTTCCACCAGTGTTTTAGTTTATTAAAAGTCAACAGCTACAAAAAGCATAGCTGCTGACTTTTAATAAACCAACACTTACCTGCTCCACGGTCCTCCTCTCCTCGGCTCTGTCATGGTAACTGTGGGCACCCGGCCGTGAAGCTGTACGAGTCGCGCTGCGGTCTCCTATTAGCCAGCCGATCTTCTGGGACCTGAGTTCAGTCCCAGAAGATTGCTGGCAAGGAGGGTCCGCCTAGGGAGAGAGGAAGAGTCGCCTAGGCGGCCAAAGATAGGGAGCAGGAAGTGGGACAGGAAGTCCCACAAAAAAAGGGTACACTCTCCTCCCCAAATGTGGCATGACAAGAGGCGAAGAGTGCTTAAAGCGGAAGTTCTACTTTTGGGTAGAACTCCGCTTCAAAGTAAACTTTTACCAGTGTAGCACTGACCCCCGAAGGAGTGGCTGGTTTTGCTGGGCTTACCGTTAACGTTTCCACCTTGCTGCTTGTCTAGGGGTTCCCGAGGTTGATGGCCCAATAAACTGCAGAGACCGACACTTGAATCACTTTGGGAATTTTTATTTGCAAAAAAACGTTGAACAGAACACAGTCTCTCAGTAAGGAATAGAGGGTATGGGTAGTAAAGCTCAGGTACTCTTGGAACTGCTGACACTCTAAATGTCTCTCTCTAAGTGATCCAGGGAATAGCCATTTGCAACTGGATATTTCAACTATCGAATAAATCCCCTTTAGTGAATTTAGCAGCCGACAGGTGATTTAATATTAGCAAAGTCTCTGCCACAGACTTGATTGTAGAACTTTAGACTAGAACAAGAAAGTCTCTCACAGAACTTAGTTGTAAACAAAGGATGAAATTAGGAACTCTCTTACAGTACCAGTATCTTGCAGCCGGTCCGGCGATACTGTAAGAATGCGGATTCACTTGGTGTCCTTTCAGCTAAGCTTCCAGGCTCTTACCGAGCAGCCAGCCTCGTGCGTGGCCCTCTTCTGAAGAGTCCTCCCCTGGTTGCGTTTTCAGTTGCTGGGCCTCTCCAAACCTGAGATGGCACCGGAACACCTTGGAACCCTCCTTCCAGTTACTGTGCCTCAGGCTAGCCAGTCCCGAGACTCGGAAACAGATGGATCTGCACCCCAGGCCATACTTCTGGACAGGAACCCAGAACCACGTGATCTCAGCACCTTAAGTACCCTCTCCCGGAATACACAGCGAGACAACGCACCCGCTGATTGGCTCAGAGAGAGAGATTGTTACCCAATGCGTCCAACCAGACTGCGTTCCAATGCCTGCCAAAGATGATACCTACACCCATGACCAGGCAGAACATAGTACAGTCCAGTTAAACTGATGCCAAGACCATAATTTACAGAAATTAACCCTAAGACCCTACTATGGTCTTAGGAAAAACTAAATTTACAAAAACATAGCGCAAGCTCTTCAGGAGCCCGGCGCTACACCAGTATTGTGCATTATATTTAAAACGATCATATCCGTGAAAATAAAAGTCTCAGTTTTTAGTACTACTTTTATATAAAAGATTTACATCTTCCTTCCCCCTTCATATAGCTTCATGTCTGACTCCTAGTTATAATGCCCATATCCTACTTCTGGGTATATTTATATATATATATATATATATATATATATATATACACATACAGTGCCTTGCGAAAGTATTCGGCCCCCTTGAACTTTTCAACCTTTTGCCACATTTCAGGCTTCAAACATAAAGATATAAAATTTTTATTTTTTGTGAAGAATCACCAACAAGTGGGACACAATTGTGAAGTGGAACGAAATCTATTGGATATTTTAAACTTTTTTTAACTAATAAAAAAATGAAAAGTGGGGCGTGCAAAATTATTTGGCCCCCTTGTGTTAATACTTTGTAGAGCCACCTTTTGCTGCGATTACAGCTGCAAGTCGCTTGGGGTATGTCTATATCAGTTTTGTATATCGAGAGACTGAAATTCTTGCCCATTCTTCCTTGCAAAACAGCTCGAGCTCAGTGAGGTTGGATGGAGAGCGTTTGTGAACAGCAGTTTTCAGCTCTTTCCACAGATTCTCGATTGGATTCAGGTCTGGACTTTGACTTGGCCATTCTAACACCTGGATACGTTTATTTGTGAACCATTCCTTTGTAGATTTTGCTGTATGTTTGGGATCATTGTCTTGTTGGAAGATAAATCTCCGTCCCAGTTTCAGGTCTTTTGCAGACTCCAACAGGTTTTCATCCAGAATGGTCCTGTATTTGGCTGCATCCATCTTCCCCTCAATTTTAACCATCTTTCCTGTCCCTGCTGAAGAAAAGCAGACCCAAACCATGATGCTGCCACCACCATGTTTGACAGTGGGGATGGTGTGTTGAGGGTGATGAGCTGTGTTGCTTTTACGCCAAACATATCGTTTTGCATTGTGGGCAAAAAGTTCGATTTTGGTTTCATCTGACCAGAGCACCTTCTTCCACATGTTTGGTGTGTCTCCCAGGTGGCTTGTGGCAAACTTTAGACAAGACTTTTTATGGATATCTTTAAGAAATGGCTTTCTTCTTGCCACTCTTCCATAAAGGCCAGATTTGTGCAGTGTATGACTGATTGTTGTCCTATGGACAGACTCTCCCACCTCAGCTGTAGTTCTCTGCAGTTCATCCAGAGTGATCATGGGCCTCTTGGCTGCATCTCTGATCAGTCTTCTCCTTGTCTGAGCTGAAAGTTTAGAGGGACAGCCAGGTCTTGGTAGATTTGCAGTGGTCTGATACTCCTTCCATTTCAAAATGATCGCTTGCACAGTGCTCCTTGGGATGTTTAAAGCTTGGGAAATCTTTTTGTATCCAAATCTGGCTTTAAACTTCTCCACAACAGTATTACGGACCTGCCTGGTGTGTTTCTTGGTCTTCATGATGCTCTCTGCACTTTCAACAGAACCCGGAGACTATCACAGAGCAGGTGCATTTATACAGGGACTTGATTACACACAGGTGGATTCTATTTATCACCATCAGTCATTTAGGACAACGTTGGATCATTCAGAGATCCTCGCTGAACTTCTGGAGTGAGTTTGCTGCACTGAAAGTAAAGGGGCCGAATAATTTATTTGCTAAAAAAGTTTAAAATATCCAATAGATTTCGTTCCACTTCACAATTGTGTCCCACTTGTTGGTGATTCTTCACAAAAAATTAAAATTTTATATCTTTATGTTTGAAGCCTGAAATGTGGCAAAAGGTTGAAAAGTTCAAGGGGGCCGAATACTTTCGCAAGGCACTGTATATGCTATAAGTAATATACGGTATATTATTACTTTCATTTATTACACAGTAAAAAAAAATGAACCCCTTATAGTAACGATTATCTGCTCTTTTTGTACTAATTTTAGTTTTTTAACCCAATAAACGTCTTAGGCCTGGTTCACACCAATGCGTTTTTTGGTGCTTTTTGCAGAAACGCACTACAGTTCATTTAACGTGGTTTCCTATGGGATACATTCAGATCTGTGCTTCAAGGATTTTTTTAACGCAAACCGGTGATTTTTTGGTTCAATACACTTCAATGGAGAAGCTGCAGAAAAGCATGTAGTGCGTTTTTGCAGCAATATGTGTTTTTTAATCTGCCCAACAACAAATTGGCAAAAAAAGCATAAAAAATACAAAAACGCAAATCGCAGATAAATCACGTGCGCAAAAATCAATACGCACAGTATCTGCGGGAACAGATCAAAAGCAAACTGCATAGCTCAATTTTCAGACTAGAATATTTATACGAAAAATCTTTGTACATTCGCTGAATTAATGTTGTTTGAAATTTTCACATGCTTTCAACATTCTGTTTTAAAATTAATGTAATTTCTGAACGAAAACCACATACACTGTGCGTTCTGCGATTTTTTTATCATGACTGTGACATTATGGCGGACACATCAGACACTTTTGGTGCTATTTTGGGACCATTCACATTTATACAGCGATCAGTGTGATTAAAAATGCACTGATTATTGTGTGAGTGACAGTGAAGTGGTTAATCACTAGGGGGCGCTGCAGTGGTTAAGTATGTGTCCTAAGGAGTGATTCTAACTGTGGGGAGGAGGGGCTACGTGTGACATGACACTGATCACCGCTCCCGATCACAGGGAGCTGTTATCAATGTCAGTATCACTAGACAGAACAGGGAAATGCTTGTTTACATTTGCATTTCCCTGTTCTTTCTCTCCGTGAGACGATCGCGGGTATCCCCTTGGACATAGACTCCGCGGGACCCGTGATCACACTCACGGCGCTCGCGGCAGGGTCGCGCGTGAGCTGCCGATGGCACGCGCGACCACACGGCAGAAAATTTTATAGGGATGTACCTGTAAGCCCATTTGCCTGTCTGTGCCATTCTGCTGACGTAAATGTTTGTGTGGCGCTCGGCAAGAGGTTAATCATAACAATAATCGGCCAGCTAAACGATTATGTTGCAGAATGATCACCCACAGGCCGGAAATCGAATCAGGATGGCACAGACAGATCTACAGGCCCAAGGAAAGAAGAATTTGCCTGTAATGTGAACAGGGGGTCCTGGAGGATGAGGAGCATTTACTAATTTGGTGCTAAAGGTACTCATCAGTGAGGGACACTCTTATTTCAGACTTCAGAGAGAGGGGGTGAGAGATGGGAGGGAGGAAGGAGAGAGGGAGAAAGAAAGAGAAATGGAAGGGGTGGGGCAAATAGAAGAGAGATGAGAGGAAAAGGGAATAGAGAGGGGAGAGAGAAGGGAGAGATGGAAAAGAGAGAGAGAAGGGGGAAGAGAGAGGGGGAAAGGGAGCAAGAGAGAGGGCAGAAAGAAGAGAGGGGAGGAAGAAAGGAGAGACATGAGAAGGAAAGGGAAGAGAGAGAGAGAGAGAGAGAGAGAGAGAGAGAGAGAGAGAGGAAGAGAGAGGAAAGAGAGAAATGGAGGGAAAGAGGGAGAAGAGAGAGGAAAGAAAAGGAGAAGAGGGAAGAGAGGGAGGGAAGAGAGAGAAGATGGGGGGAGAAGAGAGAGAGAGGGGAAGGGGAGAGATGGTCCTTGCACAAAGGTGTGATAGCCCAAGCCAAAAGAGAACTCTGTTGTCTAAAGTAGGTATAGCTTTAGCCTTGCTGCCCTCTAGGACTAGGGTTGTCCTCAGAACACTGTGGGAAATAGATAAAAACAGAGCACATTGGCCTATTGCCCTGGGGCTCTGACGAAGAAAGACACACCTTTGAAATGCGTCAGTCAGCAGGGACCCTGGTGAGTTCCTCAAGTTAGAGGCTTTGGCAAAGCTGGGAAATTGTAGCCACAAGCAGTGGCTGGAAGAGCGCTTTCACTATAGCTATATTTTATATTTCATCTTTAATAAAATTGTCGTTGACTAATCCACTAGGCCAATGCACCCTCTGTTTTTATCTAGTTCCCACAGTAAAAATCTTTACACATTCTCAAGATTACCTTCTCCTAAATCAGGCTCTGCTTTTGTCTTATTTATAAAATCGTTTTCTTGGAATACGGGATTTTTTTTTTTATTCTTTCATTGAAAAGGACAAGTATGCGGAAATAAAGAGACAATCCCATTGATATGTATAACAATAAACTCCCTCAAATGCATTCAATAATACAGTCAATGCAGTTTTACAATAAAAGTCTGCTATCTTATTGCAGAGGAATAGGGAGGTTCTGCATCTCACATGTTCATTTTTTCCGACAAACACTGTTTTATATATAAAAAGGGGTAACAGGGAGTGCGCATGCGCGGGATCCCAGACACAGACGTGTTCTGAGAGAGCTCCGCACGCTACGACACATAACCACTATAATCAGCGTAGGCAGAGAGGACAAAACACCAGGAACAGCGGTGCAAATACTCCAGGGCGGTTATGAATCGCAGGGTGCAAGGCCAACCTAAACAGAGACAGCAAAAACAGCCAGAAATCCAATGGAGGAGTGAGACCCTCCCCCAGACACAGGCCGCAATCCAAGATGGCGCCGGGACGTCCTGACACACGAGGCAGCACAGCTTCCAGGGCAGGCAAATCTCAGCAGATGAAGGACAGACGGACCCATCCAGACCAAATCAGAGACCCTTTCTCCTCACAATCCTTAGGGGACATGGAGGAAGACCAGCAGGGTGAGTCCTCATCACTGCCCCCCTCTCCAGCTGCATATAGAGACGGACGGGAGCCTGCAGACTCCCCTGTGTCCTCCATGGACAGAAATATGTCTGAAATCACTGAGGCCATATTTAGCCAGCCCAGCCCTGCCATCATTGTGCCCCAGCAGACACACTACTCTGGAGATGCAGTGCTATTAGCCTGCTTTTCCACCATGCTGCAGCAAGAGCTTTCTAAAACCTGTACCATGATCACCACTGACCTTAAGAAGGACATTCACAGCATAGGTGAGAGATTTGAGCTCATTGAATCTAAGGTGGACAGCACTATTAAAAGGGTTAATCAAAATACCAACATGATTTCAGACCTTCAGGATAGGCTAGGCAGATACAATGTGTGTATACAGGGCCTCCCTTGAACACACTCTGACCTAGAGGGTGCCATGAAAGAGCTAATGAAAGAACTGATTCCAGACATTGCCCCACACCAAATGGAGATTGGCCGAATCCACTGAGCCCTAACAGGACCAAGAACAGATGGACTACCACGTGATGTCATAGTCAAGCCGCACTATTACCGAATAAAAGAAAAACTGATGTTCGCAGCCCGCAACAAATGGGACTTATTATTTGGAGAGCCAATCCAACTTTTTACTGATCTAGCCCCTTCTACAGTGCAAAAAGGAAGAAGTCTTAAACTACTGCTACAACAGCTTGTCAACAAACAGATAAAATATAGATGGGCATTTCTCTTCAAGCTGTCTTTCACTTACAAAGGGAAATCCTACATCTTTTCTACATTTCAACATGGCGAAGATCTACTAATGGAACTAGGAATAATCACACGGGACTCTTCAGCCCCCTCCCCCCCCCCCCCCACATCAAACCCACCACCCCTCTACTCACTGTGGCTGGACCGGAAACACATGCAGACCAGAGACTTTCCCGGATGACTTGATGATATAAGTCACTACTCCCCTGACAGGGGATACATTAATGTTCCGCCAAGGTAGACCTGTTTGAGTCCATGAATGACTGTGGTTTAACACGGTCACCCCATTAGCACAAACATAGTGCAGTTCAGAACAGTTCTCTGAACGTTAGCTAATTGTTACAGTTGACCTTTAGCCTACAGTTTGTTTTTTCTACTATCAGAACGGCAAAGCACTGGCCCTCTTCACTCGGGGATTATTTTTACTCCCCTGGGCGGTAGGCACCAGGGCGGGGGTAAAAAATGGGGACCTTGTCCGCTCTGTGTCATGGCCCTAGAGGGTGAGAGGTGGGTGCAAGCCGTCTTCGCAGAGTTAAAAGATTATAAGTTAACAGTCCTAGTTCATCCCCAGCTGATCAGCATTACAGCACTGGTATTCTGGGTCGGAGCGGCAATTCATGCCACTCACCTGCAAGACTATTCTTCCTCTGAGGAGGAAGGTACCCTTGCCCACTCTGGACCGGTTCATTGTATCCGGTAGGGGATATTCCCCATAAAATTGTTAATTTTCTAAAATTCATTAAGTATTTACAATTAGGCCTACAAAGTTAAGGTTGTTTAAACTTTTGTCTTTTTCTTCTCTCTACCCCCCTACCCTTCTTTCCCCCCGGGCACTGGTTCCCTACCCATGCAAATCGGTCCTGGAGGATATGGAAATGGGTGACTCCCGCTCTAGAAGTCCCATCCACTCATTCAGTGACACAAGGTAAGAGTATTCTGCCCTACCACGATGGCTAAGACATACTCTACTGACTTCTCAGTAATTACCCACAATGTACAGGGATTTAATTCCCCAACTAAAAGGACCAAGGCCTTTCAATTTTACCACAGACAAAGAGTAGACATACTCCTGCTTCAAGAAACCCACTTTTCTAAAACTTCAGCCCCTTGTTATCTGAATATCAAATACCCACAGTTTTACTTGGCCAGCAGCCCTGATAAAAAGGGAGGTGTGGTGGTTAGCTTCTCTAGGCAGACCCCCTTCACGACTATTACAATAGTGAAAGACAAAGGAGGCAGATATATACTGGCTGTGGGACGTATACACGATCAGATAGCTTCTTTCATATCATACTACGCCCCGAGCACAGGACAGGTAGAATTCTTTAGTAAAATGTTAAGATTACTTATGCCTAAGGTTCAGGGACAGGTGATAATAGGGGGAGATAGCAACATTCCTCTAGACAGGATTATGGATAAATCTGACCCTACCAAACCAACTCTCAAACGACCGCTGACTGGGAGCAATAAGGTAGCACGTCTGCTCCACCTTTATGACCTGATAGATGCATGGCGAGAAGACAAACCCACTGCAAGAGACTATACGCACTCCTCACAGGTGCATCACACATACTCTAGGATAGACCACCTATCAGTGCGCACCCCCTTACTCCCGTACCTAACGTCAGTACGAATACTGTCCACTCCCTGGTCTGATCATTCCCCAATTAAACTCTCTACAACAGGACTCTGGACAAAAGCCTCACCATCCCCATGCGCTTAATGCAAGCTTATTGAACGATCCAATACTGTACACTGAAATTGAAAAATTATTGGATTACTTTAGAACTAACAAGTCTTCGGACACATCTCCCACAATCAACTGGGCAGCCCATAAGGCCACAATTCCGGGGAAACTGATACAATTAGCGGCCAGAGCAAAACAGTCCCAAAAACAAACTGTTACACAATTAGAAACAAACTTAGACCTGTTAATGGAGGAACTGAATAAAAACAATCAGAACGACATTAGACGCAAAATAGACGAAGCAAGACTGGCACTAAACCTAAGTTTGACTACCCAAGCAGAGAAAAATATTAGCTGGTCCAAACATAAATACTATACGATGGGGGATAAACCGACCACAATGTTAGCCAGGAAACTAGTACCCGACCATACACGCCCACTCTACCTAAATTGAGACTCTCTACTGGTCACCCCACTCAGAATCCTGAACAAATTCTTAAGGAATTCCATAGATTCTATGCCAGACTGTATAGTTCACACCCCAAATATGACCCATCTAAGGCGGAAACGTTCTTCCGCAACACCCAACTGCCCACACTGACACAAGCTCACACGGAATTGATGAACAAAGACTTCACAGACCTAGAGATTAAGATGGCCATCAAAGCCATCCACCCCTCTATGGCCCCAGGACCCGATGGTTTTACCGGCCACTATTACAGAAAGTACCAAGAAATACTGATCCCCCACCTGTGCTCTTACTTTAATGACCTTAGGCGGGGAAATAAAATATTCAGTCACAAAAATGCAGCATACCTTAGTGTAATACTGAAACCAGACAAAGATCTTGGAGACTGCGCAAATTATTGCCCAATCTCTTTGATAAATACAGACTAAATACAGAATATTATAAAAATATTAACAAAAATTTTGGCCTTTAGATTAAATACCTTTCTCCCCAGACCAGGCTGGTTTTGTCCCAAACCAAAAGGCGTCGGACCAAACTCGTAGAATAATTGATCTCATATCAGTGGTTCAGTCAGACTGGGACGGTAATGGCCCTAGGACAGGAATGATTCCCTTTCCTGGGATTATTTGTTCGGTGTAGTACATCAATATGGATTTGGTGAACACTTTCTAACCCTCCTCTGGACGCTATATGACACACCATCGGCCTCATTAATGCTCACAGGGTACTCCTCTCAGTCTTTTGCCAATAGAAGGGGAACTAGGCAGGGGTGCCCAGTGTCCCCGCTACTATTCGTTTTAGCGATAGAGCCCCTAGGGATCAGAATTCGGAAATGCCAAGATATCAGAGGGATTGCCTGTGGTGACAGTGAACATAAATGTCTACTTTTCGCTGATGACCTATTGTTAACACTGTCATCACTTTCCTTCCCAATTCACATGCGATATTGCAACCATTCTCTGAAATCTCAGGGCTAAAAATTAACCATAGCAAATCCAGAGCATTAAATCTTTCGCTACAAAGTGCCACCCAGAAAACCATAGAACAATCCTATCAATTTAAGTGGGAACCAGAACAATTCAAATGCTATACAAAAAAATCACCCTGTCCTATTTAAGAAATTAGCTGAAGACCTAGCTAAATGGCAAATCCATCCGAAATCGTGGTTCCGCAGACTACACTCAATTAAAATGAATGTGTTACCAAGATTATTATATCTGTTTCGCACCATACCTGTGACATTGGTCCGAAAGGATCTGCAAACACTTCAAAACAAAATCCTCCAGTTTATCTGTGGAGATAAGAGGCCTAGGGTGAACAGAGGCAAAATGTAGACTCCAAAACGGAAAAAGGGACTAGGCCTGCCAGATCTGCAGAAATACTTTCATGCAATTCAGCTGGCTCAACTCTCTAGGTTTCACTCCCTCCAACCACATGCAATATGGATAAATATAGAATCCTTTTCCTGTCATCCGGAACAGATCTCACACATTATGTGGCTTCCGATGAAAGAAAGATCGATTATATTGTGTCCTACCCTCTCCCTCTCATTGGAAATTTGGGACAGACTTACAAGAACACAAAAATGTAAATTTCTCCACAATCCATTAACACCATTACTAAAAAATAGAGAGTTCACCCCGGGCCTCACTCCCCACTTATTCGATTGGTAGATCAACAAGGGCCTATTACGAATAGCTGACCTTTGTGACCACAAGGGCTATGCTATCCGAGCGTTCTTTAACAGAAAAATATGAAATGCCATCTACAGAACGGTATAGATATGCCCAAATACACCACTATATACAAACAGTAGCTTGTAAAGGGGATATAGTAACACATCTATGTAGGCAATATGATAAAATCAGAGGCCACATATCTGCTATATATAAAATGATGATGTGTGTAACGAAGAAACTGACCTACATGACCCAATGGGAACAAGATTTACAGGAAACCCTTGACCTAGAAGAGTGGCATACAATTTCTGAGATGGCAAATCAATCACTTATCAATACCTCCATTATAGAAGCGAACTATAAAGTACTACTGAGGTGGTACATGGTGCCGGCCAGACTGGCCACTTTTGTACCTGGTGCCACCTCCAATTGCTTTAGGGGGTATGGTCAAGTAGGATCCACCTATCATATCTGGTGGACATGCCCTAAGGTCAGGAGATTTTGGATCAGAGTGTACAATTTCATCTACACCCTTACTAACATAAACCTGCCAAAATCAGTAAGACATGCACTTCTGGGTGGCAGGATAGCGGAGGCCTCTAAGACCCAAAGACGACTCCTTATGTTTATATTTATTTCTGCAAAAATAACCATAGCAAGGAACCGGAGATCCGCTGTCCTGCCAATCGCACAGCTTAAGCATAAAATGTCATGGCTTATGATAAATGAAAGGTTAACAGCTCTAGCACAGGATAACATGAAATTGTTTCATAAAATATGGGACCCATGGATTGAATATCTGACGAATGACCCCAGGACACTTGCAACCTAAATCTACCCTAGAGAAATGGACCTCAGGGCACGGGACCACAACCCATAACCCCCCCCCCCCCCTCCCCACCACCCTTCTTCAACTTTCCCCCTTTCTGACTTTCCTTGTTTTACTCCCCCTCTTTATAATTTACAATTATCATCTTTCAATTGCGAAATGATCTGTAGCAATATTGTTATCATTCACTCCCGACAGAGCTTGGCCCACACAGGCTAGGTTAGGTGATACCTGCCTGGTGGGGGGATCCAGATTCCCCTGATAAGTAGTTGAGGGACTGGGTCATCTCGGTGGGTGGGGATTATGCAGGAGATTTGGATAGAAAATAAGATACGGATCATAGATGTGGTGATTACATATGAAGTTAAAAATGTATAGCAAACTATGACACATATGCCATGTATAACTTAACAAGCAAAATGTAGTCAATACTGGAAAGAAACAATGGTCTAGGTATGACACGAGAGGAGTAACTCCCAAGTAAATCAGAAGACTATATGTATAGCTCTTTGTACAAGTTGTATTTTACATAATGCAAAGTTGAGACCTTTGTTCAATACGTTATATACCTTTAATAAAAACTATTGAAACTAAAAGGGGTAACAGGGGCCACTTTGATCCCATGGTCATACGACCGAAAATAAGTAAGAAAAAATTAGCAGCTTAAGAAGAGAAGAAAAGAGTAGAGAGGGGAAGAGAGAAAAAAAAGGGGGGGGGATTCGGAAAGATATATATACCTCCATCCAGTCTCGCCATCCCCATCTGGGGAGCGTACAAGATCGTTGTGGCGGAATACGGGATCTTATTCTGGTATCAATAGATTATACAGCCAGTTATACAGATTATACAGCCACCTTCAGGTGAATTTGACACTAGAAATGACAGATGTAAGGATTAGAGATAGGCCGAACATCCTCCAGAACTCTCGAACATTGCAAAAGTTTGGACCTAAACCGCAAACCCAATTGAAGTCTATGAGACCTGAATTTGAAAAATCAAAAGTCCCCATTTTGAAGGCTTACCGGTATATGCAAATTATTGGCCATAAAAAAGGTATGGGGGCCCAGGTACTGCCCCCAGGGACATGTATGAAGGCAAAACATTTTTTTTTAAAATAACATTTTTAAAGGAGCAGTGATTTTTAATGATGCTTAAAGTGAAACAATAAAAATAAAAAAAATCCTTTACATATAGTGCGTGGGGGACCTCTTAGTCTCCCTGAAAAGTGGCACATCTGTACCGTGTATAGAACCTGCTGCAGCAAAACTGACATTTATAAAGAAACAAAAAGTGACCTTTAAATTCATTTTGCCTGCAAGCTTTCTTTATTTTGTAAACAACAGTTTGGGGAGCCAGTTTGTATGATGAGGCCACAATTTAGTGCACTCGGAACAAGAGTAGAGATTTTTTGGATAAATTCTGGTGTCTCGTTGTCAGACTTAGGTTGGGAATAATAAAGTTTTGCACCACAGTGAGCAAGCCTTATGTTAAGGAGCCAAATTATAGTACACTCAGGCCAAGATTAACCTTTTTTTAACGTCTTTGGATAGAAGTAACAGTTGGGGGAAAATTGGGCTTTGGGTGTTGGTAGTGCCTTCACAAAGTAACCCTATAGAGGTACTCTTGATGAAAGCAAGAATTGGCCTTTCTGTAAAAAAAATTAATTTGATGCACCTGTCAAACAGGTGTGGAAAAATTGGTCCTTGGGTGTTAATTGTGCCCATGAAACCTATATCAAAAAATGACTTCAAGATAAAATCAACACTCACGAGGCTAGGCAGCCTAGATGGTCTTGTAGAGATTCAAGATCCCAATAACACTTAATCAGCGACATCAGCATCAGGGGCTTAATAGCTGCTGCTAATCCAGGACTGATTAATTTTGACAAATGTCAGCCAGTCAACGGAGTCTATGGACAGACACGCTCTTATTTTTTTTGTCACAAAACCACTGGCAGCACCGAATGCCACCTATTCAGAAAGCACACTGGATGCAGGGGCAGCCCAACTGTGTACTGGGCAAGTTCTGGCCAGTGGTCTATTCTCATGACCCAGTAACCCAAGGACAAAAACTAATTTAAATTGTATCACGGTGGCCCAACACTTCTCCTTTGATCAACAAAAGTCTCAAAACTACCTTTTGCATGAAATTAAAACAACAAACTTTGGGCCAACGGAAAAAAATTGGTGCCACAAAAATGTGTGTATGTGTAGTAATTAGCTGCAGTATAATTGTACGCAGAATAGAAATACAGTTTACCACTTGCCGACTAGCGCACGAAGATGCACGTCGTCAGAATGGCACGGGCAGGCAAATGGGCGTACATGTACGTCCCTTTAAATTTGCCGCCCTGCCATCGGGAGCGCGCCGCCGGCGGCGCGCTCCCGCGCTGGTCGGGACCTCCGTGAGTCCAGTCGCGGGACCCGCGGACTCAATCGCCACGGGCATAACTGCGATCGTCTCACGGAGCGGCCAAATGAAGAAATGCCGTTGTAAACAGCATTTCTCCGTTCTGCCTAGCAACTAGTGACGCTGATCTCTGCTCCATGTGATTGGAGCAGAGATCAGTGTTCACTAAATTAAAGCCCAACCCCCCCACAGTTAGTAACACACCCCTAGGAACACTTAACTCCTACACTGCCACCCACTGGTTAACCCCTTCACTGCCAGTGTCATTTACACAGGAATCACTGCATTTATATAGCAGTGATTACTGTATAAATGACAATGGTCCCAAAAATGTGTCAAAAATGTCCGATGGGTCCCCCACAATGTCGCAGTCCCAATAAAAATCGCTGATCGCCGCCATTACTAGTAAAAAAAAACAATAAAAAATTATTAATAAAAATGCTATAAAACTATCCCTATTTTGTAAACGCTGTAACTTTTGCGCAAACCAATCAATAATCGCTTATTGCGATTTTTTTTACCAAAAATATGTAGAAGAATACGTATCGGCCTAAACTGAGGGAAAAAAATGTTTTTTTATATATTTTTGGGGATATTTATTATAACAAAAAGTAAAAAATAATGCGTTTTTTTCAAAATTGTCGCTCTATTTTTGTTTATAGCGCAAAAAATGAAAACCGCAGGGGTGATCAAATACCACCAAAAGAAAGCTCTATTGGTGGGAAAAAAAGGAGGTCAATTTTGTTTGGGAGCCACGTCGCACGACCGCGCAATTGTCAGTTAAAGCGACGCAGTGCCGAATCGCAAAAAGTGGTCTGGTCTTGGACCATCAAATTGGTCCGGTCTGAAAGTGGTTAATGAATACAAGAAAGGACACTGTGCTCACTAAGTCAATACTCAATATATTACATCATAGTCCACTTATAATCAGCTGAATTCAATCATTCAATCCTGTGATAAAGTGCTTGTGCTCTAAGAACAATTTTCCAGTGCTTGACTCCAGCCATGCTCCAGGTGCCCCCACATAGATGTACACTCACCGCAATGTGTGACCACCTATTTCTAGTGTGGTTAATTGCACTTTTAGAGGGATATTCCTCTTGATGATGTCAATGCATATGGAACCTTGCAATGTTAATTCCCCAGAAGGTGGTAAATGGGGGTAGGACACACGGAGGAAGGACTCATAGCGTAAAACAGTCAATGTAAAAAAAAAATCCAAAAAGGTTAAAGGTTTACACTCACATTTTATGGTGCCCATTAACCTTGCACCCGGTGTGTACAGCTTAATCATACGTAGGTTCCCGGCCAAGCATGCAGTGCTTGGTAATGTAAAGCATCTCGGGTCAATGCCCGGAAGTGACGTAGGCAGAAATGGGCCGCAATGACACAATTAAGCCTCAACACTTTTTTACCAAACAGGACCTCATCTGGAGTTTCCTAAAACAGGAGGAATATGTAACATGTTCCCAAAGGTGAACGTTTCCTTTAAGACCTCAGGTGCACTGGACAGTCCAAAGGGTAGGGCCTGAAATTGTAATGTTTTGTACGCCCACAGCAAAGCACAGGACCCACTGATGTGCTGGTAATATGTGAATGTGTAAGTAGGCATCCGGGATGTCCACAGAGGCCACAAAATCTCTCTGGTGGAAAGAAGTAATGAATGACCAGGCAGATTCCATTCAGAACTTTTGAACACGAGAACATTTTGGTCAAGTATTGGGCTAATGCATCTCTTCGCTTTGAGGACTGAGAACAGGTTGGAATAGATGCCTTGAAACCTCAATCCCAGAGCACCATGGTTTTGCCGCCTTGGGACGGGAGCTTATGCAGAGCAGCATGGTGGTCTACCAATCCTTGCAGAAATCCTGGAAAATTTGACATGAAGCAGGAACTGAAATTCTAGTTTGTAGCCCCTGGAGACATGGTTTCAAACTTAAGCATGTGAAATGTCCTGTGACCAGATGGCCAATAAAGACGTCCCCACTTTTTCAATTTTTTCCACTCCTAATTTTAAGAGACTTGCTATCTGACTTTTGGGATCCAGGGCTTATGGTTAGTTTGAAAGCTTGGTCTTGGAAGCCTGAAAAAAAATTAAATGCTCACTTTTTTAGTTTTGAGATCAGATTCTTTAGCAGATCTGATTCTCTTCCTGCCCTGACTCCTCAGAACCTGACAAAGCACCTTCCTCATCTGAATTGGAAATATCAGCTGCTCTTGGAGGAAGATTAGACACAGACTATGGAGGTGAGCTAGAGGGGCCTGCTTGCAGCTCCTGTAGGCAGAGGACTCTAGCAAGGCTGAGAACTGACCCATAGCAAGTTCTGATGTGGTATTAGAAAATGCCTCCCTTGACAAACAAGCACAGTGGGCCACCCCATAAGAAATTAGGCTAGGTTAACACATGTGGCTCTGCGAGCCATGTTTTGCTTGGGCAAGGCAGCCCATTCATTTGAATGTGCTCCTGTGCCTCCCGAAAAGCAGGGAAAAGGTACCTACAGCATTTTAGAAATTGCAGCCCACATGGGAACTGCAAGTGCAGTGTGACTCCCAGTGTGGGAGCGATTTCCAGTGCATGTGATTAGGATAAATGGCACCTGCATGCATCCAGTGCATTTTCCTGTGTGGATGTTTGCAGGTACAGGAACAGATGCGGACCCGCAGTGGGAACCACCCGCACAGATGTGAACCTACCCTTAAAGCGTATCTCCACGTTTTATTTAACTGTCAATACTTTGTTCGGACCAAGCTGGTTCCAAAAAAATATTTACTTCACTAACAGTTGACGCGCTGTGTGTACTGTATAAACTGTATGTAGTTTAAGCTATATACAGTATACATTGCTGTGTTCCAGCAGTGAAAAAAAACTTCATTCCGCTGCTAGAACAAAATTTAGTTGGGCTGAGCACTTCTTGGCTAGTCAGAGGAAGCTCTGTATTCTATGAATGAATACAAAGCTTCCTCTGTTTGGTTGAGGCAAACAGGCAAGCTGATACTGTTACAAACTCCACCTCAGCCAATCAGAGGAAGATTTATCTTTATTCATCGAATACAAAGTTTCCTCTGAATGGCTAAGCAGCATTTAGTGACGTAAATAGTTTGTTTGGACCAGTCTGGTCCAAATAAACTATTTAAAAAGTTAAGTGATACATTGAAATCAGCTTTAAAGTGAATGTAAACCCATTCTCATCCTTTCTAAACTACTGCCATAGTGGTTATCTATAAGGATATACATGCCTTCTGCAGGTATCCTTACCTGTCAAATGTCTCCTCTCTGTCTGTTATGAAACCTGAAAAACTGCAGATTCTGTGGATGGGTCTGTTTTCCGGAGCTCGGTGGGTGGAGTTGTGATGTCAGTAGACTCACTGCCCACCTCTACACTCCCCTTGTCAGCATGGATTTTCTCCTGTGTATTTCTGTCTCACTTTTACTTTTCACTGCATTCTCTCTAACAAAGCCCCTCTATATGCTTCGACTCACACATTTCATTAGGCAGAACACTCATTTGCTGTCACATATTCACTTTAGGAGCACTCTGGGTGCCCCAGTGTCTGCTTTCTTTTGTACCCAGTGAGTTGTCGTGCTGGATGTACCTCCTCAGCTCCGGTCCCGCTGTTTGGGGTGGCTGGTGATCCTTGATACCACGCCCATGACTGCATACCCATATATAAGTGATTGTCAGGTGGATTCTCCAATCCCCCTTTCCTCTCATTTGCTATAAAGTTTAATCAGATATTACTCCTAACTTCCAATCACGTGCTTTCCCCTGATGAGCGGCACCAAGCCACAAAACGCATTGTGCTACTAGATGCCATGTATCCTAGAACTTCAGCTTCAAAACTACATACCACCCAAATAGATTTTATTATACCTTATCTTATATTTGTAAGAGGATCAGGAAAGTCATAAGTCATGCAGTTGCTACATTGTATTAATTGTTTACCCTATTATTATCATTGGTGGTTTCTGTATCCAACTGCGGTATGTATTCACAACCATGTCATTATCAGTTACCACTGTTGTAGAAATTGACATTGTAAATAGTATGTATATGGATTAAATGTTTGTAACTATGTTTTTACAGAAAAATTAAACCCTTTAAACAGCCACCATTGTAATCTATTTTAACCCCGCGCTTCATTTAAAGTCCCGACAAACCCCCTCTTCTTCGTATCTTTGCTCATTCAAATATGAAAAATGTATTTCAGAACTGCCATTTGTGGATACCTGGCACTTATGGCACGCCTTGTTTCTATGGCATCACCCCTGCACACAGGAATCACTTGCCCAGCAAGTTTTTCTCTCTTGGCAACACATATATACTGACATATTTTGCACTCCTCCCAACAAGGCTATTCATTTGGCTATTATGCTCTAAATCTAACAATCAGCTAATCAATGTAAGTAACTGGTCTGCCTGTAGGTGCATTCCTTTCAGTGAGTGGCTCTGACTGTACAGTGATCTTTGCTTTTAGCACACGATCCACGCCTAAGCTTTAGTCATATGATCACCAGTGGGGTGAAGATTACGTGTAGCTTTTTACGATTATCAGGCCATCATTTATAAACTGTATGATGTTGTACAGCCTAGCTGATTTATTATCGCAAGGTTTACCCTAAAGTCATTTTGATGAGATTTTCTTATTTTTACATGCTTGCACTTAAAAATTGTTATTAAATTTAATGTAGCGATTTGTAGATTATCTGCAACAATTACTCTCTTAAAGTGGTTGTAAACCCTTACAAACCACTTTGACGTACAGGTAAGCCTAGATTAAGGCTTACCTATAGGTCCAAGAAATATCTCCTAAACCTATACGGTTTAGGAGATATTTTTAGAAAAAGACAGGCGCCGTAGACAGTGACGAGCAGGCGCAGTGAGCACACCGCAGATCACGGCGATAAGCCGCTCGTGTCGGCTCCCGTGCGCATGCGCGGGAGTGACATCATCGCGTCTTCGGCAAATCACAGCGCCGGAGCAGCGAGACCCGGAAGTCACTCCGAGGAGGACCGCTTCGGGGGCTTCGTTCTCAGGTAAGTTATTCATAATGAGCTAGTATGCTATGCATAATAGCTCATTATGCCTTTGCCTTGCAGGTTGCATTTAAAAAAAAAAATAAAAAAAAATATCCTTTACTTCCTCTTTAACCACGTGTTGAAATATCATCTACACAGAGGCTTATGCTGTGAGAGGAAGAAGCAAAAATCTTCCTGTCCCACGCTCCGCCCCAAAGCGCTGGGCATTAACCACATGCCGACCAGGCCATATCGCTACAGTGTGGTCAGCTTATTCTGGGAGGGTGTCCATGGACACAGAATCGCGCACTCTGGAATGTCTGCGACCATCGGATCCTCCCGATCCGGCGCGCCATGGAACAAGGTAAAGGGCCAATGACCGCGGCCCTTTACCACCTGATCACTATGGCCAATGATGGAGTGATCACTTGTCAAGAGACTGGAGCTAGTCCAGTGACGCTCCTCCCCTCTACTCGCACCGATCAGTACAGTGTGCGAGGAGAGAAGGGAGCTGGGTGCAGCAGTGCTGTGGGCTGAATCTGGAGTGCCCACAGTGCTGATCTGTCTCCATCCAGGCTCCATATGTGCCCACCCATGCCCTATATGTACCCATCCAGACTCCATGTGCCCATCAATGTCCTATATGTACCCATTCAGGCTCCAATTGCCCATGCATGCCCTATATGTACCCATCCATGCTCCATATGTGCCCTTCCATGTTCCATATGTGCTCATCCATGCTCCCTCCAACCCTGGCTCATCCGTGCTCCATCTATTCCTGGCTCATCCGTGCTCCATCCATCCCTGGTTTATCCATGCTCCATCCATCCCTGGTTCATCCACTTATCCATGCCCATCCACGGCTCATTCATGCCTCATCTGTGCTCATCCATGCCACAGCAGTGCTCATCTACACCACATTAGTGCCACATCAGTTTTCATCTGCGCCACATCCATGCAACATCAGTTCTCATCCGTGCCATATCAGTGCTCATCCATGCCACATCAGTTCTCATCCATTCCACATCCTTGCCACTACAGTGCCCATCAGTGTCTCACAAAAGTGTAATAGGTAGTCAAATTTGATTTGAAATGTATGTCCCTGACAGTGCTCCCTGCATGTTGGGCCTCTGTATGTGGCCAGGCTTTGTAAAAGTCTCACACATGTGGTGTCGCCATACTCAGGAGGAGTAGCAGAATGTATTTTGGGGTGTAATTTTTGCTATTGCTATGTGTTAGAAATATCTTATAAATGGACAACTTTGTGTAAAAAAAAAAAATGCATTTTCATTTTCTTTCCATGTTTTCCAAAAACTTGTGAAAAAAAATTACATGTTCAAAAGACTCATTATGCTTCAAAGACTATACAGTGGGGTGTGTACTTTCCAAAATGGGGTAATTTTGTGGAAGCTTCTATTGTCCTGCTGCTCCAGGGCCTTCAAAGGTGTAATAGGTAGTCAAAAAAATTAAATGTGTCTCACACATGTGGTATCGCCATACTCAATAGGAGTAGCAGAATGTGTTTTGGGGTGTCATTTGTGGTATGCATATGCTGTGTGAGAGAAATAACCTGTTAATATGACAATTCTGTGAAAAAAGAAAAAAAGAAAAAAGAAAATCTTAATTTTGCAAAGAATTATGGGAAAGAATTGCAGCTTCAAAAAACTCACCACACCTCTTACTAAATACCTTGGACTGTCTACTTTCCAAAAAGGGGTAATTTGGGGGTATTTGTACTGTCCTGGCTTGTTAAGGTCTCAAGAAATGAGATAGGCCGTCAGTTCATCAGGTGTGATCAGATGAGATCAATTTTCAGTGATTGGTACCATAGCTTGTAGATGCTATAACTTTCCTGCGGACCAAATAATATGCACTTATTTGGGTTGTTTTTACCAAAGAAATGTAGCAGTATAAATTTTTGCCAAAATGTATGAAGAAAAATTTCTAATTTTCAAAATGTTCTAACCGAAACAAAGAAAATAGCCTTTTTTTTTTTACAACATTTTCATTCTTTTTCTAATTTATAGCGCAAAAATTTTTAAACCCAGAGGTGATCAAGTACCACCAAAAGAAAGCTCTATTTGTGTGGAAAAAAGGACAAAAAAAAAATCATATCAGCATGTTGCCTGACTGCGTAATTGTCGTTCAAAATGTGAGAGCACTGAAAGCAGAAAATTGGTCTGGTTAGGAAGGGGGTTTAAGTGCCCAGTGGTCAATCTGCATGATTACGCCCCTAAGCATAAATTCCCCCCCCCCAAACGCACATCTCTTTCCCTTCCAACCTCAAATCCCTGCAGCACAAATGCACTCCTCATCAAAAATCACCCCTTCTAGCACAAATCCTCCACCCCTCAAATCTCCCCTCGAGTACACATTCTATCAGCCCCCCACTCCAAATCTCCCTCCTAGCACAAACACCTCCGATCATCTCAACTAGCACGAATCCCACCCCCCCCCCCCAAAAAAAATCCTTCTAGCACAAATCTCCTCCCTCCTCTACCATAGCACCTCTTCAAGCACAAACCCCCCTAAATCAACTCTCCTAGCACAAATTATCTTCTCCCATCTCCCTTCCAACACAAATCCCCCTGAATCACCACTCCTAGCACACACACCAAAATTTCCCCTCCTAGAACAATTTTTAACCCTGTTGCCCCCAACCTCCTCCTCCCAACACAAATCCCCTCACCGCATGCACAATCTCCTTGCAATGCCCCCCCCCCCCCAACTTTACATGATACCACAGTGCCCAGGGCAGCCACCCCTCCTGCCCACCTCTTGTCATGGCCCTGTGGTGATATAACAAAATAATTGTAAATTATTCACAAAAACTGTTTTATAAACATTGCTCTATATTGAAAAGATTATTTACATCCACCTGCTCTTTTTACAAGTATACATATAAAATATTGATAGAACTATGCCTTCCCTTTAAGTGAAATGTTACCAGATTTATCATTATTACAGTAGTGTGCAGATGACCTTTAAGAACTTTGCTATAGTGGATGGTCCATAGTGAATGACAGCGTTGGCTTACACTAGGACACCATTCACATAACTGAAATGTTTAGTATTACAATTTGGAAAGTTTAAGTCCCTTAAATACAAAAAAACTAAAACAAAAATAAAAAAATAAAAAAAGATCTGACACTGGGATACTGGGCTGTCCAGTATTCCCAGTCTTTGGTGTGAGCAAACACGTATTGTGTATAAAGTCCATTGTCCATCTGTCATTCATCTGCCGTTATTGTTCATGTGCTTGAAGGGTTCCTTTTCTTCCAAATGATTGGTTGTGGATAAAGGAGTCTTTTTAGAGTAATATCGCTGTCTGTCCTTTGATGGCTTGTTGGGCAGAATAATAAGCACAATAACAACAGCAATATGGAAGTAAAAATAAAATGACCTAGGCAAAAAGAAAAAGAAATTATGTTTAATTTCACAATTTTTTTTTTTAGATGACCTGAACATTTTCATTGTGATCATGGACATGGCTTACGTCTGCTCATACACTATGCAATCTGCACAACCTTTAGACCAATTGCACAACCTTTAGATTTACCATGTAATAGAAGGAAACAATTAAATAAAAGAAAGAAAAAAAAACAGCTATTCAAGAGCTGGCAGAATTGCCTTCTGAACACCTGATTTTTGTTACGTAGCTAGTTCAATAAAGAAAAAAACAAAAAAGAAACTAAACGTGTACAAACACATTCATTCCGGAGTTTTAGTCTTTTTTTTTTTTTATTATTATTATTATACAAAATTACATTTAAAATTTGGTTACCTGGTGCCTACAGACATTAGATAGCGGCCAAATGAAAATGCACAATTCGGCCACTTAGTAATAGTAGTAAGGCTGGGTTTAAACTATCTGTGGTATAAAAACAGAGTGTAATAGTCTAAAACATGCTTTAAATTATAGTTTAAAATTCACTCAATCTGTGTAAGATGTAAGCAGGCATATAATAAAAGAAATCCAAATGGACAGCAGGATGGACAGCGGGGCTTCAAACTACTACACTCAGGTTGGCTCAGCTTGTTCTCTGTTTTTATGTTTATCCTAAAGGTTTTTCTACCCTTTAGCATGCTGCCTCCTGCTCGTATCAGTTACATCTCCCTGCAGTTATTCACCCAGGTTACAGACTTTCATTTTCCCAATACTTGAACTCACATCAGGAACCAGTCCTTTTTGAATGACCTTTCATTGACTTTTTATATTGTTTTATTTGTGCCCCACTCCCGGACAATTTTTAACCCCTTCCCCCCTTATCCCACATACAATACAGCCTTGCTTATGTTTGATATCTCTAGCGCAACAAAAAAAAACTTTTTTACTATCTGTGGTGCAGCTCGCAGCAGGGGGTCCGGTGCGTAACCATTCATCATTACATGTCCGAATTAGGTCCAAATTTTTGCCTGAATTCGGACCTGAAACTAAGCCAAATCCGCACAGGACCCTTTTGCAGTGAGCTCCGCAGCCGCCCCGGAAATGTGTGAACCGGCTCCATTGAGAGCCGATCACACTCTGTCATGTGAATTGGATACATCCAATTTGCATAAGTGTGAACCCAGCCTAAGCGTATATATTTGTACCTGTTCAGTAGGGATGAGCTTCGTGTTCGAGTCGAACGCACGTTCGACTCGAACATTGGCTGTTCGGCCGTTCGGCGAATTCCGAACGTTTGGGCCGTTCGCGTCAAAATTCGAGTGACGTGCGCGCGGACCACAATGCACTGCGGTGGCGCAGTGCATTGCTGCCCCATGATTGGCCAAGCATGCACTGTGACCCCGCATGCTTGGCCAATCGCAGCGCCGGCAACGAGGAGAGCCATGATTGGCCACAGGCATCCTGCCTGTGGCCAATCATAGCTCAGGCTGTGTAGTGCACGCCCCACACTATATAAGGCCGCCTTTGAGGCGGCCTCGTGTAGTGTGTTACTTAGCATCTGAAGCAGTGGGTGTTCTGTGTACCTTCAACACAGTACACACCGATCGTTTTTGGCTGATTTCCTATCTTGCTGCTGTGTAGTGGTTGTTGTCTGTGCCCTGACTGCAGTATACACCACTATATTCACCTCACCTATATAGCTAGTGATCTAGCTTTAACCACTTAACAACTGCCCATTGCCGATTAACGGCTTCAGGGGGGTTGTTTAACTCTGAGAGGCCGTTAATTAACGGCCTCCCGGAATTCTGCTCTCGCGTGCCCCGAGGTGTGCGCACTCGAGAGCATCCGTGACCGCCGGGTTGCATCACGGATCACGGTAAACGGCCGCTCATAGCGGCCGTTTACCACGTGATTGCTCCGTCAAATGACGGAGTGATCACTTGGAAACAAACCGGCGTCATGTTATGACGCCTGTTCCTCCCTCCCCTCTCTGTACCGATCGGTACAGCGGAGGGGAAAGAGATCGGTGTCAGCAGCGATGTGGGCTGCATCTGCAGTGCCCACATCGCTGCTCACCGAATTTAACCCCTCAATTCCCTGCCAATACTCTGCAATACCAGTGCATACTCTGCAGTACCCTGCCATTACTCTGCAGTACCCCGCCATTACTCTGCAGTGCAGTACCCTGCCATTACTCTGCAGTGCAGTACCCTGCCATTACTCTGCAGTACCCCCCATTACTCTGCAGTAACCCCCATTACTCTGCAGTAACCCCCATTACTCTGCAGTACCCCCCAATACTCTGCAGTACCCGCCATTACTCTGCAGTACCCCCAATACTCTGCAGTACCCTGCCATTACTCTGTAGTATCCCCCAATACTCTGCAGTACCCTGCTATTACTCTGTAGTACCCCGCCAATACCCCGCCAATACTCTGTAATACCCTGCCATAAATTGCCATACCCAGCCATACTCAGAGATACCCAGCCATACTCGGTGATACCCTGAAATACCCAGCCATAGACGCAGCCCCACCCCTCACCGCCCTCCGGTGCTTCTACCAACTCGCCAGTACGATCAAAGCCAGAATCTTTTTTTATTTTTTATTTCAGGCTTCCCAGCCTAGAGGTGAGATGTGGGGTCATATTGACCCCCCAGATTTCACTGTAAAGAGGACCTGTCACCCCATATTCCTATTACAAGGGATGTTTACATTTCTTGTAATAGGAATAAAAGTGATCAAAAATATATTTTTGGGGAAAAAAATGTCAAACTAACATAAATAAAGTAAAATGAACAATAAAAAAATAAAATTAAAATTAAAGCGCCCATGTCCCCATGTGCTCGCATGTGCCACACATGTGAGGTATCGCCGAGAATGTTAGAGCGAGAGCAATAATTCTAGTCCTAGACCTCCTCTGCAACTCAAAACATGTAACCAGTAAAAAAAAAATTTAAGCGTCGCCTATGGGGATTTTTTAAGTAGCGACGTTTGGCGCCATTCCATGGGCATGTGCAATTTTGAAGAGTGACATGTTTGATATCTATTTACTCAGCATAACTTCATCTTTCACTTTATGCAAACATTGGGCTAACAAGTGGTTAATAATAGAGCTTGCAGTCAGTAGTGTTAGGAGATAGTGCGTGCTGTCTGCGTGCTCTGTACCCAGTACATACCGCTATAATATAGGGCAGGCCCCTACTTTCAAACATCCAACTTACAAACATCTCCTACTTGCAAACGCAAGGAGACAGCAGCAAGTGAGATGAAAAAAGATGGACGACAAAACAAATTATACAGGAGTGATAACCCTTCCCTATGTTTTCCAAAAAGCTTAAAGATAGTTTTTTTGACTGGAGCTACACTTTAAAAATGTACCGGTTGAAAATGACAAACAGATTCAACTTAACACAACAAACCTACACAGTCCCTGTCTTGTTTGCACCGCCTGTATACTGCTGTTCTGAGTATATAGGGCCTGGGGGCTACACGCATTTCCTTTTTTTAATATGGGTACGGGGTTCCCCTTAATATGCGTACAAGACCCAAATAGGCTGGTAATGGGCAGGGAGGGCTACCCATGCCATGTTTCTCAATGATTTTCAACCATATTGCAGGAACCAGATATAACATTAAAACCGCAAGCAGTTTTAAATGGTGTTATTTCCGTTTAATGTCATTTTGTGCAGGGACTGTTCTAAACACGGGAAACACGTGGCACTTCACAGGCATACTACAGACACCCCCCAGGCACCATATTTAAAGGAATATTTCACTTTTTTTTTTCACTTTAATCGTCATTAAAATCAGTGCTCCCGCCAAAACGGCAGTTTTTAAAACTTTTTTTTGCAGTGACCCATGTCCCCTGAGGCAGGAGGCAGGTCCCCAAACCCTTTTTAGGACACTATCTTGCATATTAGCCGTTAAAATTAGCACTTTCCAATTCGAACGTTTGAGTCCCATAGACTTCAATGGGGTTCTAACGTTCGTACCGAACACGGGGGGCGTTCGCAAGTTCTGGTGCGAACCGAACCGGGGGGTGTTCGGCTCATCCCTACTGTTCAGCATCGGGGGGGGGGGGGGTGCTCAGGCCTCACCTTGTCTGGGAAGATCAATTCATTCCCCTTGACCAGGGGAGGTTGGAGAGAGCTAATAGACATACAATCATATTCCCCATCAAGTCACCATGGCCAGATTGGGCAAATGTCCTCTAATGTCTGCAAGGCCCCCTTCATGCCTATTTATTCTAGTAAGTTGCTTTAATGTCCATTATCTTGTGCATTATTGTGCATTGCATTTAAGGATAAGTCCATATAACATGTTAGATTCATATTCAGAGTGGAACATGTTACGAAAGAACTGGCCCCACATCCCTGCTTCGACAGCTAGCAGGGGAACTTCTCCCCCTCTAGATGTCACAATTTTTTTTTAAATGCGGGCAGGCAGGGCTTCACCCGCCTGGCCACATCACTTATTCACAGTGTTCTCTGAATAGAAAATTACAAGTCCCGACAGCTCTGTGGTAGTTCATTGATTCTTCCTGTCACAGTGTATCAGCTTGCTTGTACGAGGTACGAGCAAGCAGATACATTGACAGGTCTGTAGGAGACTTGATTGGCATCAGCGATCTGCTGATTGCTGGTGCAATGCTTTACGGGCTCCTGCAACAAAAAATAATATAATGCAAATTTTTTCAAAAAAGTTTGCATTTATTTATTGTAAAAAGGCAAACTTATCCTAAGTTTAAGGCATCAAATGAATGGGTTGTTGATGCAACAGGATGGGGAAAATAAAGGAAAAAAAACACCTTTTTTTCTGAATCGGTACACTACAATACACAGGAATGTATTACTGTGACTTGTGTTGATTGTAAATCTTGACATACAATCAATTTTAGATTTACCAAAACTATGTAATATGAGCACACACCGAAACTATCAAATGATTCTATATCCATTCAGGAACCCTGCACTACATAGCTGTTGGTATATCAAAAAGGAGGTTGTATAACCAGATTGTAATGTGTATGGTGAGCTTTAGTGCTTTGGGGTGCCACTGAAAATTAATTGCACCACAATGCACTAACCTGCAAGGTCAGCCTTGGAGACTGTTTTAAAGCATTTCTAATTAGAGGGTTTATTTGCCAGGTCCCTGTGAAGGAGGATTGAAATGTCAATGTAGTCAGAAGCTACAGGTAAATGTGTACTTCTTCCACCTGGGTAACAATTAGCAGGAATCAATAGCCTATGCTGAGCTCATTGAGACATGCTGATCAAGTAAATTAGCTAAAAATTAAACACAATTCAGGCTGCTTGTTTATTTTAGTGTGCTTTTGGGACCCCTTTGCTTGTAATCTTGGGCAGCAAATAGACAGCTTAGCACAGGTCTGCAACAGATTTACAACTGAAGAGGAGAAAAATTTTCACTCAAAAAGATGCACAATTAAGAGGTTGGAGTAAGTTTTATTCTGTTGCAGGGCTATTATTTAGAGCAGCTGAAGCAGTAATTTATGAATGTAGCTTCCCAATTATAATAAATCTGTCTCCCTGCTCCTGCCATTGTCTGCCTGTGCAACAGAACTGATAAATGTCCCTTTATGTCTTTATGCTTGTGTATACAAAAACTTATGCCAGTAAACACTGGCCAAAAACTGAAGCAACAGGCTAACTTTCAGGCCATACAGCTCCCTATTTGACAGATGCCAGTCTCACGATCGGCTTCCGTCAAAACGGGCATACTAGAAAACCAGCATCCGATCTGCATTAGATCAGAGCTGGCAGCCAATGGCTGCCAGTGCTGATCAGTGTGTCCTGGACTAGGGTTGCCACCTCATCCCTTTAAACCTGAACGCACATTAATTACACAGGTTCTGTGGCTGATTAAGGTGGTAATTAAACCCACTTGGGGCCTTATCTGCATTAAATTAGCTTCAGAACCTGTGCAATTCATATGTGTTTGGGTTTAAAGGGATGAAGTGGCAACCCTAGTCCTGGCAGAAAGCCTGTCAGAACACAATATCACAGCAGGGGAGATTGCTAATAACATTACTTGTGTTAGTAGTAGTACAGCGACCTGTCAGTTTTTTTTTGTTCAGCCCGCTGGGCTTAACGAAATAAGAAAAAAAAAAATGTATAGTGAGTAGCAGGCTTTTGTCTGTCCACATCATTGTAATCATGTTTGTAGGCAGGTCACTATATCTGTATGGATTCAATGGTGGAATTGTGTTGAGGAGGAAGGCTGAAGTGCTATTAGACAGAGAAAGCAATATGTCTACCTGTGTGACATAGAACATTTCTTTTAGGCCTCCCATCTGTTGTACCAGTATAGAGTTCAGCAGAAAAAGAAACCAGACCACAACTTCCAATAAAAACAAACTGATGAAATGTAAATGTACTCATTCATATCATCTCTACTTAATAATAATTAAAAGTTTTACACATGGAGATAAGTAATTCTGCACTAAACAATACCAGCGTATTAACATGGATACTTACTTGTACATTTTAAGGCTAGGCTCCACAGCCAGGAAGAAAAAAGGGGCACAAGTGTAGGAGATTGCCAGCTGGGTCACAATCCATGTGATGATGTCATACCCAAGTTTACGCACTTTCGAAGTAATGAAGTACTGACGGAAATTATTTCTTACCTGAAATTTGAACACAGTTTATATGACGTTTAATACTTTTCCCTGTAGGACAATACTGTTATTCCAAACCCAAAATAACTGCTTTGAACTGGTTTAGTCAGTGTTCTCTGTCTAGAATGTCCACAAAATAGTTTATCTCAAGAATGTTAATGTGGTAGAGCATGCCTTCCAGTAATAAGCACTGATTGTATCACATTAGGAAAAGGCAGAACTTCTTCTGTTCCTGTTTGTTGTGGTGTGCAACAGACACAAAGAACCAACACAAGCCTAACTGCTTTTTATAAAAAGCTAGGTTGCCTTAAAGTGAACCAAACATTTCTTGGTTTATAACAGGGGTGTTGAATTAAAATTCATGGTCCAGTCAGTAGAAAGGTCTGAATCCCCCTACCTTTACTTAGGCTAGGTTCACATTTCAGTGGCTGAGGAACATGTGTGAAATCGCATGTGTTCCCGACCCACAGACATATACGTAGCACTTTTGCAGATGCATGGAGGGGCCATTAATTCTTAATGGAACCCCCACACATCGGCACATACAGCACACTTATGTGTAACCAAACCATAGTGTCATGCAGCACCATGCAGCTTGATGCAGTGCTATGAAAAAAAAAAGGGTTGGGACTTCTTTCCCTATATTTCTCACGATATGTGTGTGCAGACGCGCATGCACAGATCTGAATCAAGCCTCATATCACAATCCTGTTCTTACATTAGCATCCTCAGTCCCTCCCCTTCACATAATCCTCGCTTCACATTACTGTCCTTAGCCCCCCTTACACTACTTTCCTCAGCCTCCCCTAAAAATGACTGTCCTTAGCCCCCTCCCATCACATTACTGTCCTCAGCTTCCCCCACTACAGTCCTTAACTCCCTTCCTTCACCACAGAGCCCTTGGTGACCCCATTAATGTCCTTAGCGACTCCATCAATGTCCTCGGCCCCCCATTACTGTCCTCAGTGACCCCATTAATGTACTCAAGTCCTCATTACTGTCCCGAGCTTCCCCCCCCCTTTACTGTCTTGAGCTCCTCCCTCCCTCCCAACTGTCCTAAGTCCCTCCATTACAGTTTTCAGCAATTCCAATAATGTCCTCAGCCCCCCTTCACATCACCCCCTCTTCCTGTCCTACCTTACACAGACAGGGAGGACAGGAGGCACAGCATGTTTAGCTAGAGTGTGGGAGCTGCAAACTGGTGATTGGCTGCTAGGACCGCCCAGCATCCTAGAAACCAATCACCTGCTTGATAACTCGGGCAGCCCCTGCCCTACATTCAGAGCTGTCCCACCTCCCACTGTCGGCTCTGTGAGAATGAGAATGACAGTGACATCAGTGACAGCTCTAGCAGAACAGTTCCTAAGTGGCGGTCCAGATAGGACATTTAGTAATGCCTGGTCTATAATGTTTATAAAACTGGGTAGCGCTGCGCAAACTGTTGGCGCTATATAAATCCTGAATAATAATAATAATACACATGGAGCACAATTCATCCAATTAAGCAACAACCAGACGATTTTTGATCCGTGTGTCTCTGCTCAACAGAAAGGCGATCGTTAGACTGGATTCTGTCAAACAATCCTGCTGTAAAACCAGCATTTGATCAGCTGCTGCAGCTCTGATCAGTGTATTCTGATGGAATGAGGGGGGGGGGGATCCCAGCTGTCAGAATACAATAGCACAGCAGGAGAGATCCCTGCAACCACATTCCTTGGGTGGATGCAGGAATTTAAGTTTTTTTCTCAGTTCAGCCCACTGCTTGAATAAATGAAAAAAAAAAAAAAACTCACAGTGGGTACCCAGCTTTGGTTAACAGTGCTAAAATGCAGCACTGTGCAATGCCTGCAAGGAACCACAGTTGAATGATGTGGGGTGGGATTCAAAAAATGTTTGCCTGGAGTTTTCCCTAAAGGTAGGCCAACCTTAGCAGAAATGAGTCTGTTAAAGATGAAAATTAACAGACTTACTGGGTGAAGATAAAGGAAAGTTATGCTTAAAAAAAATAAAATGAATGCAGTCACCACATCTAGGAATTGGTAAACTGCAATATAATAAATGTTTGATCTTGGGTTTAATAATGCTTTAATAGTAATTGTCATCAAATTGCTAGCTAAAATAAATAACGGAATATTTGAATCCATTCATGTGTATAACAAATATGGACAGATTGGCTAGCTGTGCAGTCTGGTAGAGTTACCGATTAACCCAGCTATGGTGGAGCATCAAGCCTATGAATGCAGCTTAATAGCTGCCATCTAAAATAAAGCAACTTTATGTCTTTTACTACATCTAGCATCATGACCAGTGAGGTTCAGCTTGAATCTAACAGTATAATACACTTTAAAACTTACATGGATTGTGTCCAGTAAAGTGTTTTGCATTGTGCATGAGAGCTTTCATCCACCACAGAGGGAAAGGAGTGCTGTCCTGCATGCAGCAACGCTCATCAGAGCTGAAGGAGGCAGCAGGTGTGAAGCTGTGGACGCAGCCCCCCACCTGTAAACGCAACCCCTCACCTATGTGTATTGACATTTTCTTATTGCTATCATTTTTATCATTTGTAGCCTAATACTCACTGCTCTTGCAGCCAGCATCACAGGAATACCAGTAATGAAGGTGAAATAGTATCCGGGATAAACACCATGCCACAGTGCAGAGAGAAGAAATGTTAAACCTGTGCGATACTTTGGAGCTCGGTCATAACAGACTCTGTAAAAACACAATAACCAGGTTACTATAAAATGTTACACATTCGTACTGGAAAAACATTCCGTCCTAGGATTTACACTGCTCTCCCACACAGCACAGCCCTCTCTGACAGGGTAAAATATGGGGTTTTCTTTCTGCTGCAATTTGGTAAGTTTTCATTCACAGGAGAGAGGGTGCCCACATAGGGTGAACAGGTCATTTTATGATGCGTCTTAACATCCAGGCAGACCATTGAAGTCTATTATGAAGCAGCAGCTGCACTGACACAGCCGCTGGTCATAATACAGTGCCTTGCAAAAGTATTCATCTCCCTTGGCTTTTTACATATTTTGTTACATTACAGCCTTTAGTTCAATGTTTTTTTAATCTGAATTATATGTGATGGATCAGAACACAACAGTCTAAGTTGGTAAAGTAAAATTAATATATACATAAAACTATTTTTCAGAAATAAAAAATTGATAAGTGGCATGTGCGTAGGTATTCACTCCCTTTGTTATGACGCCCATAAAAAGCTCTGGGGCAACCAATTACCTTCAGAAGTCACATAATTAGTGAAATGATGTCCACCTGTGTGCAATCTAAGTGTCACATGACCTGTCATTACATATACACACCTTTTTGAAAGGCCCCAGCGGCTGCAACACCCAAGCAAGAGGCACAACTAACCAAACACTGTCATGAAGACCAATTAACTCTCCAAACAAGTAAGGGACAATGTTGTTGAGAAGTACAAGTCAGGGTTAGGTTATAAAAAAAAAAATCCAACTCTTCGATGATCCCTAGGAGCACCATCAAATCTATCATAACCAAATGGAACGAGCATGGCACAACAGCAAACCTGCCAAGAGACGGCCGCACACCAAAACTCACGGATCGGGCAAGGAGGGCATTAATCAGAGAGGCAGCACAGAGACCTAAGGTAACCCTCGAGGAGATGCAGAGTTCCACAGCAGAGTCTGGAGTATTTGTACATATGACGACAATAAGCCGTATACTCCATAGAGTTGGGCTTTATGGCAGAGTGGCCAGAAGAAAGCCATTACTTTCAGCAAAAGACAAAATGGCACATTTTGAGTTTGCGAAAAGGCATGTGGGAGACTCCCAAAATGTATGGAGGAAGGTGCTCTGGTCTGATGAGACTCAAATTTAACTTTTTGCCCATCAAAGAAAATGCTATGTCTGGTGCAAACCCAACACATCACATCCCCCAAAGAACACCATCCCCACAATGAAACATGGTGGTGTCAGCATCAAGCTGCGGGGATGTTTTTCAGCAGTCGGGACTGGGAAACTGGTCAGAGTTGAGGGAAAGATGGATGGTGCTAAATACAGGGATATTTTTGAGCAAAACCTGTACCACTCTGTGTGTGATTTGAGGCTAGAACAGAGGTTCACCTTCCAGCAGGACAATGACCTCAAACACACTGCTAAAGCAACACTTGAGTGGTTTAAGGGGAAACATGTAAATGTGTTGGAATGGCCTAGTCAAAGCCCAGACCTCAATCCAATAGAAAATCTGTGGTCAGACTTAAAGATTGCTGTTCACCAGCACAAATCATCAACTTGAAGGAGCTGGAGCAGTTTTGCAAGGAGGAATGGGCAAAAATTCCAGTGGTAAGATGTGACAAACTCATTGAGACTTATCCAATGCAACTTGGGAGCTGTGATAGCTGCAAAAGGTGGCTGTACAAAATATTGACTTTAGAGGGGTGAATAGTTATGCACATTGATTATTTCTGTAATTTTGTCCTATTTGCTTAACAATAAAAAAAATAAAAAAAACATCTTCAAAGTTGTGGGCATGCTCTGTAAATTAAATGATGCAAACCCTCAAACAATCCATGTTAATACCAGGTTGTGAGGCAACAAAACACAAAAGAGCCAAGGGGGTGAATACTTTTGCAAGGCACTGTATGTGTATATACATATATATATATATATATATATTAGCAGACACCTTAGTGACTAAATTAGTGGGATTTGCATTTTTTTATGTCACACAGTATTTGCGCAGCGGTTTTTCGAATGCAATTTTGTTGGAAACAATACTTTTTAAAGAAATGTAATGCACACAAACACAGTATAATAACCAATCTGGTCAAATATAAAAGATGGTATTATGCCTAGTAAATAGATACCTACCATGTCACACTTTAAAATTGCACAGGCTTGTGGAAAGGCAACAAACTACATCGCCATAGGCAATGCTTTAAAAGCCTTTACAGGTTACCAGTTTAGAGTTACAAAGGAGGTCTGGTGCTAGAAATATTGCTCTTATTCTGATGTTCGTGGCAATACCTCACGTGTGACGCCTGTGTCCGCCTTTGTACGAAAGCATGGGGGGGACACAGTGTTTTAAGTTTTTTTTATTATTTGTTTTCTTTTTTTATTCACAGTTTATTTACATTTTTTTTGGTCACTTTTATTGCTGTTACAAGGAATGTCAATATCCTATATAACAGCAATAGGCATGTGACAGGTACTCTTTATGGGGAGATCTGGGGTCCATTCAACCCCAGACCTTTCCTCTTCCCAAAAGTATCTGATCACACCAAGAACAGTGTGTTCAGATCCTTTGCCCATTTAAAAATGGTGCGGTTTACACCCGGGATACTGGAAGTAACCTTGCTTCCTATTTCCTGTACCAGGTCATCAGGCACCTCCCGGGGAATTGCCGGCTTTCATTTCGGGCTCGCCACCAGGATGCCTCCCACCACTTGTAAAAGTAATCCAGCGTCTAATCAGTTGCTCAGACAGCTTTTAGAAGAAAGCCATCTGCTGGCTTTAAAACAAGATACCGGGATGATGCCTGTATCTGCAGGCATTGATCCAGGTACAACCACTTAAAGCCAACATGACATACAGGTATGTGACTTGGTGTTAAAGTGTTTGTTACCCTAAAAAAAAAGAAAATATATCCTATTCTCTTAAAGCATGTTATACAGCAAAGTGCTTGTGCTGTGTAATTTGGCCCCCTGTATAGCCTAACATACCTGTCTGATCCTGCCTGGTTCTGCCCTACCCGCTGTACACTGACCATGGTTCATCATAGCTGCTGAGCCCTTACATCGTGGTCAGTTTACTTACCTCCATCATCAGCAGCCCTGCTCTGTCCTCTCCCCTCTCCCTCCCTGCCTGTCAGCTCGAGACACTATAATCTATGCATCCCATCCCCTCTGTTATATAACAATATGTTTCCCAGTGTCTGATCTATATAAAAAAGATGAAGATTTGTACCTTATATCAGAGCATCTCCTGGCGCTCACGTGATCGCTCAGCTCTCTCCTCCCCAGCTGACGTCAGCAGGAGTTCTCGGCTCCTCCCGCTATAGCTGTCAGGAGGAGGAGTCCTGTGAGCGCTGGGCAGTGTTAATTTTGGCAGAAACCTTCAATTTAGTTTTAGCCTGGTTCAGACCTATGCATTTTTTAGTGCGTTTTAAGTTTTGCAGAAACACTCTATAGTACATTTAACATGGTTTCCTATGGATGTAGATCACATTTTATGGAAAGGGCCAGGGACTTTTTTCTGGTTTTGGTTCCACAGACTAAAATGGATCAAAAATGTGTATTAATTATTAAAATGTTTTAGTTGACAAAATTAACACTGGTGTCAGGAGAAACTCTGAGATAGGTACAAATCTGCATTTTTTTTTATATAGGTCAGACAATGAGACATATTATGTTATATAACAGAGGGGATGGGATGATTAGATTATGGTGGCTTAACCACTTTAAGTGGTTAAAATCCAGTAATACACTGTATCATCCTGCTCTGTGCATGCTCAGTTGCTCTTTATTTTTAGGCACTGCCACATTTGTAGAGGCTGATCTGCTGACAGCCTTAAAGCATAATTACGCCATCCTATCCTTTACATCCAGGGAAGCTGCTCCTGTTTGATCTGCAACCGCCATGGTGCTGCCCATGTGATCAGTTATGACACCAGCCATTTGATGGTTTGACAGTTTGGTACAGGACACAAGCAAATGTGACAGTTAGCAATCCAGGCATTCCAAGAATGTACTGTAACAAGTTTTTTTTAAACCATTAATGTGGAACTTTGCTCATAACAACTTAAAAAATAGGAAGGAACATACATCCCACATTAAAGTAGGATTCAGCACCCATAACAACTTGACAAAAAAGAATGTTTTTATCAAGGAATATACATTCTACATTAATAATTATGTTACCAAAATTAGTGTGTGCTGTAAACTGCCTTGAGCAGTGTTCCTGTTTCTTCTTGCTGGAGGCTCCCCAGCTGTAAGACCCCTTTCACACCGAGGCGCTTTACTAAAAATAGCGCCTGCAAAGCACCTCACCTTTTACTCCAATGTTAAAGCCCGAGTCCTTTCACACTGGAGCAGTGCGCTGGCTAAAAGTATGCTAAAAAAAGTCCTGCAAGCAGCATGTTTGGGGCACTGTAGGAGTGGTGTATACACCGCTCCTACAGGGCAGCGCCGGCAAAGCGCCGATGCAGCGGCATTTGCCGGAGCTTTTAACCCCTTTTCAGCCATTAGTGGGAGTTAAAAGCACCCTGCTAGCGGCCGAGAAGCGCTGCAAAAACTACGGTAAGGCGCAGCTAAAAATAGCATCACTTTAATGCCAACACCCGGCACGGCCAGTGTGAAAGTGGCCTAAATCATAAAGCGGAACTAAACCCATTGATTTATCAGTTTCAAAAGACAGTTTGATTTGATTGTGTCCTCAACCAAACTGTCAAACCATCAAATGTCTGGTGTCCTAACTGATCACATGTGCAGCACCATGGCAGTTGCAGTTCAAACAGAACTTTCTTGGTTGTAAAGGATAGGAGGGTTTAATTTCGCTTTAAGGCTGTCAGCAGATCAGTCTCTACAAACTCAGCAGTGCCTAAAAATAGAGAGCAACTGAGCATGTGCAGAAGAGGGTGAGACGTATTACTGGATTTTAAACAGTATATGGACTTTTTTTTGTTTTACATAGCTATACCTACAAAAGGGGCCAGCCTGAAGTGATCTAGCAGGGTTTAATTTTCTGACTAAAGTTTCACTTTAATAATTATGCTACCACATTTGGTGTGTGCTATAAACTGCCTCCAGCATCACTCCTGCTTCTTCCTGCCGGGAGGCTGCCATTTTGTTGAGGCCCAAAGCCCCCTGAACAGCAATAAATCATAAACCTGAATTAAATCCATCAATTGAACTGTTTAAAAAAAAACAGTTACATTCCTTAAATGACAGGATTGCTAACTGTCACATTTGCTTGTGTCCTCAACCAAACTGTTAAACCATCAAATGGCTGGTGTCACAACCGATCACGTGGGCAGCCATCTTGGCTAAAAAGGATAGGAGGGTTGAGTTCCACTTTAAGAATAATGAAGTACATTGCAGTTAGAATAGAAAACAACAGTTTTCAGAACTGCATCAATGATTCAAACACTGAGTCATCAGTAAAGCTCTTTTGTAGTTAATTGGAAGCTGCTAACAGATGAAGAATGGAAAGATGTAACTGTTATAAGTGATTTCTGTTTGAGTATACTGTATTAAAAATGCTTTATGTACCTTATAAGGTACCCGGTACCCGAATCTTGGCTTGGAGGTTCACCCCAGAGCATTAAACAGCCATATAACACATATCAGTTTTTTCAAAAAAGCTGCGCTATGATGATTCAATCCAATGTGTTACAAATATAAATAAATTGATCGTGCAAAAAACATATGAATAAATAAATCCAAAAATCCAGGCAAAAAACGAAAAACTGATTTTTGGATTTATTTATTCATATGTTTTTTGCACAATCAATTTATTTATACTTATAACACATTGGATTGAATCATTATAGCGCAGCTTTTTTGAAAAAACTGGTATCTGAAATTGTGGGTATCTCACATTTAAGTTGCTGCTGCATTTATTGCATTTATTATATTTATTTACAAAAAAAAAATTTTCACGAATTTCTCTCAACTTTTAATTTAAAATTTTTTTTTCAATATTTGAATTTGAGAATAGCGCTGTATTATATGGGTTTTATTTTGTCTGCATATAACACATATACCTTGATAAATGCCTAGCACCGTGTTTGACTTCTATCTGCACTCTTGTTGCCCAACAATCGGCTTCGGAAACTGCTGGCCATTTATCAGCAACAGCATGCAACTTATGGCGTTTCTCAGCCCCAACCTCAAGATATCCACTGCTTTTACAGCATCAGGGCACATAGAAGTTCTACCCTGTCAAGCTTTTAAAATCACAAGATATAGATAGCATTGGGGGCCTTAATGTAACATGTCACTGGTAAAAGTCTGGCAGCTTCCAATGCTGATTGCAGGACAACCAGACCATGGACAGAAGTCCCACATGGTGCTTTGTATTTATGAAGGAACATGTGATATTTTGGTTGTTGAATTTTCATTTAATTCTGGAGTGAACTTTCACAATAATAATCAGCTGGTTGAGCACATTAGCAATACAGCTGGAGACCCTGACTTCTATTAGGCTTTTATTCTATACAGTTTACTGTCTATTTAACTTATGTTTTCATTACCTTTTCAACCAAGCTGCTGTCTGGATATTCCAGTTGTCTATGTACATTTTAAAACTTGAAGCCATCTGCAAAAAAAAGGAAATCAGAAAATAATTTGAATATTGATTAAAAAATATATGAAGTACGGTTTTCACCATTTAACAACGCCCTAAGGTAGAATACATGGCCAAGAGGTGTTTGATCGCTCGATTCTCAGTGCAGAGGGACCGGGGGACAGATACAGCATTGGAACAATGCTGCATCCACCTAGGAAAGTAGAATTCTAAAACAAGCTTGATTCCCATACTTCTCTTTTATGCTCACCTCAATGTTCCATATATTGAGATTATATATTAAATCCCACTGGGGATTGCCTTTCTCATCCAGCCCATTGAAACCATAGCCTGCAGCATTGTTAATAGCGTCAGCTATAAAAAAAAAAAAAAAACAATTAAAATATAAAATCTACAGAGATGATTCAAGATGATGTATAACCATACCAATCAGATGTTTGTTTTCGTTTTACAAGAGCAAAATAATTACATCCACCTCACTGGTTATTAAGGGAAGTACAACCTTGCATTAAAAGCAAGCCCGGTAAGAAAAACTTGGTAATCCCATAAATTAGCTAGAAAACAATATTGAACACTGCTTTCCTCATCCCACTGTGAAGGATACTGAACAAATTGTTCTCTCCCAAGAACGCCTATTCACAAGCAGTAAGCTGAAAAGAGGTACTGGGAAGATACTACCTAGTACAGGAATGTAATCGAGGTATAAACATCCAGGAAAATATTTTGTTACTGAAGGTGGAAACAATGAGTATTACACATCTATATATCAATGATATGCATGTAGGGGCCTCAGGTGACCACCAGGAAAGCTATTCAGGTTACAGGAATTCAGATAATAGCCATTTCTATCTGTAATCATCACTTGTACCTCTTCATTGGCAAGCAGAGAACATGCCTTGCATCGGGGACTATGATATACTTTTTTTGGGGTCTAGTAAAATAATGGAAAATCTAGTCTTCAAGTAAACACAGATGTTTTTACTAGTACAAAAGTAGAACAAAAATAACAAGTTGGACACATATAAGGTTTATGAGTGGATACATCAGGCATAATGCAGGGATAGGTTAATGTAAGCATGGAAGGAAGTGGTGGAGAGAAGTGTCAAGCACCAGAAAATGGATCTGAATGAGAGAATCTGCACAACATACATATACTTGTACTCTCACAAATGCATATACTGTATGTGTTTACATACACTGATAAATGCACACAGTCTTGCACATACATACACACACTGTGACCCAAACTATCAGATTTGCACTACCTGACCCCTCCCATTTGCTCACATACTAAGGGGCTGAGTTGGGGCAGGGAGCCCAAATACTTCCCATACAGATGTTATTAGAACTTTAAAGCTGTAGAGCTCAAAAACAGATAAATGAGGCTTACAGAAACTCAAGGCTCTCACACACGGAGATATTTAACACAATGGTTTCTCTAGATTGGGTAATTCCCACAGAATAAAGCTGGCCATATAAGCATTGATTTTTTCCGATCGGCTTATTGGCTGAACAGAAGAAATCTAACAGAATGTCCCATCTAAGTAGCCCCTGACGGCTATTGAAATCTGGCAGCTGGGAATACTTCAACAGTTAACTGCAGCTGATTGTCTGCAGGCACTGTTTGACTGACATTTTTTTTGCCTGGTTCCTTCGATCTTAATCTTAAAGTGTTACTAAACCCAGGGCCCTGCATTCACTATACCTGGTTTCCCACAGTACACGGAATATGGAAATGCAATCGTTTCAGTAAATATAAACTGCTAAATACCTTTTTTCATCAGCAGTTCGAGAAGTCTTGTGACTTCTATCCGTGTCAGGTTAAAGCTTGTAGGGGTTTTCATTCTGCTCTGACTGTCCTATAAGGCCGCAGGACCCCTGACCCTCTGTCTGGACAGTGCTGATTGGCCATGTGCTGATCAAATGCACTCTCCAAAAGAACAAAACAAAAATCTCTAGCATACCAAACTGAGCATGTGCAGCTTTTCCCCTAGTCTCCTAGTCTGTGTTCTATCAGGAGGTGGCTTGGGGACTGTGAAAGAAGGGGAGGAACAGGGAAGACAGGATCAAAAAGCCTTTTTGCACAATGAAGAGGATTACCCCTAAGGTTCCACAGTGAGTATAACAAGCAAGCTTTACTGGATAGACTGATTTGACTGTTGTGGGTTTAGTAACACTTTAAAGTTTAAAGCAGCATTAAACCCAAACATTATATTGCAGCTTACCAATTCTTAGATGTGATGGCTGCGTTAGCTTTCTTTCTTTTTTTTTTTTTTAAACTGGTGACCCTGCCAGTAACTCTGTTTTTCAAAAGAAAAAAACAAACCATTTACCACTGGCAGGGGATCCTACAATGATCAGCTTTTATTTATTTAACACCTTTATCCCAAAAGGAAAAATAATGTTCATTGTAACTGATTATAAAATATTTGCTGGTGTTTAGCTTCAATTTGTTAGTGTATTTAAATCTGCTAGCACATCCAACACTCTCTTCCCCCCAAATTAACAATACCACTGTCCAAATGTGCTCTCTATGCTCCTTTATCCAAAGAGGAGGCACTACAATACTGGGGGGGGGGGGGTGTTAATAGCCAGATCAGGTGAAAAAAGGGGAAAAAAACATAAAATAGAATACGAATGCAGCCGTCACATGTAATGATTGGTAAGCTGCAATAGATTACATTTTTGGTTTTAATACTGCTTTAAAAGCAGTAGACACTAATGCATACAGAGTACAGGAGTAAGTATCCAATAGGCACATAAAATATGATTCCTAATGTTATGTTCAATCTCATGAATTTAGAATAGTACATAAACAGTTATAGAAAATGATTCTGCTCTATAATATATAATTCTACTCTATATTCACTTACCCAGAGTCCATGCAAAATAGTACTTAGGTTTGTTAGCCATTGCAGCAATGTAAAGGTAGCCTAGTCTTGTCAAAAACGAATATTCATTAATGAAAGTATCATCCACAATATGGGAGATGGGGAAAGCCTTACTTATGGTCAGGAATAGAATGAGCGATACCACACATATGCAAATATTGTGTAAAACAGCTTTCTAGAAGAAAAAAAATATATATTTACACTGTAAATTATTTTTCCACTAATATCATTCGGGTGCAGTGTATTGTTATCTGGGGTCACACCAGAAGAAAAATTAATACAAAATTCATAGTTGTGACATTTGCAAGGTTTATACATAGTTTATTTAGCAATCTGAATTTAAGGCTTCCTTTACAAATACCTTTCAAATTGAAATCTTAATTCCAGCAAGTACAGTAGCTAAATGCAAAATACATATATGGGAATAGTATTACTTGTCAACTGATTTGCAGTTCTATTCAGCCAGTCTTGGGATTCAGCTATATAGAACAGCCATATCTCTAGTACAGCAAAAGCTCAGCTTGGAGGAACCCAGTCTCATAACCCAATAACGAGTCATCACTCTGCTCTCTTCTCCTATCATCATGTTTTCTGGACTCATTTATGAGTTGCAGCAAAGTCTGACAGGCTTCTAGAGTTGGCTCTCCATCCTGTCACAAGTATGACAGGACTTCTAATGTTCGGGAATTAATTGTAGTAATGTTTAAAGCCTGGATATTTAGTAAAGGCAGCAACTATCCAGAGACCTATCAGATGCTGTTGTATGATTTTGCCAATAATATCGGCATGGGGTATTCTAACAGACAAGTAGCCAGCTATCTGGCTGAGTGACTAGGCCATAAAACAAAAGGTTTTTGATGACTCTAATGGTGGTGGCATATATGCAAAAAAAAAACATCACAACTTAAATGCTGCCTGCGTACGGAAGGATTACATGAATGAGGTCTTTGACAAGCCACTGGTGCAGAACAAATGGTACTTTCACAGAACAATCTATATATTTCCAAAGTGACATACTGAGCATGTGCAGAAGACAGATGTTGACCTTTTTAAAATCATTTTAATCAACGTAAACCATGTAGCATAACCGTGCGACCTCAAGCAACTGGATACAAAAGCAAAAGAAAAACCAAATCCATCCATAGCAATGTTTGGTGTCTCTGTATAGAAACCTAATAGGAAATAGCTGCAAAGCTCAAAATGGGAGTAAACATATTGAAAGAATCAGGCAAAGTGCACTTATTCTTTTTGCCCCATTGCCCTGACCTAAACAATCTCGTTCTCCCCCTTCACACATGTATACTTAATTAAGCCATAGACGAGTTAAAAACCCAACACAAATTCCTGTTAATCGTCAGATCGTTAGTTTTTTGCATCATTTGTGTGGCAGATGTGACACGCAATTTTCGTGCCGCAATCGAACGTGCCCGATCCAAAAAACTGGATTTTTTTTTTCTAAGAAAAACTAAACAAATGGTGGCACAATTGTATGCACTATTTTCATTTTATAGAACGTTTGTATAGGTGAAAGAAAGCTGGAAGCTCAATCTTCAGCAATGAAGGAGATTATTTATCCAGGTGTAGTACAAAATAATACAGGGCTAATGTGTTTCGGCATGTAGCCTTAAAGTGGTTGTAAACCCTTACAAACCACTTTGACCTACAGGTAAGCCTAGATTAAGGCTTACCTATAGGTCCAAGAAATATCTCCTAAACCTGCAAGGTTTAGGAGATATTTGCCGAAAGGCAGGCACCGCTGTCTACGGCGCATGCGCTGTAGACAGCGGCGCGCAGGGCGCGCTGAGCACGCCGCAGTTAACGGTGATATGCCGCGAGTGGCGGCTCCCGTGCGCATGTGCGGTAGTGATGTCATCGCGGCTCCGGCGAATGACAGCGGTGACTTTGCTGGCTCCTGTGTCAGGTAAGTGACACATAATGGACTACTATGCGATGCATAGTAGTCCATGATGCTTTACCTTTGCAGGGAATCAAAGAGGAAGTAAACCCATCAGGGTTTACTTCCTCTTTAATTATAGCTACACGCCGAAATGCATAAGTCCTGCATTATATTGTACAACACCTGGATTAAGAAACTCATTCATTGCAGAAAATCAAGCGCCGGCTTTTTTTCACCTATATGTTTGCTTGGGAGCTAGAAGGACACTACAAGCCAGTGCACCAACCTCTGACCACCATGGGGAATTAGGTGTTTTCTAATATATTTGGGCTTTGATAGAACATTCGGTTTTTAAATTTTTCTATGGCTGGCTTTACTGCAATCCGAGGCCAGGAGACAGAGGAAAATTAGCCTCATAGATGTCTATGGGGCTGTAATGTGCAAGAGCAGCTAGAAGAGGGAACTCTAGATGTAAACAATTGAAACTGCGGCCCGTGGATCTCCGTAAGACCTCTTTCACACTGAGGGAGTTTTGCAGGCGCTAAAGCATTAGAAATAGTGTCTGCAATCTGCCCTAAAACTGCTGCACTATTGTCTCCAGTGTGAAAGCCCGAGGGCTTTCACACTGGAGCGTTGCGCTGGCAGGACATCAGGAAAAGTCCTGCCAGCAACTTCTTTAGAGCGGTGAAGGAGCGGTGTATTTACCGCTCCTCCACCACTGCTCCCCATTGAAATCAATGGGGCAACGCGGCTATACCACCGGCAAAACGCCGCCATTGCGGCATATTGCGGGCGGTTTTAACCCTTTCTCGGCCGCTAGCGGGGGGTAAAAGCACCCCACTAGCGCCCAAAATGCGCCGCAAATCCGACAGTAAAACGCCTCTAAAAATAGTGGCATTTTACCGCCGACGTTATGAGTGCGGCAGTGTGAAAGCCGTCTAAGTATACATCTCTGGAGGGGGAGGGTAGGATCAGTTAGGTCAGTGCCAAGGGGCATAAAGTATAGCACTTTGTTTGAAAGTGCACTTATTCTTTAACTTGAAATAGATTAAGCTGAACTCCATGCAAACAGCTAAATACACAGATTAAATACATATAAGGGAGTTGTTTTACCTGCCCACTATGTACATATGTTCATTCATTTCTGAGATTTACACAGCACAGCCAGCCTGGTGACCTGACTTTTCTCTGCTACAATTAAGTAGCGCAACTAAATCACATTCCCGTCCCAGTCTGATTGGGCAGTGAAAGAGAAGCAGCAGACTGAGGAGCTCATCTGTCTTCTCCTATCAACATGCTCCTTGTTAGCACACGAGCACTGCAGCCCTCCTTATTGCAGCTTTTCATTCTCCCAATCTGAGCTCTACTGTACAGGGATTGCAAGAGGCTGATGCCAGGACAAATTGAGGTTCTTATACTAAATGCTTTTAAAAATACACTTATTCAGTATTAAAACATACCTGCATGCCAAACCAGGCAAGTACCCCAGCTCAGTAAATAATTACTGTCCTATTTCCCTAATTAAAAATGACATAAAGATATTAACTAAAATCCTACCAGATCAGTCTCCTCCTTTATCAGCCTCTATATACATAAGGACCAAATTCAGAGGGCTCTGGACGTTATTTTCCTTCTTAGATGAGGTTGGGATGGTGGCCAATGCCAGGAGGGATTTTTTTTTATCGCTTGATCTTCAAAAGGCGTTTGACTCACTATCTTGGCCTTATATATTTAGGGTTCTGAAAAGATGGGGCTTTGGCCAATCATGCCTCAACATTCTAGGGGCACTTTACTCCACCTCTGAAGACCAGATTCGTCTACAGGGATTTTATTCCCATTCTCCCCCCCCCCCCCCCCCCGATATGAGCCATTGTGCTAGAGACTCTAGCTATAGCCATTAGGGAACATCCAGACATCCCAGGGGTCATTGCGGTCCTCAATTACATAAATGTGCCTCCCAACATCTGTCACCTATTGGATGACTTTAGCCACATTTAAGGTCTTTGTGTTAACTTTTCCAAATCTTTAGCTTTAAATGTCTCCATTCTGCCCCCCTTGGTGTCGCGTTTCAAAGAAAAATTCCCATTTACATGGAGTGACACAGAAGTCCAATATTTGGGAGTGAAACTTACTGCCAGGATAGAAAACCTTTATGGGCAAAACTTCCCCCCACTTTTAAAAAAACGGAGGATTTAAATCAATGGGCCCACTTAGAGCTTTCTTGGCTAGGCAACTTGGTTAAGATGATGTTACTCCCTTGTTTCTTCTACTTTTTTAGAGCCTTACCCGTACCTATAGTCAAAAGATCATTTAAGATGCCTACAATCCAAAATCATTAGCTTCATTTGGGGTTGAACAAGTCACCATCTTTCTAAAGCATCGCTCTTTAGAACCCAAGACATGGGTGGATTGGGGTTTCCCAACTTATTATGGTACTATCAAGCAGCCCAACTAACCCAACTCTTGGCAATCTATTCCTGGCACATCCCGACTGGATTAATTTGGAAAGACAAGCAACCCCAAACCAAACTCTCGACTATTTAATATGGTGCCCTTCTAAACTACGACCCCCTATCTTAGCTCCAACCCTATCACACTCCTTCACCCTTTGGGACTTGCTCAGAGAACACTCACAATTGACTTCCCCATTAAGCCACTTTCACACATATTTCACAATCCCCTTTTCCCTCCTGGTCTTGATATACAAGCCTTTAAATGGTGGTTGGACAAGGGGCTCTAAAGTTTCAATCACTTCTTCCTCCTATCTGACCCTTTATCTAAAGCCTACATAGCGTGATACCTGCATCAGTAAACTAGAAATGTCTAGGTCTGAACACTTTAGATTCTATCAAATTTCCCACTTCTTACATACTGTAGATTAAACCGGACCCTCCTATCTTTTCTGACTATGAAGAGTGGTGTGATGAAGCCATGGAACAGAGAGGGGGAATCTCAGTGATATACAGGTCTCTATCCTCAACAACTTTAAAGTCTACCTATATGCCAGCCTGGGAGAAAAACCTGTCAAGCGAATGGGACCTATGGGTCTGGCATAGAGCCTTCTTTAGATCATTCAGAGGGGTCCTCCATATTTCTCTATTTGAAGCTAACATGAAAGTTATAATCAGGTGGTATATGGATCCTACCAAAATAGCCAAGATATACCCGACCTCTTCTCCCCTTTGTTTTAGAGATTGGGACCCTTAATTGGTAACATGCTACACGTTTGGTGGGAATGCACTAAACTCAGAGGCTTCTGGAATAACATTTTTAATATTATACATAAAGTGACTGGCTGTCCAGGCCCACAGTCCCCACACCTGGCCCTACTCAATTTCCCATTTGAGTCTGTGTCCAAGAGATCTCAACGTCTCATTTTTTTTATTCTTGTGGGAATAAATGAATTAGTAACTAAACTAAATTAACCATAGCTAAGGCCTGGAAACACCCCTATGTCTAAAAGAAACATTTTATGGAATATGGCCCAAGTAAAGATGGTCAGTATCCTACTTGATACCAAACCATGGGCCAATTATGTCCATACCCTATTCCGTTGCCTAAGATAACTCTTATTACTGTCTAACTCTTCTGGGGTGATCACAAACCCTCCCCTACCCTTCTTTCCCTCCCTCTGGTTTTGCTCATCTCCTCTCTACCTTCTTCTTCTTTAGTAACTTTCCTTGTCCCTCTTGGTCTTTGTCTGATGTCAAGTAGTATTACCTGACTATTGGTTCTGATTCAAGAAGATACCTGTATCTATTTGTTGATGAAGAGACCTTTACTTAACCATTAGAATAACCCCATAAGTGTTTTCATGATCGTACTTTATTCACCTAACATGCTACAAGCATCAAAACATTTAGCCACTTCCACTAATGAGAATTGTGTTTCTCTGTGTTGTCCTCGGTTAGGATGTATTTCTGTTGGAGCTGTGGAGGACGCACAGATTGCACAACTTGCACTACAACTAATGGTTATTTCCAACTTTTAAGATGACAACTTGCACTACAACTAATGGTTATTTCCAACTTGGTTAAGATGATGTTACTCCCTTGTTTCTTCTACTTTTTTAGAGCCTTACCCGTACCTATAGTCAAAAGATCATTTAAGATCTTTTGACTATAGGTACGTTCAACTGTTTGCTACAGTTGTACATGTATTTTCTTGCACACATTTGATCCCTTGCTCAAGGTATTTATTGTTATTGTTAATATTAACCTGACATCCTTTTATATGTCAATTGTATCTATTTCTTTATGTTAAACTCAATAAAAACATTAAAAGTAAAACATACCTGCGTGAATTGGTGTTTTTATCTGGCTGAAGTTTACCTTAATGGAAATAATTTCATCAGTATGTATTCAAAAATCTTGTTTCTACTTCATTCTATTTTACCTAGCAAAGAATTTGAATGGCCGTACATCCAGTTCTTTCTAACACAACACCACCTGAAGGATGACACCGCTTTCTCTTTTTTACTGAAGGAAGACCGTAGTTTAATCTCTCTGCCCCTAACCTGCTGACTCACAATAAAGGAGGAGCTAGCAGACTAATAAATGAATCTCTTTGATCACTTAGCTCTTTCTTCCTGTCGGCTTTCCCCTTCTCAGCACATTTCCATGCTGCACAAGATTGGCTCATAGTACTGTCCCTATCTCTCCCAGTTTTAAAGCTAGATTTTACTTTCTTAATGAACACTGACTAATTTTAATCACTATGCTGCTAGCATTAGTAAATATATATAATTGTTTTAAAATTATTTTTCATTTCTTCAGTTACTTCTTGGTTTCCAGGCCTAGGCAAATGATGCCATACATCCCAGGATTCTTCACGATGGGTTTTATCAGCTAAGCACACCCTTCTGTCTGCATGCCTGAGCTAATGGCAGATAGATGCTACATGAATCATCTGCCTTTACTCAAGATGGCCACAGCTAGAAATACTAGGAGGGTGTTTTTCAAAGTGATTTCTCAGCAAAATAAAGCATTGAGACATGGATGGATGGATAAAAATTTTGATCAGTGTTTTTTTCATCCGCTCAACAGAAGTTGATCATTTGATTGAATTCTGTTGAAGGAACAATCTGGAGAAGTTTCCCTCCATCAGCTGTTGACCAGTGTATTTTGTTGTCCTTGTTAGAATACAAAGTCCTGGTAAGAGGGGATTCCTCCATTCACCTTGTTTCTGTGGCTATAGACATTTGTTATACACTAACCATGTATAAGCCAGCTTTAGTGCTGCTATACCTATAGAGAGGATAGCAATAGGCTGATTGAAGAGTACTTTCACTAGCTGCAGTTAAAAATAAATGTGATGAATGTATTAATGAACCAATGAATATACAGCTGCATTCATCTCTGTCTTTTATATTGGCCTGGAGTTCAGCTTTAATCATGGTAAATTAATTGTAAAAATGAGAGACAATGCCAAGTGCAGCAATCAGAATCTATAAACACTAAGGGGGGGAAAAAACTGTTGGTTTGACCATTTCCATTCAACCAAAACCCAAGATGAAGAGCACAAACTGGCTATAAAAAGGTGAGAAGAGGAAGCAGTATACCTTTAGTACTCACATTTGGGGAAGGATCTGACACATGGAATTTTTCTTTCAAGCTCACTTCTTTTAACTTTGATCGTATGTGATTTCCTTCAATAAAGGCAATGTAGTCCTGGAAATTACTGCAGGGCCCAGCAAGCACACTCATAAAATTCAGGTGGTAGCTAAGGTACTCCAAAAGAGTTGGTCTTTTCCTGCAGATAATATTGATTGTATATAATAATAAATAATAGATTGAATTCTATGTGGTCTAAAATATTATATCTTATCTGACCATTTCTGGGCACTGTTTAGTTTACAGATAATGATATACATGTACTAAGGGCTGGTTCACACCAGATGCAGTCCAGTGCATTTTTAGTCTGCATCAAAACAGAATAGACAGTGTTTAACATGGATTCTAATGATCCTAGTTCACACCAATGCAGTCAACAAAAGTAGAACATGCTGCATATTTTCTATTTAGAATGCATCTGGAATGTGGCAAAAAGCACTAAAAATGCACCAGAATGCACATATACTCAATTGAGGCAAAGGAGAAAAAAAAAAGGATGGAAAAAAAAAACCACATCAAAAACATGCATGGAGAAATGCATCCAGAACACAAATTGTGGTGTGAACCGGACCTTGATGCAAAACAATCTGTTAATCAATACAATAAGCAAGCACAAGTGAAAGTGAACCCAATATTACCGCCACTCAATTCTACATGTATTGGTCAGCTTTAAATTTAAATTTAATCCACTGTGTTTTTATTGTATACCTTTTCTTAAGACGTAAATAACACTTGTCAGTTTTTATTGCGGTCTGTGTCCCTGGAGATTCACCCCTTGCATTTGTTCTATTTACCATTATCATGGAAAGTAATAGTAAAAGACAATCCTAGATTTGGGTTGACATCAGAACACTAATAGAGGGGAATCTTCCAATGGGGACAATATTTCTGGTGACACAATAGGATTCCCCCATTTTGAAGGGATTTCCTCTGGCTTCTTGTTGTGGCAATTGGACAAGAAATTAAGGGAAATCTCCCCGATAGAACATAGATGGCAAAAACAACTGACAGGAGTTATAACCCTCCCTTATTCTATCCAAAAAAAAGAGTTTGGTTTTTAGTTACACTTTAAATCAGCTTCCTGTAGCGATCCTGCACTAAAATCTTCCTAAACTCTGCCTAAATTCCTGTGAATTACAGATCTCCTTCCCCTATGTCATGGAGATGAGGAAAGAGAGAGGTTTTCTTTAGTCCTAACATACTTCTTGTCATAGGTTGACAAATGTATTCCTTTATAGATACAGTGCAGTAGCATGGTGTTCATTTAAATAGGCTGCCTAGTTCTCCACAGTGGACCTAATACCAGGCCTACGTAACTTTTCCTAGCGCAGTGCACTGTTATGTATGGTGTGGTACTGCAATAATGCATATTATAGTGCACTGCAAAGCAGATGTGTTAGAAGGTGCATTGAAAGAATGGCACAACAATGCATTCACATGCGTTACTACATTGCACTGGTGTGAATGAGGCCTAAAAATGTTTGCTTTTCTGCTGTAGGAAATGTAGATAAAGCTTAGGTTTAGAACATAAACTGGATGGCTCCAAGCAGTATGCGATACATATAGAAAAAATCTCATGTAGTAATGACAAAAATCTTTTAAAAATACCAGCAGTTCCTTTTACTTTCAGACACTATTGGAGCAATATTGCCAAATTTCCTGTGTATCTGATCTGTGTGAGACAGATTAGGAAGCAAGGGGAAAGCTCCAAAATGCTTTCTCTAAATAAAAATAAAATAAAAAAAAAGTTAGAATCTCAGTCATATTTTTATTGTTGCGTTTGCACCCGGTAGGACTTCCCCTCACTTCCTGTCCAAGTAACTGACATTGAACAGAACAGGAAGTGGGGGGGGGACTCTCCCAAATGGGGACACATACATCACTGAAATCCTGACAGCGGTTCTAACCTTTCCCCACTCTATCCAAAGTGAAAAAAAAGTTGACTAAAGAAGGGCTTTAGAAAACTCTGTTTCTCTATTGTATGAACCATGTAGCAGTCACATAAAGTAACATCTCTTTTAGCAGACATTATCACTGTTCTGCAGAGTCCCTTGTAAACAGAAGTTATGATATGTATGATATATATAAGACCCAAGACAGAGCAACCAGGAACACCTCCAAATTCAAAACAAAAAATGGGGTTAAAGCTCACATAAAATTTCTTATTTTATCTATGCATTTATCTCTAGAAATGGTGCATGCATTTTACTATCTAATGTTCTTATTTCAAACACATTCATCTATTACAAACATTCACATGAAATCTCTTACTTAACGCAGTTTTGGAGTTGCTGCTTGGTGAGTGATTCAGCATTGTGACTCATCCCTAAAAGGAGAAGTAAAACATGTAAAAAATAACAGTTGAGGATTAAAAGGAAAAGAGGAAACTGCAGCGAGTATGGGCATATATACAGTATTAAACAATCACAAATATAGAAAACATAATGGCCAATTCTTCATTGGCTACTACTATCTATAGGCACTTTCTGCAAACTATGATTAAAGGGGTTGTAAAGGTAGGTGTTTTTTCACCTTAATGCATCCTATGCATTAAGGTGAAAAAACACCTATCAGTGACCGGCCCCCCAGCCTCCCCCCGTTTTTTACTTGTCCCACTCGAACTTGTCCCACGGAGACGCGCTGTCTCTTTATCTGGGGTTCTCGGCTGTTGATTGGATAGATTGATAGCAGTGTAGCTATTGGCTCCCGCTGCTGTCAATCAAATCCAATGACGAGGCTGCCGGCGGGCAGGGCTGAGTCCTGCATTCGGCGTCTATGGACTCGGGAGCGCGCCCGCAAAGTTAACCCCCCAGGAGAGAGATTCTCCCAGGGGGTTATCTGATGTGGGGAGGAGCCGCCGAGGGACCCCAGAAAAGCAGGTTCAGGGCCACTCTGTGCAAAACGAGCTGCACAGTGGAGGTATGTATGACATGTTTGTTATTTAAAAAAAATAGTAATTTAACTTTAGTGTCGTTTTAACCACTTGCCCATCAGAAGATTTAACCCCCCTTCATGACCAAGCCATTTTTTGCAATATGGCACTGCATTACTTTAAGGCCTTATGCACACTGGAGGTTCTAAAAACGCCAGCAGCATCAGCTGTGGAAAGCTGTAGAATGAGGTTTACACCGTTTTTGCAGTAGCGTTTTTCAACTTTTTTTAGCAAAACTATACTCCCACAAAAGCTTATGGCTCAAAGACACTGATAAACGTTGAATGGTCGAGTTTTTTAGCATTTCAAGCTTTTATCATAGTTAGAGCATTTATACAGCTGAAAAACTCCTCTTGAAGCCCATTAGTTCTAGGGGGATTTTCCAGGCAAAAAAACACTTATGACAGCCTATATGTGCATGGACACATAGGATAACATACTGGGGAATTTACTGGCTGCAGGAAAAAAACACCTGAAACCAAAAACAGCAGCTGTAAAAACATCTAGTGTGCACAAGGCCTAACTGACAATTCCACAGTTGTGCAACGCTGTACCCAAATAAAACTGATGTCTTTTTTTCCCCACAAATAGAGATTTCTTTTGGTGATATTTGATCACCTCTGCGGTTTTAACTTTTTGAGCTATAAACAAAAAAAAAAAAAAACTGGCAATTTTGAAAAAAATATATATATTTTTTACTTTCTGCTATAAACCATAAAAAAAATAAAATAAATAAAATAAAATAAAAATGTCTATCAATTTAGGCCAATATGTATTCTGCTACATATTTTTGGTAAAAAAAATCAAAATAAGTATATATTAATTGGTTTGCATAAAGGTTATAGTGTCTACAAACTATGGGATATTTTTTTAATTATTTATTTATTTGTTTACTAGTAATAGTGGTGATGACTTATAGCGGCGGACAAATCAGACACTGACAGACACTTTTTGGCGACCAGTGACACCAATACAGTGATCAGTGCTAAAAAATATGCACTGTCACTGTAGTAATCATACTGGCTGGAAAGGGGTTAACATCAGGGGCGAACAAAGGGTTAAATATGTTCCTAGCCAGTGCTTCTGTACTGTGGGGGGTGGGGGGGTGCTTTTACTAAGAGAAGGCACAGAGCCATGTCCCTGCTTTGCAGAAACACAGAATCAATGCCGCCCCCACTGACAGAACAGCGATCTGCCTTGTTTACATAGGCAGATCTGTGTTCTGTCTGTGTACTAAACAATCCGCCGGTGCTAGCGCACATCGAGTTTGTGGTACCCATTGATGGGTTCCCAAGGTGTGTGATCACAGCGGGAGGGAGCCACCATCGCCACGCACGAGTCGGCAGCCGTGCCACTTTGCTGCTGTATATCTAAGTTATACGCTTGGGAAGTGGTTAAAGTGACCCTGTGGGTAAAAGTAAAGAAAATGTCATTAGCACACCAGGGATTCCGCAAAAGGGTCCAAAGCGTTATTTTCGTAGTCACATGATAAACATACAGCAATGTTTGTGGTAAAAAAGACACCTAACAAGCCAACAGCAGTAGCAGCAGGTGGCTGCCAGAATGTATCTACTGCTGTAAATTCACTCACTTTATGGAGCCTTTTGATTTAAAAGGACACTAAACTATGGTTGAGGAAAAAAATTCTATTCAAGTATGTATGCCTAACTTAAACGCCTCACACAGGGAGTTAAAAACGCGTCTGTTAGAGGCGTTTGACTTTCTTTTGTTTTCTGCCTCTAAAAGCCCCTCTATGTTAGCCTAAGTCTCGTTGCACACAGGTGTTTACTGTCAAAGAACCCATCACTTGCGCATTTAGGAGAGGAGTCTTTTGATAACAACATACAGGCCCAGAGAGAAATTTTAGAAACATCGCCAATGGAGAATTTTAAGACGAGAAGTGTCCCCCCATCGGATAGTGTCCGCCACCGTACGGTGCAGCACTTGTGCAGTATGGAGGACAAGGAGACGCAGAAAGTCTCTGAAGATGACCGGCGCCTGCGCACTTAATAGTATCTTCCTTTCACACGCTCCCGATGTTGTAAAACAGCACTTTGTAACAGAGCCACTCACCACGCTTCGGGCACGGCTTCGTTTCGCTCTGCATATTTTTATTCTAACTTTATGTCCACTTGGATGGTGGGGCTTGAACATGGACTCAGGGCAGAAGGTACTATTAAGTGCGCAGGCGCCGTTCATCTTCAGAGACTTTTAGCGTTTCCTTCGTCGACCATACTGCGCAAGCACAGTATAGGGCGGACACTATCCGATGGGGGACAGTATTTGACAAGACACCGGTCCTTAAGTGGTTACCATTTGTTTTACCCTAAGGCCCCTTTCACACTGGGGCGGTTTTCAGGCGTTACAGCGCTAAAAATAGCACCTGTGTAGCGCCTGAAAAAACCGGCCCCTTTCACTCCAGTGTGAAAGCCAGAGGGCTTTCACACTGGAGCGGTGTGCTGGCAGGACGGTGAAAAAAGTCCTGCTAGCCGCATCTTTGGAGCGGTGAAGGAGCGGTGTATTCACCGCTCCTAAACCGCTCCTACCCATTGAAATCAATGGGACAGTGCGGCAATACCGCCGGCTGCAGCGGCGCTTTGCGGGCGGTTTTAACCCTTTTTTGGCTGTTAGCGGGGGTTAAAACCACCCCGCTAGCGCCCGCAGACCGCCGCTAAAACGACGGTAAAGCGCCGCTAAAAATAGCGGCGTTTTACCGCTGATGGCCGCACCGCCCCAGTGTGAAAGGGGCCTTAGGCATGAAAGATCCTGAAAGACAAACACCTGCTGATCTGCCAGAAATAATTTGTTCTGGTCTTGACAACATACATTTTAAAACTGCTCAGTGAAGTGAAGTGAGTTGAATTTTTATTTTTATTAAAAAAAAAAAAAAGAAAGAAAAAAAAGAAAAGACAGGTCTGCCTAAAATCTTTATACTTACCATCATGTAACTGGAAGGCCAGTGTTGTGATTTTCTGAGTAACAATCATTAACGGCCTAGAAGAAAAAAAATACATTATCGTAATATCACCAAACATTCTAAGTATATTCATGCACCTAATAGTGCAATATATACTGCTTATTTGTTAAGCCAAGCCACCTAAACAACAGTTTCTATTCTGTCTGACAGTTGTGTGTACCAGTTCATTTACACGCACTTCTAAGGTTAGTTCCCATTACGCGCTTACTGTGTGCACCTACCCAGAGAAGTCCGTGGTCAGGATGCCATAGTTGAATATGTACACTCTGTTAATCTGGCACAATGTTAGATAACTCATAGCGGTTATAAAAGAGTACCTGGGGGAAAAAAAAAAATACACACTTTGTCTCAGTTAGCTGTATCTAAAGATAAATCCAGTCCAACATTATTCACAAGGAATATAAACAGCTAAATCATCTTAACCACTTCAGCTGCGAAAGATTTTACCCCCTTTGTAACCAGGCCATTTTTTGCTATTCGGCACTGCGCTATTTTAACTGCTGGTAATTGCCCCATCATGCAACTCTGTACCCAAAACTAAATTTATATAATTTTTTACACAAATAGAGCTTTCTTTAGGTGGTATTTGATCACCTCTGGGTTTTTTATTTTTTGCAATATAACCGAAAATTAAACAAAAATAAAAAACACAATAGGTTTACTTTATGCTACAAAACATATCCAATAAAAAAATCAAATTTCTGATAAAAAAAAAAAGTGTACATTGATTGGTTTGTGTGAAAGGTCTAGTGCCTACAAACTATGGTGTGTGTATATTGTATATATATATTATATTTATACACACACACACTGAAATAGTTTTTTTTTTCCTACTACTAATGGCGGTGATCAGTGACTTATAATGGGACTGCGATAGTACTGCTGGCAATCTGACACTAACTGACGCTAGGGGGAATTAACTGCCACTGATATCACCAGTGTCATAAATACAGTGATCAGTGTGAATTATATACACGGTCACTGTACTAATGACACTGGCTGGGAAAGGATTAACATCTAGGGCAATCAAAGGCTAACTATGCCTAAATATGTGTAATGCGCGCTGCTTTTACCACTAGATCTCTCAGTTTCTCATCCCTGGAAATCAAAGCACAGTCCTGTGTTGTTTACCAACTGAGCTGTGATTGCACACAACCGATCAGCAGGTCCCAGCTGTGAATCATTTGCTAGGACTTGCTGATAAGCTCCCACTGTGCATAATCACAGCGGGTGCTGGGCAGAGGGCACGCATCCTAAACCCAGAAGTAGGCGACATACTGGTACGTCGCTTTGCCTACAGCGGTCCCTCACACGCAGTACATTGCGGTGGCTAGCAAGTGGTTAAAACTGGGTTTGTGCTGAATTATAAATTATTAGATCTAGATAATTTTATTTTCATTATTGGTATAAATATGGTCAATATGGCCAAAGCCACAAAAACGGTTATGCTGGCACATAAAAATAAGGGCCGGTTCACACTGCAGGCGAGGCGAGGCGACTCTGACTTGCCTCGCCGCGACCTGCCGCGACCTCAGCGGCAACTTGCAGATGACTTCTGTATAGAAGTCAATGCAAGTCGCCCCGAGGTCGCCCAAAAGTAGTACAGGAACCTTTTTTCTGAGTCGGAGCGACTCGAGTCGCTCCTTTCAGAACGGTTCCATTGTACAGAACGGGGGCGACTTGCGAGAGCGAGGCGAGGCGAGTCGTGTCGCCTCGCATCGCCCGCTGTGTGAACCGGCTCTAACAGTGCTACACAAAAGGAAAAGCTTGTAATAGTAAACACTCTGGGTTAAAGCTAAAGAACTAAACAACAAATATTTATCAATATTAGCCTTCTACTACCTGTCTCTATTGGTTATTGTGGACATCAATCACAGGTTTCAGCCAATAGCAAGCTGCAGGAGGTCAGAGTCTGCAGTCCTGTACTTAAAGGGGTTGTAAACCCTTGTGTTTTTTTATATGCATTAACCACTTAAGCCCCGGACCAGGCCCCCTTTTGCGATTCGGCACTGCATCGCTTTAACTGACAATTGCGCAGTCGTGCGACATGGCTCTCAAACAAAATTGGCATCCTTTTTTTCCCACAAATAGAGCTTTCATTTGGTGGTATTTAATCACCTCTGCGGTTTTTATTTTTTGCGCTATAAACAAAAATAGCGCGACAATTTTGAAAAAAATGCTATATTTTTTACTTTTTGCTATAATAAATATCCCCCAAAAATAGCTAAAAAAAAATTTTCCTCAGTTTAGGCCGATACGTATTCTTCTACATATTTTTGGTAAAAAAAAAAAAATCACAATAAGTGTTTATTGATTGATTTGCGCAAAAGTTATAGCGTCTACAAAATAGGGGATAGTTTTATGGCATTTTTATTTATTATATATTATTATATTTTTTTTTACTAGCAATGGCGGCGATCAGCGATTTTTATTGTGACTGCGACATTATGGGGGACACGTCGGACAATTTTAACACATCTTTGGGACCATTGGCATTAATACAGTGATCAGTGCGATTAAAAATGCATTGATTACTGTAAAAATGGCACTGGCAGTGAAGGGGTTAACACTAGGAGGCAGTGTAGGGGTTAAGTGTGACCTAATGCGTGTTTTTTTTTACTGTAGGGCGGCGTAGCTTGGCATGTGACATCACTGATCGTCTTTCCCTATGACAGGGAACAGACGATCAGTGACAAGCTCACTAGGAAGCACGGGGAGAGGTTTGTTTACACAGACCTCTCCCCGTTCTTCAGCTCTGTGACTTGATCGCAGGAAACCGACGGTGATAGGGTCCACGGGTCCTGCGGCCATGGAGCTCAGGACTGGGTCACGAGTGCGCCACTGGCGGCGCACACGCGACCCACGGCTGGCTCTTAAAGGGCAACCTACCTGTACGTGCTTGTGCCCAGCCGTGCAATTCTGCCAACGTATATCGGCTTGAGTCGGTCCTTAAGTGGTTAAGGTGAAAAAACACCTGCCAGTGACCGGCCCCCCAACCCCCCCATTTTACTTACCTGAGCCCTATATTTCCCTTGGTGGAGATGCACTGTCCCTCTGCATGGGGTCCCGGCTCTTGACTGGATAGATTGATAGCAGTGCGGCCATTGGCTCCCGCTGCTGTCAATCAAATCCAATGACGCGGGAGGCGGGGGGCAGGGCCGAGTCCAGCATTCGTGTTTATGGACACCAAATGCTGGACTCGGGAGCATGCCCGCAAGGTAACCCCCCGGGAGAGCGCTTCTCCTAGAAGGTTATTTGATGCGGGGAGGAGCCGCGAGAGCTGCCGATGGACCCCAGAAGAGGACGATCGGGGTCACTTTGTGCAAAACGAGCTGCACAGGCCAGTATGACATGTTTGTTATTTTAAATTTTAAAAAAACAAAGGCTTACAATCACTTTAACTTTACAGGGAAAAAAAAAGTCACAATAAAAAGACACTCAGGGCTGCTGGGATGGTTAACTTGTAGGCTGCTCTAGGTACCCACAAAATATATTCATGGAACCAGTTATACCTGTTTGCAAGACAAGTGTATCTTAAAATATACCTAAAGCCAAGCCTTTTCTCTTTCTGGTTTGGCTAGAATGGGGAAATTTTGAAACTCCTGTTTTTCTTGTTGTTCGTTTGTCTGCAGGGATTTCCAGTCACACTATAGGGAGTTCCTCTCACTCTTTGTTATGTCTTCAGATCAGGAATTGAAGTTAAATATCCCCAAAAATTGCAAAAAAACTAATAGGGAGTTTAACCATTCCCCACTCTATCAAAAACTAGAACAGAAAGTGTGGGCTTTAGATAAACTTAAAGTGGAAATTTGTCATAAAATTAAGTCCTACTGAATCACTTCAGGCTGGTCCCTTTTGCAGGTATAACTATGTCAAACATTAGAAATAAGTGGCTATACTGTTTACATTCCAGTAATCCACTGTCTCACCCTGCTCTGCACATACTCAGTTGCTCTCCATTTTTAGGCACTGCGCCCAATTTCTAGAGACTGATCTGCTGACAGCCTAAAGATTTAATGCTGTTCATGGGGCTCTGGGCTTCAACAAAATGGCAGCCTCCAGCAAGAAGAAACAAGAACAAAGCTGGATTCAATGTACAACACATAATAATTTTGGTAGCATAAATATTAATGTGGAATGTATGTTTCTTGCTAAAAAAAAATTCTTATCAATCTGTCACGGGTAAAGTTCCACTTCAAAAACATCTGTCCATTTTTTAACACAACAATTAGTAATTTTTGTTTATACCAACTAGGAAAACATAGTACTATTAAAAATATTAGTCATAGTAAACCCCCAACACCAAGCATAGCGGGGCATGTGCTTATCCCATCAGCATAAAGCTGTAGCTTTTCCTTCATATGATATGCAGTATGTACAATAGGTTATGTGAAGAATGCGAAATCCATAGACCTTACCTGTGAACTCTTTCTTGACTTGCATTCATCATGATGAAGTAGCATACAAGCACTAAGGTAAATATGTGCAAAGAGTACCTGGTATTTAAAAACAACACATTCATTTACTATTTAATTTCCATAAAAGTCCTTTAATAACAGTAACAGTCTGGCATTACAGAGATTTATACTATATCAAAGCATACATGAAAAACAGCATATCTTTAGCAGAAACAATAAATGTTAAAGTATTACTGCTGAACCTACAGTATCTGGAGTAAATGGATAGTGACCACAGTCACTAAGGCCGCAGGAGACAGCCATACCTCCTGTGATCCTGTGCGGTTTCGAACATTGAGAGGCACATCAGCATATATTGTAGATCAAGGGTCTCCAAACTTTTTAAACAGAGGCCAAGGTCACCGTTTTCCAGACTTTAGGGAGGCCGGATTGTGTCCAGTGGGGGTAGAAAATGTCCTAGGCCCAGCATCAGTTTGAATAAACATGGCTTCAGGCTTGGTGGTCAATAGGAGAAGTAGTGCCCTATCATTGGTATTAGTGGAAGGAATAGTACCAGTATCTACTGTATCGAATAATATTTAATAGTATCGGTACTAGTATCACTAGAAGAAACCGTGCCCCGTTGTTGGTGTCAGTGGAAGGAATAGTGTCCCATGGTTGGTGTCAGTGGGAGGAATAGTGCCCCATGGTTGGTGTCAGTGGGAGGAATAGTGCCCCATGGTTGGTATCAGTGGGAGGAATAGTGCCCCATGGTTGGTAGCAGTGGGAGGAATAGTGCCCCATGGTTGGGGGTCAGTGGGAAGAATAGTGCCCCATCGTTGATATTAGTGGGCGGAATAATGCCCTATCATTAGCGTCTGTGGCAGGAATAATGCCCCACTCTTGGTGTCAGTGACAGAAACAGGGCCCCAGTGTTCGTGTCAGTGGGAGGAATTACTGGATTAAACCAAGAGCTGGATTAAGGCTAGCAAAGGGTCACATCTGGCTCTCGGGCCGCAGTTTGGAGACCACTATTGTAGATGGTCCATAAGGTCATTTGCTTCCACTTCTAATCTTCCAGACCCTTCTTTAGAAGTATAATTTTACAAGAACAATGCTTAAGTGTCTAAGGAATGTGCCACAGCACTGAGTTAATTGGCCTTAGTAATATCACAGCTAATAATGCCATTGGTGCTGGGGAAAACACTCAATTTCAATAGACTATAGTCCAACATTTAAAAATGTTAAAAAATTAAAACTTGCATTTCTGGGCTTACTAATCTTGTGTTTCAGGACTTTCACAAATTTAATAGTTTCAGGCCCTCAGGTCGCCCACCTGTGGCCTCTTGGCAGCAGCCTTTCCGCCACCTGGGGCAATCCCCTATGGGAAGGATCAGAGCTCATGTGTTCCCAGAACATATACTGTATATATGTCAGCACCCAGCATCCTCAGGGGCTCCCTCCCCAGCAATTAGCCAGAGCTGCATACATATTTATTCTGCCTATTTGCCTAGCTACCACCTATGTTCCAGAAAGGTCTAGTCATTTCCAGAAGGCAGGAGGAGCCCAGGCAAACGCAACAGCACAAGAACATCATGAGCAGTCCTATCTAGTAAATTGCAGCACTCTGTTAGGCAGAATGCTAGATAATAAATTTGCCTCTAGCTCCCCCTGTTAGGCGGAGGAGTAAATTACACTAACCAAACTATATACTGTACATCCTAGCACCAAACTAGGAGGGTGCTACATTTCTACCCATGGTTCTTAGCGAGATGTCTGTTATCCCCCTGCCAGGTTAATGCTAGCTATACATGCCTACATCTATGGTAGTTATATATGGGTTCAATTTTGAGTTGTGGGTGGGACCGTTAGCACCACATGGCTTGACAATTTTTGATTTAAAAACCAAAGGAGTTGGATGGTAAATTCTTAGCAGAAAAGTGACTGCGGTCAATCAAATACAGTCCATGTTAAAGTATTCTGACAGTCACAGAAGCAGCGGCTGTCAGAATACAATAGTTCATCTGCTCAACAACAAAGAGATCATAACAAAAAGTTTAGGATTATCAGTTGACGCTGATACAGACAAGTGTTTCGTCAGATTAGGCAACCCATCAGAATTTGTAACGGAAGTGAAGTTTCGTTGCTGCCATCTTGCTACACCCCGCACTCGTCAACAGTAAGGATAGAGTGAGAAGGCGGCAAGCGGACATCTTGCTACACCCACCGGTGTCTTGCATTTTACACTTATTTTTAACAGTAAACAGAGCTTATATAGTAAAATTCTGTATTTTCAAATCCCTCAGGCTGTTTTGATGTTGCTTTTTCAAAGCAGCGGTGTTCTGTCAAATTACTAAACCACTGAGATCAGCAGGCTTGCCACTGCTTTTAAAATTGAACATCTAAACAGTCCGACGGATTTTTAAATACTGCATTTCACTATATAAACTTTGTTTACTGTTAAAAATAATGCCCCGTGGCTCTTAAATTCTTACTCTTTCGTGGTCCGCATGCCCCATACACATTAACCCCTTCTATGACCACTACTTTGCAGGCGTGGAGAGTTGGCCTCAGACTTGAGCGATACTTGAGCTATCCCAACCTAGCCCAGATATATACAATTCCTGAACCCAATGCCTGGATTAAATTTAATATTAAATTACTCTCCCAGATAATTCATGATAATTCAGTGATTCCACTACCCCTGTTGTGCTCAAAATACAAACATTCCAGAATCATATTTTTTTTTAGGTACATACAACTCTCCCATGCCTTCAGCTGCCAATTCTCCCACGTTGCCCCTCAGCTCACACAAGCTTCTTTCGAAGAGGTCCTGAGGCTAGACTGCACCAACAAACCAACCTCTCGGATATACTTACATCTCCTTAAAGTCTCCCTTCCTGATTTGGATAAACTTAGGGCCCGTTGATGCCGGCATGACCAGGAGCTTGATCAGGACGACTGGGAGGAGGACTTCCCGTTTCGGTCCCTGGTCTCCACCAGGGACTGCCTGATCCAATTTAAAGTAGTCCACGAGCCTACTTCACCTCCTCTAGGCTACATAAAATGGACTCTAATCTCTCCCCAGGATGTTGGAGATGTGGGGGGACCCCGGGGGATTTTATTCATATATTCTGGACCTGTCCAGCTATCACGGTTTTTTGGGAGGAGGTGATGTCTTGCATCTGTTTAATTAGTGCTATCCCCTTGCAGCCTTCCATATCTGTCTGTTTATTGGGTCTTGTTTAACAGCTGATTCCTACTGTGGCATGACGTACGTTGGTGAGCTTGTTAATGTTTTACGCCTGAAAGAGCATAGCACTCCACTGGAGAAAGTCTGCCCCACCTACGGTCGCTTCTTGGAGGCAGTTGGTGAATGAGAACTTACCCCTATATAAGGACACATACTTCAACAGAGGCTGCCCTCTGAAGTATCAGAAAGTTTGGTCCAAATGGTTGGAAGAACCATCTACGGCCTAGAGGAATCTAGATGGGTCTGAACTGAGAATAACCCCCCTAGCCTGTACACCAATATGACACTACACCCTCCACGAGAGTCAATGGTTGTGAGCAAGACCTTCCTTAGGCCTTTACACTTACCGCATATAAGTGGGAGCATTGAGTAAATGTCCATGCCATCTCTCCAATCCCCACCTGTGGCATCCACATCTCATCTAAACATAATGGTGACCGCCGCTTAATTGTAATGATGAGTTTATGATGTTGTACACCTATGCTTCCAAGTCACAGTCACTAATATACCTCTATACTGTGTTCTATGTTATTTGTTTTGTATGTGCTTTAACACCAATAAAAATATTTATTAAAAAATTTATAAATAATGCCCCTTACACACAGATCGGATTTTCCGACAACAAATGTTGGATGCAAACTTGTTGGCTGAAAGTCCGACCGTGTGTATGCTCCATCAACATTTGTTGTCTGACTTTCTGCCAACAAATGTTGGCTAGCAGGTTCACAAATTGTCTGCCAACAGAATTTCCGTTTATATGTACACAAGTCTGACTTACAAAAGTTCACACATGCTCAGAATAAGGCAGAAGAAGCAGCACTAGCTATTGAATTTCTTTGTTCTCGGCTCGTTGTACGTCTTGTACGTCACCACGTTTGTAATTGTTGGCCAACATTTGTGTGACCATCTGTATGCAAGACAAGTTGGAGCCAACAACCTTCGAACAAAATTTCAGTGTGAAATGCAAAACTCTGGCTGTAACAAGATGTCCGCTTGTCGCCTTCTAACTGTATCCTTACTGTGGACGAGTGCAGGGTTTAGCAAGCTGGCGGCAACGGAACGTCACTTCCATTACAAATTTTGACGGGTCACCTAATCTGACGAAACACCAGCACAAAGGATCTGACAGACAAAGTTTACACAGATAAAGTCTTGTCCCAAGATCTGTCATGAGTTTCAGACTAAATGCCACTGGGTATTTCTCTTTTTGTTATATTATTGTTAACCATTTGACTCAATAAAAAGAAAAGCATTTCCAAAACTGATGCACTTTTCTGCAACAGAATATTCTTGATCTTGACAAACATTCCTGACAAACTTTGATCCCATTCACAGTTCACTTGTCACAATATGGGTTCATGCCTACAGAACAGTAAGTCATAAAAAGTCCTATATTACTTACCATCCAAAGCAAAACACTGCGAGGTAAACACCAATGATGGTGGCAAAAGCATGGCGCACAGTAGCATGTGCATGGCTTGCACTCAGGTAGGTACGGAACCAAACAGCGACACCAAGAGCAAACAACTGACATGCCACAAAGTTGACCTGTAAAAGCATAATAAGCACATTAATTTTTTCTTCAGGAAAATCATGGACTCATTAACTTTATTAACTAACTAGAACGTTTTGTAGTGGAACTTGAAGCAAATTTTTTTCCAAGTGCACCCATATTTCAGTTTTGTGCAGCTGCTGAATAGGTAAAGTGAGCTTGCACTTTACCCATGCTGGCTAAAGTAACTAATTTCAATAAAGGACTTCTATAGTGGATTTGTACATCATTTAACATGGTCACAACAAACAAAATACATTAAAAAGACATTTTAGATAAATATTAAAGCTAGCATATTAAAAGTTAAAGTGTTACTAAACCTAAAAACATTTTTTACTTTAAAGTTTTTTTCTGATAGAGAACTGATAGGGGGAGTTTCTTCTGCCTGTCAGATGGAAGCAGTCCATAAGTAAAAAATGTTTTTGTTTTTAATTTAAATAATAAAAGTTACATCCAAGCACATAAAATGCCTCCAAAAAATGTTTTTGAGCCCCCCCCCCACAGCCACATATATGCACACAGGAACGTTAATTGTGTGCGTCAAGACACAGACAGGAAAACGTTGATTGTGATACACGTTACATATCGCTGCGCATGCTGGACTGAGAGCAATATTTCTTGCACCAGACCTCCTTCATACCACTAAACTGATGACCTATACGGGGCTTTTTATACGTTGCGTATGGAAAATATAGGGTACTGACGTTTGTCACCATTTCACGGGCACACCCAAATTTAAGGTTTTTGAAGACCCCTCGTATCTTACCGAAAGTTTTGTTAATTTATTGCGTTTGTGTGACCTAAAATTAACTTTGATGTGTATTTTACTGAAATTCTGCATTATTATTGTGTAGTATAGCTTTGGGGGGTTATGCAATCTTCAGGCTTAAAACAATTTTTTAAATGTGTGCAAAAAAATCTGACAACGGCTCTGGCAACCAAAGGGTTATAGGATGAGTGGCCATTTGTTTACATCGTTTGCCCAGACTTTTAGAATTCCATGGGGATTTACTGCGCATAAGTGGCCAGCACAGAGAAGATTTTGCACAAAGGATGTCCACAAATGTAAGATGCTGTGGGACACATGTAAATATGCATCAGGGGAAGGTGAGATACTTAGGTACTTTGGAATGCTGACTTGTTTGAAACCAAAACAAAAAAAAAAAAAAAGAAAGGCTTAGGTCTATCTTTTTTGTGAATCCTGTAAAGCCCTGTAAGTATTGTACCCTGGTGGGTGGTATGTTAGGACTTTGCTGTCTTCCTGAGCTCTGGGCACAGTGCCATCCACCATTCCAAGTGTGTCGAATAGAATACCCCCCACTTAATGCTGTGGTTCCCACTATCAACACCTACACCACTAAAGAACACAGCAGGACGCTATGAAAACAGCAAAAATTTATTGCACGACCCACCAGATAGTTATGATAATTCTATGGTCTTTTTCTGCTGGATAGACAAGGGTAACCCTTCTTTTACAGGGTTTAGTCTAGTCTCACCTGATCAATCACAGCAGATCACATGTCAATTGTACACAATGAATGGCTTCCTTTTATGCCATCCATTGTATACAATTGTGTTACTAGCTGTAATTGGTCACAGTGATCACATGGTACAGACAGGGCCAATCACAGCCCAAAAAGACACCAAATTAATCAGTTTCATTCAGTAAAAATGGTTGCTTATACCAATTAAATTCTTTGGTATGAGCAATCATAATGTGTAAAAAAAAAAAAAAAAAAAAAAAAACCTGATCCCTTCTCCAGAGTAGTACAATGTTACTATGGTAACACTATTACTCTAGTCACAGTGTTTTAAGAAAAAAAAAAAAAAATCGCAAAAAATAAAAAAAATATGTAAAAAAAAAAAAAGTTTACAACTTCTAAAAACTCGACATGCCTCTTACTAAATACCTTGGATGGTCTTCTTTACAAAAAGGGGTGATTTGTGGGTATTTGTACTGTCCTGAAATTTTTGGGCCTCAAGAAATGATGTCAGTACATCAGGATCAATCAATTTTCATTATATATATATATATATATATATATATATATATATATATATATATATATACACACACACACATATACACATACATACATATTTCCCACAGACTAAATAAACACTGATTTAGGTTATTTTGACCAAACAAATTTATGAAGATTATTTACAAAATTTTATAACAAAAACGAAGAAAAACAATTGTTTATTTCAAAATTTTCGCTCTTTTTTCCTTTGTTTAGGAAAAAAAAACCCAGCTGTGATTAAATACCACCAAAATTCTATCATGTACCATTTTTATACTTTTCACCGTCTCTGTAACCCATACTTGCATATATTTTATACTGTTTGAAATTGTACAATTTCCTGTCTTCCAAATAAAATTTGTCTCTGTTTTTGTGAACAAAATTATAAAAATTTAGTTTGGGTACAGTTTTGCATGACCGCGGAATTGTCATTCAGGCTGGGTTCACACCGCTGCGGGGGGAGAACCGGATGTGATTCGCACAGCAAATCACATCCGATCTCCGTAGCGCTGCGAGTTCAGCCATACAGATAGTATGGCTGAACTCGCAGCGGTCCCGCAGCAAACTCGCACGGGACCCTTTTTTGGGTCCGCAACGGAATCGGATCGCATGGGGGTTCACACCATGCGATCCGATTCCTGTGCGAGTCGGCAGATCGCACTGCGATATGCCGACGGATCTGGGGGTGTCATTAACATAACATTGACACCCCCAGCCGTCCGCATAGGGCAGTGTGAACTGCCGGCGGGAGGTGTGCGATGCGGGAAAACGCCGCGGATTCGCGGCGTTCCCGCATCGCAGCAGTGTGAACCTAGCCTTAAAAGTGTGACAGCGCCGAAAGCTGAAAATTGGCCTGGGCAGGAAGGGGGTCAAATTTAAATATTACATGCAGGTAAATTTTCCTCTTTCTGTGATAAAGAAGAAAATCGCTTGTTCTTGCAATGAAGCTTTAGATTTTTATTTAAAGCAAAAAAGGAAAAACACAGCACATCAGCTGTACAATTTTAGTTTCCTTGGAAAATTGGTAGACACAGCAGTCAGTAGCTATAATTATAGTGAAAGAGAGATCACCTTTTCTTTTTTTACATAGTGCGGGTTAAACTCCAGCATGCTTGGCAGATGCCTGCACTCCTTCTCTCCAAGAATTACAGTAGGATTCAACACAGCCCACTCCCTAGCAACTAATCATGCTGTTCATTGCTCAACCTCAAAAATGGCAGATGTGAAGCCACATAAAGGTCTCTGTTTAACAGGATGGGGAAAGCAGTTATGCCATTTCCTCGTGGTAGACTGCTTGTGGTTTCTGGCAATCAGTACCAAAAAATGTTCAATCTGTTTTTCTTTATATGAAATAAGTATAAAATGATCCAACGAGAAAGAAGGTGTGCTGCTTCATTTATTTTAGTAACAAAATTTACAAATACAGAAGGGGGATAGAATTCACAGGAAAGTCGTAACTACCGTAAATGTGCTATAGCCTAAGCACAGATTTATTAAACACTTGAGTACAAGCCTGTAACCTTCCATTATCAAGCCATTTTTACATTTTCAGTACTCTGATAGTTTGACTGACAGTTACTGCACTTTTTTTGGTGTTTTTGGTGTTATTTTAACACTTGCTTTTTTTTGTTTATATTTTTTTTTTATGATTTTATCCACCCTGATACATATACAGTTTCTTACAAGTGAGTACAGCCCTCACATTTTTTAAATAATTGATTATATCTTTTCATGTGACAACAATGAAGAAATTACACTTTTCTACAATGTAAAGTAGTGAGTGTACAGCTTGTATAACAGTGTAAATTTGCTGCCCCCTCAAAATAACGCAACACACAGCCATTAATGTCTAAATGCTGACAAAAAAAGTGAGTACACTCCTAAGTGAAAATGTCCATATTGGGCCCAATTAGCCATTTTCCCTCTCCGGTGTCATGTGATTCGTTAGTGTTACAAGTTCTCACGTGTGAATGGGGAGCAGGTATGTTAAATTAGGTGTTATCTCTCTCATACTGGTCACTGGAAGTTCAACATGTCTGAGGATCTGAAAAAAAGAATTGTTGCTCTACATAAAGATGGCCTAAGCTATAAGAAGATTGCCAAGACCCTGAAACTGAGCTGCAGCATGGTGGCCAAGACCATATGGCAGTTTAACAGGACAGGTTTCACTCAGAACAGGCCTTGCCATGGTCGACCAAAGAAGTCGAGTACACGTGCTCAGTGTCATATCCAGAGGTGGTCTTTGGGATATAGAGGTATGAGTGTTGCCAGCATTGCTACAAAGATTGAAAGGGTGGGGGGTCAGCCTGTCAGTGCTCAGACCATATGCTCCACACAGCATCAGATTGGTCTCCATGGCTGTCGTCCCAGAAGGAAGCCTCTTCTAAAGATGATGCACAAGAAAGCCTGCAAACAGCTTGCTAAAGACAAGCACACTGGAACCATGTCCTGTGGTCTGATGAGACCAATATAAACTTATTTGGTTCACATGGTGTCAAGCGTGTGTGGCAGCAACCAGATGATGAGTGGGAGTGTAATGGTCTGGGGATGCATGAGTGCTGCCAGCACTGAGGAGCTAGGGCTGGGGAAAATTTTTTATTTAAATCTTGAATCGAGTTGAGAGGTCAAATTGATTCAAAATTTCAGCAAAATCTGTTTTTTTAGATTTTTTTTTTTTCACCAGGACTGGCGCTGACAGCGTGCCCATCCTGAGGTGCTGCAGGCAGGAGTTTTTAAGCGAGGCCACGGCTTTGGCCTAGTCCGCGAGGCCGAGCGCCGCGGACTAGGCCTAAGCCGCGGCCTCACCTAAAAACTCCTGCCTGCAACTCCCCAGGACCAACGCTGACACCGCGCCGGTCCCGAGGAGCTGCGGGCAGGAGTTTTTAGGCGAGGCCAGATGCCACGGACTAGGCCTCACCTAAAAACTCCTGTCCTGGTGACATATACTGTGTGTGTGTGTGTGTGTGTGTGTGTGGATATATGTGTATGTGTATATATATATATATATATATATATATATATATATATATATATATATATATATATATATATACCTCAAATAATAATACCTCAGATTGGAACCCCATTTGGCCTTCAGAACTGCCTTAAAGGGGTTGTAAAGGTAAACATTTTTTCTCCTTAATGCATTCTATGCATTAAGGTGAAAAAACATCTGACAGTCCCACCCCCCCCCCCCCCCAGCCCCCCTGTTTTACTTACCTGACCCCTCGAAAGTCCCGCGCTTGCCTCCGACATCCTCTTCGCCGCTCAGCCTGGCCGTTGATTGGCTGGAGTGGATGGATTGAAAGCAGCACATCCAATGACGCGGTGTGCCGGTGGGCGGGGCCAAGTGATACAGTCAGCAGCTATAACCACCGGCTGTATCAAGGGAGCGCGCCCGCAAGTACTTCTCACCATGCGAGGGAGCTCGCATAAACATGAGAAGTACTTGTGGGGGGAAGCAGAGACAGCCGCCGAGGGACCCCATAAGACCAGGTTCGGGGCCACTCTGTGCAAAACGTGCTGCACAGTGGAGGTAAGTCTAACATATTCGTTATTTAGAAAAATAAAAAATTCTCTTTACAACCCCTTTAATTCTTTGTGGCACAGATTCAACAAGGTTCAACATCTGAATGTCGCAGCTGAATTGAAAGGTCCAATTTTGGTGAACCTCAGGTTCCTGTTAGCTGACAGGAGCGACGCCTGGTGTGGTCTTCTGCTGCTGTAGCCCAAGTCTCTTGAAGCCCCTGTCTTCCCCATTCTGATGCTCGGTTTGAACTTTAGCAGGTTGTCTTTGTGACAGACTATGCAGCATGCGGCTTAGGTGCTTCCATCCATATACAGGTTTCTCCAGTCTGGAACCAGGTATTGGGGCCCAATATTGTACCCAAGAACTAGAAGACACTAGCTTAGGTGCCATAAACAATTGCAACAGCCACCTTTTTATTCTTCAGGGCCTCCACTTTCATAAAATATATAATGTTTTGGGGTTCTAGGTAATTTTCTAGCAAAAAATGTTGATGGTGAGTGTGAAAAAAAAGTTATTTTTTTATTTAAAATCTGATTTTTTTCATTTGTTTCAAATTTTAATAAAATGCTTTTGTAGTAAAAATCTATCTAAAAATTGTTTTCTATTTAAGATACATTAATAATTTTGTTTATTCAGCATGAAATGGAGCTTGGTTATGTAGCATGAGGCTGTATATTCTGCAATATTTACATTTTTGGTAAACTCATTCAATGAATCCAAGCTCTGCAAGCTAAGATAACATGCACTGCATTGATGCATTCACACAATTTCACAGTAACCATGAGATAAAACAAAGTTCAAGAATATTAATTTATCCCATTCGTTTGCAAATCTATGTACACTACAAACTGTATGATTGAATTGGTTCTGATATCGCGGTTTTACTAAACTGACAGCTTATTATTCAAAATAGGAAACCTTCATTTTGTTTGCAAATATTAAGGATTCTAACTTCCAGCAAGAATAACTCCTTACATTTAAAGAGCACTTGTCATTTCAGCTCCATTGTGGCAGTGCCTGTTAGCGGGAATCCACTCACCTGCTGCTGCCACGTCTCTCACCTTGTTGTGTCACTGCTGCATCACCAACCATCCCATTAAAATAAGTAGGACTGTCAGTGAGTCAACAGCGGGTCAGAGGAGGAGCCGTTGTGGGACGGAGATGACAGTTGCTCTTTAAAAATTATGATTTAAATCAAGTTGATTAAATCATGATGTAAATAGTGATTTAAATCGACTTGATTTAAATCAAATCCACCTGATATAGATATAAACACACACACACACACACACACACACAGGAAAATAATTATTTGACCCCCTGCAGATTATTTTGTTAGTTTGCCCACTTACAAAGAAATTAAGGGTCTAGATTTTTATCATCGGTGCGTTTTAAATCATAGAGACAGAATATCAACCAAAAATCCAGAAAAAAACATGACACAAATGTTATAAATTGATACATTTTTCTTCCTCCAAAACACAGCGAATCCCCCTCCTCAAGAAAGCATGTGTACAGTCATTCCAATGAACTTCTAAACATCAGAAGGGCCAGGGGTGGGTTTGAGGGCAGAGTCAAAAGGGGCACCATTAGGTAGGCTGTACAGGGCCCCATGATTTCTAACAGCGGCCCTGCCCTCCCCTACCCGACTTCCACTTGAAACCTGGCCATTGCCTTTACAAATATACACACACTCCTGGCCGCTGACCACAGTCGGGAATATGTGCATGTGTTTAACCACTACAATACAGGGCACTTTCACCCCCTTCCTTCCCAGCCCAATTTTCAGCTTTCAGCGCTCTAGCGCTTTCAGTGACAATTGCGCGGTCATGCTACACTGTACCCAAATGAAATTGTTATCATTTTGTTCGCACAAATAGAGCTTTATTTTGGTGTTATTTATTCACGACTCCGTTTTTTTTTTTTTTGCGATATAAGCGCAAAAATAGCGGAAATTTGGAAAAAAAACAATATTTTCTTTTTTCTATTTGTAAAGAAATCCAATAAAATCAAATTTTGTCATAAATTTAAACCAAAATGTATTCTGCTACATGTTTTTGGTAAAAAAAATTCCGTTAAGTGTATAATAATTGGTTTGTGTGATCACGGACATATGTACGCAAATGATCATGTACATATGTGTGCAGGTGATCACGTACATATGTGTGCAGATAATCATTGGGACATGTGATTTTAGTGGGACATATGTGGGGGACATGTTTTTATTATTAGGGACATGTGTATTTATTATTTGGGGACATGTATGTTTTGGGGACATGTGTGTTTTGGGGACATGTGTGGGGACTGTGTTTGTACTGTGTGGTGTGTTGTGTGTTTACACTACACTGATGATCAGTGAGTAAAAAGCTGTAAAAAGCAGCCCATACTCACTGATCATCAGCCAGCTGCAGCGTTCTGCTCTCCTCTCCTCAGCGGTGACTTCCGTGTGAGGAGAGGAGAGCCGATTGCCTAGCAACCGGCTGTTTGTTTACATCACATGACGGCCGTGATTGGACACGGCCGTCATGTGATCAGGAGGGCCAATCACAGAGCCCTCCTGCCGATCTCAGATGTGCCGTGTCCGGGTGACACGAGCACATCGGGATCGCGCCGCTGCGCGGGCACGCGCGCGCGCGATCCCGCTACTCCTGAATGACGTTCAGGAACGTCCTATCAGGAGTAGACGGCTCCCCCCCGGCCGTATATATGCATTGGCCGGGTGGGAAGTGGTTAAAAACACGTTTGAAACAGGACCCAAGTGCCATTTTAAAATGATGTGGTTAAATGGGTGTGGTTTGGGGGGAGGTGCAAAAATGCAGCTCAGCTAAGCGTTTTTACTGCTCCCCCAAGACAAGTATAAAGTAGCATCTCACAGTGCCTCATGATCTTTAGGCCTCATGCACACAGGTGTTTTTTTTACTGCTTCCTCCGGGTTATCCTATGTGTCAATGCACATATAGACTTTTAGAATCTTTTCGTGGCAGGGGTGTTTACAAGCAGGAAATAAAACCAAGAGCCAGTGTGTCCAGGAGCAGCAGCGTTTTGGCAGAAAAAAAAAAAAAACACATGACACTTGTAAATGTGACGCTTGTAAAAGTGTCTAAAGCCCCATACACACTATCAGTTTTTCTGCTGTTTTTCCTTCAGATTTACCAAAACCATATAATATGAGGTCAAACCTTAGGAGTTTCCAATTGTATGCAATCAGGCAGGCCCTTGTACTACATGGTTTTGGTAAATCTGATGGAAAAACTCAGCAGAAAAAATGGGGTATAATGCTTTTACAAGCGTTTAGCCGCGTTTACAGGTGTATTGCGCTTCATTCTAGCCAATGAAATAAATGAACACCCACTCCTGTAAAAGCGGTAGACACTTTTACAAGTGTCAGGCTTTTTTTCTGCCATAAGGCTACTGCCAAAAAGAGGAACAATAGGCCTTATAGCTTAAGGATAATCATCCACACAGGACAGCCGGTGCTCTATGGCTCTGTCACAGTGTGTCATATAGCTGTTGGGTGCTGACTTTGTTCATTTATAGCTACACTGTGTGTTACAGATTGTAACACACCATACATCCACAGCACCCAACAGCCATGTGACACACTTTGACAAAGCCATAGACCACCGGCTGTCCTGTGTGGATGATTATCCTAAAGCTATAAGATGTTAACCACTTGCCGCCCCCCCCTATAGGCAATTGACGGTGGCAAAGTGGTTGCATAATCCTGATCGGACATCATATGACGTGATCAGGATTATGAGCCACTGCGCGCCCCCGGGGGCGCGCATCGCGGCGATCGTTGTTGCGGGGTGTCAGTCTGACACCTGGCAACTACGATCTCAGTAAAGAGTCTCCGACGGAGACTCTTTACCACGTGATCAGCCGTGTCCAATCACGGCTGATCACAGTGTAAATAGGAAGAGCCGGTGATCGGCTTTTCCTCACTCGCGTCTGTCAGACACGAGTAGAGGAGAGCCGATCGGCTGCTCCTCTGACAGGGGGGTCTGTGCTGATCGATTATATGCACAGCCCCCCCCGAGGATGCCCACACTGGACCACCAGGGACGCCACCAGACCACCAGGGATGCCCAGCAAACGTTAATCCTCCCTAGACCACCAGGGATGCCAGTCAGTGCCACAATGGATGCCAATCAGTGCCCATAATGGATGCCAATCAGTGCCCACAATGGGCATCACTGATTGGCATGCATTAGTACAGTATAACACCAATGCCGCCTATGAGTGCCCACCTGTGCCGCCTATCAGTGCCCACCTGTGCCGCCTATCAGTGCCCATCTGTGCCGCCTATCAGTGCCGTCTTTCAGTGCCCATCTGTGCCGCCTATCAGTGCCCATCTGTGCCGCCTATCCATGCCCATCTGTGCCGCCCATCCGTGCCAATTTGTGCCACCTATCAGTGCCCATCCGTGTCGCCCATCAGTGCCACCCATCCGTGTCGCCCATCAGTGTCCATCAATGCCACCTCATCAGTGCCACTTCATTGGTGCCACATCATTGGTGCCCATCAGTGCCGCCTTATCAGTGCCCATCAGTGTAGCCCCATCAGTGAAGGAGAAAACTTACTTATTTACAAAGTTTTGAAACTGAAACAAAAAAAAAACATTTTTTTTTTCAAAATTTTCGAACTGTAGAGGTGATCAAATACCACCAAAAGAAAGCTCTATTTGTGGGAAAAAAATGATAAAAATTTCATTTGGGTACAGTGTAGCATGACCGCGCAATTGTCACTCAAAGTGCGACAGCGCTGAAAGCTCAAAATTGGTCTGGGCAGGAAGGTGTTTAAGTGCCCGGTATTGAAGTGGTTATTAAAAGGCACTGTAGGGAATTTGAATGATTCTATTAGGATGTCACAATGGGCATTACGCGTCACTCACTGTGTGCTGCCCAGTGCCTGCTGCGCTACCCATCACCGCCGCTCGTATTTGTTTTACTGCTCCCTCCCTGCCAGCTCTCTCCCATCAGTCCTGGCACCAGAAAGAGCAGAGCAGCCGCAGGTAAAGCACTTTACAGATCACTCCGCCAAACACCGAACCCAGGAAAGTAAGATAGCAGACGGGAACTCCAGCGCATGCTGCTGGGTGAAGGATTGTGTACCTCCTCCCCGAAAATGAAAAAATTGTCTCTCAGTTTCCACTTCCTGGGTTCCTCTATTGAACTGATGGGGCCCAGAAAACTAAATGTATATACCCCTAAGCAAAAAGGAGCATGGGGGGATAATTTAATAAGCCTAATTCTTTGTTTGTAAGAAATACACTCTAAAGCTAGCCGGTCTTCCCTGGAGAGCTGATAGGGCCCGGGCCCAGGACACCAGGGCTGGCTGTACTGCCTTATCAGCGGCCCTGCTCCTCCAACCGCCACTTAATAGCAGTCTGGTTGCACGACAGAGTAGAGTTTGCTAGGGGCCAAGATACAGAGTAGATAAGGTTACTCTGAGTTCCAGTATCACACTGTGGTTTCTGCTGGTGAGAAGCTCTGTTACAGGCTGGTTGGACAACAGAGGATCTCTCCATCATCACAGGTCACCTATCAAGCCCTTTGTGATAATATCTGTTTGTACCTTGGATGTATTTACTAGTATTAATCTGTATATGTATTATTTCCATACTAGTGTGCATCTATTTAATTATGGTTAAATGTTATATGCTGGTTGAAGTAGCTCATTTGCTTCCAATTACTTTGATAGGATTACTGGTTATTTTCCCAGGAAGGGGATCCCCTCTGTTTATAGAGGGCCTGCCCTGGGGGAGACACTGCCAACTTTATTATCAAACCCACTCCTCCACTTAGAGAAGGATCTAGTTATTTTATTTAACTACAGGCTTAGTGCTATATCCTGTTTAGCAAAAGCAATTTCTTATTAAATCTTTTTGAGTTCAGGTCCACTTTAATATAAAAAAAAACCTGTAATTTTAAAAATGTGATTGTACTATACCTCACAATAAATACATGATCATTAGAAGATGGTAGTGTGTCATATTTTATATATACAGCTTTGCTATACCAATCCCAACAAGCTATTCACATGCATATTAGTACAGCAGTATAAAGGAATGCGCTTTCGTGGTTTTACAAGAACTGCATTCCATACAGTACATATTTTCTAGGAAACAAAGATCTATTTATACAGATTGGTGAACAACTGCTTTCCATCGTGTTGTTCCTCAGAATAATTCTTTATGAAATGTTGTCTGGTGCATCTTTAGTTCATAATATAGAAAGTTGTACTGTGCAAGTGCAATGCCAAAAATGTGCAAAATGAAGGGGAAAATGACATCAACATGTGCAACCTCCCTTCTCTAGCTTGCCTCTGCACATATTAATGGATTATAAAGGCCAATATGTGTTGCTTCTGATTTGCATTTTGAAACCTTATTTTAAAGGACTGCATGTAGTGTTTGAATTTTGACTTGGACCATATGGGGATGCATAGAGTTATTAGAGGTATTGTTTTTGCTATGCATTTCTTTTATCCTTCTAACATAACTCACAGAGACTATAACAAGACTGTAAGTGTGTTTTGAACTATGATACACACACCTATTGTTAAACCATTAGGGACCATTCACACCAGAAACTGTGCGTTCACTGACATGTATTTGACGCGCATATTTTATATGTGCATTTTTGCTTTTCCCTTAATGTCACTTCCGTCTTCATTCTCTTTTAGGCTTCTATGTGTACTGTACTGCATTGCAGTATGTTTTTCTGCATTTGTGGTGAACAAAAATGCAGCATGTTGTACTTTTTTCACTGCACTGCAATAGTGTGAACTATGCCCATTGGATAACCTGGATTTTGGACTGCTATGCAATCGGAATGCAGTCCGAAGTACAAATATAAGTATCTATAATAAATAAATAATAAATGAATGCATGAATGTAAAAAAGGCAAGGGACTAAATACACCTAAAGTAGAACTAAAAGGTAACATTACAAAGCTTGTGCATTTATTGCAGAAGAGACATGCAAAATCTATTCTTCAATAAAATTGCAATCTTCTGTGACATGTACGCTGAGTTGTGCATGCGCAGCTCAGATTCCATCACCAGCACAGACCAGTGATCTGCAATGCCTAAATCTTTTGCACGTGCAGGAGTTACTTCATCCCACACTGGCCAATTAAGATGGCCAAATACCGACACCTAGGGGAAGTCAGGTAGAAGATGCTGGTGCTGGCGAGGGACCCCTCACAGACATCAGGCTGTTTGAGATGACGTAAGTATTGTGATTTTAGTTTTAAAACGAACACATAACTTGCCTAATCAATATCTATTACTACATACTTAGTGCCTAATCAACTATAGTTGGTTCTGCATTGTGCATGATGACCCCAAAGAGGCCACACCCACATGACCTGCAAAAAATGGGAAGCTTTGTGGGACTGGCGGTATTGCAGGAAGATAGTCTGCAGGAGCGGGGAATAAAGAAAGTATATCTGCTTATACCTTACCCTCTAAACCAGGGGTCTCCAAACTTACTGCCATTCACATATTAGGGGGGCTGGACAGTGGCCAGTGGGAGAAGAAAATTCACTGGCATCAGTAGGAGTAAACAATGCCATAGGCTTGGAGGTCAGCGGGAGTAAAAATATTACATAATCGGTGTCAGTAAGAGGAATAGTACACCATAATTGATGTCAGTGGGAGGAATAGTGCACCATAATTGATGTCAGTGGGAGGAATAGTGCTTCATCATTGGTGTCAGTGGGAGGAATAGTGCTTCTTCATTGGTGTCAGTGGGGGGAATAGTGCTTCATCATTGGTGTCAGTGGGAGAAATAGTGCTTCATCATTGGTGTCAGTGGGAGAAATAGTGCTTCATCATTGGTGTCAGTGGGAGGACTAGTGCTTCATCATTGGTGTCAGTGGGAGGAATAGTGCTTCATCATTGGTGTCAGTGGGAGGAATAGTGCTTCATCATTGGTGTCAGTGGGAGAAATAGTGCCCCATCTGGTTTGAGGGGAAGGAATAGTTCCCAAAGGGCCAGATAAAGGCAAGCTAAGGGCCACATCCAGGCCGCAGTTTGAAGACCCCTGCTCTAAACTAAACAATAATTTAATATTTATGTGGGTATCCCCTTAGGATGCATGTTTATACAGTAAGCAGACACTATTGACGTTAACATAATTTTGATTAAATTCTATTCGATTTTTTGCAGTTTTATACTTACCAAGGTGGATGCAGCATTGGTCACCTGGCACCTGTACACTGAGAGCCAAGCTATCGAACACCACCGATCGTTCGGTTCTGACAGCTTTGTGAGCAGATCACAAGTCACAGTTTTCTGCTCTGCCCCCTCCTCGCTCATTGGAGCGCTGAGCTGTGTAGGGGGCGGAGCGGCCCACTCAGGCTCTCAGCGGCTCACTGAGAGGATAAGCCTGGTGTCAGTCCAGGGGCCTGGTGGATCCTGACTTTAATTTTTATGATGACACGGTGCCTGGACAGACTTCTCTGAAGTTAGCCCGCTCTCTGCTGAAAACGGGTCACAGGAGTGCAAAAGTAATCCAAGGTTCCACTGTACAGCCAAATAAGATTTGGCTATACGTCTCCTTTAAAGCCATTCTGCTAAAAAAAAAAAAAAAAAAAAAATATATAACTCAGCCAACTATTCCCCTCCATGAACAGAAGGGGTATTTGCAATGTACTATAAAGGTGGCCATAGAGGATTATTTTTGATCAGCCAGAGTTGAATGACAAAAAAACAACAAAAGAGAACATATAGATTCTACAACTCTAGTGGATAGAGGAATTCTTCCCACTGAGACATTGTATTCTGACTGTGGGCTGCAGTGCTGATCTAGAAAGTTTTCCAACATTCCTGTTTGACATTAGTCAATCCAACAATCAACTTCTGTTGATCGGGGATGACCATATATGGATTAAAGTTCAGCCAGTCCCTGGTTATCATCCCATCCTGAAAGACTGGGGGACAGTAAATGCTGGAATGTGCACAGTTCAGATACTCATTTAGGGCTGCAACTAACGATTATTTCCATAATCGATTAGTTGGCCGATTATTGTTTCGATTAATCGGTTAATAACCTTAAGTAAAAATAAAAAAAGGTAATTTTGCTGCGATTTGCATTTTTACATTTTTTTGGGCCAATTTATTGCTGGGCAGATTAAAAAACACAAATTGCCGCAAAAACGCATTATTACATGCTTTTCTGCAGCGTCTCCGTTGAAGTATCTTGAACCCAAAAAAACAAAATAGCACCGTTTTACATTTAAAAAACGTCCTTGTCTTTTCCAAATATGCAGCAGCTGAAAAAAATCATGGATGTGAACGTGTCCCATAGGAAACCATGTAAATGAACTGTAGTGTGTTTCTGCAAAAAGCACCAAAAAACACATAGGTGTGACCCAGGCCTGAGATGTTTTTTTTGTTTTGTTTTTTGTTTTTTGTTTTTTTTAGAGCAAGGGAGAGTTATAACCCCTGTCCAGTTTTTTTTTTTGCCATCTGTATCCCACTGGGGAGATTTACCTTCACTTCCTGTCCCATAGCCAAAACAGGAAATGAGAGGAAAGCAAATTAAGGGAACTCTTTGGAGCCCCCAGGTCGACAGAACTAGTGTCCCCATTAAAAGATTTCCCCTCTATTACTTCTGGGGACAATCCAAAATATGTTTCTGTTCACTTTCAATGATAATGGTAAACAGGGCAAATAGAGAGTGTGAATCTCCCTAACTAGAGCACAGACACCAATACCTAATATGTGTTCTATTAATCCATCTCCCCTCCCCTATCCAAAACGAAAGTAAAAAATGTTCAACTCCGCCTGTCAGTTTTGACGGTGGACATGAATGGGCATTCTATGCTAGTCTACGGAGCAATGGATGTCAGTGGTGACATGCCTGCTGACATCCGACCCGGTCCGATCTGCTAAAAGCAGACGGATGGCCCTACGTTCGCATCCGTTGCTGTCGGATCGGATCAGGTGAGATCAGATGAAAATGGACATGCTGTCCGTTTTCATCTGATCTCTCCATAGAAACCAGCGGCGCTCGACAAGCCCCTCCCCGCTCAGTGAGCAGAGAGGGATCTGTCATCCGCCGGCTCAGTGGAGATCAACGGAGAGATCTCCCGCTGAGCTGGCGAACAGAAGCGGACTCCGTGGAAGCGCATCCGCCTCGTGAGAATGATGCCTTACTTATAGTTAAAACAAAAAAGTAACAAAATGATATTTGTATAGTGGAGGAAGAGTGGGATAGAGAGGAGCAAACTTATTTGAAAGGGTGAAGAACCACTTCAAAAAAGATATATTTATTATTTTTATTCACCCCCCCCCCCCCCCAACTGATTTGTTTATTCACGTAATAATGTAATGTAGTGTAGTGTAATGTAATGTGTCTTTGAACTTGCTAGAATATTTGACTACTCCAGGAGAGACAATTACCTAGCATAGCCTCCCGCCCTTGCATGTCATAGCCCTCACCTCTTCTAGGAGTATCTAAATACTCAGCCCCTCTACCCCTCCCTACATAAATCTTTTACCCAGCCAAGGGGAATAATATAGAGTGTCATTTTTGACAGCTCTGATGGCGTCACCCAAAAACAGTCTCAGGGCATCTTTTACAGGTAAATAATACACATAAAACACATCAAACGCACATATATGGGAACATTTTTGTGGAAATGGTCTGGTGACAGGGTCTCTTTAACCACTTCCCATCCTCATAATTGGACTATGGTTGAAGTGGTTATGGCTGAGGATTACGTTTACAGGTGGAGGAAAGGGGTCCCCATCCCTCTCCCACCGCCTTTACCAGGCTTTGCCGTCTGATCCGGGAGCCCAGTAAGGATGTCACTGGCGGCAATGACTTCCCCAATCACAGTGAGAGAAACTGATGTTGTTTCTCCTACTGTGTGACATCATACTGGAAGCAAAGAGGATTTTGGCCCTTCCGGTTCTGGTCTCATGTAAACAAGCCATTATCAGCTTGTGAAAGCCTCTGATAAAAATAATGGGACCTCTCACAGCCCATGGTATCATAAGGGATGCTGTTTATACAAAGTTGATAAAAAAAAAGAAAGGAAAATAAAAAAATAAAAAACATTGAAAGTGCCGTGCCATGCCCCCCCCCCCCCCCTTGCTCATGCGCAAATGCAAACATAGGTCCTGCACGCATATGTAAATGGTGATCACACCACACGCGAGGTATCGGCGCAAACTTCGGAGCAAGAATTCTTAAGTTAGACCTCCTCTGTAACTCTAAACTATTAACCTGTAAAAGCTTTTAAAGCGTCACCTATTGAGGTACCGTAGTTTGGCTCCGTTCCACTGGCGTAGGCAAATTTAAAGCGTGACATTTTGGGTATCTATTTAGTTGGCGTAACATCTTTTTATTTTTCACCAAAAATGCACATTTCTGACAGAAATGTCAGAATTGGCCCGCGCTGGAACTGGTTAAGAGCGGTTAAAAAAAGGGGTAGGAGACAATTAAAGTGAACCTATAATGTATTTTTTCTGTAAAATGATGTGTGATAAACCTTTCAAATTTTTCTTGATTGGAGGTCTAGAAGATTAAAGATTCCCTAATATAATACCCATGATTACAATTACTGTAATTTTATTTAATTATTTTCAATATTAGGACATGTGGATTGCAGCAGGACCTATCATGCTACAATCACTACCACACCCTGTGCACTTGCGTAATTAAAACGTATAGGTACAGCTATGCAAATTTAAATTACAACTCTAGTAGTTAAACAGCAACTCCTGGCTATATGTACTATGCTGTGTACTGTAATGCAATACAGAAAATACTGTAAGGCCGCGTACACACACGGGGACTGTTCGCTCAACTTTGTCCACTGAACAGTGTTTCGGCGGACAGTCCGCTCGTGTGTGGGCTTCAGCGGACAGTTTCAGCGGACAGTCTGACGAACAAAGTTTTTCGGAAATTCCGAAAAACTGTCCGCTGAAACTTGGTTTGAGCGGACAGTCCGCCCGTGTGTAGGCTTGTTCGTTAAACTAAGTCTCGCGCATGCTCAGAAAGAATTTACACGCCGAAGGTTGCATTGCAGTGTATAGGACGTCGTTTTCTAGTCCCGTCGTACGTGCCGTTCACGTCATCGCGCACGGTTTCAGCGGACTGTTCGTTCGTCGTGTGTGGGCAAGTCCGTCCATGCTAATTTTGAGCGGACTGTCCGCTGAAACTGTTTGACGAACAAAGTTGAGCGAACAGTCCCCGCGTGTGTACGCGGCCTAAGACTGCAAAGGTCGAAAAGCCTACTACATAATTAGGTTGAAAATTAAGTCCAAAAAGTCCCTTTTTGTTAACGTACAACTGTTTCTTTGTAGGGTGGTATTAAAAAATCCCCTCCATCCCCTGAATTGTGCCCACTAGGACAAATACTTACCTTTAGCCCCTAACCAGGAATTTTTACTGTGTGACCCTGCTTGAAACCTCACAGCCTTTGTCTCGAAAACAGCCGCTTTGTACTGAACATGGGTGCCATGACCCCCTTTATTACTTGGCGGCCTCCACTGGTCACTACAGGTACAGCTTACCAATAGGAATCAAATGGATCATGCTGTGCATGCCCACTTTGAAGCATCTTCATCATGACTGTCATTTCGAGTAGCGCCACACAGTGAAGATGGCTGGATTAAGGTTGAGGGTGAGTATTTGTCCTAGTACTCAGGACGTGAATTTATTACCAAACAGTTTTCCGAAAAACAATTTCTGTTGTATCAATGTGATGTTGTAAGCATTCTTTTTTTTTAAAAGTGGGCAGAAAAGCCCCTAAATTCATAAGTTGGTAAGTGGAATGAGCTCTTGAAAGCTCTACCATGGATGGCAAATCTCAACTAGAATATGTTGTAACCATATTAGTATAAATATGTAAAATATATGTAAATATAACCATATTATATCAATATTTTATGTTTGTTTCTAAATCTGCCACCACCCAACTAGGTTACAAAAAAAAAAAAAAAGGAATTAAACGGAAATTTCAGATTAATGTTTTTTAGCCAGGTGAATACTATTGCTTAGTGAAAGAAATGTCACATAAGGCGCACATCAAAATAGACCTGCTGTGATGTATTATGTGGCAACCTCAGCCTGGGTTCCATCGAGGCCACGACTCAGAGCTCAGCCGGTCTGAGCTTAATTATGGGGAAGGACACTCCAAGCATATGGGGGAATTAAATGCATCATCAGCTGCTGCAAAAATCATAAGATGAGTGGCAAGTGTGTATAGATCTGATCATGAAAATTAGAACCTGTTGAGCTTCAAATACAAAGAAAGCATACAAGGGTCCACAATGATCAAGCATTAGAAATTATTAAAAAGCTAGCAAAAAACATGCCAAAAAGCATTAATCCATTATGTAGCCTAGGATGCAAGATAAATCCCATTACAGAGGAAGTAAACCCTGATGGGTGTTACTTCCTCTTTGTTTCCCTGCAAAGGTAAAGCATAATGGGCTACTATGCATTGCATAGTAGCCCAATGTGTGACACTTCCCTGTAGGAGAAGCCCGCAATGTCCCCGTCTTCCTCGCTAGTAGCGAGCGTCCATTCTTCACCCCTCTTCCTTCCGGGGGGCCACAAACTCCGACTTTGTGACTGGCTCAGAGTCGCGTGATGTCACTACCGCCTTTAATGGCATGACAAAAGCTAGAAACGGCAGAGCGTGCCCTTTTGAACTCTGGCGCATGCGCAGAAGAAATCGCCATATGGTGATTTGCAAATATCTCCTAGAACGTGCAGGTCTGGGAGATATTTCAAGCACCTACAGGCAAGCCTTAATCTAGGCTTACCTGTAGGTTAAAGTGGTTTAAAGGGTTTGCAACCACTTTAAGCCCTGGTTCACATTGATGCTACTTTGAAATCATGCCCACTTCACTTGAAGAAGTGGCCCGATTTAAAAGTAGCAAGGTCAGAGAGATTTCAGGTGCTACTTAATAGACATCTGTGTGGCTTCATGCACAGATATCTATTGAAGTCGCACCTGAAATCGGCAAAAGTAGTGCAAACTACTTTTGTAAATCGGTGCGGCGCCACAAAATTGGTGCAGCACCGATTGGAACAGTGTCACTGCCTCCAACAGGCTGTGACTTGTCATGTGATTTGATCAGTCAAACCTAGGCTTAAATTGATTTAGATCTTTATTATATGTCTTGAATAAAAACAAATTAGAAATTAAAAAGATTTTAAAAAATAATGAGAAAAAAATAAAAATTCTGTCTAGCAATAGAATTCCACAACAATGCACTCAGGCATAAAGATGTTATAATGCAACAAACAATAAGAACTAAGTCACATGTGTCAAACACAAGGCCCAAAGAGGCTCATATCTTTGATGCCAACCATAATGCTAATGTGGCCTGTGTTGAAATTCAGGTTGACACCCCTGAGATAAGTGATAAATAAGTTTAATAGGTAGAATTGATCATGAATTTTAGAGCAGAGGTGGGTGAATGATAATGAAAAGGGGGGGGGGGGGGAATATTACTGGATATATTTTCTAAAATATATAATTCTTTATAAATTATAATAAATGAAAGTAATGTGCCTCCATTTAAAGATACTTCCTTATAACTCCCGATTTTACTGCTGGACAAGTCTCCTGGGAGTTGGTTGACATCTATGACCCCTTCCAGGGTTTTTCACCTGTATTCTTACAGGTCCACAGAACATACCATGATCCTTCAAAAATTGTTTTCATGCCTACACGCTCTCTACGTCCCCAAGTTGAAGCATATTCCCCATTGCTGCTGCTGATCCACGTTTTTTTCTCTTGCCAGCGTCGACATTCTGCATCTCTATGTCCCAGCAATATAAAGCTTGCCTATGTAAACCCCAACAATGAACTTCTCTTATTTGCTTCCTTTTGTTCTGCTAAACATACCATTGAAATGTTTTTTTAGATCACTTTTTAAGTGCAAAGAACACCCGCTGATTTTACCAAAAATCCTGACAACTTCTTGTGCTCGCCACCTGTGGACAAGGAGGAGTTATGGATGAGGAGGGGTTAGTGTTCTTAGGAACACATGACAAATTAATTTGGCAAGGCTGACATGTGTTTGGAAATCAGAGCCAAAAGTACACTTTCTCATCATGTCAGAAAAAAAGTAGATGCGTACTATATTTCTGGCACATCAACGATTTTGTTCTGCACTTGCAGCATTTCTATCTTCTTTCAACCTGCATATGAGACCACACGGCAGGTTGTAATCCCTTACATATACCCAGTGAAAGGACTTTGCTCAGGTGATACACATAGATGGAAGAAATCCTCCTACATAACTTGTATCTGTCTATCTGCCTATCTGCTTAAGGCTCGGTTCACACAGGGGCGACTCAGATACGACTTCAGGTCGCCCCTAGTCGCCTCAGGTCGGACAACATTTAAAAATCAATGTAAGTGAATGAGAGCCGTCTTAATGCACGCTACTTAAGTCGCTCCGACTTCAAAAGAAGTTCCTGTACTACTTCAATCCGACTTGTAGGCGACTTGTACCCATTGATTTCAATGGAGGTCGCCTCCAAGTCAGATCTCTGTCTATACGGAGGCGACTTTGACAGAATTATTAGCTCTGAATTGGGAACTCCACGCCAAATTTATGAAAAAAAATTGGCGTGGGTTCCCCCTTCGAGAGCATACCAGGCCCTTAGGTCTGGTATGGATTCCAAGGGGAACCCCCTACGCCGAAAAAACGGCGTGGGGGTCCCCCCAGATCCACACCAGACCCTTATCCGAGCACGCTACCCGGCCGGCCAGGAAAGGGGGTGGGGACGAGCGGGCGCCCCCCCTCCCGAGCCATACCAGGCCGCGTGCCCTCAACATGCGGGGGTGCCTTGGGGGAGGGGGGCGTGCGGCCCCCCCACCCCAAAGCACCTTGTCCCCATGTTGATGAGGACAAGGGCCTCTTTCCGACAACCCTGGCCGTTGGTTGTCGGGGTCTGTGGGCGGGGGGCTTATCGGAATCCGGGAGCCCCCTTTAATAAGGGGCCCCCGCATACCGGCCCCCCACCCTATGTGAATGAGTATGGGGTACAATTTTTTTTCATAAATTTGGCGTGGAGTTCCCCCTTCAGAGCTCATTCTCCGATTGGCCACGGCAAAAGTCGCCTGGCCTGGGGCGACTTGTAAGTTGCCCCAGGTCGTGTCTAAGTCGTGTTTAAGTCGTCTCCAAGTTGCCTCACAAAGTCGTCCTGAAGTCGTGTCGCCCCTGTGTGAACCGAGCCTTAAGCTTGCCTGAGCGTTCAGAAAAGAGGGGGCGGAGAGCTGAAGTTACACTCTGCGGAGGTCAGTGAGAAGAGCTCTGAAAACTGATTGGAGGGAAGATACACACACCCCTTCACACAGCACACAGAAACAGAGCTGACACTGTCAATCAGCTGGAGCTCCTCCCCTGTTACCCTTATTCCCTTGGTGTCAGGAAAACTTGTCAGAAGTGATTCATGCTGTTAGAAGATAAATGAAGCAGCAGACAGAAATTACACTTTGTGCTCTTAATTGAGACAAGTGTACACTATAGAGGGACATGCTCTGTTCCTATTTTAGGTCTGAGGTTTACAACTAGTGGTCGACCTATATATCGGCCGATATTAGCCGTTTTTTTAATTAATCGGCATCGGCCGATTGTGCTGATAAAAAGGCAGATTTAGAACTACAGCGTGACTTGCAAATGACTTCTGCAATAAAAGTCAGTGCAAGTTGCCTGAGTCTTCATAGAAGCTAATTTCCTCCTCTCTGGGCAGTCTGCCAAGAAAAGAGTAAGGGTCCTTTCACACGGGGCGGATCAGTGCTAATCCGCCCCGTGGATATCCACTTGCTCAGCTGGGATCGCCGGAGCGATCTCCGCTGAGCAGGAAGAAGACACCGTGCAGGGACGGACCTGTCACAGCGCCGCTCTCCCCTATGGGAGAGCGGGTGATGACGGACCGCAATGTCTGTCGTCACCCGATCCGATGACGGATGGAAAAATAACTTTTTCCTCCATCACACTTTTTCGAATCGGAGCGGGTCGGATGTCAGCGGACTTGTCACCGCTGACATCCGACGCTCCATAGACCTCTATGGAGCATCCGTTCAGGTTCGCCTGAAAAACTGACAGGCGGACCTGAACGGATCGTCCGTGTGAAAGGGGCCTTAAGAGATACAATGTTTACACTTGAATGAATGAACTCAATTCAGTGTGCAGAGTTCTCAGTTTAACCATTTAAAGACTAAATCTTTTCTGACACTTGTTACTTACAAGTAAAAATCCTGTATTTTCTGCCAGAAAATCACTTAGACCCCCCAAAAATTATATATATTTTTTTAGCAGAGATCCTAGGGAATAAAATAGCGGTTGTTGCAATATTTTATGTCACACGGCATTTGTGCAGAGGTCTTTCAAATGCAATTTTTTGGAGAAAAAAATACACTAATGATTTTTTTTTTTTTTTTTTTAAACAGTAAAGTCAGCCCATTTTTTTTTCGTCCAAAAGTTTTGACTACCTGTTTTTATTTTATTTTTATTTATTTTTTATCTAAATCATACATACAAGTAAACTGATTGGAGGTTTGTTTTGTTTAATAAATGTTTAACTGTAAGAAATTTTCTGTATCACTTATGAAGGCTGCTTTCACACTCAAGCGGGCAGGCGTTAATGGTAAAACGCTGCTAGTTTTAGCGGTGCTTTACCGTCATTTTAGCGTTGCTATTCGGCTGCTAGTGGGGCGCATATAACGCAGCTAGCAGCCGAGGAAGATGTTAAATGCGCCCGTGAAGCACCGCTGCAAAATCGCATTGCATGCGTTTCGGCAGTGGTGCCCATTAATATCAATGGGCAGGAGTGGTGGAGGAGCGGTATGCACCACTCCAAACGTGCTGCTTGCAGGACTTTTTTTTAACATCCTGCCAGCGCATCACCTCAGTGTGAAAGCACTCTGTCTTTCATACAGACTGCAGGGGAGCCATTTTGCAGGCACTTTACAGGCGCTATTTTTAGCCCAAAAGCACCTGAAAACGCCCCAGTGGGAAAAGTGTCTGTTAGATTTTATGAGATGAAGGGGGATAAAAAAATAAATAAAAAAATCGGCATCATATATCCGCCATCGGCCACTATGATTTCTAAATATCGGCATCAGCCAGAGAAAAACCCATATCATTCAACCTCTATTTACAACCACTTTAACGCAGGCTGTACGCATATATGTGTCAGCTGGCCCCTGTTCTGTGCTAGGCGTGATCACCGACAGCTCCTAGTCACCGTTTATAATTGGGGCTTGTGGGTGGGGCTCCTGATTACGTGACCGCTGCAACAACTGCTCGGTGGTCCCATATCAGAAACTCTGCCAGCAGCCTACCATCTTTCAAAACCCTTAGAGGGCCAGCGGGGGCCAATGCCAAAAGTTTAAAAGGGCTAAAACATGGAGAAATATACAGTCAACATGTTTACAGTAAAATACATTTTTTCAATCTGAGTGTTTAGTTCTTTAGTACCGGCTGAGAATTAATATATAAAAGTACAGTTACACTAATACAAATTAAAGAAATATCAGAGCAGAAATGTTTCCTCAGTTATTCAGCAATGAAAGAGTGCTAAAATACTTGGACAGTGCAAATGCAGCCCAGTGTATGACTAATAAAGCTTATTTAGATATACACTGTAGTCTTTTCTTAAACCAAACAGTCACTTCAGATTATATACAGAAGGCCTTTCGTCTACATTCCAAGATGTTTAGATCAGTGCTGGCCAGGTGCAGAGGTAACGACTGATTCTTACAAGTCTACTTTAGTCCTAGTACCAGGCGGTACGTGCACGATACAGGTACATGGTGACACCACTACATTAATAGTGGAAAGAAAATATACTGCCTAAAAGATTTATTATGGTAATACTTCTGGGCTTTTAGATTTTGAAAGCCAATGTTAAACAGTAAATACACCCAAAACGAAGATACCTGAAATCTGAAGTCTATGTGGATGCAAGTAGGATTAATCACCCTTGTTCTTCCTATGGTAGCCAAACAAGTTACAATCTGGTTCAACAACCTCTGTACTATCCTCAAACTCAACCCATTCATTGCCATGAAGAGGCCATCTTCTATGCATCCAGATATAATAGGGCTGATTTACTAAGGCCTGATTCACATCTATGCATTTTTTTTGTGTGCGTTTTCAGTTTTGCAGAAACACACTACAATCCATTTAACATGGTTTCCTATGTGTCTCACGTTCAAATCTGAGCATTTTATGGAAAGGGCCAGAGACTTTTTTCTGGTTTTTAGTTCCATAGACTTCAACCGATCAAAAACGAGTATTGAAAAACACAAAATGCACCTGGAGTATGCAAACTGCAACCTGCATAGGTGTCAACCAGAGTGCAAAATCTGGTGCAGCTCTACATAGAAACCAATCGGTAACCAGGTTTTTGTTTGTCAAAGCTTAACCACTTACTTACTGGGCACTTTCACCCCCTTCCTGTCCAGGTCAATTTTCAGCACTGTCACATTGTGAATGACAATTGCGCGGTCATGCAACACTGTACCCAAACTACGTTTTTTTTTTATCATTTTCTTCATGCAAATAGAGCTTTCTTGTGGTGATATTTAATTACCACTGGGTTTGAAAAAACGAAAAAGACAAAAAACCCATAACTTTCATAGTTTTTTATACAGTTTTGGAAATTTTTCTCCTTCACTGATGTGTGCTGATGATGCTGCACTGATGGGCGGCACTGGTATGTGACACTTATGGGCAGCACTGGTGGGCACTGTTTGAATTGCACTGAAATCAGGACACTGATAATCAGTGCCCTGATCATCAGTGTACTTGTCCTTTTTAGTCGGTTATCAGCTCTCTTCTCCTCTCCTCATGCTTTCAGCTTGAGGAAAGTACTGCATAAAAATATCTGTGATCAGTAGTGTCCTCTGGAACAGACACTGTGATCATAGAGCTTGCCGCTCATGCCCAGCAGCGGGTACAATCATGGGAGGCCATCATAGGACGGCCTCCCAGAACTAGCCGTCTGCGCTGTAGCCATCATTCAGCTATAGCGCGGTAGGCAGCTTTTAATTAACCAAGATGAAGTTCAAAGCTGACTGACGACCATGCACAGTTGTACCAGATTTCTCTATAGATTTATTAAATCAACTGCAATATGTCCAGACATCATGACAGATGGCCTCTCTGTAGGAATGACTAGAACTTTGTACATGAGCAGAACAAACAAGGGACCAGGTGGGTGAGATTTCAGCAGCAGAAGCATCTCTTTGGCACCCTATAAACCAGGCACAGTGTTTCTAGTCTGGCAAGCTAAGTATAAGACATTTATGGTGTCAGGTCACCTTGAGGCGAGGTGACAGATGCACACCGTGTGGATGAGGAGTGCATCGCAAGGTTGTGGACCCTACGGCTGACTGCTGCGGACGGGGGTCAAGGTGATAGGAAGGCAGGGCCGCCAGAACACCAAGATGGATCCCACCGGGGCTATAGCATAAGATTCCCTGGGGCACGGAGTCTAAGAGCCAGCAGGTGTTCCCCAGCGCCTCTAGTGGTGAGGATGGACTTGGCTGCAACTGGCTCCAGGTCGCGACCCCCAGGGTCCCCCAGCTCTCACCCACAGTAGGCAAGAGGAGGATAGGGATAGTAAAGGACAAAGCCAAGGTCGGGGCCACAAGCAGACAGGAATAATCAGGGACACGCCAAAAGGTCAGGATCACAGGCAAACAGGGATAGTCAAGGACACGCCAAAGATAGGGCCTGGGGTGGAGCCATGCTAGAGGAGAGGTTATAAAAACCACCAGGTGGAAGTGGCTGGCCTCTTAGTCTGAACACATGAGGGGAGGTAAGCAAACAGGAAGATCACTGCATAACCATGACAGTACCCTCTCTCTTACGAGGCCTCCCCCTCCCCCGCCTGGGTCCAGGCTTAAAGGGAAACTCCAGATGGAACCTCCTCAACAGATGAGGAGCAAAGACCTCAGATGCAGTGATCCAAGACCTCTCCTCAGGGCCCAACCCTTTCCAATGTACGAGGTACTGAAGAATGCCTTAACGGAGCAGGGAATCCAAAACTTGACTAACCTCGTATTTTAGATTATCCTCAGAGACCGAAACCGAGGTAGGGAGAGGACGAGAGGACTTGAGGACTAAAGGCTTTTTAGGAATGGGTAAGGGCATGAGAAGATCAGGAGTCTGAGCAGGGTCCCCCACATCCTTAAAGATGAGCTGGGCATCCATAACAGGACCACCAGACTGGGCAGAGGTCAGTGGATCCCTGAGGTCAGGTTGGTTAGAAGGTGACATGTCACAAGAGTCAAGCTGGATTGATGCAACACAAACAGAATGCAGAGAACCCTGAGAAAAAGATTGAAAACCCCTCCTGGCCGAATGAGGTATTCTATCCAAAGGATGGATTGAGCCTCTTAAACGGGTTTGAACGGACATAGTAGCAGTAGGGTGAGGCCAGGTCACAGAAGGTGCTGAACAAGAAGCAGGAAGCTTATTGGGCATGGGCTGGACTGGCATAACTGGTGCAGAGGTTGACTGAATAGTATTGTCAAGTGTAGCGACCATCTCAATCACATCACAGGGCATAGCAACTGTGGAACTTGCAGACAAGTTAGCCTGGCTGTGCATCCAAGGGAGATTAGGGACAGGCAAAGGTAAAACTGGAGAGAATGATCGACTCCGGTTCATAGGTGGGCCCCTCATCCAGAGTACCACATGACCTAGAGAGTGCATCAGTCTGACTATTGCAGGACGCATCCCAGAGATCACTATATACAGCGGGAAGAGCAGAAGATACTGGGATGGTGGAAACAGGAAGTCTCTCCTTTGGGGTACCCTTGAGTAGGCAGGAAGAGGAACAGGAGGAACCCCAAGCCAGGATCTGTCCAGCAGACCAGTCAACGTGTGGAGAAGACCTAATATGATAGGAGATGAAGCCTTAGGTAAGACAAGGAAGGATATCCACTCCTGGTGGAGTGTCCCTACTGACATCTTAACAGGAAGAGTCTGAAAGCGGATAGGGCCCCCTGGGAGAACCGTGCCATCAATTGCCAAGACCACCAATGGTGTTGTAAGGGGCAAAAGGGTAAGTCTCATGGAGGATGCAGTCTCCCAATCCATGAAATTGGCAGCGGCTCCGGAATCCAGATGTGCTGAGACCGAACGAGAGGAAGCACCGAAATGAAGCAACACAGAAAGGAGAAGACGAGAAGGTGAAATTTCAGGGTCTAATACTCCACCTTCCAGATGTATTAGCCCTGAGCGTTTTTCCAGACGAAGAGAACAAGTGTCACGGAAATGACCTTTGACCCCACAATAGAGACATAGGCCCAGAGTTCTGCGCCTAGCACGTTCTTCGGGAGATAACTTAGTCCAGCCCAACTGCATAGGTTCCTCGGTAGGCAGGGGGTGCTCCTCGGATCGAAGAGAAGGGACTGGGGGCTCAGGCTGCCTAAAGAACGGGGAGTGTTGGCGTCTTTTTTCCAGGGCCCTCTCCTGAAAGCGAATATCGATCTGGTTACACAAGGTGATGAAACTGTCCGTATCAGTAGGAAGGGATCTTCCTGCTAATTCATCCTTCACTCTTTTAGAGAGGCCATGTAAAAAGGTTGCAACTAGGGCCTCATTATTCCAGCTCAATTCAGCTGTGAGGATACGGAACTGAAGAGCATACTGTCCCACAGAAGCGGACTCTTGACGGAGACGTAAAAGAGCGCTAGCCGCTGAGGAGACACGACCCGGTTCCTCGAAGATATTCCGAAAAAGTTTCAAGAAATCAGACAGGCTTAAAACCACTTGATCATTCAGTTCCCACAGAGGGGCAGCCCAAGCTAACGCCTCGCCGGACAGGAGGGATATGATATATGCAACTTTTGCCCGATTGGACAGGAAGTTTTGGGGCTGAAGTTCAAAATGAATTGTGCACTGGCTAAGGAATCCCCTGCAAGCCTTGGAGTCCCCAGAGAAACGGGACGGAGCTGGCAGTAATAATGCATGCGTGGATGCGACTGGTGCGATAGGTGCAGCTGCTGACTGTACTTGAGGCTGCAGGTTCGGGGTTCCCAAGGAAGACTGTAGCTGCTCGAAGCGGGAAGCCAGATCTTGAAGGAATCGCATGACCTGGGTCTGATGCGATTCTTGGGTCTCAAGTCTGTGAACTAAGCCCTGCAACGGATCGACTGTAGGAAGCGGCACGTCAGCCGGGTCCATGGCTGATCAAACTGTCAGGTCACCTTAAGGCGAGGTGACAGATGCACACTGTAGGGATGAGGAGTGCACCGCAAGGTTGTGGACCCTACGGCTGACTGCTGTGGACGGGGGTCAAGGTGATAGGAAGGCAGGGCCACCAGAACACCAAGATGGATTCTACCGGGGCTAGAGCGTAAGATTCCCTGGGGCACGGAGTCTAAGGCCACGTACACACGGGCGGATTGTCTGCCCAACTAAGTTCGTCAGACAATCCGACAGACAGTCCGTCCAAATTTTGAATGAACGGACTTGACCACACACGATGAACAGACAGTCCGCTGAAAACTTGCGCGATGACGTGTACAGCACGTACGACGGGACTAGAAAAACGACGTCCAATACACTGCATCGCAACCTTCGGCCGTGTAAATCCTTTCTGAGCATGCGCCATACTTAGTCCGTCCAACTTGCCTACACACGAGCGGACTGTCCGCTGAAACCAAGTTTGAACGGACAAAACCAAGTTTGGACGGACAAAATTACAGAAATTCCGAAAGACAAAGTACGTCCGACTGTCCGCTGAAAAAGTCCGCTGAAGCCCACACACGAGCGGATTGTCCGCTGAAACACGGTTCAGCGGACTAAGTTGGGCAGACAATCCGCCCGTGTGTACGCGGCCTAAGAACCAGCAGGAGTTCACCAGCGCCTCTAGTGGTGAGGATGGACTTGGCTGCAACTGGCTCCAGGTCGCGACCCCCAGGGATAGTCAAGGACAAAACAGGGATAGTCAAGGACACGCCAAAGTCGGTAACGGAACAACAGAAAAGCACACGGCAGGAAACAGGAAGCTAACACACAAAGGAATACACAATGGTTGATCAGCACTGTTGGCTTGCAGTGCACAGGTTAATATGAGGTTCCCTGATAGGGCCTGGGGTTGGAGCCATGCTAGAGGAGAGGTTATAAAAACCACCAGGTGGAAGTGGCTGGCCTCTTAGTCTGAACACATGAGGGGAGGTAAGCAAACAGGAAGATCACTGCATAACCATGACATATGGAGTGTTGGAGGGCAGGGCCATCCTAATAATACAGACAAAACAGAGTTGCTAACCCATCGCTCCAGGTTCCCCACCATCACTCCAGGCCAACCTCTCTGATCCTAAGCCTTGTGAGCCCCACTACTGTACCAGTCCCGGGCATCTGCTCTGTGTCCCAATACCAGGCACTGAAACATTAATTTAGGCACCCAGCCCTGTTTTTTTACCTCTACTGTCAGGTAGACTGATCTAATGTCGAATTACACAAAGCTCTTGCACACTAACCATCAATGCTGCAAAAAGAAGGAGGAAAGTCTATTTCAACACCACTGATCACAAATGCTGGGAAAATGGGTATTTATTTATTTGTTTTTTTAACACCGATGACCAAAAAAATGCTGGGTAAAAAGGGGATATAAACATACAACAATGATTACTAATGCTGGGGAAAGGGCAGGGGGGTTCAACACTACTGACCACATGGCGTAAGGGGATTTTTTCTGACTGAACATCAATGCTTGGAGAAGAAAGGCTATTGCTCCACACAGATGCTGGGTATTCTTCCAGTTTCAGCTAGGTACTGTATTTTGTTCTCCACACTGACCACTAAAAGCTGGACATTGTCTGCTCTACTATATATTGCATCAGGCCTGGGAAAATCCCAGAAACTATGGCAACCAATGCTCCTCAAAAATTACAGCTCTTGCCTAACTTTTCGGACTATCGCTAGTTGTTGTTAATAAAGTCAAAAACCCTGCAGGCTTCTGGATTAGATAGACTGGTACCAGCATTCCATATTCATTTGTCCACCCCTGCTTTACATGGTCCTGACCAAACTACTGTATGATGAAAGCCTTGTACTGGCTCCATCAATTTAATAAGTACACTGCCTGGGGGTGCAAGATAATTATACAAAATTATGGTATTTCTTTAAGACTTAAAGTGATACTAAAGCTAAAAATGCTTTTGTATTCATTGCGTTAATGTAAAAAACATTTTCTATTTCTCTGTCCTCCCCCTCCCATGTGTAAAGAAAACAAGTAGGGGAAAATAGATCCAGTGCCGTGCGCAGCTGCATCTATTCTTCCCTCTTTTCTCTGATGACGCAGAGGGAACTGCGAAACACGTAGAGGCTGTGGGAATCATTTGCAATGCAGTGAAGGTGCCGGGAACAGGTGAACCCAGGAGAGAGAGAGGAAGGTTACCTGTGGAACAATATTGTCTTGCCCCAAACGCACCGTTTATACATGGCTGGATAAGCTTAGTGTCGGCTAGATGACACAGAAATATGTGAGTGCAATTTGTTTTTACGTTTTTAACATTAAAAATTGGAACGTTTTACACTATGTTGGTTCCATATATTTTTTTTTTATAAGTACGTATAAATCAGTGGACTGCTGACTGGAGACCGAGCGAGTATAAGGAGTGGTTATCCATTGAATGAACCAAAGGCAAATTTCTAAGTTTGGTGAGTGGCCATTTCATAAGGTGGTGGCACAAAGAGTGTTTTGCGGTGAAGAGTTGTACACGTGAACACTGAAGGACTATTGATTGAAAATAACATTGGAATGGGGGATAGGATCTCATTCCTATACACACAGTTATTTGAGAGTGTAAAAGGATTGGAAATGGGGGGGGGGGTTTGGTATATAATATAAAAAAAATTTGGGGATTGGCTTTTGCATTTTTTTGTTTTGTGATGTTGGTTATTAGTGTTTGCATATGCATGCATTTTTATGTGCAGGAGCAGTTTGTATTTGCTGAAACACTAACCAATAAGTAGGTGGTATTTGTTGAGCTATAATTGTACTATATACACAGTGGATAAGTTGGGATACATATATATCTATCTTCACAAAAGGGGGGCACAATCCACAATCTAACACATATTTTCACTCATTACATAGAATAGGCTTATTGGATTGCAGCACACCAATATATAAATAGATAATTATTTGAGAGCCGGCATTTTATTCTTTTCTATAAGTGCTGTTTGACTTTTTCATTAAAGAAGTCAATCTTTTCTGGTAAGCAGATTACATATCCAGTCAGTTCGGGTGTCGATCTCCTAGGCTTTGGTGAAGGATCACTTAGGAATTTTTTGGATACATATCACTATCACAGTTGGAAGAATTTTCATTTTTTGTTGGAATCACATGAACTTTGAAAATGATTTGAAATTGTTTGGGACTTTATTCCGTTCATATATACATTCTTTTCAGAATGGTGTTTCAGATGGACTATCCAATGTTCTTTATATATTATTGATAGTTGATGATTATTTATCACCTATTTTTATTTAGTGTAAACATTTTGAGTTATTTGATTAATTAAATTTGTATTGCACTAGTGGCGCCCCTTATATCACTACATAACCTACATAATGCATTCAAAGGAGCTGTCCATACAAGTGAAACAGGCCATTGTAAAGGCCGGTTCACACTGGGGGCGATGCGAGGCGACACAACTTGCCTCGCCGCGACCTGACAAGTCGCCCCCGTTCTGTACAATGGAACCGTTCTGAGAGGAGCGACTCGAGTCGCTCCGACTCAGAAAAAAGGTTCCTGTACTACTTTTGGGCGACCTCGGGGCGACTTGCATTGACTTCTATACAGAAGTCATTTGCAAGTCGCCGCTGAGGTCGCGGCAGGTCGCGGCGAGGCAAGTCGGTGTCGCCTCGCATCGCCCCCTGTGTGAACCGGCCCTAAGGCTTCAAAATAAAGCAAATTAGCAGCAACATTAGGAGTGGCCAAATCAACAGTTTGGTACATTCTGAGTAAAGAAGAAGGCACTGGTGAGCTCAGCAACATAAAAAGGCCTAGACATCTATGGAAGACAACAGGGGTGGATGATGGCAGGATCCTCTCTATGGTAAAGAAAAACCCATTCACAACATCCAAACAAGTGAAGGACACTCTCCAGGAGGTGTGCGGATCATTGTCAAAGTCTACAATTAAGAGCAGACTAAACAAGAGCAAATACAGAGGGTTTATCACACGGTGCAAACCATTTATAAGCCTGAAGAATAAAAAAGCCAGATTAGACGTTGCCAAAAAACATCTAAAAAATCCAGTGTCACAGATCAGCTGCGGCGCTGATCTGTGTCTCACCGTTACTGCAGTAGGTCGGCTGGCATCTGTTGTTCCACTAGCTGGTGTTCAGTTCTGTGCACTCTGCAGCTATGGGTGCCGCCGCCCATCACCTGTTGCCTAATATATGTTTCCTTCTTGCTACTTCCTGTCCAGCCCCTCTTGTGCTTCTCTATTTAAATCCCTTTCTAACCAGCTACTATTGCTTGAACAACATTTGTTTCTGAGCTCCCTTGTGTAACCTGTTTTACCAGACCCCTTGTGAACTGATCCCTTGTGTACCAACCCGGCTTGTTACATTGTCTGCAGCCCGCCCTGACCTTGGCTCTCTATCCGGCTTTCCTTCGCTTCATCCATCCATCCTTGTCTAACAGTGTCTTCTGGTACTTCCTTAGCAAGCAGGGTGAACCCGGGGGTCGTGACCTGGGGTCAACACGCAGCTAAGTCCAAACCTTTGTGAGAGGGTCCCTGACGGAACACCGGCTGGCTCTTAGATTCCACGCCCTGGGGGATCCCGTGTCACCTGCTCGCCTGTGGGGTCACTGTAAGTGTACCGTGACATCCAGATTCTGGTTCTGGAAAAACATTCTTTGGACGGATGAAACTAAGATTAATCTGTACCAGAATGATGGGAAGAAAAAAGTATGGAGGAGGCTTGGAACAGCTCATGATCCAAAGCACACAACGTCATCTGTAAAACATGGTGGAGGCAGTGTGATGGCAAGGGCATGCATGGCTTCCAATGGCACTGGGTCATTGATGATGTAACAGAAGACAGAAGCAGCCGGATGAATTCTGCAGTGTTTAGAGATATACTGTCAGCCCAGATTCAGCCAAATGCAGCAAAGTTGATTGGATGGCGCTTCACAGTACAGATGGGCAATGATCCAAAACACACTGCAAAAGCAACCCAGGAGCTTTTGAAGGAAAAGAAGTGGAATACTCTGAAATGGCCGAGTCAATAACCTGATCTCAACCCAACTGAACAAGCATTTCACTTGCTGGAGGCAAAACTAAAATGTAGAAAGACCTACAAACAAAGAACTACCGAATAGACAACTGCAGTTAGAGTCTGGCAAAGCATTAGAAAGGAGGAAACCTAGTCTTTAGTAATGTCCATGGGTCCCAGACTTCAGGCAGTCATTGGCAGTAAAGGATTCTCAAGAAAATATTAAAAATACATTAATAAAGTACATTTTATTTAAGATTATATTCATTTATTAAAATGACATTTGAGCCCTTGAAAATGGGGGGGACTATGTATAAAAATGGTTTCAGTTCCTAAAATTTGTACTTGATCTTTATGTTCAACCTCTTGAATTAGCCACTTCAATACAGGGCACTTATACACCTTCCTGCCCAAACCAATTTTCAGCTTTCAGCACTGTCGCACTTTGAATGACAATTGTGCGGTCATACAACACTGTACCCAAACTAAATTTTTATCATTTCATTCCCACAAATAGAGCTTTCTTTTGGCAGTATTTGATCACCTCTGGGATTTTTATTTTCTGCTAAACATATAAAAAAAGACTGAAAATTTTGAAAACAAAAAGGTTTTTTTTTTGTTTCTGTTACAAACTTTGTAAATAAGTAAGTTTTCTCCTTCACTGATGGGCGCTGATGGGGCTGCACTGACGGGCACTGATGAGGTGGCACTGATAGGCGGCACTGATGGGTACACATAGGTGGCACAGACAGGCACTGAAAGGCGGTACGAATGGGCACTGATAGGCGGCACAGATGGGCACAGATGTACACTCATAGATGGTACTGATGGATGACAATCAGTGCCAAACAATAATGCCTGCCAATCAGTGATGCCCATTGTAGGCACTGATTGGCATCCATTGTGGGCACTGATTGGCATCCCTGGTGGTCTAGGGTGGCATACCTGGTGGTGACATCCCTAGTGGTCCTGGTGGCGTCCCTGGTGGTCCAGTGTGGGCATTATCAGAGGGGCTGCGCTGATAATAGAGGTCGACCGATATGGGTTTTTCTCTGGCCGATGCCGATACCGATATTTAGAAATCGCCACGGCCGATGGCCGATATATGATGCCAATTTCTTTGGGCCGATATGTTAGGCCGATTATTTATTTATTTTTTCCCCTTCATCTCATAAAATCTAAGAGTTAGACACCTTTCCCACTGGGGCGTTTTTCAGGCGCTTTAAAATAGCGCCTGTAAAGTGCCTGAAAAACGGCTCACCTGCAGTCTGTGTGGAAGCCCTGATATATATAGATCTATCTATATATGTATATATATATATATATATATATATATATATATATATATATATATATATATATATATATATATATATATATATATATTTTTTTTTTTTTTTTTTTTTTCCTTTCTTTTATATTACACAAAAACAGGTAATCAAAACTTTTGGATGAAAAAAAAATGTGCTAACTTTACTGTTTTTTTTTTTTTAATCTGTGTATTTTTTCCCCAAAAAGAAAATGAGTTTGAAAGACCGCTGCGCAAATACCGTGTGACATAAAATATTGCAACATCCGCTATTTTATTCCCTAGGATCTCTGCTAAAAAAAGATATATAAGTTTTGGGGGTTCTAGGTGAATTTCTAGCAGAAAATACAGGATTTTTATTTGTAAGCATCAAGTGTCAAAAAAGATTTAGTCTTTAAATGGTTAAACTGAGAACTCTACACACTGAGCTGAGTTCATTCATTCAAGTATAAACATTGTATCTTTTTGATCTTTTCTTGGCAGACTGCCCAGAGAGGAGACAAGTCGCTTCACTCAAGTCTCTAGGCAACTTGCACTGACTTCTATTACTGAAGTCATTTGCAAGTCGCGCTGAATATATAATCGGCCTTTTTTAACAGCACAATCGGCCGATGCCGATTAATTAAAAAACGCAGATATATCGGTCGACCTCTAGCTGATAATCAATCAGCACAGACCCCCCCTGTGAGAGCAGCAGCCGATCGGCTCTCCTGTACTCATGTCTGACAGACGAAAGTGAGGAAAAGCCAATCAACAGCTCTTCCAGTTTACACTGTGATCAGCCGTGATTGGACACGGCTGATCACAGTGGTAAAGAGTTTCCGTCAGAGATTCTTTACCTAGATCGGTGTGTCAGACTGACACACCGCAACAACGATCGCTGCAATGCAGGAAGCGGCTTGATATCCTGGCGATATCATATATCGGTCAGGATATGAAACCACTTTGCCGCCGTCATTTTGCTATATGGCAGGCGGCAAGTGGTTAAAGCTAAAAGTCTACAGATCTGGTGGCATACAGAGCCAAAAGTATGAAGAGAGAGAGAGAGAGAGAGAGAGAAAGAGATTGTACCGATACTTGTATAGGTACCGAGCATTTGATGATTTGATGAGCATTTGCTCACGATGCCTGGGAGAGGCGGCGTTTCATCAGATTAGGCGACCGGCACAACCAGAAGTCAGCGGGCGAAAAAAATGGAAGTTTCGACATCAGCGTTTGGACATCCCGACGCCCATCTTGGTACACCATGCACTTGACCGCAGTAAGCCAGCAGTGGACATCTTGTTACACCCAGCCCATATATTTCGGGCTGGGTGCACCAAGATGGCCGCTGCTGCTTTTATGCGACCAAGTGTAAGCAGTACCAAGATGGAAGTCGCAGGCAGCCTTCCTCTCATGGCAATTCAATTATATATATATATATATATATATATATATATATATATATATATATATATATATATATATATACATATACACACACACACACATACACACACATACATATACATACACACACACACACATACACAGGGTGGCCCCATATCTATATATACACAGAAAAACGCAAACAAGGCCACTCTAAAAAATACATTTCCTATTGCTTAGGGGTTTATCTCACTTATATTCCCACACTGGACTGCCAGTATATTCTTGTCCCTTATACATGAAAGCAGTAATAAGAGAAATAAAAGTTAAAGAAAGACCAACAGGAGGGGGGGATCATTCATGAATAATGGTGTTTTATTTACATGAAGATATTTTTGTTACACTTGTACCCAAGTGTATTTGTATGGCCATAATTACACTCAGATACACATAAATAATATGTAAAATAAATATAAATGTATGCTCCAGTTCCTGTGGGTATTTTATGTTCTTATTTTCTTGCATTTATTTTTATTTTTTTCCCCTTGCGTATCATTTGAGCCCGTGATCTCATATACACTACCCATTGCTTGCATTAACCATATATTCTATTCATGTCTCGTCTCAGAAAAGAAAAGCTCTAATGTTAAACATTTTCTCTTCTGAGAGCTTAATACATGGTGAACAGCCACTATGTGTAAAGGTGCTCTAAATTGCACCTTATTAAAAAGGACACCTAATCATCTACTGTGATTTAAACAGTAATAGCTTTGTAAACTCTGCCCAATAATTAATGTAAACTTTTGGGTGGAGTGCTTGCTTAAGCTTGCCTCGGGCATTAAATGCCTGATTAAGAAACTTAAAGGCTACAGTTAAGTATGCTACTGGCTATTGTCAGTTTGTGGATATAACTTGGGGTAGAATATGTAGATAAGGGTTAAAGGGATAGTAAACCTTCAGGTTTTTTTTTTAACTAAAATAACAAACAAGTTACACTTACCTTCTCTGTGCACTGGTTTTGCACAGAGCAGCCCTGATCCTTCTTTTCCAGACTCCTCCTCTTCGGCGGGTGCCATCAGGGAAAGCCACTACTAGCCGATATTAGGTGAACCAAACATTATTAGGCTGACATTACTTTGCCTTATATTTCAGCCAAAATAGCCAGATTGAAATATTCAGCTGATGTATATGTACCTCCAGCAGACTTTTCTCCTATGCCAGAAATGACACCCAGGTCACCAAGAACTAGTATCCCAATGGAAAGATTTCCTCTCCATTACTTTTCTGGGGACACCAAAAATGTGGGATTTCATTCTACTTTTACTTTCAATGATAATGTTAAAGAGGACAAATAGAGAGGTTGATTTTCCCTTAGACCCCTTTCACACTGAGCCAGTTTTTAGGCGTTTTAGCGCTAGAAAATAGCCTCTAAATAACGCCTAAAACCCACCTTCCATTCATTTCAGTGTGACTTTTCATACTGGGGTGGTGTGCTTGTGGGACGTTAGGAAAAGTCCCGCAAGCAGCATCTTTGGGGTTGTTTGGTGGGAATGGGCAGTGATTCCAAAGTGGCTAAAAAGCGCTTCGGAAGCGCCGCAACACAGGCGCTTTTAATCCCTTCTTTGGGTTAAAAAGCCCCCTGCTAGTGGCCAAAAAAACGCCACAAAAAGGAGTGGCGCTTTAACGCTAATGGCCGGTCACTGCAGTGTGAAAGTTGCCTTAACGGGGGAAAACAGCAATAAAAACTGACATTCTAATCCATTTTCATTCCATACAAAACTAAAAATACAGTTTTGCCTTTAGTTATACTTTAATATTACTTTAACCACTTGAGGTCCACGCTATAGCCAAATGACGGCTACAGCACGGACCTGAATTTCCAGCCCCTTACCACGTGATCAGCTGTCAGCCAATGACCGCTGATCACGTGTGCAAACAAAAGCTCAGTAATCTTTTTTTTTTTCTCACGCTGATAGCGTTAGGAGAAAAAAAATCCGATCACCGGCTTATGTTCAAGGGACATCGGTCCTGAAGAGGAAGGAGGCACATCTGCCTCCTCCTCTGCGCCAATCAATACCCCCTGCCAGTGCCACCTGCCAGTGTCCACAGTGCCTACCAGTGCCACCTATCAATGTCCATGAGTGCCACCTATCAATGCCCACAAGTGCCACCTATCAATGCCAACCAGTGGTGCCAATCAGTGCCTCATCAGTTCCACCTAGCAGTGCTGATCAGTGCCCATCACTGCCACCCATCAGTGCCCATCACTGCCACCCATCAGTGCCATCTATGAGTGCCGCCTCTCAGTGCCGCCTATCAGTGCCCACCAATGCTGCCCTATCGGTGCAGCCCATTGGTGCCCATCAGTGCAGCCTCATCAGCGTACATCAATGAAGGAGAAAAATGACCCAATTTATTTTATAACAAAATATAAAAAATATATATATTTTTTTTAATTCGGTCTTTTTAATTGTTTTAACAAAAAAAGACATAAAAAACGCAGAGGTGATCAAATACCATCAAAAGAAAGCTCTATTTGAGGGAAAAAAATTATAAAAATGTAATTTGGGTACAATGTTGTATGACCGCGCAATTGTCATTCAAAGTGCGACAGCACTGAAAGCTGAGAATTGGTCTGGACAGGAGGGGGGTTTAAGTGCCCAGTAAGCAAGTGGTTAAGCTATCCATGGGTATGAGTAAACTTTTTTGATTGGGTCAGGAAACAATCTCACATACATTGGAGGCCCCTGAACCTCCTACATAAGCACTATCTGGAGAACCTGTCCAAATCAATAATCCTCTTCTGTGTCATAATAAGTGCTAACAGTGCCTATTTGTGTCCCTGACTTCTTCCCCTTTCCAATGATATGAACAGGAACTGCAGCCAAGAAGAATGTTCCTGTTTGTGAAATACTCAGCAGTTGGATCATCTACACTCTCCTATATCTGTGAACATCTTTTAACAATGAGGATCTGCAATATTTCTCAAAAGATTATCTCAATCTCCCCAAAGCCTGAGGACACCTAAATTGTGAATGACCATGGGGTCAGCCAAACTAAATATTATCCTTTGGGATTGTACACACAGCCATCTCTAGGGTTTATAGAGAATGGTCCAAGAAAGAGAAGATCTCTAGTGAGTGGCAGTTGCGTGGAGAAAAATGCCTTGTTGTGGTCAGAGTAGAATGGGCAGACTGGTTCCAGATGAAACAAAGGCAACAGTAACTCAAATAACCACTCGTTACAACCAAGGCATGCAGAATATCATCTCTGCACGCACAAAACATTGAACCTTGAAGCAGATGGACTACAGCAGCAGAAGACCACACCGGGTGCCACTCCTGTCAGCTCAGAACAGGAAACTGAAGCTACAATTCGCACAGGCTCACCAAAATTGGAAGATTAGAAAAACGTTGCCTGGTCTGATTAGTCTCGATTTCTCAAGTACTCCCAACGGGCCATGTTTTTAGGGTTTCCTTTACTTTGCACAGCTGCTTTAAATCAATAACATGGTATTGATAAGAGCTATTTTATCTAAGGGAAGTTCCCAAAACATGGCCCGTTGGGGGAACTTGAGGACTGAGGTTGAGAACTACTGGTGTAAGCAACATAAAAGCATGGATCCATCCTGCCTTGTAGCAATGGTTCAGGCTGGTGGTGGTGGTGTAATGGTGTGGGCGATATTTTCTTGGCACACTTTGGGCCCCTTAGAACCAATTGAGCATTGTTTAAATGCTACAGCCTACCTGGGTATTGTTGCTGACCATGTCCATCCCTTTATGACTACAGCGTACCCATCTTCTGGTAGATAATTCCAGCAGGATAATGTACCATGTCACAAAGCTCAAATCATCTCTACACTGGTTTCTTGAACATGATAATGAGGTCACTGTACTTAATGGCTTCCACAGTCACCAGATCTCAATAGAATAGAGCACCATCGGGATGTGGTGAATTGGGAGATTCACATCATGGATGTGCAGCCAACAAGGAATCTGAGGAATGTTTCCAACACCTTGTTGAAGCTATGCCATGAAGAATGAAGGCAGTTCTGAAGGTAAAAGGGGGTCCAACCCGATACCTGCAAGGAGTACCTTATAAGGTGGCCAGTGAGTGTATATGTAAAGCGTTGTGTAAAACTGAAGCCGCTATATAAGTGCCTGTAATAAATACAACTAACATTCAAGCTAAAATGAATCAGATTACTTCAATCAAACTTAGTACGGTGACCAATCCCCTGCTACTTTTATCAAATTGCCAGGATTGGGCGCAGCTGGTTGCTGCGTTTGGCAAAAACGACTGTTGATTAATTTGATGGAGACACCCATGTCCTGTCATTCAATAGCCCCAGACAGATCTGTACATGTATGGGCAATGTAAAGCACAATATATGTAAAGCAGAGCAGACACTGATCCCATGCACAGTATAAGGTTGTATACTGTACAGGTGTATGCTGTGTATACTGTACATGTTGTATACTTTACATGTGTATGCTTTGTATGGTGTATGCTGTGTATACTGTACATGTGTATGCTGTATACTTTACATGTGTATGCTTTGTATGGTGTATATTGTGTATACTGTACAGGTGTATGCTGTGTATGGTGTATACTGTACAGGTGTATGCTGTGTGTACTGTACTCTACATGTGTATACTGTGTATATGTGCAGGTGTATACTGTACAAGTGTATACTGTACAGGTGTATGATGTGTATACTGTACAGGTGTATGCCGTGTATGGTGTATACTGTACAGGTGTATGATGTGTATGGTGTATACTGTACAGGTGTATGCTGTATACTGTGTATACTGTACAGGTGTATGCTGTGTATACTGTACAGGTGTATGATGTGTATACTGTACAGGTGTATGCTGTGTATACTGTACAGGTGTATGCTGTGTATGCTGTAAATACTGTACAGGTGTATGCTGTGTATACTGTACAGGTGTATGCTGTGTATGATATGTATGGTGTATACTGTACAGGTTTATTCTGTGTATACTGTACAGGTGTATGCTGTGTATGGTGTATACTGTACAGGTGTATGCTGTGTATGGTGTATACTGTACAGGTGTATGATGTGTATGGTGTATACTGTACGGGTGTATGATGTATACTGTACAGGTGTATGATGTATACTGTGTATACTGTACAGGTGTATGCTGTATATACTGTACAGGTGTATGCTGTGTATGATATGTATGGTGTATACTGTACAGGTGTATTCTGTGTATACTGTACAGGTGTATGCTGTGTATGGTGTATACTGTACAGGTGTATGCTGTGTCTGGTGTATACTGTACAGGTGTATGATGTGTATGGTGTATACTGTACGGGTGTATGATGTATACTGTACAGGTGTATGATGTATACTGTGTATACTGTACAGGTGTATGCTGTGTATACTGTACAGGTGTATGCTGTGTATGGTGTATACTGTACGGGTGTATGATGTATACTGTACAGGTGTATGATGTATACTGTGTATACTGTACAGGTGTATGCTGTGTATACTGTACAGGTGTATGCTGTGTATGGTGTATACTGTACGGGTGTATGATGTATACTGTACAGGTGTATGATGTATACTGTGTATACTGTACAGGTGTATGCTGTGTATACTGTACAGGTGTGTGCTGTGTATGGTGTATACTGTACGGGTGTATGCTGTGTATGGTGTATACTGTACGGGTGTATGATGTATACTGTACAGGTGTATGATGTATACTGTACAGGTGTATGCTGTGTATACTGTACAGGTGTATGCTGTGTATACTGTACAGGTGTATGCTGTGTATGGTGTATATTGTACATGTGTATGCTGTGTATGGTGTATACTGTACAGATGTATGGTGTATACTGTACAGGTCAGGTGTATGCCGTGTACAGAGCAGAGTAGTGTATCCACCATCCTTGCACTCACCTGTTCCAGGGGCATGTGGAGCAGTTCGCTGACAGGCAGTAGTAGGGTGGACCCCGTGGGTCGGGGGGAAGTGTTAGCCGCCATCATTCACCCATGCAGCATCCCACAGACAGCGAATGTCCGTAGCCCGGGAGAGCCGGTACATGTGTACACAGCTACACACCCAGGAAACCAAACACATCGTATCTCTGGCAGCACCGCCCCGCCCACTCACTCCGACCCACCAATCACAAGTAGTTGTAGTGTTTTGGGTGTGTCGGCTGAGTGGTGTCAGTGTGATGGTAGAGAGGGGTGAGAGGTCTGAGTGGGGGAGCTGGACGAGCTGGTTTTTCAGTGTAATGATGGAATATAAAAATAGCCACACACAGGAAAATCAAGGGATAGTTCTAGTAGAAGGAACCCAAATATTTCCCATAATGCATAGAGGATATGGAGCTGATTTACTAAAGATGCACTGTCTTCATGCTGAATAAATACACGTAAAACTAATGCCTAAAGCTGGCTACAAACTATACAAATGTGGTCCAAATTTTCTTGTACAATTTCCCTTTAAACCATATAATATGAGGTCAATCCTAAACACTTTTAAATTGTATGTAATCAGGCAGGCACTTGCACTACATAGTTGAAGGCAAATGTAAACGAATTGAACAACAAAAATTGTAAAATGTGTATCCAGCTTAACCACTTCCCGACCGGCTCACACAAATATACTGCGGCAGAAGGGCACGTACAGGCAAAATAATGTACCTGTACATTGCCCTTTAAGAGGCGGCGTCGGGGGCTCCGTGACCATGATCGTGGGTCCCGCAGACTCGATGTCCACGGGCATACCCGTGATCATCTCATGGTGAGGAAGAACGGGGAGATGCTAATGTAAACAAGCATCTCCCTGTTCTGCCTAATGGCAGTGTCACTGATCAGCTCTCCCTGTAATTGGAAGTGGTGATCAGTGATGTGTCACACACAGTCTCTCCCCCCTACAGTTAGAATCACTCCCTAGGACACACTTAACCCCTACAGCGCCACCTAGTGGTTAACCCCTTCACTGCCATGACATTTTTACAGTAATCAATGCAATTTGTTAGCACTGATCGCTGTATTAATGTGGTTGTAAACCATAATAATAAAAAAAAAACACCCTGCAAGATAAAGGCATAATGAGCTAATATGCATAGCATACTAGCTCATTATGAATTACTTACCCGAGAATGAAGCCCCCCGCAGCCGTCCTTGTCTCCCCCTCTGCCCTGCGACATCTATCCCGGAGGTTACTTCCTGGTATCGCGGCTCCAGCGTTGTGATTGGCTGATGACGTCACTTTCACGCATGGGCGGGAGCCGCCGGGAAGGGCACAGTACAACTGAAGCAACGGCACGTACGTGCCATTGCTTCAGTTGGCTTAAGTGCGCATGTGCCTCATGACGTCAGCACATGCAAATACAGGGATATCTCCTAAACCATGCAGGTTTAAGAGATATCCAGTGCAGCTACAGGTAAGCCTAATTATAGGCTTGCCTGTAGTTTAAAGTGGTTGTAAAGGGTTTACAAACACTTTAACGCCAATGGTCTCAAAAATGTGTCAAAATTGTCCGATGTGTCCACCATAATGTCGCAGTCATGATAAAAGTCACTGATCGACACCATTACTTCTAAAAAAAAAAAATCAATAAAAATGCCATGAACTATCCCCTATTTTGTAGATTCTATAACTTTTGCGCAAACCAATCAATAACTGCTTATTGTGATTTTTTTTTTACCAAAAATATGTAGAAGAATACATATCGGCCTAAACTGAGGAAAAAAAATGTTTTTTTTATATATTTTTTGGGGATATTTACTATAACAAAAAGTAAAAAATAATGCGTTTTTTTCAAAACTGTCGCTATTTTTTTGTTTATAGCACAAAAAATAAAAACCGCAGGGGTGATCAAATACCACCAAAAGAAAGCTCTATTTATGAGAAAAAAAGGATATCAATTTTGTTTGGGAACCACGTCGCACGACCGCGCAATTGTCAGTTAAAGTGGCGCAGTGCCGAATCACAAAAGAACAACAAGAAAAACAAACAAAATAAAAATACCACTTTTGGAGCAATTGTGAGATAATCTGATCATTAGTATACAGCTTTCGAGAGCCGATCATGATAGTTCATGTGAAATTATCCGATGGGACAAGCACAAATTTTTTTTTTTGTATGATACCAGAACAAACAATTCACATCTGACAACAGCACCGTGATAGAGAGCACTGACATCAGCAGCGTGACATAAAGCACTAACACCAGCACCGTGATATACAGCACTGACAGCAGCACCGTGATAGAGAGCACTGACATCAGCAGCGTGACATAAAGCACTAACACCAGCACCGTGATATACAGCACTGACAGCAGCACCGTGATAGAGAGCACTGACATCAGCAGCGTGACATAAAGCACTAACACCAGCACCGTGATATACAGCACTGACAGCAGCACCGTTATAGAGAGCACTGACATCAGCAGCGTGACATACAGCAATGACACCTGCACCGTGATAGAGTCATCTGACAACAGCACCATAATAGAGAGCACTGACATCAGCAGCGTGACATAAAGCACTAACACCAGCACCGTGAAATGCAGCACTGACAGCAGCACCGTGATAGAGAGCACTGACATCAGCAGCGTGACATACAGCAATGACACCTGCACCGTGATAGAGTCATCTGACAACAGCACCGTGATAGAGAGCACTGACATCAGCAGCATGACATAAAGCACTAACACCAGCACCGTGATATACAGCACTGACAGTAGCACCGTGATAAAGAGTACTGACATCAGCACCGTGATATACAGCACTGACACCTGCACCGTAAGCAGCCCCAGGAGGAAGTCAGCATAGCACAGGGATGGTGGGAGCCCCTCATAATGAGCATAGCACAGGGATGGTGGGAGCCCCTCATAATGAGCATAGCACAGGGATGGTGGGAGCCCCTCATAATAAGCAGCCCCAGGAGGATGTCAGAATAGCACAGGGATGGTGGGAGCCCCTCATAATAAGCAGCCCCAGGAGGATGTCAGCATAGCACAGGGATGGTGGGAGCCCCTCATAATAAGCAGCCCCAGGAGGAAGTCAGCACAGCACAGGGATGGTGGGAGCCCCTCATAATATGCACAGCAGAGGTACAGCCCTAGGAGGATGTCAGCACAGCACAGGGATGGTGGGAGCCCCTCATAATAAGCAGCCCCAGTAGAAATATGACACCGCTCAACCTCTTCAAAGAGGAGGGTACGGGCATATAGTACGGTGTGCTTTTTTTGGACAAGGAAGTGAGCCAAATGAAGAAAGAAAGTCTCTATGCTCGATTAAAAAAATTGTTTATAGACATATACATGGTCTACTGGTCACATGTGTTGAATTCCTCCGAGATCCATGCCTCATTCATATTTAGAAATGTGAGGTAGTTAACACTGTCGTGAGCTAGGCGAGTACGCTTATCGGTCACAATCCCCCCTGCTGCGCTGAACGTCCTTTCGGACAGGACACTGGATGAGGGGCAAGCTAACAGTTCCATTGCAAATTGGGCAAGCTCTGGCCAGAGGTCAAGCCTGCCCACCCAGTAGTCCAGGGGTTCATCACTCCTCAGAGCGTCCACATCGGCCGTTAACCCGATGTAGTCGAACACCTGACGGTCTAGGCGTTCCCTGATGCTGGATCCGGATGACACCTATCGATGGGTCGGCTGAAAGAATGACCTTATATCCGAAGTCACCAACACATCTTCAAACCGGCCTCTTCTTGCAGGCGCTGTTGGATTGGTACCCGCAACTCCTTCTCTGGGAGTGGGAATTGCTCCTCTGCCAGCGCACGCAAAAGCAGAATGCAGCATTTCTCGAAGCAAGGCCTGGAAGTGCTCCATTCTGCCAGCCCTCTGTGACGGCGGTAACATTTCCGCCCTTTTGTGTTTGTACCGGGGTCTAAGTACGTTGCCACCCAGTACTGGTCCTTGACCCTTATGCTTTTTATACGGGGGTCCCTATTAAAGCACTGGAGCATGAAGGCCCCCATTTGCACTAAACTGGAAGCGGTGTGGTGGCCTGGCTCCTGCTCATCATCCAGGATAATGTCGTCCTCTTCATTCTCCTCTCCCTATCCACGCACAACAGGGATCCCAGAAAGGTTTAAAGCATGCTCTTCTTGCTCCTCCTCATCTGCCCCGGCACCATCCTCCTCTGACTCCTCTTCAGACTCCTGTTGTTCACTTGTCTCAGATAGAGTAGCCCCCCCTGGGAATTCATCCAGCATTGCGACTTCCTCATCTTCCCGCTCCTGCTCCTCCACAGCTTGATCAATGACACGACGCAATGCACGCTCCATAAAGAAGGCATAAGGTACCATGTCACTGATGGCGCCATGGCTGTGACTGACCAGTTTGGTGATCTCCTCAAATGGGCGCAGAAGTCTGCATGCGTCGCGCATGAGCAGCCACTGGCGCGGTGAAATAAAACCCCAGCTCCCCAGAACCTGTTCTGCCGCAGAGTTCATACAGGTAGACGTTAACTGCACGTTTCTGCTGGAGCAGCCTATCAAGCATATAGAAGGTTGAGTTCCATCGCGTCGGGCAATCGCAAATAAGACGTCTGACCGGCAGATTGTGTCGCCGCTGAATGTCAGCAAGGCGAGCCATGGCCGTGTAAGATCCTCTGAAATGGGCCGAGATTTTCCTTGCCTGACGCAAGATGTCCTGGACCCCAGGTTATTTGACAAGGAATCGCTGCACGACCAAGTTTAAGACGTGTGCCATGCATGGCACGTGCATGATTTTGCCCTGTTTCAATGTGCTAAGCAGATTGGCACCGTTGTCACACACCACTTTACCAACTGTCAAATTGAGCGGTGTTAGCCACTGATCTGCCTGTGAACGCAAAGCTGAAAGGAGTGCCGGGCCAGTGTGGCTCTTGGCTTCCAGGCACAACAGACGCAGCACGGCATGGCAACGTCTCACCTGGCATGTCGAATAGGTTCTGGGGAGCTTGGGCGGCGCAGCGGAAGAGACGCTAGCAGCGGAAAAGGAGGAGTCAGCCGAGGAGCAGAGGGAGGAGGATGGAGTAGGAGGAGGAGGAGAAGAAGAGTTAGGCCTGCATGCAATCCGTGGTGGTAAAACCAAATCTACATGGGTGCCACGGGTTACATGCTTGACGGCAGTCAGAAGGTTCACCCAGTGGGCAGTAAAAGTGATATACCTTCCCTGCCCGTGTTTGCTAGACCATGTGTGGTCAGATGTATCTTGGCACCGACACTGTGTGCCAGAGATACATTCACTTGCCGCTGAGCATGGCCATATAGCTCTGGGATGCCCTTCTCTGAGAAATACTTCCTTCCTGGGACCTTCCATTGTGGTTTTCCAATGGCCACAAATTTGCAAAAGGCCTCCGAGTCCACCAGTTTATATGGCAGTAGTTGGCGGGCTATCAGTTCTGACAAGCCAGCCGTCAACCGTTGGGCAAGAGGGTTATCCGACGTCATCATTTTTTTACGCTCGAACATTAGGCCCACGGAAGCCTGCCTTTTTGCAGAAAAACGTGAGCTTGGCGTGATGGAAGGTGGAGTGGAGGACAATTGTGAGGGGAGAGGAGAAGGAGAAGTAGAAGACGAGGCTGGATGGTGAGAGCCTGCAGTGTGGCTTTGTGTGTTCCGTTGCTCCCACTCGGCTCGGTGATGGCTGCTCATGTGCCTTCTTAAGGCGGTCGTACCTAGGTGAGTGTTGGGCTTACCGCGACTAATGCGTTGACTGCAAAGATTACAGATGGCAATGCTATTGTCAGCAGCGGACACGTTAAAAAAAGCCCACACTGCGGAGCCATGTGCCGGTGTCATGGGAGCGCCAGATGTGACCGTACATCGTCGATGACTCGCTCCTGATACATTTGCAGTCTGCTTTGTCCCTCCTGTGCAATGTAAGTTATTCCTGCTTCTCCTCCCTACCGCTATAAGGAGACATCTCGGAGTAAGCAGCAACACCGGGGACCAACCTCCTCCTTGGGCTGATCTGGGTACTGTCGTCAGACTGCTGAGTAGTGGTTGTTGCTACCTCCTCTTCCTGATCCAATACCAAGAGTGGCTGCGCATCAGAAATGTCCTCTTGATATGGATCTGAAAATAATTCCTGTGACTGAAGCGGAAGGTATGTGGTGGTGGTGGTGGTGTTGTTGGTGGTAGTGTCTTTGGGGGTGCACATAGCAGAGAGTGAAGAAGAGGGTGCAGATCGAGAGGATGAGGAGGGTGCAGAAGAGTAAGGCTGAGCGAGCCACTCAACCAAGTCTGGTGCGCCCTTTAAAGTAATTGAACGCACCTTCTGCAACTTCCCACTTTGGCTCAAGCCTGTTGCTCCTGCCCTACCCCTACCACCCCTGCGGAAGGGCCTGCCTCTTCCTCTGCCTGTCATTTTTTAAATGACCCTGTGACAAAACTCTCAGTCCCTATACCGATGAAGGACTGCTGCAGTATAGGGCAGCGGTCAGTCAGCAGTAGTGCACCTCAACCCTATGTATTGTGGACCTATACCAGTCCTTATAGAATAGCAGACTGTACCTCACTCAACCCTATGTACTGTAGTACCCTATACCTTACCAGTCCTTATAAGGACCTTTGTGGAACAAGTAGGTTGTGAATGATTAGCAGACTGTACGTCAGTCCCTATACTGATAAAGGACTGCTGCAGTATAGGGCAGCGGTCAGCAGTAGTGCACCTCAACCCTATGTATTGTGGACCTATACCAGTCCTTATAGAATAGCAGACTGTACCTCACTCAACCCTATGTACTGTAGTACCCTATACCTTACCAGTCCTTATAAGGACCTTTGTGGAACAAGTAGGTTGTGAATGATTAGCAGACTGTACGTCAGTCCCTATACTGATAAAGGACTGCTGCAGTATAGGGCAGCGGTCAGCAGTAGTGCACTTCAACCCTATGTATTGTGGACCTATACCAGTCCTTAAGGAATAGCAGACTGTACCTCACTCAACCCTATGTACTGTAGTACCCTATACCTTACCAGTCCTTATAAGGACCTTTGTGGAACAAGTAGGTTGTGAATGATTAGCAGACTGTACGTCAGTCCCTATACCGATGAAGGACTGCTGCAGTATAGGGCAGCGGTCAGCAGTAATGCACCTCAACCCTATGTATTGTGGACCTATACCAGTCCTTATAGAATGGCAGACTGTACTTCACTCAACCCTATGTACTGTAGTACCCTATACCTTACCAGTCCTTATAAGGACCTTTGTTTAACAAGTAGGTTGTGTGTGAGTGATTAGCAGACTGTACGTCAGTCCCTATACCGATGAAGGACTTCTGAAGTATAGGGCAGCGGTCAGCAGTAGTGCACCTCAACCCTATGTATTGTGGACCTATACCAGTCCTTATAGAATAGCAGACTGTACCTCACTCAACCCTATGTACTGTAGTACCCTATACCTTACCAGTCCTTATAAGGACCTTTGTGGAACAAGTAGGTTGTGTGTGAGTGATTAGCAGACTGTACGTCAGTCCCTATACTGATAAAGGACTGCTGCAGTATAGGGCAGCGGTCAGCAGTAGTGCACCTCAACCCTATGTATTGTGGACCTATACCAGTCCTTATAGAATAGCAGACTGTACCTCACTCAACCCTATGTACTGTAGCACCCTAGACAGACCAAGTTACCAGTCCTTATAAGGACCTTTGTGGAATAAGTAGGTTGTGTGTGACTGATTAGCAGACTGTACGTCAGTCCCTATACTGATGAAGTACTGCTGCAGTATAGGGCAGCAGTCAGCAGTAGTGCACCTCAACCCTATGTATTGTGGACCTATACCAGTCCTTATAGAATAGCAGACTGTACCTCACTCAACCCTATGTACTATAGCACCCTACACCAGGTTATTACCAGTCCTTATAAAGGACCTTTGTGGAACAAGTAGGTTGTGAATGATTAGCAGACTGCAGCAGAAGGGCAGCAGTCAAGTATAATATTCTTTCTTTATTTGGAAGAAAGAATATTATACGTGTACAAGCCTATTACCATACCACTGATACCAGTCCTGAAAAGAACCTTTGTGGACCTAATATAGTAACAGCTACTGATTAAACTGACCCTCACTGCCTCACACACTGCTTCCTGCCTGTCCCTATATAAACTGACAAAACAGAGGCTGCTGGAACAATAACTGGTTACTGGAATAGCACTTTTGTGGACCTGATAGTAACAGCTACTGATAAAACTGACCCTCACTGCCTCACACACTGCTTCCTGCCTGTCCCTATATAAACTGACTAAACAGAGGCTGCTGGAACAATAACTGGTTACTGGAATAGCACTTTTGTGGACCTGATAGTAACAGCTAATGATTAAACTGACTCTCCCTGCAGCACACACCGTCATGTCCCTTTCTCTAAACTGACAAAAGACATTCAGGCTGCTGCAACAATCAGTAGCACAGCAAGCTTATATACACCTAACACCTATACCAGTCCTGAAAATAACTTTTGTGTACCAAATAGCTAGCGATTTGGGTCACTGCAATCTCTCCCTGCTCCACACAGCAACCTCTCCCTATAGTGACAGAAGAAAGAATGTAAAATGGCCGCCGGATCGGGTGTATTTATAAGTTAGGGGGAATGTCCAAGTGTCCATGTGCTGTAATGTCTCAATTGGCTGTCCTGTACCCCATGATGGATGTGTCATCATAGGTCAAAGTTCTTTTTCACAGAAAACACGGAAGTCCGCCGGGCGAACGGCGGCAATAGTCCGCCGATCGGCCGACTCGCGAACAGCCGAAATTTGCCGCGAAACGACCGCCGGGCGAACCGTGATCAACTCCAGAGATGAAACAATAATTCTCTCACTCTACAAGACTCTGGTCTGGAAGCACCTGGAATATGCCATCCAGTTCTGGGCACCAGTCCTCAAGAAGGATGTGCTGGAAATGGAGACAGTCCAGAGAAGGGCAACAAAGCTAATAAAGGGTCTGGAGGACGTTAGTTATGAGGAAAGGTTACAAGCACTGAACTTATTCTCTCTGGAGAAGAGACACTTGAGAGGGGATATGATTTCAATTTACAAATACTGTATTGGTGACCCCACAATAGGGATAAAACTGTTCCGTGTAAGGCAATTTAGTAAGACAAAAAATTCTACTTACCCTCACCATGCCCCAACACTGTTTCCAACTTCCTCCTTGGTCCAGCATCATTTCTCCCTTTCTGACAGAGGGACAATCACGTCCTTCTGTCCATTTTATGTGAGGCTGGCCTGTCACACACACATGGTGGAACATCATCACACAGTTTGGGCTCAAAGTATTCATCAATGCTCACATGTCTTTATGCTAGCACTACTAATGCTGGCCATACACTACACGAAAAATCGGCCAAAATTTGGTAATTTAGACAGTTCGTTCGTTTTTTCGGACAGTTAATGGGCACAAAATTGATAATCGTTGGGACATTTTTGAGCCGAAAAAATTAAGGACAAGTTCGGAAATTTTCTGCTGAACGAATGATAAATTGAAAGGTTAATGTGTTTCCCATCCCAACTGTCTGCACTAGGTATATGTAGAAAAACGAACAAAAAATGCATTAATTAATGTCCACTGAACAATTTATCAGTCATTACATGATGGCACTATCGTTTGTGCTCACGGCCGAAATGTTCGTTGTTCAAAAATGGGTTCGGACGATTTTTCATATAGTGTATGGCCAGCATTAGTCCAAGAGGAAGGCCTGAAACAATAAGTGATCCCCAGAGCGCAACAGAACATTCTGGCCCCACCACTACTACAAAGAAAGAAGAAGAAGATCCTGTTATGTCCCCAGAATGGTAAGAAGATTACTGTAAAAAAGGAATAGAAGCAATTATGCCGCGTACACACGATCAGACTATCCGCTTTGTCTGCCAGACTAACTTTTGAAATGAACGGACTTGCCCACACACACGGAGGACAGTCCGTTCATTTTGAGCATGGCTCCAGGTAGCCGGGACCAGCGAAGGAAGTGTTGCTGGCCCCGTCACCTGGTATGGAGTTAAAGGGGAAGCCCTACGCCGAAAAAAACAGCGTGGGGGTCCCCTCCTAGGTCTATAACAGACCCTTATCCGAGCACGCAACCCGGCCGGTCAGGAAAGGGGGTGGGGATGAGCGAGCGCCCCCCCCCCCCGAGCCGTACCAGGCCGCGTGCCCTCAACATGGGTGGGTGCATGTTGATGAGGATAAGGGCCTCTTCCCGACAACCCTGGCCGTTGGTTGTCAGGGTCTGCGGGCGGGGGGCTTATCGGAATTCATGAGCCCCCTTTAATAAGGGGGCCCCCGGATACCAGCCCCCCACCCTATGTGAATGAGTATAGGGTACAATGTACCCCATACCCATTCACCTGTGAAAAAAATGTAAAAAAAACACAACATACAAAGGTTAAAATAGTTTATTTGACAGCTCCGGGGGTCTTCTTCCGTCTTCGGGGGACCCGACAACCAACGGCCAGGGTTGTTGGGAAGAGGCCCTTGTCCTCATCAACATGGGGACAAGGTGCTTTGGGGTGGGGGGGCCGTGCGGCCCCCCCCCTTCCCCCAAAGCCCCCCCATGTTGAGGGCACGCGGCCTGTTACGGCTCAGGAGGGGGAGCGCTCGCTCGTCCCCACCCCCTTTCCTGACCAGCCGGGTTGCGTGCTCGGATAAGGGTCTGATATGGACCTAGGGGGGGACCTAGGGGGGCTTCCCCTTTAACTCCATACCAGGTGACGGGGCCAGCGACGCTTCCTTCGCTGGTCCCGGCTACCTGGAGCCGCGTTCAAAATGAACGGACTTTTCTCCGTGCGGGAAAAGTCCGTTCATTTCAAAAGTACGGCGGACTAGCACACACACAGCCGTATTGTCTGCCGGACTGCGAGTCCGGCGGACATATTTTGATGCAAAACTACTTTCTTAGTCCGACTTTTGGGTAAAAAAAAGTCCGCCAGAGCCCACACACGGGGGGATTGTCCGCCGGACTTTTCCACCGGATTGTTTGATCGTGTGTATGCGGCATTAGTGGTCCTCAGAGAACAACAAAACATTCTGGCCCCACCACCACCAAGAAAGAAGAAAATCCTGTTACATCATTGGAACAGCAAGAAGATTGCAGTAAAAAGATATATAAACAATAAGTGATCCCCAGAGCACATCATAACATTCTGGCTCCATCACCACCACCAAGAAAGAAGATCCTGTTTTGTCATCAGAACGGCAAGAAGATTGCTGTAAAAAGGTATAGAAACAATCAGTGATCCTTAGAGCACAACAGAACATTCTGGCCCCACCACCAAGAATAAATGGCATCCTGTTACATCATGGACCAGCAAGGAGACTGCTGTAAAAAGGTATAGAAACAATAAGTGCACCACAGAATGCAACAGAACATTCTGGCCCCACCAGCAAGAAAGAAGAAGATCCTGTTATGCCATTGGACCAGCAAGAAGACTGCTGTAAAAAGGTAAAGAAACAATAATGTTGTGTACACACGAGCGGAATGTCCGACTGAAAGAGTCAGACGTATATTCTGATCATGTGTGTGCCCCATCGCACTTTTTATGTCGAAAATTCTGATGGACCTAGAAATGGAACATATTCTAAATATTTCCGACTGAACCAATTCCTATTGGGAAAACCGCTCATCTGTATTCTGTTCAGACAGACCTAAAATGACGCATGCTTTGAAGCAAGTACGAGACGGAAGCGCTAGGTGTGGTAAAACTAGTGTTCGTCAGCACATTCTTTTCTTCTTCTAATGCTAGAAGAATGAAGTTGTTTTGCTGCTCATATTCATACAGAGTTCTCACAAACTTATTTTTTCATTATTTCTCCTGATCTCATGAATAATATTCTATTTTTTGAAGTCACAATATCCATAATAATGTTTAGAACTAGCTTTTATAGTCATCTTTTATTTTTTTTAATTCCATCAAGATCTCCTTTTTTTTGGATTATTGAAAAATTATTTTCTAGCGATCTCCATATATAATTTTATTTTTTAGGTGTCAAGTTACCACAATAACATTATTATCTTGTATTTTTTATTAAACTCAAGGAGGTTGGTGTCCCTTGTTAATTTGACATTGTCTATTAGAGATGTACCTGCCTACTCACAAACAAACTGTCCTATTTGAAGAAAATCACATAGGAAGGTATTTTCAGAAAATAAAATCTCCATTTATTCTGGGTAACAAAATAAAGAGGGAGGCAACGCTGGAGAAACTTTTAGAATTTGCAAAGCTTTTTGGCCCCCAGGGCAGATATCAAGTCTGCGGAAAAGATAATTGGTAGCTTGAGGAGTCCATATAATTTGGAGCCCAATCTGGTCCAGGACTCCCAGAGATTAGGACCAGCAGCAGATAACACCCGCGTCACCCGCGTCGCCCGCCCCTGGCATTCTTTCTAGTGTATTCCCCGCCCCTTCTCTTCGGCGCGCAGTAGGAGCGACATGGTGGAGACACAGCAGGTGTGTGATTGGAGTAACGAGGAGGAGGAAAGCCCAGAGGCCGAAACGTTCCGATCCCGGAGGCGATGATTTAAGGCTATGAATATGTCCTTTCTTGAGATGGTGGAGATGGTGGACATCTTGAGGAGGAATGACTATGATGGCAAGAATGGACACCAGCCCGAATGTGACAAAGGCCAAAATTATGACGAAAGTTGTGAAGAGTCTGTACACAAATTTTGGAGTACGACAAACAAATGAGCAAATAAGGAAACGCTGGTCAGACCTAAAACTGAGGGAGCTGGATCAGTATAGGAGGATCAAGAGAGTGCTTAGAAAAAGTGAGTATTTGTCGCGTGTTCCGATTATTTATTATTACTTGCATGTTGCGCCATATGATTTTCTTGTTTCTGTAGTATATTTTAAAATGGCAAGTTTCAGGTTAGTGGGCACAGTAAACGGTCATAGGAAACATTTTTTTTCTCATTTAATACAATGTTTTGGGCAGATACAGGTTAAATACATTTGGTCATGCCTAAATATCTGTGTGCTAAAGTATACCTCTCATAGGGGACCAAAGACTTGGAGGACACCTCTCAACAGAGGACACCAGGAAACCCCCACCTGACAAAGAAGGGGAACTTCCCAAAAAAACACCACACCCAGATGATCTGGAGGAAGGAGGGGTGGAGGAAGTGGGCAAACTTGTCACCACAACAGGTGTCTGACACCCCAGCTTCAGGTAATATATATATGCCTGCATATTTATAATACACGTTTTTCCCAAAAATTTTAGGTGATTTGCTGGTTGTGGAAGAGCAAGCTCCAAAATACGCAAGTGCATCATGACATGCAATCGTGAAATCAACATCATAAGAAACAAACACATTTTCTTCAACAACAAATGTAGAACATGATTGATGTGTTGGGGAGAATGTAAAAGTTCTTGAAAATAAAAACATTTTCACTATTGTACCCAGAGTCAACCTGTGGATAGTGAAGGAAAGAACAAAAGACAACAGAGAACATTTGACCTGAGGTGTGCCGGGGTCATGTGGTCAGTATGCCTAAAAGGGGGCATACCCTAGAATGGAATGAAATTAAAAGTAAAAAAGGGGAATGGGTGGGCGGGATACGAGAGCCTACAACCACAGAGGGAAGGAGGCAGAGGGGGCAGGCTTTATGCGGCCTGACTCCGCCTACAAAAACAGGCTGCCCTGCGGTCAGCCTAACACTTGTAACCAGAGTTGTTAACCTGTGGATAGTAAAGGAAAGAACAAAAGACAACAGAGAACATTTGACCTGAGGTATGCCGGGGTCACGTGGTCAGTAAAAAGGGGCAAACAATTACAGTAGGATGAAAAGCTTAACCAAATGTTTATTTACACACTAAATAATACTCAATTAGCCAAATTGACAAAAGCTTGAGACATCTCCAAAAAAGGATCTGGGATATACCTAGAAAAACAAGCTGACCTCCACCTGCCTAATCTCTTAATGATATGAGCAGGGACCCCTTGGCGCAAAGCTGCGGAAGCCACACCTATTCAGAATGAATGGCCAGAGTATGCCTTAGGGTCCAAACCCAGATTGGCCCATATGGTGTGGAAAAGCGTGATACCCAGAAACGTAAGTCTGGTACTTGGCCCCTCCATCTTCTTCACTGCGAGCCGAATCTTGAGCGCTGAAAAAACAGAAGTGAGCTTCAGAAGGTCAGAGGGGACCTGATCACAACCTTCAATGAGGAGAAAATCATCTAAATAATGGATCACCTTCTGACAATTTTCCCTGTACGTGAGAATCCAACTAAGAGTCTGAGAAAAAGCGTTGAACAACCAAGGGCTGCTTTTGGACCCAAACATAAGCTTGGTAGCAAAATAGTAAACACCCTTCCATTTGATATAATGCCACTGCCAGAGAGATGGTAGAATAGGCAGAAGCTTGAAAGCGTCCGCAATGTCTGCTTTGGACAACCAGGCGCATACGCCTACCTCAATGATAGACTGAATCGCCTGATCCACCGAAGCATATTTCAAGGAAAATTCTTCTGAAGGGATCAAAGAGTTGAGGCTAGCCACATGAGAACAATGAGGGGCAGACAAGTCATAGATTAAACGTGGTTTATTAGAAAATTTCCCTCTAACAAGCCCCAGGGGGTTGACCCTCCATACAGGAAAAGGTGGTGATTTGAATGGCCCAATGACAAAACCCTTTTCAATTTCTGTCTGCAGCAACAAATCCACTGCCTCCGTGTCTACCAATGATGGCCTAAGGTTCAGACACTCGAAACTAACCAAATGTAAGGAGACAAACCCCGTGTGAAATCCCTCAGTGAAACCTTTAACCAAAAAACGCACAAAGAAGGAGACAGGTGGGAGGCTAAACACTCCTCCAAAAAAGGCACGTTAATACGGCTTAGTCATGAAGCTTTATTCTGCCTAAGGGAACAGGCCGACTTGGGATGGGCCCTGAAACACCCGGTACAGATATGCAACAACCGGCATAGACTGTAATTGTATACCCCAAGGTTGAAGTTGTTGCAGATCTGGGATTTCCCCAGAAAATGGATAGGACGGCCTAATTTATCCAAGGGTGCCGGGTGACCTGAGGAAGGGAGAGCACCTAACCCCCTGTATGTACTTGGTAGCGCAGGAACCTCTGAATTTGGGCACCAGTATGCAGTGTGCGTAGATGACTGGCAAGTCGCACATACTAGAGATCTGAGCCCAGCGAAATGCCGGCAAAATAATTCCGTATCTATGTTGCTCCAAACCGTGACTACTTGGAATTGAGCAAACCGGGCCGCAGCCTTAGCGGAAAAGGACCGATGATAATCGTAAAAGTTGGACCCCCCATACTTGTGGCCTAACTCGACCACCGTATACAGGTAGAGGTCCAACTCTTCCCTTCTGAGAGGATTCACAGAGCAAATTATATCTTTGTAGAGACTATAAGCCAAGGCAAACTCAGGGATGGACAACTTGCGACTAAGCCTGTGATCCCTGGTCTTTACCACTAATGAAACATCCCCGCAAGCGTAGGACCTGTTGTCTGCAACATCATGGGCCGCTATTAAAAGGGATGCCAGGTTAGCATCCTTCCCCTCCAGGATATCCCTCTTGATGTTAGCAGGGATAAAGTGTGCTGGGGTAACCGGGGGAGCACACAAAAAATTACCTGGGCCTACTGGAACGTGCCCTGGAACTGAGGGTGACCCGGGATCTGCTAAGGTCACAGGGCCGGCAGCCGCTGCAGGAGCCGCACTCGGCTAGCTCTCCAAAACCTCCACCCTATTGTGCAATTCTTGACAGGACGTGGCCAGGGAACTTAGGGTAGTGTGGATTTGGGCCAGGGATGAAGCCACAGTCGGTAGAGTTACTTGCTCCGCCCTTGAGTCTGATGCTTGAGGGAAAAGTAACCTAAAAAGATGGGCTTTCCGGGCTGATGCCGGATATGAAATCCATCTGCGATGAAGTTCTGCCGTCAGTCTCGGAACAGTCCAGGTTCTGAGTGAGGGTGAGCTACCGGGCTCCGACCCCCTAACTGAAGAAGGTGAGATGGAAGCGAAGTCCCCAATATCAGCTGCTTGCGACATGACCTGTAAAACCAAAACAATACACTAGACATAATAAAGAACTATGATAACCAACCCTATGACTTACCTGTGACCAACCGGCCACCCCCCCAAAACGAACTTAAGAAACGAGACTGAATATGCCAGTACGTCAACAACCAGGCTGAGCAACTTGAGGTGTAAAAGGCAAATAAAACATAAATTCTGGCCTAGTAGCCTGGGACCGTGTCAGGCCAGCAAAAGAAGTGGTAACGTGTCCTATGAAACGAGAAAGAATGAGGAGTATGTGAGTAAAACGGGTGAGAAGACTAACCACCGCACAAGCCAATTGACCAACTCAATCCTCATGAACCTGAACATGTGACAGGTAACTAGTGGGGATGTAACCTATTGTGAAGATGTGACACAAAAGCCCCTGGAAACCATGAAACTGTGAAACTGACACCAGAGAGAGCAAACACATGAATGGTCCCCAGCAGCACCAGGAGAAACAAGATAACCCACGTGAGAAAACAAGAGCCGATTGACAATAGCAAAACTGCGTAGGGAACGAAAGTTTATGAGAGCGTGCGTACTTAAAACGTGAAAAACCTGAGCAGCATGAGAATGAGGCTGTGAGAACAATAAACAGCATAAAAACTAAAATGGCCTGAAGAATGTAACTAGCCCCCTAAAAATATAAAATTGCACAAGAATATATATCGCATGAAAACGTATATCGCAAGAAAAACTTATATCGTACGAGAAAAATGAAAAATTGCACGAAGGAAAAATAAAAAATTGCATTAGAAAAAGCAACTCGCATGATAAACCCGTGAAACTTGCACGAGAAACCAGTGAAACTAACACAAGAACTCGTGAACCGAATGAGAACCCGGAAACTGCATGAGAAAACGTGCCGCATGGAAAAACTTAACTTCAAAGAAAATGTGAATCGCATGAAAAAACGTAAATCGCATGAGAAAACGTAAATTGCATGAGAAAACGTAAATGCATTAGAAAACATAAATTTCATTGGAAATGTAAAAAGCATAAGAAACGTAATTGCACTAGAAACGTAAATTGTATTAGAAAATCTAATTTTCATGAGAAAACGCAAATTGCATAAGAAAACGTAATTCTTTTGTATTAAAAACGTAATTTGCATAAGAAAACATGAATTGCCTTGGAAAACATAAATAACCTTAGAAAACGTAAATTGTCTAAGAAAATGTAAATTACATGAGAAATGATAAGCTGCAAGAGAAACGATAGGCAGAGTGAGCAACAAATGAGGAGACTTGTCATGGAAAACAAAAAAAACAAAAAAAATATACCTGAACGTGCCCAGGAACCAGTCACTGAGAACCCTGCTGCAATGTAGAAAATCACCACTACAGAAGGAAATACACACAACAACTGCTCAGCAACAACCCGAAGCATCAGATCTGAAACAAAAATAAGCCCCCCTGAACCAGTGTTTAAGAAAACAAATACCTACCTGAGATGGACAGGGAGGGGAAAAAAACAAAACGCAAAGAATGCAACCTCAAGCCTCTTGTAGATATGTAGACACAAACCCACTATAGAGAGAGAGAGACAGAAAAAACAAACAAACATGCAAACAACTGTTTTTTCTCTTTTTTTTTTCCCCTTCAACACTGGTGCAATACCCAGGACATGCCCTGAGAATATGCAAAGGGCTGAAGAGCATAGAACATAATGCAGCCTGACAGGAGACCCCCCCCCCCTCTCCTGCACAGATGAGAAGAGCCACGGAGCTGATACCCGAGAGGGGGGTCCCTGCTGAGCTGCCTCTACCGCCGGAGGCCCCCCCCCAGCCAGCACCTTAGTTAGCCAACCAGCCCAGAACACACACACAGCCCCCCCCCCATATGAACCCCCGCAACACTACATACCGCAAACTTTAGGACAAAATATAGGGAAGCCAAGACTCCCCTTACCTGCGTCCCCTGGTGTGCCAGACCTTCGTGGGAAAAGATAACACACCCCCACCGAGACCCCGGAGAAACGAGGCACCACGCGACCTCCTCTTGGACCGTAACCCGGAAGTGACTACCGAGTCACCCGTAAATGACGTTCCTACGAGAGCCTACGACCACAGGGGGAAGGAGGTAGAGGGGGGCAAGCTTTATGCAGCCTGACTCCGCCTACAAAAACAGGCTGACCCACGGTCAGCCTTACACTTGTTCTAAACCAACTTTTTTTGTAATTAGTAAAAGCTGCAGTTTGTGCTAACTGCCATCAGGGGATTTCAATGTACGCGTTTTGTGGGTGCAACCCCTTCCTCCCAAATGAAGTAGGTGAGAGAAAGGGCTTGCACCCCCAAAACACATCCATTGATCCCCCATGATGGGAGATAGCACATGTTGATATTAGGCATGGGATCATGAGGGAAATATCAATTTCTACTCCCAAATTGCGTGCATCTTCATAATTTGGCTTTTACAGGGGTGACTTTACCCGATCTGATGAACACAATATCCAGGCATTTAGGACATACTATAATGTCTGATATTGCCTTTTAGTTTTCTACATTGAACTTTGTAAGTTCCAGAGTTTTGTATGTTATATGTTATTAAACATGCCTATTTTGAAAAAAAAATAGAAAAATACAAAAACAAATTGTATACCCAAAATTGTGAAAAAAGTGTGAATGTGCACAGAGTAAAAACTTTGCTCATCAACAATGTGTGGATTTTTATTTCAATGGTCAATACCAGTTTTTTAAGTACTTTTGTGTTTACAGTGACAATGGGGCTCACTACAAGTGCACTAGGAGAACCTAGGTGACAGCCAAAAACAAACACAAGCAATAAAGAAAAATCAAGATTTTATCAGATAATTTTTTTTTATTATTATTAAAACATTTTTTAGACATTGTCTGGCATAGCAATGGCCCCACTACCCATAAAATAATTTACATATTTCTGCCGAAACTTCATGGGTGTTTTGGGGCACCAAGCCAGTACGGCCAGTATTCAGGCCTGTCAGGGGATTAATAGGAAGTCCGGCCTCAGGTCCAACTGAGGCAATATCATTTTGGGCATTTTTCTTTAAAAAATTGTGCAATATGCAGCAGGATAGGACGATATTGTTGATTTTGTAGTCCGCCATATGGATTGCTGTCAGAAACAGGTGGAACCGGCTGGCCATTATCCCAAAGGTATTCTCAACGACTCTTCTCGCTCTGGCCAGCTGGTAGTTAAAAACCCTCCTGTCTGGGGTGAGGGTCCTTTAGGGGAATGGCCTCATCAGGTGCTCGCCCAGATCAAACGCTTCATCAGCAATAAAGACGAACAGGAGTCCTTCCACGTTGTCCGCATCAGGTGGCAATGCCAGGCCACCAGTCTGGAGACGTTGGTAAATCTCTATCTGGGCAAAGACTCCTCCATCCGACATCTGACCATTCCTTCCCACATCCACATAGAGCAGTGATGGCGAACCTTGGCACCCCAGATGTTTTGGAACTACATTTCCCATGATGCTCAGCTACACTGCAGAGTGCATGAGGATCATGGGAAATGTAGTTCCAAAACATCTGGGGTGCCAAGGTTCGCCATCACTGACATAGAGGAACTCATATTGTGCCGACACCACCGCCATTAACACTATACTATTAAACCCCTTATAGTTATAATAGTAAGACCCCGAATGGGGTGGTGGCACGATGTGGATGTGCTTCCCATCTATAGCCCCTCCACAGTTGGGAAAGTCCCAACTGTCGGCAAAATGGGAGGCCACAGTCTGCCATTCCTGTGGCATTGAAAGTAACTGTGGAGTCAAAACAGAAAAAAAATATATAAGTACTTTTGCACATAACATTGCAAGCAGATTAAACGAAAACATTCTTGGACGACATCAGTAAAACATTTTTTTAAAGACAAAAATCTAAGTTCCACTTATATCATATTCCTCCCCCCTCTGATGGCCCATTGTAAAAAATGTAAAGGGGGGGGAGGGTTTGAGGTGACTTTGGGAGCCAAAAAAAGACTCCAGCGCTCTGCTTGAATTTAAGGACGCGCATAACATTTGTACACATTTTAGGGGGTGTTTTGGGTAAAGCACTACAATGGAGCTGACAAAATACATTGTTAAAAGGACTAGGCTATAGGTGTATATGGGCCCAGGATAGCATGTTGGAGAGGTTAGTGAAGGCAAATATGCATATAGGCCAAAAAAGGAGCATTTAAAAAGCTCCCAGCATGCATGAGGATAAAGAGGACATTCACATCATATTCCAATCTTGGTAATTAGGGAACAATGAAATAAATACAATACATTAGCAAACATTAAATACATATAATGTGATGTTAAAGGATAAAACTTACCCTAATATAGTCCTTCTGCAGGACCTGAATGATGGCAGAACAGGTTTCTGGAATAATGATCCCCAGAGCCTGGGGGGAGATGCCTGTAGAGAACTTGAGGCCCTGTAGTCTTATCCCAGTAGCCAAGTACTGCAAGGTGTGATGGCTAGCTGCATATAGGTGTCCTGCCTGCTAATATAAGGGGTGAGCAAAGCCAACAGATGGTGAAAAATGGGGTACGTCATGCGGAGAAAGTTCCTGAAATCATCAGGATTATTCTCCTGGATCTCACGAAGCAGAGGCATGTGTGAGAATTGGTCAAGCTGGAGTAACCAATTCTTGGTCCATGAACTCCTCCTAGCCCTGTTTATGGGCTGGGCTTGGGTCAAAGTATAAACCCCAACACCAAGCCCCCACACAGCATGAACTGTACGACGAGTACGTCCCCGAACATGGTTTCAAAACGGTTGGCTGGTCAGAACGAACTTAACAGACCGCACTGAAGAAAAGCAAGGCCTGTGAAGAGCGAGCGGAAAATCAGCAACGAGCGGACAAGAACGCACTGAAAAACAGATATGAACTGACTGCACGCACTGAAAACCAGATACAAACCCACAAACACGAACTGAACAGCAGTAAAACGATCTGAAAAAACTGGAGTCTGAAAAGCTTACCTTAAATGCACAAGTATTATCACTGGATTGCATTGCACTTGCCAATTATTCATGGACACATTTTGCTGTGATTTCAAGCACTGAAATTGGACTTTCTGTAGCGTTTTTATTGATAAACTTTTTCTATCTATCTATCTATCTATCTATCTATCTATCTATCTATATATATATATATATATATATATATATATATATATATATATATATAAATATATAATTTTATATATATATATATATATACAATTTTATATGTATATATATATATATATATATATATAGCGGCAAAAGTGTCCGCTATGTGCAAATTTAGTTTTTTTCCTCAGAACAGTAAAGGGGTTCTGAGGGTTGATTCTGCAGGTTTAACTTTGGCCTTAGTTTGGCTGGGCTGTGTTAGGGTTCTGTCTGGTCATGTGTACAGTTAGGTGCACATGACAGGACCAGAACCAGGCCTGGTTGGACGCTTTGGGTATCAGCGTTCCTCAGAGCCAATCAGTGGGTGAGTCTGTCCCCGTTGAGTCTGGGTAAGGGTACTTAAGAGGCTGAAGTCACGTATTTGGGGCTCGTTTGTTAGGCCTGAACTGCCTGTTCCTGAAGCTGGACAGGGGTAGCCCTGCAAGGGGTTCTAGCCACGGGGGCGTATGCCGCTCCACAACATGGTCAGTTTGACTAGCCCCATTAGACCTGCATGGTCTGGGGCAAGGATCCATCTGTTCTCGAGTCTTGGAACCGGCTGGTCCGAGGCGCAGTAAATGTGGGAGGATTCAAGGCGTCCGGGTGTGCTCTCAACTTGGAGGGGCACCGCAGCCTGTGTAAGCGATCGGGGGAGGACTCTTCGGAGGAGGGCCAACAAGCTGGCATCCCAAGAACTGCCTGGTTGCTGGGTTGTCAAGGACACTAACGGATCCACGCTTTTCCAGTTCTGCTAAGGAGACAGAGAACGTTCCAGGTACTGAGGAAAGGTTCCTGTTCACTTTCGGTTGCAAATTTGTTCATGGTTAGAGACTTTGCCAGTTCCGGATTAAAGTGCTGACTGCCATAATCTCTGGCTAGAGATTTGTTCAGCTTTGAAGCGCCCAGCTAAGAGTGGCTACTCTCTGGGTTGCATTAGAGACTTTCTAGCGATTAGCAGTTCAAGGTGCCTGAGTTTCTTCACCCTTGCCCTCTGCTCCCATACGAGACTGTGCTTGTTGGATGTTACCCCTGCAAATAAAAACCTTTCTAAAGGACTTTTATGGTGTCAGCCTCCAAGGTTGTTGGGTACTAACCCTGGGAACCCCTAGACATGGAAGAACAAGCCAAGCAGAGGTAACCGGTAAGCCGGTTATATATATAACATTTGCTGTTTTGCAGAATATTTTTTCTGACAGCACCGGTGATTTGGCTACACTACCCAGTATCGATTTGGGAATATTGTCATTTGGTGTGGAGGCACATTATACTCTTTCCTGTTACTTAGTGGAGTTTTTTTTCTGTTGAAATTTGATTTGAGGTAGCGCCACACTTTTATTTAGTGGATTTCTACTTTTGCAGTTGGATTCAAGGTAGCTCCACATTTTTATTTTTATTAAAAGAAGAAGAAGATCCTATTATTTCATCAGACCAGCAAGAAGATTGTTGTAAGAAGGTATAGAAACAATAAGTGATCCCCAGTGCACAACAGAACATTCTGGCCCCACCACCAACACCACCAAGAAAGTAGAAGATCCGGTTACATCACCAGACCGGCAAGAAGATTGCTGAGAAAAGGTATAGAAACAATAAGCAATTGTCCCCAGAGGACAAAAAATCATTCTGGCCCCACCACCACCAAGAAAGAAAAAGAATATCCTGTTATGTCACCTGAGTGGGAAGAAAATTGCTTTAAAATTATATAGAAACAATAAGTGAACCCAAGAGTATAACAGTACATTCTGGCCCAACCACCAAGAATAAAGAAGATCATGGTGCAATACTGGACTGGCAAGAAGACTTCTGTAAAAAGGTATAGAAACAATAAGTGATCCCCAGAATGCAACAGAACATTTGTCCCCACCACAACCACCAGGAAAGAAGAAGATCTGGTTACATCACCAGACTGGCAGGAAGACTGAAGTAAAATGTTATAGAAATAGCAAGTGATCCTAAGAGCACAATAGAACATTCAAGCCTTAGGCAATTAGTAAAATATAACATGTCTACCCAAGAGTAAATCAGACTGGGAAACATCTCTCATTGAAGCAAAAGTTTGGAGGACCCACCAATGCTGAAAATCTGAAAACAAAGCCAAGCATCTGTGCACCTTTTTCCTGTGATTTATTTTTAGCTCTAGGGCTAGCTGTATAGGTCTAAAAAAAAAAAAAAAATAACAGGAAAAAAACTCTGCTCTGGAGTTCCACTGTTAATTCGCAACACCCTGGGGAAGAAGAAGCTTAATAATTACCTTTCCAGCTGCATTAAAACTTCATTCTCTTAAAGAGTCATGGGGGCTCTTGGTGTGTCAGATATCTGATCCCCAGGTGTCACTATGGTTTCTTTTTCCAGTTTCCACGATACTACAGGAAACTAGAGACACAGTGAATGGTGGGAGGAACCATGGCCGATGCTACAACTAGGGCGCCCGACCACTGGTGTTATTACTCTCTTCTCTCTGCAGCAAGCAACTAAGTCTCAGCATCAGTATCAGCAGACAGCCGCTGCTCCGTTCACACATAGTGTCAGAGGCGCAGTGGCAGCAGAGAACTGTGTCTGTGTCCTGACACCTGAATGAATGGAAGCAAGCAAACATTCATTGATGGGTGCTGGTGAGGTTGCATTGATGGGCGCTGATGAGGCTGCATTTGATGGGCGCTGGTGGGCTGCGTTTGATGAGTGCTTCATTAACCTCCCTGGCGGTACGATTATTTCGGATTTTAGGTGCTAAAAGCGGTACCATTATTTTGCATGAAAATTTGGCGTTTTATATTGTAGTCCTTTAATTCTTAGGAATAACTCTCTTAAATCTGTCCAAACCAGAGTCTAGCAGACATCCCGGGTATGATAAAGTTTGAAAAATTAAATCATAAATTATAATATAATAAATAATTATAAATAATTGTACCAAATAATAATATAACAATAATAAAAATTATTTAATAATGTAATCAAATCAAAAACACTGAAATTTGCTCAGTTGCAGAATTGTCACTGTCATTACTTTTCAGTATTTGATGACGGATCTCCCCACAAATCGCTATCGCTCAATTCTGCGAGTGATTCTAATTTATTATCGCTGTTTTCTAGCTGGTCTAAAATCATTTTTGATGTAAAGTGACAGTTTTGGTTGCTATGGGCAATCTCCAGTTTCCAGGCATAAAGAACAGTTTTTATTATATAAAACTGCATGCAGGACACTGGGCAGACCACTAGGGACAACGGGGATGTGAAATATTTACATACAGCAATGTAATCTGTAAGATTACATTATACTGTATGTTTACTGTTTGTTTCACTTTTTGAATTTGGCGCCGAACTCCGTCCCCGTGCGTCGCAACGCTCGCAGGGCACGGAGATCGGCGATGTAATGCATCGAGCGAGACACGGCTCGCTCGTACAGCGGGGAGACAACGCTGGATCCGAGGGAGAAGGTAAGTAAACCTCCTCCTGGATCCAGCGATGCAGTCCCGAGTCTGACTCGGGGATACCGCTCTTGGTATAAAAAATCCACCCCGAGTCAGACTCGGGAATACCGTCAGGGGGGTTAAAGAGGCGGAGTATACATGGACAGGGCAAAGGGGGTGGAGTGAGGGGTGGAGTGGAAAAATTAGGTTTCGTCTAGGGTGTCAAACATCCTTGCACCAGCCCTGAGAGGATCCACAGTGCCCAGCAAGGGAAATTTTATCCTACAGACCCAGAAATGTCTGACAGCAATAGCACAGTAGCTCTTTAAAAGAATTAAAATTCTGGTGCAATTTTTTTAATTCCCCATAGTCGGCCACAAATGCCTTTAGACCCCTCGGCCCAGCTGGATGCTCCCCAAGTCGACCACTCCTTACCCTCCAATTACGGTCCCTGCCAGCCCCTTGGCCGCGGAAGGGGAACCCATGCAGCTAGGACTTGTTCGCCCTCGTCTCACCCCAGATGAAAGGCAACGAAGACGACAGGCCAACCTATGTCTGTACTGCGGAGGGGTTGGCCATTACCTTCGCAACTGCCCAGTGAGACCTTGTAAGCCACCTCTGCAATTTGTTATGAACTATCAAGCCACAAACCTCACTCAGTCTTATGTTACTCTTTCTGTTTCTCTGCAGCTGGCGGAAGAGAGGATTCAACTACAGGCCGTAATTGACTCGGGAGAATGCAGTTGTTTCCTGGACATCTCTGTGGCTCAAAAACTTCACATCCCTCTCCAAGACAAAAAACAAAATCTTCTTGTCCACTTGGCTGATGGGTCTTTACCTCGCTCCGGACCAGTTACACAAGAGACCCAGCCGATTCTCACCATCACGGACTAGGGCCACCAGGAGTTCTTACGCTTTGATTTGATTTCTTCTCCCATGTTCCCCATTATTTTAGGACTCCCTTGGTTGCAGGCCCATGACCCCCAAGTTAACTGGGGCAGAAAGAAGGTCTCTTTTACATCCTCTTACTGTTCTCAACACTGTTTTCCTCCAGTTCCAGCTACTTGTATGGCAGTCATTCCTGCATCCGACAGTCTTCAGCATGTCTCTCCAGTATATCTCGAGTTTAAGGATGTTTTTGATAAAAAGAAGGCCGATTGTCTACCACCTCATCGGTCTTATGACTGCCCCATCGAATTGTTACCTGGATCTGAAATTCCGTTCGGGCGCATATTCCCTCTATCCGAGACTGAACTAAAGGCTCTCAAAGCCTACATCGATGAGAACCTGGAAAAAGGCTTCATTCGGCCCTCTTCATCTCCAGCCGGGGCGGGTATTTTCTTTGTTGAGAAAAAAGATGGCTCCCTCACACCCTGTATCGATTATAGGGAACTCAATAAAATAACTGTCAAAAACCGATACCCACTCTCGCTCATCCCAGAACTATTTCAGTGCTTTCGGACTGCCAAGATCTTCTCCAAACTTGACCTACGATGCGCTTATAACCTTGTCCGGATTCGTACCAATGACGAATGGAAAACAGCCTTCAGGTCCAGGTTTGGGCATTTTGAGTATTTAGTGATGCCCTTCGGTCTGTGCAATGCCTTGGCCACCTTTCAACACCTGGTGAATGACATTTTCAGAGACTACCTTGACGATTTTGTAGTCGTATATTTAGACGACATTCTCATTTTTTCTGCCACCATCGAACTTCACCGAGACCATGTAAGAAAGGTCCTTACCATTCTTAGGAAACATAAACTATACCTTAAGGCAGAAAAAAAATGCGAATTTGAGAAGACCGTTGTCCAATTTCTTGGATTCATCATTTCCACTCAGGGGATCGCCATGGACCCCCAAAAGGTCAAGGCGATTCTTGATTGGCCCGCTCCAGGGGATAAAAAAGCTGTGCAAAGATTCATAGGCTTTGCTAACTTCTATCGAAGATTCATTGCCGGCTTCTCATCCATTGTTTCTCCGATTACGCAGCTGACCCGTCAACATGGACGCTTCCAGTGGTCCCAGGAAGCTCAGGAAGCCTTCATTAAACTGAAATCTTTGTTCACTTCAGCACCCATTCTACAGCATCCAGACCCACTTTTGCCATTTGTGTTGGAAGTTGACACTTCTGAAACCGCCACTGGAGCCATTCTTTCACAAAGACGGGGCCCCAAGGCCCTTTTACATCCAGTAGCTTTTGCCTCCCGAAAGCTAAATCCTCCGGAAAAGAATTATGATGTCGGTGACCGAGAGCTACTGGCCATTAAGTTTGCCTTAGAAGAATGGAGGTATCTCTTAGAGGGTGCAACTCATCCTATTACAATTTTTACGGACCACAAGAACCTGGAATACCTCAGAACAGCCAAGCGCTTAAGACCACGACAAGCCCGTTGGGCACTTTTTTTTTCTAGGTTCAACTTCCACATTTCCTACCGTCCCTGGTCCAAAAATGGCAAAGCGGATGCACTCTCCTGGATGTTCCCTGAATCCCCCCAGTTTACTGAGCCCAGCACCATTCTGTCACCGCAAAATTTTCTCCTGCTTACACAATCCGACCTGTAGTGTCTTCCTTGAAGAAACGCAATGATCTACTTTGGGCACATGATAAGATCTTTGTCCCTCAGGAAGTAAGGCCAGCAATCTTAAAGACTTTTCATGACCACAAGTTGGCCGGCCACTTCGGAATACGGAAGACGTCAGAATTGATTTCCCGTTCCTTCTGGTGGCCTGGTTGGAGGTGGGACTGTCAGAAATTTGTCTCCTCATGTATTCCGTGCCAACGCAACAAAGGATTTAAAGCCAAACCTTGGGGATTACGGAGACCCCTACCTATCCCTGAACGGCCATGGGCAGACATTTCTATGGACTTTATTGTGGACCTGCCACCCTCAGAAGGGTTTACCACCATCCTGGTCGTGGTTGACCATCTTTCAAAAATGGCCCACTTCTTGCCCATGATTGGTACTCCCTCTGCCTTGGACACTGCCAATACTTTTATTAAGGAAATAGTCAGACTCTATGGAGTACCTAAGAGTATTGTCTCAGATCGGGGCGCTCAGTTTACTTCCAAATTCTGGAAAGAACTCTGTAAGGCCTTGGAAATCAAGGTCTGTCTCTCATCCGCATACCATCCTCAGAGCAACGGTCAGACAGAAAGGACAAATCAATCTCTAGAACAATATCTCCGCTGTTTCTGTTCCGGCTCCCGGGATGACTGGTCTTCCCTTCTGTCTTATGCAGAATTTGCATACAACAATTCTGTACACACGGCTACTAACCAAACACCGTTTTGGTCGAATTTTGGATTCCATCCCTCCTTCCTCCCCAACTCCATCCCTGAAACGTCAGTCCCTGCTGTTCAGGATCGGATAGTCTCTATCCAATCAAATTTTCAAAAGATTCGAGAAACCATGCAAAGAGCTCAAGACGACTACAGGAAGTACTACGACAAAGGGAGAAAGGAGAATCCAGCTTTTGGAATTGGCGAGAAGGTCTGGCTAGCCTCTACTCATCTCAAACTACCCTGCCCTTCACGCAAGTTAGGTCCTAGGTTCATAGGCCCATTCACAATCAAGAGAATGGTGAATCTTGTGGCCTTCGAGTTAGACTTACCCAGATCATACAGAATACATCCGGTTTTTCATGTATCTCTCTTAAAACCAGTGGTTCCTAGTCCATTTCCCGGAAGAGAGGAGCCTCCCCCGCCTCCAGTGGTAATAGATGGAGAGGACGAATTTGAAGTGGAAGCCATACTTAGCTGCAGAAAGTCGGGCAGACAACTTCAGTACCTAGTAAAATGGAAAGGGTACCCATCAGAAGACAACTCCTGGGAACCTTCTGGTAATCTTCATGCTCCAAGGTTGATTAGAGCTTTTCATCAGGAACATCCGGAGTTGATGGCCAGCTTGGGCGTCCGGAGGCCGCCCCTTGGGGGGGGCACTATCAGGGAAGTAATTTGTATCAAACTCACCATCTCCCTGCGCAAAGACGCACACAAATTTGCCATGGATCGGTGCTCCGGCGCATGCACATTCGTAGCCCTACTGAGAGGCGTGCGCGAGTGAATTCCCTGACCAGCCTATAAAAGGATCTTTAGCACACAGACAAGTTGCTGGTTTGTCTCAGCTCACCTGTGTTTCCCTGCTTCCTGTTCCTGTTTGCCACTTCCTGTTTGACCCGGATTGCCTGAAGACTATGCTGATTCTCTCCTGACCTGACCCCTGGCTTGTTTAAACAGACTTCCTGCTCTTAGCCTTGCTGCACACTGGACTGATACTTGTGTTTGACCCTCGGCCTGCCTCTGGATTATTCTCTGTCTGCTGCACTTAGCCTTGCTGGCTCCAGGACTGATCACCTGTGTTTGACCCTCGGCCTGCCTCTGGATTATTCTCTGTCTGCTGCACTTAGACTTGCTGGCTCCAGGACTGATCACCTGTGTTTGACCCTCAGTCTGTTTCTGCACTTTCTTTACTTGTTTTACAGACCTGCTGGCTGCTTACCTTCTGGTCCGGTCCATCCTGCACAAGCCTTCTTCCAGACCTTCACACAAGTCAGGTATCCCGCTGGAGGCTTGTGCCTCTTGGTGCAACCCATTCCCTGTATCACCTCCAGGGGTGGTGTGCGCTGAGTCGCAACAGCCACCACTCTCTGCATCTTGGCCTCGGTGAATACCTCTTTGCTGATAGTATGCTGCTGGAGGACATGGAGATCTCCTGGGTCACGCTGGGGCCTCAAGAATCACCTCCTTTCCTTCTTGCTTGATCCTGCAAGAAGACGCGGAAGCAGCAAAACAGGAGGGAACACATAGATCCATGAAGAAAAAATTGATCCCATGGAAAAACCAAGGCATTTGTTCCATGTGCCATCGGATCCCTTGTCCTTGACACAAAGTTGTCGATCTTGTTGTTGAACCTGGACGCAAACAGATCCACGTCCAGAACTCCCCCTTTGACATATTGACAGAAAGATGTCAGGGTGAAGGGACCATTCTCCCGGAAACAATTGTTGGCGACTCAAGTAGTCTGCCTGCCTGGAATGAACATTGCAAGATTGAAGATAGGCAAGGAATGTTGTTTTCTACCCAAGATAGAATATGATTCACCTCTCTCTGGGCTGCATGAATTCTCGTGCCCCCTTGGTGATCGATATAGGCCACTGCTGTGGCATTGCCGGATTGGATCCTGACAGGACAATTCCGTAATCTGAGCATCCAGGCCTCTAGGGCCAGGCGTACTGCCCGAATCTCTAGAATATTGAAGGGCAAAGTCCTCTCTGATTTGGACCGTTTCCCTTGGGCAGACGCTTCTCCCAGGACTGCTCCCCAGCCCAGAAGGCTGGCATCTGTTGTTACCACCTTCCAGGTAGCTGGTAGAAAGGATTTTCCTTTCTGAAGCTTCTTGGATATCAACCATTGAGGCTCTGATGCACTTTGGGGGATAAACGCTTTGGGAAGTACAGAGCTTGGGCCTTTTTGATTCAAATTGAAAGGATACTATTTTTCAGCAGTCTTGAATGAAACTGCGCATAAGGAATGGCCTTGAAGAAGCCACCATCTTTCCCAACAATTTCATGCAAAGTCAAGTAGAAGGATTCTACTTTGTCTTGATCAACTGAATCAGTACCTTTATGGAACTGATCCTTTCCTGGGGCAAAAGCTCTTCTGAACTGTATCTATGATCAGCCCTAAGTACTGCCATCTCCTTGATGGTTCTAAGGAGGATTTTTCTAGGTTGACAATCCAACCTAGGTATTCCAGGTAGCTGACTGTCGTGACCAAACTTTGGATTTAAGCGGGCTACCGATTAATCTATCAAGAGTAGATCGTCTAAGTAGGCTAGTATCGTTATACCTTGAGCCCTTAACCTGGCTAAAGAAGGAGCCAGGACCTTTGTAAACACTCAAGGTGCAGTAGCTATACCGAAGGCAGAGCTACAAACTGGAAATGAAGATTTCCTACCTAGAAACTTAGAAATTTTTTGTGAGCGGGGAAAAAACAGCACATGGAAAAGCATCCTTGATGTCGATTGACGCTAGAAGTTCTCCCCCTTGTAGGATGGGGACTACAGACCGGATTGACTCCATGCAAAAAGAATGGATATTCAAAACTGGTTTAGATCTTTGAGATCTAAAATGCTAAAAAGAGAGTCTCCTTTTCACTGGATCTCTGGGAATGTTTGATCTGAGAAAACGAGGAGATGGGAACCCTCAGAAATCTAGTTTGTAACCTAGAGAAATTGAGGAAGCAACCCATCTGTCTTGACATTGTACCTGCCAGATCCTTGAAAACTGTAGAAACTTTTCCCCCACTCGAGCAAGCGGGGGCATCCCTTCATAAGGCTTTAGTATTTTGTTTTGTGGGTTACCTCCCCCATTTGACCCTGGGACTGACCCTGAGGTTTACCTCTTTAAACTTGATGGTAAAAGCCGTGACTGCCTGGAGGCTGATGCCCCTGGTACTGAAGAAGAAGCATATTTAAAAGATAAAAACGTCTTAACCGGAAAAAAGGGAACTTTCCCATTAAAAAATTCTTTGAATATACTTATCCAGATCGTCTCCAAATAACCATTCACCATAAAAAGGGAAACTGGCCAAGAGCTTTTGCATGGCGCTTTGGTTGACCAATTTTTGAACCATAGGATTCTACACACATGTACCAGCCCTAGCATGAGCCATAAGGCCTGGAGTATAGAATCTTTCATAGCATCAACTGTAAACACAACGCTTCTGATATGCTGGCCAAATCTTGGGCCTGCTGATCAGGAATAACTTTGAGTACCTCTATAAACTGGTCCTTTAAGGCCTGAGATACTCTGAACGCTGCCAGCGCAGGATGAATGACTGAACCTGCGAGCGAAATATAGTTCTTTTAAAAAGGAACTCCAACTTCTTATCTGTTGGACCCTTTAGCATATGAACATTGTCTACTGGACAAGTCAGGATTTTACTTACAGAGGATATAGCAGCGTAAATTGCTGGAACTCCCCATTAAAGCCTTCCTCCATAGAATAAAGTATTGAGAACTTTTTCAGAGGAAAAAAACTGTTTATCTGGGTGCTCTGAACTCAGAATACATAAGATTTCTTAGCCATGAATGGATAGGAAAAGCATGAACAGATTGGGGAGGCTTTAATGAACCCAAACCAGAAGTGGGCTCATCGACTGACTGCGTTTCTGGCAGTAAAAATGTGGAACGGACCAATTCAGTGAGCGACTGTACCAACAACCTTTTCTGCGAACCTGATACTCTGCATCAGGTTCTTTGGAAGAGGAGACATGGGCCTTTTCCTGGTCCTTGAGAGAAATTTGTCATCTCTCGCCCCTTGTTTATCAGAATGAGGGTGCTGAGCAATGGATGAGGAGTTGCTACGCTTAGTCACACTCTGGGATGCGATTAAAACAACAATCTTTACTCCAAGCTAACTCTCAGGGGAGGATGCCATCTTACTGGGATGGATCTAGGCTTCTGTGTGACTGTAAGTCTTTCTAGAGCCCCTTATTGAGGTGTTTTTCACCCCCCTTCTGACTATAGCCCAATGCACAAAGCTATCAGAAAGCTATGTACTATCAGAAGGAATGCATCCACTGCTTGAGTAATAGTTCAGCTCTGTTATTGCTATTAATCCTCAGCTTGATGCAGCAGTAAATGTGTCAAGGAATGCCTGTGCCACCAACCTCATTGCTCTTGTGTCCCTCCTTCAGCATGTAATTAGACCTTCCTGCGCTGGATGTTGGAGGACACAAACTCCACGCTAAGCCATGCCCCCACTGACTACAGCCCTTCCCCTCCTGATCCTATGGGATCTCCAGGAGAAAGGAGGAATGGCGGAGGGGGGGTCTGGTAGCTACCGAGCGGTGTGCCAATCGCTCCATTTTTTTTTTAAACTATTGGCGCTCTTTCCCCAAGAAGAGGGGAAGAAAAAACGGCACGAGGGGGGGGCGTCTGGTGGGGAGAAGGAACCCCCCAGACTTACTGGTGGTCTTGCTGCTGTGGAGGAGAGAAACTTGCTGTTTTCTGGAGACAAACGTGAGCTCTCTGAGAAGCATGAGACGTAAGTTCTCAATACAGCCCCCAGTGGTGACACATAGGCTTGACAACACTTAAAGATTTAAAGGAAACATTCATTAGAAAATTTGAAAAATTTCATAGGAAACTCCACTTACCTTTCCCGTAGGGTTTTCTGTGGTAAACCAACAGACCCAATCTTCACCCTTCACGATGGGTTCCGTTAAAACTTCAGGAGCCCAGGGATCCTCGAGGAAACCCACAATCCTGGACCTGTAATAGCACCTCCGCCAGTAAACTTTATGGCCTTACTACCAAAAAGTACTGAATCCCGGGGTCCAGCTCTCTAAAAAGAGAAGCGTTAAAGGCAAGACCTTGTTTCTTTGGATACGAGGCCTGGATACCATTCAATTCAGACAAAAATACACTTTGAATGGATCCGCTCTGCATGGCTAGCCCCAGCAAAGATTGCTCCAGTGGAGCTCAGCACTGCACATCTTCACTCGTGACCAACACCTTAGACACTGGCAAAAAAACTCCCACCAGTGGGAGGGGTTATATAAGGAGTGCACTTTTTAATCTAGGGCATGCCAGTGTCCATCACCTGGAGGTGGCCTATAATCCACATAGTAACAATTATGGCTCTGCATCCCTTGATGTACGATAAGAAATTAAAGTGCCCAAACACATTCAATCTGGTTTTCTGCAAATTTACTCCTTTAAGCATGTTGGGCTTCTCTATGGAATATTGAGGCATATATTTATATTGTTTTATCACTTTCAATTCATTTTATTTGGGCCAGTTCGCACCATGAATCACATACGATCCAGTGTGATTTCAACGCATTCACTTGAACGGGCTGAAATCACACCGAACCGCAGCAAAAGTAGTGCATGCACTACTTTACAAAGCAAAGAGCAACCAAAACGCATAGTACTTCTGTACCACGTGATCCAGTGATAAATGGGTCCCATTCTGTGTGGAAGAGCAGCCATAAGCAGTCCTTTCAGCACTGATCAGCAGGAGTTACAAAAATTGATACATTATTTATTAATTAAAAGGGTATGCAAGTATGGCCAAAGCTTTTTTGGGCCATACGTCTCCTGTGGGTACACTTACTTTTGTGCTTCTAAGACTCAGATTCTGCTGACAGTGGGCTATTGCATGCTATTATTATTATTATTATTATTATACAGGTTTTATATAGCACCAAAAGTTTGCTCAGCGCTTTACAACATAAGGACAGACATTACAGTTACATTACAATTTGGTACAAGAGGAATCAGAGGGCCCTGCTCGTTAGAGGTTACAATCTAAAAATGTGACAGAGCTGCTTCAGGCTCTGGAAGATTCCCAACCATATTGTCGGGATCCAACCAGCTGCCTGATTGGCTGCTGGCTCAACCTCTCAGGGCACAACTGCGAGCGATGGAGGGGCAGAGAGGAGAGTGGTGAATGACAGCCACTGCTATCCGCTCCCACCAGGCAGAGGACTGAGCAATCGGTGGTCATGTGATCGCTCAGTTCTCGGGCTTAGAGCCGACAGTTGCAGCATCAAACCGAGCAGAGTATGTGTGTTTTTGTTAACCCCCAAATTTCTCCTTGAAATGTCTCTGGACAGTCATGTGATGTCATCGGTCCTTCTTCTCCTCTTATGTCATTGTTGGTGAGAGGGTCCTGAATGAGACTGTTCTCTGTAGCATTCTATGATGCCAACATTTGGAAACAAAAATAGCTGTATATAAACAATAACTGATTTTAGCTTTACTGTCAAGTGCAGCAAGACATTAGCTCTAATAAGACCTTATTAAAGCACAAACAGTCAATGGGTTTCCATCATAATGACCTTACTTAATAGTAGGGGTGCAACAGATCAAAAAACTCACGGATCAGATCGTTCCTCGGATCAGGGTCACGGATCGGATCATTTTTCGGATCAGCAAATGATAATTGAATTTGCAAAAACCTGTGAAAATTCCACCGCCATATAGTCACCACTGTAATATCCACAATCTCCCCCACTGTAATATTGGCTGAGCATGACTGGGTACGGCTGAGCATGGCTGGGTATTGCTGAGCATGGCTGGGTATTGCAGAGTATGGCTGGGTATGGCAGAGTATGGCTGGGTATTGCAGAGTATGTCTGGGTATGGCAGAGTATGGCTGGGTATTGAAGAGTATTACAGGGTATGGCTGGGTATGGCAGAGTATTGGCAGAGTATGGCAAAGGATTGGCAGAATATTGGCAGGGTATATAAGAGTATTGGCAGGGTATGGCAGAGTATTGGCAGGGTATGGCACAGTATTGGCAGGGTATGGCAGAGTATTGGCAGAGTATTGGCAGGGTATTGCAGGGTATGGCAGAGTATTGGCAGCGTGTTGGCAGGGTATGGCAGAGTATTGGCAGGGTATGGCAGAGTATTGGCAGGGTATTGCAGAGTATTGTCAGGGTATGGCAGAGTATTGGCAGGGTATCTGATCTCTCCCCCTCCACTGTACAGATCAGTACAGAGAGGGGAGAGAGGAACCGACGTCATGACATGACGCCAGTTTGTTTACAAGTGATCGCTCCGTCATTTGACGGAGTGATCACATTGTAAACGGCCTGGGTGTAGAAAGATGCCCGCCGCTTCGTAGCTGGGCCAAAGCCGCGGCCTTTCCTAAGGCCGTGACCGCGGATCGCGGCGTGTGCCAATCCGAGTGGGGTGACCCGTTCGGATCACGGATTGGTGATGATCCGTTGCACCCCTACTTAATAGTAAGGCCATTGTGGCGGAAACATGTTGACTGTTTTAGAGTTCTTTAGAATATGTTGAATCTGCTATTTGTGCCATTATGACAAGGTGACTTAATCTCCAAGCTGAATGAAGCTCAAAGGACAGAGGAGGAACAGAAGAAGGATTGTGTCACTATTCGCTACCTCATCGCAGTTCACCACTTTGGGCGCCTCTTCAAAGTGCTGCACGAGTTCTGAGTGATGACCAGTTGATGCAGTGAAAAGGCTCCCCAGAGCCTGTATTTGGGCTAAAAATACCCATTGATGGCACCAGCGTATGCAGGTGTTGCTGATAAGGCGAATGGCAGGCAGCTGATGTTGGAGCTGCATTTCTTCCAAGCAAGCCTTGCAGGAACCATGAAACAGACAGAGACAGAAATACAATCTAATCACACTTGTTTATTAATAAAAAATAAAAAGATAAATAGGAAAAAAGCGTAGTCAAGCAAGCCAGAGTCCAGTAGCCAGATCGGGTAGTCAGCCAGTCCAAGTTCATAAACCAGATCGGGTAATCAGCCAGTCCAGAGTTCAGGGATCCATGAAGAGCAAGTGCAAGCCAGTCTTGAAACAACAGCAGGAGATGATTCCAGTGATGTGACCAAACGTGAAGGCAAAGGAGAAATGAGCTGGAGACTTATATATAGGCAGGCCAGATGAGCATCATAATGAACAGCTGGTAACTGAAGAGAGAGAGAAGAGAACTGGCAATTAGCCGACAGCTGAGAGGCCAGCCCAGAGGAGGAAGGGCTAAGCCAGCCCTGACAAAGCCACTGGCAATTATGACCACATAGAGCAGGGGTAGGCAACCTCAGCACTTCAGCTGTGGAGAAATTACAAATCCCATCATGCCTCTGCCTCTAGGAGTCATGCCTATGATTGTCAGGGTCTTTCAGTGTATCATGGGAACTTATAGTTTCACCACAGCTGGAGGACCGAGGTTGCCTACCCCTGCCCTAGAGTGTCAATTAGGCCTCTTGGCCTGACAAAGGACCTACAATACTGGCAGATAGGGTATTTTGTGATAAACTACTTCCAGGCAAGGCACGTGTGTGAATTTTCCCTGGCAAGGTGGTAAATAGTAAACACATAACCTTGACTGGTTGAAGATGGCTTGGAGTCAGCCACCTCTAAGCCTGAGCTTGCAAAGCTGGCAGTAGCTCTGGTCCATTGTGACTCCTGTTCCCCAGGCATACTAACTGCAACACAGCATGGCAGTGTTTAGTCTGCAATGTTGCATATGCTCTAGGGCAGTGATGGCGAACCTTGGCACCCCAGATGTTTTGGAACTACATTTCCCATGATGCTCATGCACTCTGCAGTGTAGTTGAGCATCATGGGAAATGTAGTTCCAAAACATCTGGGGTGCCAAGGTTCGCCATCACTGCTCTAGGGAGTTTGGGGGGATTTTTGGTTCAGATGAGTTGGAGGATAAGGTGGCAGAGGAGAGGAAGGAAGATGGCAGCGCTGGGATTGGGGCAACAAACGGAGGGGGGGAGGCCAGGCAGCAGGGGGAAAAAGAGTGCATAGGGAGGATTATTGGTGAGGCAGGGAGGAGGGATTATAGGACCATACCCCTGTGTGTCTCTCCCTGCTGGAAGCTGGCTGGAGGGAGAGGAGGAGAAGCCAGATTTTAGCTGTTGTTGTAGAGAGAAACACACAGAGATCGGTTTCTGTAATAGCCCCCGCCACACCAATAACCCCCTCTCCTGCTCACATCTGATTCCCCTTGCTGCCCAAGCCCCACTACTGGCCTCATTATCAGCAGCCCTGGCTAAAAGATATGTAGCATCCCTGCCCATATTTACTGGACCACATCTCTGTGGTCATACAGTGGCTATAGAAAAGAATCATCCCCCTTTAAAATAATTACATTTGTTGCTTTGCAGCCTAAAATGAAGACAGACACAGTTAAAGACATAACACCAACATGTCAGATGTAAACCATATTTTGCTTTAATTACAGCCTGTTGGGATGTCTCTACTAACATTGCACATCTAGACTTTGCAATATTTGGCCACTCTTCTTTGCAGAACTGCTCAAGTTCAGTTAAATTTGCTGGTGACAGTTTGTGGACTGCAGTCTTCAAGCCATTCCATAGATTTCCAATGTGGTTTAAGTCTGGGTTGTGACCAATCTAATGAGTGAACAAACACACAATAAGCAACTACCTAAACCAAATATATACAGACAGTAGGATATGGCCAAGAAGCGTAGTCAGTGTCAAAGCCAGGGTCATGCACAGGAGATCAGGCAGAGGGAGCAAGGAGCAGGCCAGAACAAGGAGAGGGTACACGAGAACAGGAGTAAGGAGGAACATGGTTTGCAGGTCAGGGGCACATGGGCAGAACACAAAGGTAAGGGGAATAAGCAGAGGAAAGACTAAATACTCTTTCAGCAACAAGCATCAGGCGATGACTAATTACTATGAACTTCTGGCTGCTGAGAGACACCCACTGGTGGACACCGGAACTACAGCCAATAGGTCTGGGAGCCAGAGTGCCACCAGCAGGCGAACCAGTTCCTGACACATGCTTTAGCCTAAAGTTATTATAATACAATGTTCCAAGATAGTGGTCCTTTAACATGAGCATGGCTGAGTGTTGACAAGAGCTTTGCAAGGCTTTCCCATGTATTTTGTGAACATTTGCATAGGCATTGTAGGGCATTTTGTATAAAACAGGAGGTTGCATGACTCTGTTATGGTATTTCATGGAACTAGATCGATGAAAACACTCACAAGAATCCATGTAACAAGCATTTTGGAAAACGTACCTTATAGAGTAATGGAAGATGAAGACTCTTGCTGTCTGAGCCACTAGGAACTAGTATACACTCAGAAAAGTCAGGGGAGTATCATTATTTTCCAATTTGCTCCAGGTCAGTGACACAAAGTATTCAAGTGAGCATAATCAGCAGTAGCAAAAACCATCATAATCAAGCCAGTTCATTTTTGTAACCACTTGTGGACCGCCCACTGTAAATATGTTGTGGCAGGGCGGCAGTTCTGCTTCAAATCGCGCACCTAGTACATGATCTGACACTTCCGGGTCTGGGGAGCACATGCCCGCCAGACCACTCTCCACTGTGATTATTCACAGTGAGGGCTGATAGGCAGGTATGGCGGACCCAATGTCGGTTGGCACCCGCCGATGCTTCGGTGGTACATACGGAGAATGGTGATCTGTAAAAAAGGCAGATTGTCATTCTGTCAGAACAGAAAGCATGGTTCCTGTGCCTTTGCAAAGCAGGGGTACCGATCCATGCCTTCCCCTAGTAAAAGCACCTCCCCATAGTAAGAAAACACCAGCTAGGCACACAGTTAACCCTTTGATTGCCCCTGATGTTAACCCCTTCCCAGTTTCATTACTACAGTTACAGTGCATATTTTTTAACACTTATCACTGTATTAGTGTCACTAGTCCCCAAAAAGTGTCAGTTAGTGTCCGATTTGTCTGCCGCAATATCACAGTCCTGCTATAAGTCACTGGTCACTGCCATTACTATAAAAAAACTAAAAATAACTATAAATAAATAAAAATATACCATAGTTTGTAGAAGCTATAACTTTTGCCCAAACCCTATTAACATAAACACAGGCACACCTATGTAACCAATAAATATATGCTTATTCTGATTTTTTTTATATATATAAATTTATTTATTTAATTTTCACAATTTTATTACAAGCAGGGAAAAAAACACACCCATCTCCATAAATTTATTGAATAGCCATTGAGAGTGGGAGGGTTTAATCTCTACCCTACCCCTCCCATAATAACATAAAAACCAACCATCCTATTTACTTTACATTCCAGGGAAATACCCATTTTTTTCCCCCTCCCGGCCCTCCCCTCCACTTCCTGGTATGAGTGGATGGGAGCCCCCCCCCCAAGTCTCTGAACCTCAACATATTTCTTTGTTAGTTTAAATTTCTTCCATGCCTCCCACTTCCTCTGCGGCTCCCTACCTATATCCTCCTCGTCTACCCTAAGTTCCTCCATTCTGTATATTTTGTCTATTTTCTCAAGCCACTCTCTTACTTTAGGTGGTTCTACTTCCTTCCTTTTCTTTGGGATCAGACTCTTTTCTGCATTTATCAGGTGGATTGTAAGGGGGTTTTTATACTCTTTTACTGACGAGTCTATACAATGGAAAAGGCAGACCCAGGGACCTTAGGGTATTTGATTTTTAGTTATCATCTCTATATATCCTAATATTTCCCTCCAATACTGTTTAATCTTTGGGCAATTCCACCATATATGTGCCATATTCCCCGGTTGTCCACAACCCCTCCAGCATTCCCCAGTGAGCTCTGTTTGGTATTTTGCCATTATGTCCAGTGTCCTATACCATCCTTGCCAAACATTTATAGTTTGTTTCTATCATCTTAATATTTGTTGAAGACCCATGCAGCAGCCTCAAAATGTTATCTATATTCTGCTTATCAACTCGTGGGCCTATTTCTTTTTCCCATTTTTTTATAAATGTCGGCACCTCCACCTCATCATCCCATACTAAGGTCTTATATATCTGCGAGATCCCTGCCCGGGATGTTTTTCCCTCACAGATCCCCTCAAAGGCTGTCAATTTCTCTCCATCTCTCAATGGTCGTGGGATTCCGAAGACAAAATGTCTGAGCTGGAGGTACCGCCATTCATTCAAATCAAACAAATCTTTTTCTTTCTTTAGTGTTTCTAGTGTGTTTATTTTCCCCTCTTTTAATATATGTCTCAATTGAACATTTCCTTTTTTTATCCAATTCCCTCCCATAGTGTTTTACCTGGTGGAAAGAGATCATTCTCTTTTAAATGTATTAGTGGAGAATTATATTTCCATTTATTGTGTTTGTGCACTCCATCCCAAACTCTTATCACATTATTTGTCAATGTAAGTGTTTTTCCCCCCAGTGTTCTATATTGTGGTGGTGTCCAAACATTTCTCCCTAAATTTGTGTCTGCTAAGCTGTGCTCTATTTCTACCCATCTTTTTTTACTATCTAATTTTGTCCATTCTACTACCCATGTTAATACTACTGCTTCATAATATTTTTTAACATCTGGTACACTTAGTCCTCCTTGATCTTTTTCCAATTGCAGAGTCCTTAAAGTGGTTTGGTACCTAAAAATGAAAGTTCATGTTATTAAAATCAACAGATAGCATACTTACCTAAACGAACCCTGAAAAAAAAAAATATCATTTCCTTACCTTTTATTTCTGATGTTTCAGCTGACTTCCTGGTTGTCCTCCCGTGGGAGTAGGTGTGGCTATCGTCCTCGCAATGGTCCCTGGGAAATTTCCCAAGAATCCATGGGGGACAATGAAAGTTTTTCTTTCCTTGTCACTGCTCTCACTGAGCATGTGCAAGATGGAGCGGAGCATGCTGGGAGCCAGACGTCATCATATACCAGGAAGTAAATGCCTGTGGGCTTCAGACGCCCACAGTTAAAATGGAAAATGCCAGGGCAGGTTTTTATAAGTCATCCTGAGGAAAAGATTCGTGGCGCCGGGGGTCAAATAAACGCCGGACGTGGATGCCAATCGAAGGTAGCACTCACCCACCAGTGAGACAGGTAAGAAAAAAATAAAAAAAGAGTGGAATCCCGCTTTAAGGATATTCTGGGTCTCTTATTTTGGCAGATACATTTTGTAATTAGAGTTTTAATAATTCTAAAATACACCGGAGGGATATAAATCGGGAGCATCTGGAATTTGTATAATATTTTAGGCAGTATAACCATTTTTAGGGCGTTTATCCTTCCCATCCAGGACACAGGTTTTCTTATAATTCTCCTTATTTCTTCTTTTAATTAATCCAAAAAAGGCATGAAGTTAACCTGATAAATCTTATCGATTGATGATGTCAGTTTTACCCCTAGATATTTAATTTCCCTCTTCCATATTTAGGGAAATTCCTTCTGGATACTCTGCTCTTCTTTTAGGTCAATATTTACATTTAACACTTCTGATTTCCCCGGGTTGATTCCGAAGTTGGATAATTCTCCATATTCTTTGATTGTTTTTGGCAGATTTGGCATTGAAATTCTGGGTTTGGAAAGGTAAAACAGTACATCATCCGCAAATGCGGCTAACTTGTCTGTCGCCTCCCTAACTCCCACCCCCCTTATATTGGGGGTCCCCTTACCGTTTCCAGAAATGGTTCATGTGCCAACATAAATAATAATGGCGACAGCGGGCACCCTTGCTGGGTTCCGTTGTACATCCTGAAGGGTGGGGATAGTGTTCCATTGACTCTTATAGCAGCAGTTGGATTTCTATAGAGTACTTCTATCCAACTCAAAATCCTAGGGCCAAACCCCATTCTCTCTAGAGTACCCATCATGAATCCCCAGTCTACTCTGTCGAAAGCTTTTTTCGCATCAATCGACAAGAATAGACTGGGGATTCCCCTCTCCTGCATTTTCTGGAGCAATAACAATGTCCTTACTCCATTATCTTTTCCTTACCTTCCTACTACAAATCCCACCTGGTCTGAATGGATCAAACTCGACATTAACTTTTTTATCCTAAGGGCCAGCACTTTAGCAAACAACTTGGTGTCAATATTCATTAATGAGATTGGTCTATAATTAGAACAGATTGTCCTCTCTTTCCCTTCTTTCAAAACCGTGTTAATTGTAGCTATCGAGGCTTCTTTACTCAATCTATATCTACTTCCCAATCCATTAAAATATGCGCAGAGTTTTGGGGATAATATTCTCTAATTTTTTTAAATATTCCATAGTAAAGCCATTGGGCCCAGGGCTTTTCCTTCCCGCAGATTCTCTTATTACCTGATCTACTTCTTGTACCGTTATTGGGTTTTCTAACTCCTGGGCTAACTCCTCTCTTAATCTAGGAACTTTTGCTTGGAGCATATTATATTCCTTAATTTTTCCTTTTCTATTGGTCTCTTGTTGTCCTGTCTGTCTGCGTTTAACTTAATATAACTGCTTATAGAACTCCCTGAACACTCCTAATATATCCTTGGTATTATATACTAACTCCCCTTTCTTATTTAATATTTTCTCAATATAATTTATAGATCTTTTTTTCCTTAATATCCTAGATAGACATTTACTATTTTTATTTCCCCATAAATATCTCTCTTTTGCTATCCTAATTTCTTGCTCCATTAGTTCCTTTAACTCTTCTCTTCTAGTTATTAATTTTTGCTGTAAACCAGTCTTGTTCCCTTTTCCTACTTTTCACTTTTTTATGGGATTGTTCTAATCTATAGATTTCCTCACTTAGTGCTCTTCTGTTGTTATTTATTTCTTTCTTTCTCCTTACCCCTAATGAAATATACATTCCTCTGACATAGGCCTTGTGGGCCTCCCATATGATATTCTCTGCAGTATCCCTTATCCAATCTCCAAGAGAATAGTGGTTTATGCAGACCTGGGATTCTAAGTTTCATAGTCATTGGAGCATGATCTGACACAGATCTTATTTCTATATTTGTAGATATTACATAATCTAATATCCTGTGTTCCACCAACCAATAATCAATCCTTGTGTATGTTGCATGCACAGGGGAGAAAAACGTGAAGTCCCTTATCTTCAGATGTTGTGTTCTCCACACATCAACCAGCTGATACTGGTACAGCTGGTGTTTAATTGCTCTCAACTGTATGTTTCCTATCCCCCGTGCATGCAAAGTACTATCCAATTCTGGATTCATACAGAAGTTCAGGTCACCGGTCACAATCACCATCCCACTCTTAATCTGCCATCATTTCTCAAGAGCTTCCTTCAGAAAGATCGTTGGGCCTCTATTAGGACAGTATATATTGACTAGGGTATACTTTACTCCCTAAAACTTTCCCTTTAGAAATAATAACCTTCCTTCCGGATCCCATAACCTGTCCTCCAAAGCCACCCCCTTTGAATTACTTGACATTGAGTCGCCATAGTACCACAGGGGGTATCGCGGGGAATATAATCTAACCTTGCTTTCATGCGATATATGGGTTTCCTGTAATAAAAAATCCCTGCATCATACTGCTCAATCTCTTTCAAGATTTTATACTTTTTAGCTGAATTATTTAGGCCTCTGACGTTTCTAAGTCAGGAAGTTTACTGTAGACATATTTTATAGAAAGTACCTTCTGTTGCCTTCTATGTTTAATCGGCCCTTGGTTGGAAGTCCAAATTCCTGAGGTTCTAGACTGTAGATTTTTACCCCCCACCCTCCCACCCCTCCTCCTTGACCATACCTCGGCCTCTGCACCACCTACCAGGATGCATCCCCTTCCTAGCCACGTACCTTACCCCTTGGGATGAAGCTGTGTCTGGGGAGGGGGGAGGCAGGAGCGGGCACTCAATAGAGGTCCAGTTCCGCAAACCCCCCACCTTCAACTCATTTCAAAACATGTTCTGGTAAATTCCCTCCCCCCCAGCACCAGTCGACCCCTACCCCTCTACCCCCCTAGTCTTAATCACTATTCATTCCACTCTCTGCTATCTTCCTTCTTTACTGGCCGTTCGTTCTCTGTGTTGTCCTACTGAGAGGTTTGGGGCTGGGATCCCTAATTTTTACAGAAGTCCTGTATCTCTTCCACAAATTTTAATCTCACCGTCCTTCCTTCTCTCTGAACAATTAGGGCAGCCGGGAATCCCCAGCTATATTTGATATAAGTCCCCTTAATTGTTCCAATAGGGGTTTAAATTGCCTTCTCCGTGCCAATGTTCCCGCTGAGAGATCTGCAAACACCTGGAATGCCACTTGTTCATATTGAAGTTGAGGCTTTCCTCTTAGACTACTTCATATTCTTGCTTTGTCAGTAAACTGATGGAATTTAACAATGACGTCTCGGGGGAACTTCCTCCTTCAAACCTGGGGGTTTCCTTATCCTGTGCACTCTGTCAATCTTTAACTCCTCCCCCTCTCCTCGACCCAGCAAGGGATTGAAAATCGTTCTCATTTTTGCCTCTAAGTTTTCTCCATTTTGTTTTGGTAAATCTCTTATTCTTAGATTTTGGCGTCTATTTTGGTTCTCTTGCTCTTCCAATTTATAGAGAAAGTCCCTTTGATTTGTTTGCAATTCCTTTACTTGCATTTTTAATTCCATAATCTCTTGTGCTTGCTTTTCCGTTTTCTCTTCTGACTCTTCCACTCTCCTCAACAAATGTCCCAGATCCATCCTTCCATTTGTAATCTCTCTTTTAATAAGGCTTTCCATCCTCTCGAACATTGCCTTCATCTAATTTTTAGTCGGCATTTGGGATATATTTCTCTGTTCTTCTCCTTCCCCCATGTCTATTTCCCTCTCCATTTCCATCTCCTCTCTCGTTTTATCACCTTACACCCCCTTTTGTTTAGCTATCTCTTTCTTAGTACTTTTGGTGTTTTGTACTTTTTTTCCATTCCTGGGCTTTTAGAGTTTCCCTCTTTAGTTGTTAAATATTTCTGTATCGAGCTTACGTTTACACTTGTATTTAGGCTCTATCTTGGGGTTTTAGGTTCTGTCGATTTTTGAGAGCAGCCTCTCATATTTTATTCTTGTTTCTATCTCCTTGTCCCACCACGGAGAATGATCCAACAGTCCCCTTTACTCCCCCCCCCCCCCCACCGCCTCTCCCTCCTCCCCAATTATCTTTCAGGGAAAAAAGATTTTATAATAGCAGAGACCCGTTTGATCAGGATCAGTTTTCACAAAATTCTATTCAGAACCGTTCATGGAGCACCAGGATGGGTGAAAATATTTACCTAACAGAGAGGGAGGGGGATTCCACCACCATTCACCTTTAATAAGGGAAAAACTAATTAACCATTTGGAGTTTTTGACAGTTTTCCTTTCTATTATATGGGGTGTTGTGATCACCGGTGCCTCCGCATGTAGTCCTCCCAGAGCCCGGCTGTCCTCTCACACATGCCCGACTCATAGGGCACCGCCACGGCTAGCGTCCTCTCCGTGCGCCCTCACAGGTGCCTCCATCCGGCTCCTCCCCCAGCTCACACACGTCATGTCGCCATCCCCCCTTATTGGGATTTTTTTACCAAAAATTTATAGCAGAATATATATTGGCCTAAATTGATGAAGAAATTCGATTTTTATTTTCTATTTTTTTATTGGATGTGTGTTATAGCAGAAAGTAAAAAATATTGTTTTTTTTGTTTTTTTTTCAAAATTGTCAGTTTTTTTGTTCATACGCAAAAAATAAAAACCGCAGAAGAGATCAAATAACATCAAAAGAAAGCTCAATTTGTGGGGGAAATAGGACATACATGTTATTTGAGTACAGTGTCGCATGACTGTGCAATTGTCAGTTAAAATAACGCAGTGCCGTATTGCAAAAAATGGCCTGGTTAGGAACTGGATAAATCTCCGGTTGTGGTTAATCAGGTTTATTTTACAGCACATCTTTTAACCTGTCAGAAAGACTGCTTACACCATACAAACAAAAGGGTCTGGTGCCGTGGTCCAAGTGGCCCACACTGCCCAGGTACGTTGCAAAAGTCCTTGGCAAGTTGGGGTACCTGTTTTCTTTTGGAGGGTATTTCTTCTATTGTCAATATGGAGATAATTTGGAGAGTATTTATTTTATTATTTACTATATTGGTGGTCCCATGTTTAACTATGTGTAATAAGCACCTGTCTCCTGATCCTTAGACCTTAGATCTTGGGGACCTAGTCACATGTGAAGGACATGCAAGCTATCTGGTGCTTCCTTTCAAAGTGTAGAGTGACATTATTTCCTTATCCTGAAAGGAGCTGCTGAATCTCTAGCATGCAAATGTGGCAATCACCCCCTGAAAGTCTGTATACTGGTTTACACAGATTTGGCAGAAAATCTGAAAACCCCAGAATGCATATGAAGCTGGTTTCTTTCTCCTACTTTGTCTCTATATATGGTCAGGATTTGTCAAGTTTTTGTTTTGGGAAGGAAAAGCTGAAATGGAGATCTACTAATCCCATTGTCTTTACATCAGAACTCTAGGTTCCCTTTTACCTTAAAATTGGAGTAAACTCCCATGCATGAATTTTACCTATAGGTAAGCCTATAAGGCTTACCTATAGGTACTGTAATCATCTCCTAAACATACAGCTGGTGACATCACCGAAGCATGCACTCTGAAGGAACAGCCACCTGGGCAGTTCCTACAGAGTCCTGTGCTGTAAGCGGCAGCTCCCACGCACATGTGCAGGAGTGACATCATCCCGGCTCTGGCCACTCACACGACCAGAATCCGCAAACCCGGAAGGAAGACTGGTAAAGATGGAAGCCTTGTCAGTGGTGACAGCTCACCACCAGAAGAGCTTTGTTAAGGTAAGTTTTACATACTGTGCTAGTATGTGAGGCATACTAGCACAATTATAACTTTGCTTTGCAGGTTACAAAAAAAAAAAAATCACAGGCGGTTTATTATCACTTTAAAATAGTTTGAAACAGTTTGGCTCAAACAAATTATTTGCGTGACTGCTGGGGATGCTGTCACAGACTGTAGTAGGTTCTGCTACATATAGTAAGTGCTGTTGTCTTCCTTCAGGTGTTCAAGTAACTTCTGCTGCTGAAAAGAGAGTCACTCCTACTGCATTTCCATTGTTCAGGAACAGCCCTGTTTTTTTAATGAATACAAGTGTTTTTTTCTGATTGTCAGAGATGGAAAGGCAGGGATGGGGCAACTTGCAAAACCAGTCCCAATCACAGTGATTGCTTGGAAGATAGACTATAAATTCAGATAAGTTGTGTTCCTCCTCCCTTTCTCTTTACTGAAATACGTACCGTAGTTACATTCAGAAAAAGTTCAGATTCATGCCCCAACTGGTGGATTGGAAGTCCAGCAGCCCAGCAATTAATTAAGATAGTTATATTGTGCAAAAAAGTAACTTTAAATTGATTAATGAAATTAGATCATCATAAAGCTAAAGCAAGATTTTTATTTTTAGCTAATAAGTATTGCATCAGTTGTATAATTATCAAATGAAAATTGTACACACCTATGACTGATTGGTATTTAACTTCTGTTCGAATACCCACCCACTAGCTCTTCTTAGTGTTAAAAAGCTGTAACACCATACAGTAAAAAGCTGACTATATTTTCCCTTTTGTCTGCAGATTTTGGCTTAACAATCATTTAGGTATTAGTGTCATACTCCGAAAAAGAAACACCCTGCCATAAAACTGAACTTCTGTAGCAACAGGAAACCACAACATTTCATAACAGATTAAACCATCTCACACTTAAACCATGATTATCCAATGTAAAACTAGGTGGGGCTAAATGGAATGTTTTCCAAGTTTCTTCTGAAGGTACCAGCGGGATAAAGAGCATCCATGAACAATTCATCAATCATGTGTCCTAATCATGACCATGAATATACCTTAAAAAATTGCCATTCAAGTCAATCAACATAATCATAAATATTCACACTTTATCATGTTTTCTTTGCCCAAATTGTTTCACCCTCCTAGTCAGTGCAGGCTGATAGGCACATTTAGTACTGGCTCCCCTGTAATCAGTGGAGCTGTTGTTGATTGTTCTAGCCTGTTCAGTGTTTCACAGGCTGCTGCTCTGCTGGAGGAAACCCCTGTGCAGGGGTTCTGCCACTGGGGCAGGACCACTGGAGGTGCCATCTACAAGACATTGAGGTCCAAGCTGAAGCTTTAGCCAGGGGAGTCTATTTGCAGAGATTAGTTCTGGAATCGGATTGGGTCTGGAGCTCACTAAAGAATGCCAGGAGGAGGTTGGAGGGAAAGTGTCCAGTTGTCCTATAGTGGTGGGAGTCTGTCTCCTTCACTGAAAAATATCCGATGCATATCAGAAGGAGGCATTAAATGATTCTGTGGCCTTGTGGGTAAAGACCCCAATGCTGAAAGTAAGTGACTGTGCGCAGCTTTTGGTCTTTTGGGAGAAGCTATAGTTACCCGTTCACGCGTGTAAACTAGCAAAATAAAGAAGAGTTCAGTCCACCAGATTTAGGGTATCCCATGTTTCCTTCACTCCATTCAAGTTCACCATTACAATATAACCCTAAAATGACACCCCTAGACTGTTCCTTCAAGCCAGAGGTAAAGTGGAAAAAATGCTGAGATCAAAATTGGAATAGTTTCTGACAGTAGCCAACTAGAATTCAGCCCAAAGTGACAGTGTCTTTGCAAAGGCCCAGTCGCACCTAACAGTTATACTCACCTTACCAGTGCTTTTCTCGCTGCTCCCATTTAATGTATGGTCACAGTAACTGGTACTGTATGGTGGAGAATGTGATCTGTTCTTTTGTAACAATGCTTGTGTCTAGCAGTCTTTAGCCACATGACCATGACCAGTGGAGTGATGTCACAGCTTCTCTCACTGTCTGGCACCAGCCAACACCTTGTAGCTTGGTGCAGGCTGCAGGATTGGTAGTGTGACGGACCGCATGGCACCCCGCTTGGGTGCTTCTGCCAAGATACAGCTTTCTCCACTCCTTAACAAGAACAAGCTATTGTACTGTAGCTGAGAATTGCACCCAAGAACTAGACAACACTAACTTAGGTGCAAACTGGAACTAACTTTATTGTAAATTCACACAGTATTTATACCACACAAAATCAGATAAGAGCTTGATCACATTATCCTAAACAATGCAAACTTTAAACAGTAATATCATCAGTACATCTAGCAGCTATCAGTAACCCACTTAGCCCCTTCATGCCTAAGCCTTTTTCTGACATTTGTTGCTTACAAGTTAAAATCTAAATTTTTTGCTAGAAAATTACTTAGAACCCCCAAACATTATATATATATATATATATATATATATATATATATATATATATATATATATATATATATATATATATTTTTTTTTTTAGCAGAGACCCTAGAGAATAAAAAAGGCAATCATTGCAATATTTTTATGTCACATATATTTGCACAGCGGCCTTTCAAATGCAGTTTTTGGGGAAAAATACACTTTCATGAATTAAAAAAAAATAATAATAATAATAACGTTAGCCCAATTTATTTTGTATAATGTGAAAGATGATGTTACACTAAGTAAATAGATACCTAACATGTCATGCTTTAAAATGGCGCACACTCCTGGAATGGCGACAAACTACAGTACTTAAAAATCTCCATAGGCTACACTTTAAACATCTCTACAGGTTACCAGTTTAAACTTAAAGTTACAGAGAAGGTCTTGTGCTAGAATTATTGCTCTCGCTCTAACGATCGTGGTGATACCTCACATGTGTGGTTTTAACACTGTTTACATTTACAGTTGCAACTTACGTATATGTGTTCACTTCTGCGTGCTAGGACGGAGCGATTGGGCGCTTTCACTTTTTTTTCTTATTTATTTTATTTTATTACTTGTTTTTCTTTACACTGTCACTTTGAAAAAAAAAATAATAATTCTCAACACTTTTATTGCTGCCAGAAGGAATGTAAACAACCCTTGCGACAGTAATAGTCAGTGACAGGTACTCTTTATGGAGGGATCTAGGGGCTATAAGACCCCAAATCCCACCTTTGCACTTAAACGCATTCAAAACATCAAGTTTGGCAGTTTTAAATTCTGTCATTTTTTTAAATTCTGGAGCCTTTAAGTTTTCAGTAAACCAGAAGTGACATCAGAAGATCATGACATCAATTCCGGTTTCATATGGGTTTCCGGCCAGCCGGCGGACGTGCTAGCTGGTCGATTGGGTCTCTCAGTGGGATCGTATTCTCCCGCTACTTGGGATAACAGCTGAGTGGCTTCTTAGCCGCATCAGTTGCTACCTCAAGAAAGCCAACTGCTGGCTCTAAAAAATAGTACTGGGGTGATGCCCTTCAAGCCGAGGCTGTATATTTGTGTATGGTTGGTGTGAAGAGGTTAACTTAAACAGTGATCTAATTAACAGTAAGCTAATCAACAGCTAGGCCCCAAGACATGTCTCGATTAGTCAGGGAGCGCCAACCCCTGACAGTTCGACAACAGATCTCCTGCTGCTCTGAGGGATGTTCTCCTGCTTCGTATGTCTGCCACAAAAAACAGCTCTTGCGTCAGTCTCAGCGTATTTTTGAACACGGGGAAAAGAATGGACAGCTGGCTAGGGAGGGCTCCTCGCCTGTGTCCATCCCCAGCATTAGAGATGCAGATGGATTGCCTTTGACTGATCCTATCTCTATCAATAACTGTTTTGCGTCTTATTATCAGGAGCTTTACAGCTCCCGGGGGTCAGGCACAGATGAGGAGCTGCATAATTACCTAGAGGAGATTGAGTTGCCCTGTTTAACATCTGCCTTCCGAGATGCGCTGGACAGCACCATCACCTTGGAAGAACTTCTGGGGGTGGTGGCCTCTCTGCAGGCTGGTAAGATGCCACCGGCCGAGTTTACATATATGATTTACATATTTTTTACATTTTACACATTTTACACAGTTTACATATATGGAAGAGCTGCTCCTAACATTTAGGGCTGTGCTTCTGAAGGTGATGGAGGAGGAATCTCTCCCCCTTTCCATGTCAGAGGCAGTTGTGGTGGTCCTTCTAAAACCCGGGAAGACCCCAGATCAGTGTTCCTCTGGCCTATTTCCCTCCTTAATGTGGATGCAAAAATTTTTGGCAAAGGTTCTGGCTGGTCGACTGAACACTGCAATCACTGCTCTGGTACATGCAGACCAATCCGGATTTATGCCAGGTAGGGGGAAAGACATTAATATCCAAAGGCTTCTTACCCATCTATCGAGGGTGATGGGGATGGTTCGGAGTTGGTGGCCTCTCTGGATTCTGAAAAGGCCTTCAGTGGAGTGGCGCTACCTTTGGGCCATCCTACGTAAGTTTGGGTTTGGTCCCTGATTCCTACGCCTTTCACAAGCAGTTTCCACCTTCTCTAACACTGGAGTCTGATCTGGTAGAGAGCTTACTCATTGCTAAGGTTATAGACAAGCCCTTATCTTTTCTATATTTCCTCCTTTCTATAACCCCTACTAACAAGTTGGCCAGGACTTTTGCTAAATGGCAGGTAGATATCCCCAGTTTGACAGAGGAGGAGTGGGAAGACTTCTTGTCCTCGTTTGTTATGAACATGATATTGACCAGGGATCGGTTCCTCCAGATGAAATTCCTGCATAGGGCTTACTTTACCCCGAAGAGGTTAACAATAATGAATCCCACAGCCCAAGTTCCCTGCTGGAGATGTGGTACACAGGCTGCTTCCTTTTTACACATGGTTTGGTCCTATCCACAGCTCGACGCATATTGGCTAGCAGTCCTTGCTGATCTAAATCTGATTACTAATCTAACCCTTGGGTCGGATCCCAAAATCATGCTACTAAATGTCTTTGATGATCATAATATAGGCCACCTTCTATGCACGGAGGGAGATATTTCTCCATTGGAATGATGCCCTACCACCCACAATATATACATGGCGCTCTGTCCTGAACTCTGTTATTCCTCTCTACAAGATCAGATACCTTAACTGGAACTGGCCCAAAAAATTTGACAAGGTCTGTATGGGATGGATAGATGCCTGGGGCTCCATGGAGGAGGAGGCGCCTCAGCTTGCTCAAGATGCTGTACTCTGATTCTCAGCTGCTCATGGGTATCCAAGTCTTTATATTTCCTTACAGGGTTTTATATGCAATATTATCCCTTGTGGCCCCCTTTCTTCCTGCCCCCCTTTATTTTTTCCTCCTCACCCCCCGCAGGATACACTTTCTCCCTTTCAACCCCCCCTCCCTTTTTTTTCCTTCCCCATCCTGCTATAGATAAGTTCAACTCTATGCTATAATGCACCAGTATCGATAACCGTTTTATTTGTAAGAAGTGACCTAGCTTGGATTAATCTCCTGATATCTATATGGTTCCGCATGTTTGGTTATCCCTGATTTACAAATTTGTTGCCTAATATGCCTGATCACCGCTTGTATTTTCAAATATCTTAATAGTAAATATAATAGAGTCTATAGTAGAGTCTTAATAGTCTTAATAGTAAATTAATAATAAATTTTTTCTTGTTAAAAAAATAATAGAAGTAATGAGCTTCAATCATCCTGACACCATACCAACCATGGTGCTGGGATGATTGAAGCGCTAACATCAAGTGTTTGGAGTATCTTTTCTGCTGATTGTTCAACTGATTATTACACATATTGCTATTATGGTGTAGGAAAGATCTGTGCCTGCTGTCCCTTCATCCCTCTTTCTTTCCTTCCTTCTCTCTCCTTCCCTTCCTTCTCCCTCCTTACTTCCCTATTTCTTTCTTTCTCCCTCCATCCGTCGTTCAACTCAGACTCAAACCACACCCCCTGTGATACACGCCCCTTTAAGCCATGTCCAACATTTAGTTTAACTGATGCCAATTTTTTGCCGCGGCGCACTTCGCATGCCTAATTTTTCTTCCCCCACTACGGCACGCCTAGAAATGAATGCCCCACCCCCTAATTATAATAAGACTAGAGGCAAAAAAGTGTCCCTATAAATTTTTGGACAATGTTGGCAACTATGCCATAGCCAGTAGCCAAGAGCCTATCCTGCAGTCCCCTCCAAAAGCCCCTGTCCCAGTTGGGTCTGTCACAGGTAAGAACTGAGAAAGAATGCTGGCAACGTGGGACGGCAGGTCCTTTACTAAGTCACTGTCAGTTTGTCTTAAATTGGCAAAGTGGCATTTTCTCTACCATAAAATGACACGGTTGGCCAATATGGGCATTACTGAACTTTTTTTGTCAGCTTTTTTTCCTCCAGTTTTTTCAACAAATTAATTAATTAAATAACGAATCAATCAATTAGCGTGAAATCTGCTCAGTATTTTTTTTTACTATTTATCTCTCAGCATTTCAGCAGTCATTCAACTTATGTAATATAATTACTCCAACATTAATTATTCCTTGAAAAACTTCCCAGTAGTTTTATTTTAAAACTCTTCTAAATATTTCTGCTCGTGCTTTTTTCCCCAAATGGATTACTTTCATGTTAACCTCTTAAGGACCAGCCGCCGCAGTTGTACTGCGGCAAAGTGGCTGCTTCCCGTGAATCGCCGTCATTGTACATCGGTTCATACAGGGAGCCCACTGGCCAGCGGGGGAGCCAATCAGCGGGTGGGCCGGCCACCCGCAATCGTTCCCTACAGTGACAGAATGGGGATCTGCCTGTGTAAACAAGGCAAATCTCCGTTCAGACAGGGGAGATCACACCGATCCTGTCTTTCTGCTATGCAGGAAGACGGATCTGTGTATTTCCCTAGTCACACATACAGTTAGTAAACACACTGAGGGAACAGATTTAATCCCTTGATCGCCCCCTGATGTTAACCCCTTCCCTGGCAGCGTCATTAGTACAATAACAGTGCATATTTTTAGCACCGATTACTATAATAATGTCCCAAAAAAAGTGTCAAAAATGTTAGTTAGGTGTCTGATCTGTCCGCCGCAATGTCTCAGTCCTGCTACAAAATCACAGATCACCGCCATTACTAGTAAAAAAAGAATATTAAAAATACCATATATCTATTCCCTGTTTTGTAGACGCTATAACTTTTTTGCAAACCAATAAATATATGCTTATTGCGATTTTTTTACCAAAAATATGTAGAAGAATACATATTGGTCTAAAGTGAGGAAGACATTTTTTTATTTTTTTGGGGCTATTTATTATAGCAAAAAGTACAAAATATTGTTTTGTTTCAAAATTGTCACTATTTTTTGTTTATAGTGCAAAAAATAAAAACCGTAGAGGTGATCAAATACCACCAAAAGAAAGCTCTATTTGTGGGAAAAAAGGACCTCAATTTTGTTTGGGTACGTTGTCGCACAAACGTGCAATTGTCAGTTAAAGCGGCGCAGTGCGGTATAGCAAAAATGGCCTGGTCATTAAGGGGGAAAATCTTCCGGTCCTTAAGTAATTAAACTAACACACCCATGCAACACTGCTAAACAGTAGACATGGGCGCCGTCAATAAATTCATTTAGTTCTGTTCCGTTTCGGTTCGTATTAAAATTAATTCGTACTTTCGTATTTCGTGTCCGAAATTCCGTTTCATTTCGTACGAAATACGAATTGTCGTTAGGTTCCTTAACTTGTATGAACGTTCGTTACGATGAATTTAAAGGCAAAAATATACCTCAATATAATGACAGTCGATGCTGATGGAAGTTTGGTTTTTATCCAAAATACGAAATTCCGTTGAAGAATTTTCTATCCGAAATACGAATTTTCATTAGATGAGAAAGAGAGGAGCGGATTGTGTGCCATGCACCGCTGGTCCCGTTTTCGCCTGCTCCTCCTGGGGCTGCTTATTATGAGGGGCTCCCACCATCCCTGTGCTATGCTGACTTCCTCCTGGGGCTGCTTATTATGAGGGGCTCCCACCATCCCTGTGCAATGCTGACTTCCTCCTGGGGCTGCTTATTATGAGGGGCTCCCACCATCCCTGTGCTATGCTGACTTCCTCCTGGGGCTGTACCTCTGCTGTGCTCATTATGAGGGGCTCCCACCATCCCTGTGCTATGCTGACTTCCTCCTGGGGCTGCTTATTATGAGGGGCTCCCACCATCCCTGTGCTATGCTGACTTCTTCCTGGGGCTGCTTATTATGAGGGGCTCCCACCATCCCTGTGCTATGCTGACTTCCTCCTGGGGCTGTACCTCTGCTGTGCATATTATGAGGGGCTCCCACCATCCCTGTGCTGTGCTGACTTCCTCCTGGGGCTGTACCTCTGCTGTGCTCATTATGAGGGCTCCCACCATCCCTGTGCTATGCTGACTTCCTCCTGGGGCTGCTTATTATGAGGGGCTCCCACCATCTAGGGTTGCCACCTGTCCGGTTTTGACCCGGACAGTCCGGGTTTGGACACATGTGCCCGGGTTTCCACCCGTCGGAAACCCGGGCACACATCAACCATCCTGTGCCAGCTGGATCTCTGGCTCCGGCCGCCGCGACCGCAACAAACATCAATGTTCAGTTCACACTGCCCAAACATCGTTGCGCTCCGAGTCTGAGCCCAGCTCAGCAAAGGGCAGCAGCGGGTGTTCTGTGATTGGCCGAGTAGGCTGCAGGTCATGTGTGGGACGGACCGGATGGGGAACATGAAGGTCCCTGAATAATTCGTCTCAAGCCGTAGCTGCTGGTCACATGTGGATGCAGGGCTGTACTGTCTGGATCATCGTGACAGCCCTGCATGCTCCGGAGTCCTAACCCACGCTGTGTTTCTGTCTCCTGTCCATCTCTCTCATCCGCTCTGTCAGCCGCCCCCCCCCCCCTCCTGGCTCTCTATCTGCTAGACCCCCCCCCCTCTCCTGGCTTTCTATCTGACAGACCCCCCCCCTTTCCGGGCTCTCTATCTGCCAGACCCCCCTCTCCTCTCTGCCAGACCCCCCCTCTCCTCTCTGCCAGACTCCCCTCCCCTCTCTGCCAGACCCCCCCTCTCCTCTCTGCCAGACCCCCCTCTCCTGTCTCTCTCTCTGCCAGTCCCCCCTCTCCTCTCTGCCAGACCCCCCTCTCCTGTCTGTGTCTCTCTCTCTCTGCCAGACCCATCTCCTCTCTGCTAGACCCCCTCTCCTGTCTCTCTCTCTCTCTCTCTCTCTGCCAGACCCATCTCCTCTCTGCTAGACCCCCCTCTCCTGTCTCTCTCTCTCTCTCTCTGCCAGACCCCCCTCTCCTCTCTGCCAGTCCCCCCTCTCCTGTCTCTCTCTCTGCCAGACCCCCCTCCCCTCTCTGCCAGACTCCCTTCCCCTCTCTGCCAGCCCCCCCCCCTCTCCTCTCTGCCAGACCCCCCCTCCTGTCTCTCTCTCTGCCAGTCCCCCCTCTCCTCTCTGCCAGACCCCCCTCTCCTGTCTGTGTCTCTCTCTCTCTGCCAGACCCATCTCCTCTCTGCTAGACCCCCCTCTCCTGTCTGTGTCTCTCTCTCTCTGCCAGACCCATCTCCTCTCTGCTAGACCCCCCTCTCCTGTCTCTCTCTCTCTCTCTCTGCCAGACCCCCCTCTCCTCTCTGCCAGTCCCCCCTCTCCTGTCTCTCTCTCTGCCAGACCCCCCTCCCCTCTCTGCCAGACTCCCTTCCCCTCTCTGCCAGTCCCCCCCCCCTCCTCTCTGCCAGACCCCCCCTCCTGTCTCTCTCTCTGCCAGTCCCCCCTCTCCTCTCTGCCAGACCCCCCTCTCCTGTCTGTGTGTGTCTCTCTCTCTCTCTCTCTCTCTGCCAGTCCCCCCTCTCATGGCTCTCTATCTGCCAGACCCCCCTCTCCTGTCTGTGTGTGTCTCTCTCTCTCTCTCTCTGCCAGTCCCCCCTCTCCTCTCTGCCAGTCCCCCCTCTCCTGTCTCTCTATCTGCCAGACCCCTCCCCTCTCTGCCAGACCCCCCTCCCCTGTCTGTCTCTCTCTCTCTCTCTCTCTCTCTCTCTCTGCCAGACCCCCTCTCCTCTCTGCCAGACCCCCCTCTCCTGTCTCTCTCTCTCTCTCTCTTTATCTGCCAGACCCCCCCTCCTCTCTGCCAGTCCCCCCTCTCCTGGCTCTCTATCTGCCAGACCCCCCCCTCCTCTCTGCCAGTCCCCCCTCTCCTGTCTCTCTATCTGCCAGACCCCCCCTCTCCTCTATGCCAGACCACCCTTCTCCTCTCTGCCAGACCCCCCTCTCCTCTCTGCCAGACCCCCCTCTCCTCTCTGCCAGACCCCCTCTCCTCTCTGCCCGACCCCCCTCCCCTCTCTGCCAGACCCCCCTCCCCTCTCTGCCAGACCCCCCTCCCCTCTCTGCCAGACCCCCCCTCCTCTCTGCCAGTCCCCCCTCTCCTGTCTCTCTATCTGCCAGACCCCCCTCCCCTCTCTGCCAGACCCCCCTCCCCTCTCTGCCAGACTCCCCCCCCCCTCTCTGCCAGACTCCCCCCCCTCTCTGCCAGACTCCCCTCCCCTCTCTGCCAGACCCCCCCCTCCCCTCTCTGCCAGACCTCCTGTCCCCTCTCTGCCAGACTCCCCTCTCCTCTCTGCCAGACCCCCCTCTCCTGTCTCTTTCTCTGCCAGTCCCCCCTCTCCTCTCTGCCAGACCCCCCTCTCCTGTCTGTGTCTCTCTCTCTCTGCCAGACCCCATCTCCTCTCTGCTAGACCCCCCTCTCCTGTCTCTCTCTCTCTCTGCCAAACCCCCCTCTCCTCTCTGCCAGTCCCCCCTCTCCTGGCTCTCTATCTGCCAGTCCCCCCTCTCCTGTCTCTCTATCTGCCAGACCCCCCCTCTCCTCTCTGCCAGACCCCCCTCCCTGCCAGACTCCCCTCCCCTCTCTGCCAGACCCCCCCTCTCCTCTCTGCCAGACCCCCCCTCTCCTCTCTGCCAGACCCCCCTCCCCTCTCTGCCAGACCCCCCTCCCCTGTCTGTCTCTCTCTCTCTCTCTCTCTGCCAGACCCCCCTCCCCTGTCTGTCTCTCTCTCTCTCTCTCTCTCTCTCTGCCAGACCCCCTCTCCTGTCTCTCTCTCTCTCTCTTTATCTGCCAGACCCCCCCCTCCTCTCTGCCAGTCCCCCCTCTCCTGGCTCTCTATCTGCCAGACCCCCCCTCCTCTCTGCCAGTCCCCCCTCTCCTGTCTCTCTATCTGCCAGACCCCCCTCTCCTCTATGCCAGACCCCCCTTCTCCTCTCTGCCAGACCCCCCTTCTCCTCTCTGCCAGACCCCCCTCTCCTCTCTGCCAGACCCCCCTCTCCTCTCTGCCCGACCCCCCCTCCTCTCTGCCCGACCCCCTCCCCTCTCTGCCAGACCCCCCTCCCCTCTCTGCCAGACCCCCCTCCCCTCTCTGCCAGACCCCCCCCTCCTCTCTGCCAGTCCCCCCTCTCCTGTCTCTCTATCTGCCAGACCCCCCTCCCCTCTCTGCCAGACTTCCCCCCCCTCTCTGCCAGACTCCCCTCCCCTCTCTGCCAGACCCCCCCCCTCCCCTCTCTGCCAGACCCCCCCTCCCCTCTCTGCCAGACTCCCCTCTCCTCTCTGCCAGACCCCCCTCTCCTGTCTCTCTCTCTGCCAGTCCCCCCTCTCCTCTCTGCCAGACCCCCCTCTCCTGTCTGTGTCTCTCTCTCTGCCAGACCCCATCTCCTCTCTGCTAGACCCCCCTCTCCTGTCTCTCTCTCTCTGCCAAACCCCCCTCTCCTCTCTGCCAGTCCCCCCTCTCCTGGCTCTCTATCTGCCAGTCCCCCCTCTCCTGTCTCTCTATCTGCCAGACCCCCCCTCTCCTCTCTGCCAGACCCCCCTCCCTGCCAGACTCCCCTCCCCTCTCTGCCAGACCCCCCCCTCTCCTCTCTGCCAGACCCCCCCTCTCCTCTCTGCCAGACCCCCCCTCTCCTCTCTGCCAGACCCCCCTCCCCTCTCTGCCAGACCCCCCTCCCCTGTCTGTCTCTCTCTCTCTCTCTGCCAGACCCCCTCTCCTGTCTCTCTCTCTCTCTCTTTATCTGCCAGACCCCCCCCCTCCTCTCTGCCAGTCCCCCCTCTCCTGGCTCTCTATCTGCCAGACCCCCCCCCCCTCCTCTCTGCCAGTCCCCCCTCTCCTCTCTGCCAGACCCCCCTCTCCTCTCTGCCAGACCCCCCTCTCCTCTCTGCCCGACCCCCCCTCCTCTCTGCCCGACCCCCCCTCCTCTCTGCCAGACCCCCCTCCCCTCTCTTCCAGACCCCCCTCCCCTCTCTGCCAGACCCCCCTCCCCTCTCTGCCAGACCCCCCTCCCCTCTCTGCCAGACCCCCCCTCCTCTCTGCCAGTCCCCCCTCTCCTGTCTCTCTATCTGCCAGACCCCCCCATCTCCTCTCTGCCAGACCCCCCTCCCTTCCAGACCCCCCTCCCCTCTCTGCCAGTCCCCCCTCTCCTGTCTCTCTATCTGCCAGACCCCCCTCTCTTCTCTGCCAGACCCCCCTCTCCTCTCTGCCAGACCCCCCTCTCCTCTCTGCCAGACTCTCCTCCCCTCTCTGCCAGACCCCCCCTCTCCTCTCTGCCAGACCCCCCTCTCCTGTCTCTCTATCTGCCAGACCCCCCCCTCTCTGCCAGACTCCCCTCCCCTCTCTGCCAGACCCCCCCTCCCCTCTCTGCCAGACCCCCCCTCCCCTCTCTGCCAGACTCCCCTCCCCTCTCTGCCAGCCCCCCCCCTCTCCTCTATGCCAGACCCCCCTCTCCTGTCTGTGTGTCTCTCTCCTTCTCTCTCTCTCTCTCTCTCTCTCTCTGCCAGACCCCATCTCCTCTCTGCTAGACCCCCCCTCTCCTGTGTCTCTCCCCTCTCTGCCAGTCCCCCCTCTCCTGGCTCTCTATCTGCCAGACCCCCCTCTCCTCTCCTGTCTCTCTCTCTGCCAGTCCCCCCTCTCCTCTCTGCCAGACCCCCCTCTCCTGTCTGTCTCTCTCTCTCTCTCTCTCTCTCTCTCTGCCAGACCCCATCTCCTCTCTGCTAGACCCCCCTCTCCTGTCTCTCTCTCCTCTCTGCCAGTCCCCCCCCTCCTGGCTCTCTATCTGCCAGACCCCCCTCTCCTCTCTGCCAGTCCCCCCTCTCCTGTATCTCTATCTGCCAGACCCCCCCTCTCCTCTCTGCCAGACCCCCCTCCCTGCCAGACTCCCCTCTCCTCTCTGCCAGACCCCCCCCCTCTCCTCTCTGCCAGACCCCCCCTCCCCTCTCTGCCAGACCCCCCTCCCCTGTCTGTCTGTCTCTCTCTCTCTCTCTGCCAGACCCCCTCTCCTCTCTGCCAGACCCCCCTCTCCTGTCTCTCTCTCTCTCTCTTTATCTGCCAGACCCCCCCCCTCCTCTCTGCCAGTCCCTCCTCTCCTGGCTCTCTATCTGCCAGACCCCCCCCTCCTCTCTGCCAGTCCCCCCTCTCCTGTCTCTCTATCTGCCAGACCCCCCCTCTTCTCTCTGCCAGAAACCCCTCTCCTCTCTGCCAGAAACCCCTCTCCTCTCTGCCCGACCCCCCTCTCCTCTCTGCCCGACCCCCCTCTCCTCTCTGCCCGACCCCCACCCCTCCTCTCTGCCCGACCCCCCCCTCCTCTCTTCCAGACCTCCCTCCCCTCTCTGCCAGACCCCCCCTCCCCTCTCTGCCAGACCCCCCCTCCTCTCTGCCAGTCCCCCCTCTCCTGTCTCTCTATCTGCCAGACCCCCCCTCTCCTCTCTGCCAGACCCCCTCTCCTCTCTGCCAGACCCCCCTCTCCTCTCTGCCCGACCCCCCTCCCCTCTCTGCCCGACCCCCCTCCCCTCTCTGCCCGACCCCCCTCCCCTCTCTGCCAGACCCCCCTCCCCTCTCTGCCAGACCCCCCCTCCCCTCTCTTCCAGACCTCCCCCCTCTCTGCCAGTCCCCCCTCTCCTGTCTCTCTATCTGCCAGACCCCCCCCTCTCCTCTCTGCCAGTCCCCCCTCTCTTGTCTATCTGCCAGACCCCCCCCTCTCCTCTCTGCCAGACCCCCCCCCTCTCCTCTCTGCCAGACCCCCCCCTCTCCTCTCTGCCAGACCCCCCTCTCCTCTCTGCCAGACCCCCCTCTCCTCTTTGCCAGACCCCCCTCTCCTGTGTGTGTGTGTGTGTGTGTGTGTGTGTATGTGTGTGTCTCTCTCTCTCTCTCTGCCAGACCCCCTCTCCTCTCTGCCAGATCCCCCTCTCCTGTCTCTTTCTCTTCTCTCTCTGCCAGTCTCCCCTCTCCTCTCTGCCAGTCCCCCCTCTCCTCTCTGCCAGATCCCCCCCTCCTGTATGTCTCTCTTTTGCTCTCTCTCTGCCGGACCCCCCCTCTCCTCTCTGCCAGACCCCCTCTCTTCTCTGCCAGACCCCCCTCTCTTCTCTGCCAGACCCCCCTCTCTTCTCTGCCAGACCCCCCTCTCTTCTCTGCCAGACCCGCCTCTCCTCTCTCCTGTCTCTCTCTCCTTTCTGCCAGACCCCCCTCTCTCCTGTATCTCTATCTCTCTCCTGACCCTTTTTTACCTCCCTCCCCCCACCTCTTTCCCTCCTCAGGTGATGGGGGCCCTAATCATTTCAACAGCAGCCTGTGAGTGAATGCTCCAGCTCCCACACTTGCTGGCTCGAAGCAGCTCTCGGTAAGGCAGTCTAATGGGGGTCTTTAAGGGCAGGGGACACTGATGTGGGGATCCCTGATCTATCAAGGGGGGGACCGATATAAGGGAAGGGGAATCTGAGCTAATGGGGGGAGTCTGTGGGGAGGGGGGTTCTGACTGCTGTTGACCACTTAGAGACCCCCTATTATATCAGCACCCCCTCCCCCTACTTGGAGACCTCTATTAGATAAGGGGAACTCTCTTTATATAAGCACCCCCTTTAGAGACCCACATTATGATATAAGGATCAGTGTGTCCTTATATCAACCCCCTTTTTAGAGACTGGTCTCCTCTCTGCCAGACCCCCCCTCTCTTCTCTGCCAGACCCCCCCTCTTCTCTGCCAGACCCCCTTCTCTTCTCTGCCAGACCCCCTTCTCTTCTCTGCCAGACCCCCTTCTCTTCTCTGCCAGACCCCCCTCTCTTCTCTCTCAGACCCCCTTCTCTTCTCTGCCAGACCCCCCTCTCCTCTGAGACTGGTCTCTAAAGGGAATCTGATATAGGGGACCCTGATCTAAAAAAATAAAATAAATAATAAAACATGCAGTGCAACCTCCCCTTATAATTATATTAATTCAAATGTGAAAAAATAAATTGTAAATGATGGTGGAAACCCCCCAGGATAATCCAAGTATTAATACACTCCAATCTTATTTAAACATACATATTGTTCAATTTCCACAAACATACAATAGTGTATGAATAGTGGTGTAAATCCATTCCACAATGTGCTGTGCTAATATCCAACGTATATAACTCAAAAGGTGTTTATAAATTGGATATTAGCACAACACATTTTGGAATGGATTTACACCACTATTCATACACTATTGTATGTGTGTGGAAATGAACAATACGTATGTTTTTTTTTTTTTTTTTAAAGATTGGAGTGTATTAATACTTGGATTATCCTTGGGGGTTTCCACCATCATTCACAATTATTGAGGTTGTGCTGCATTTTGTTTCAATTTAAAAAATGTTTGGGTCTCTAAGGGGAGGACTGATATAAAGGGATTCTGATCTAATGGGTTCCTCTATGGGGGTCCCTGTATTATGGAGGGTATAATACTGACCCCTATATTAAGTGTGTGACACTGACCCTGTGTTATGGGGGTTAACACTGACCCCTGTCTTGAAAAGGGGGGGTGATACTGACCCCTGTATTATGTCGCCTAGGATTGCCACCTGTGTGGGGTCCACTTGAATAGCTCAGGTTTTCAATCGTGTCTGAATTTCTGCCTAAGACCCAGTCATATTATTCAGATCGAACTGTGGCTTCGCAAGTTACTAAGATAGTCGGACACCAATCCATTGCCACCTGTTAAAATTGGCCACACAAACTGTTCGTTCAGAGTGTTACGTGCGACGCATTATTGCTCTCCTCCTGGTCTTTAAAATCCTATAAAGTATAGCACAAAAAAATTTGCCATGCACCGCTAAAGTGTTCGGGTTTGGCTTGAAGAAAAGGTGGCAACCCTACCACCATCCCTGTGCTATGCTGACTTCCTCCTGGGGCTGCTTATTATGAGGGGCTTCCACCATCCCTGTGCTACGCTGACTTCCTCCTGGGGCTGTACCTCTGCTGTGCATATTATGAGGGGCTCCCACCATCCCTGTGCTGTGCTGACTTCCTCCTGGGGCTGCTTATTATGAGGGGCTCCCACCATCCCTGTGCTATGCTGACTTCCTCCTGGGGCTGTACCTCTGCTGTGCTCATTATGAGGGGCTCCCACCATCCCTGTGCTATGCTGACTTCCTCCTGGGGCTGCTTATTATGAGGGGCTCCCACCATCCCTGTGCTATGCTGACTTCCTCCTGGGGCTGTACCTCTGCTGTGCATATTATGAGGGGCTCCCACCATCCCTGTGCTGTGCTGACTTCCTCCTGGGGCTGTACCTCTGCTGTGCTCATTATGAGGGGTTTCCACCATTCCTGTGCTGTACTGACATACTGAGCACAGCAGGGGTACAGCCCCAGGAGGAAGT